>NC_053491.1:212910608-213529608 GCF_905171775.1 Rana temporaria | reverse complement strand
GTCCAGCCCCTTGCCTGAATTACAGTGGCGGGGGTAATTTTGGTAGCGCCTGATTTGAGCCATAGGCTCTAAAATGCTTCCAAATTGGTAAAAAGCGGGCGCAATGCTGTGCATTCGCTGTTTACACAGTGTTGTGTTAGAGAAACTAATAAATCGTTTCCCTAACACTGACCCGCCTCTCAGCCAATCAGGTGCACTGGGTCTGGTTACCTGTCATCTGATTGGCTGAAACGACAGGCGCTGTGATTGGATGCCTATAAGGCATCCAATCATAGCAGAAGACGGGAAGAGGACGGGAGAAGACATTGAGGACTTGGAGGGAGCATGGAGGACAGCGCCGTGACCTGAGACAGGTAAGTGCAGGATGGGGGGGCACACTGGCAGCATTTCATGGGGCACACTGGCGGCAATTGATTGGGCAAACTGGCAGCAATTGATGGGACACACTGGAGGCAATTGATGGGGCACATGGGTAGCAATTGATGGGGCACACTGGCTGCAATTGATGGGGCACACTGGCTGCAATTGATGGGGCACACTGGCGCCAATTGATAGAGCACACTGGCGGTAATTGATGGGGTACACTGGCAGCAATTGATGGGGCACACTCGCAGCAATTGATGGGGCACACTGGCAGCAATTGATGAGCACACACTGGCAGCAATTGATGGGGCACACTGGCAGTAATTGATGGGGCACACTGGCAGTAATTGATGGGGCACACTGGCAGCAATTGATGGGCATCCTGGCAGCAATTGATGGGGCAAACTGGCAGCAATTGATGGGCATACACTGGCGGCAATTGATGGGCAAACTGGCAACAATTTATGGTTACAGTAGCTGCGTTTGACGGCCCAGTGGCAGCAATTTATGGGCACAGTGGCTGTGTTTGATGGGCACAGTGGCTGCGCTTGATAGGCACAGGGGCTGTGTTTGATGGGCACAGTGGCTGAAATTTATGTTTTGAGCACCAGCCGCCACTGGTAACCGGAAAGAAAAGAATGAAAGAACTAAAAAGTAATGAGAAATAATCTATGCACAATTATATTTATGTTTCTTTGTCCAACGCATTTTCTGTAGTTGATAACAGGTTTCGTGCTTTAGGCTAAACTATTTGATTTGCAAATCAGTCTAATATTTTTATTTTAATAAGAAGAACCCTCAGGTAATGTGAAAGAAAGACCCTTTGATCGTAATTTGTAAATCTTTACCTTTGATAGTGTAAGGAAGCGTAGCTATACCGTGGTATTACTGTTTTCATACGAAAGCTAAACCCAGAACAGATGTTTCAGGAATGTTCATATTTTAAACAACTGGATTCTTTGTACAGCATTCCGGACATTATTCTTATTGACACAACTTCACTTTTTGTTATACTAAAATTACTTTTAAAATCTTTGGCTTCTTTTATATTTTGCCTGTTTTCAATTAGACTTTTATTTACTAGCCATTCATTCCTATATGTATATACTGAGTACTAGATTAGGTTGTTTGATCAGGAATTAGTCTAACAGATGTATTGATACTTTAAATTAAATTAAACAAATTGAATGAATTCATTTGTTAACTGGAGATGTTGGGGGTTATCCACAAAGCCTTGGCGCAACGTAACTTTTCTGATTTAAGTTACTCCGCCGCAAAATTCCAAAGTTAGGTGCCGATCCACAAAGCACTTACCTGGAATTTTGCGGCGCTGTAACTTAAATCCGTCCGGCGCAAGGAGTTCCTATTCAAATGGGCGAGTCCCATTTAAATTAGGCGCGCTCCCGCGCCGGACGTACTGCGCATGCTCCGTCGGGTAAATTACCCGACGTGCATTGCGCTAACTGACGTCGCTCCGACGTCATTTGCTTAGACGTTACCCTAAATGGCGTCCAGCGCCATTCACGGACGTCTTACGCAAACGACGTAGAATTTAAAATTCGACGCGGGAACGACGGCCATACTTAACATGGCTTAGGACAACTAGGGCTTAGCCCTAGTTTTACGCGGCGGAACTCGACGTAAACGACGTAGATTTAGAGCGACGGGCCCGTCGGAGCGTTCGTGGATCGCCGTAACTGGTCATTTGCATATTCTACGCCGGCCTCAATGGCCTCGCCACCTAGCGGCCGGCCTAGAATTGCATCCTTAAGATCCGACAGTGTAATTCAATTACACATGTCGGATCTTCGTCCTAACTATGGGAAACTGAGTCTGTGGATCAGTTCCATAGTTAGGACCAGGGATACGACGGCGTAACAGCAGTTACGCCGCCGTATCTCTTTTGAGGATCTGGCCCGTTATGTGGATGGAGTCTAACTGCTGAGTGCTTTATATACTGTTAAAGAATTAATTATTCTCATTTGGCAGCAGATTAGCCTTTTTAAACCAAGCTTTCCTACAATCTTGCTGTTGTATGGGTGATGTCAGATGGGTGATTTTATTTCCTGGTCAACATCTCCAGTCCACTATATCATTTATAACCGTGTTTCCTTAATGTGTAATGTGTAACACATTGGATCTGCCAAAATGGTATCACATGACATTTTTTTACTCTGATGTAAAGTATTGTGTTTCACTATAGTGATAGCCTTAAATTGTACATACACTGTGACAAGGCCACTTAAAGGGTAGGTGTAGCCTGGAAAAAAAATGTAGCACAGACCCCTGCCGCACTACAACCACCAAACCAGTAGAATGAAATAATCAAGCAAGGGGTTGTCATGGCAGTGGGTCATTATATTGTTATTGTAATTGATGACGTAAATCTATCGTAGACATTATTTCCTCTTTTTAACCACTAGTCCACCGGGCCTATTTTGGCACTTCTCTCCGTCATGTAAAAATCGAATTTTTTTGCTAGAAAATTAATCAGAACCCCCAAACATTATATATTTTTTTTAGCAGACACCCTAGGGAATAAAATGGCGGTCATTGCAATTTTTCAAACGCGTTTTTTGGAAAAAAAAACGGTTTCATGAATTTAAAAATAACAAAACAAAGTTAGCCCAATTTTGTATAATGTGAAAGATGATGTTACGCCGAGTAAATTGATACCTAACATGTCACACTTTAAAGTTGTGCACACTCATGGAATGGCGCCAAACTTCGGTACTTAAAAATCTCCATAGGTGACGCTTTAACATTTTTTACAGGTTACTATTGATTGATTGTTATTTTGATCACTTTTATTCCTATTGCAAGGAATGTAAACATCACTTGTAATAGGAATCAGTGTGACAGGTCCTCTTTATGGAGAGATGTGGGATCAATAAGACCCCACATCTCTCCTCCAGGCTTACAAGCATAAAATTGGTGGAAAAAAAATCACTGATCACATGCCGACAGGCGCGATTGCGGCTTTGTTTACTTCCGGGTACCGGGCGTTACATCATAACGTCGCGCCCAGGCCTCCAACGGTCATAGAGATGACTGGTGACCATCTGGTCACCAGTCATCTCTTTGCTTTCCAGGCAGCACCGACCGATTCGCTCTCCGGGCCCCCGATGGCACGGAAGAGCCCGGAGAAGCACCAGATGGCTGCGGCAGGGGGGGTCGTCCCTTCCCGCTGCCTATAAGAACGATCAAGCAGCGGAACCACCGTTTTGAACGTTCTTATCGTGCACAGAATCGGCGGCTGAAGATGGCGATACCTGAATGATGCCTGTAGCTGCAGGCATCATTCAGCTATCACCGCACAAAGTGGAGGACGTCATATGACGTCCTCCCATGGACAAGTAGTTAATAAGAGAATTTCTCATGGTGTGTGTGTTCGCATGTGCACATGTGTGTCTAGTTACATTATTTTTAGGGGGATTAAAGGGGTTGTAAAGGTTTGTTTTTTATTTTCTAAATAGGCTCCTTTAAACTAATGCATTGTTGGTTCACTTACCTTTTCTTTCGATTTCCCTTCTAAATGTTTTTTTTCTTTGTTTTCTTTGTCAGAATTTCTCACTTCCTGTTCCTCCTCAGTAAGCTGTTCTGGCTGAATAACCCCCATCCAGATGATGGGGCAAGCTTACTGAGGAGAAACAAGAAGTGAGAAATTCAGACAAAGAAAAAAAAACATTTAGAAGGGAAATGGAAGGAAAAGGTAAGTGAACCAACAATGCACTAGCTTAAAGGAACCTATTTAGAATATAAAAAACAAACCTTTACAACCCCTTTAAGAAAGAAGGAATAATAATGTACCCTGCACTTTTTCTTTTTTTTTATCCAAGAGGCCCCTTTTTATAAAAGGGAAGCAAAGTGGCAAAATGCCCACATTCTTTTTGGGGGGCTGGAAGTGTGGATGAGCCCCTTGTTCCATCAATAAGGGGACAAGATGCCTTGCAAGGTAGGCGATTACCATTCTATTGTTAAAAGTTATGTCACAGGGTATGGTTAAAAAAGCAGGGGGGACAACTTAATTAATATTTATTCATTATTATTAAAAGAGAAGTACTGGAATCAGAGAACAAAAAAAGCCTAGTTGGCTGCAGCACCAATGCCAGTTGCAGCTGTCCCCCGCTGCCTCTAAAACCAAGAACTGAGCAATCAAACACTGCCGATCGCTTGGTTCTCGGTCCTAAGTCTTCAGAGATCTGGTGAGAGTCAGTCACTGCCTCTCTGTTCTGCCCCTCCAGCACTCAATTGAGCACTGGGCTGTGGATGGGGTGGGAGTGGCTAGCTTAGGCTCTCAGCCTAAGCTGAGTGACTGAGCTAGCTGATGTGACTGACTCAGCTGAGTGACTGAGCCAGCTGCCGGTCCAGGCTTCTGGGTAGATTGCGACCATCTGGTCGGGATCTTTTCAGAGCTTAGACCAGCTCTGTAATGTCAGCCAACAGTTGGCTTTAGCCCACTGTCAGGTGAAAACGGATGACAGGAGATGTATAGTCAAAATAGCTTTGGCCATACTTATCCTTTAAATCTCACATTCCTTAAAACAAAGACATCTTTCATGAAGAAAACAGGGTCTAATACTATTAATGATGACATTTTAATAATGCATGTTGCCCATTTGCCATGCTCATATACTGGGTTTTCCTGCTGTCTGATGCAAGTATGACCAAAATAGTAAGCAAATGGCATGTTTTACCATCATTTGCACATGTTTGTTCTAGCTCTTTCACATATTTCACAAATATTACAATCTTCTGACAATTAGCATGTTGTAAGTAGATCAATATGGCAACACCTTAATTGTTATACAATTCATGGAAATAGGATGAGGAAAGATATATTTTTTTCTATGTACAGATCTTTCCACATCTCAGATGGGTTGAGTTCAATTAGGATTTTAATAAAGACAGTCATAGCAAAATGTTGCTTTGGGTCTTGCAATATTGACTTTTTGGTGTGTTTTCTATCTCTGTTCAGAACGATGAGTTTTATTCATATCATTTTCTAACATATGATTAATGGTACCTTAGTAACATCAAGGTTTTCCAGTGCTGTAGCATGAAACTGCCAGAAGATACATGCTATAAAAAGCAGTTAGGTTCTGCACCTAATAAGTCTGAAACCATCCCAATGAAAAGTACTTTTCAGTTTACAGGATACTCTTCCAAAAGAGACACAATTGGGGATTCTGCGGAGCTGTACATGTTTCTGCCAGCACTTATGTGATCAGATGTGTGCACTAAGCTGTTTTGTTTAGTACTGTACACCCTTTCAAGCCTTGTGGCTTGGGAAAGCTTAGCAAGTGATGCAAACAATTTCTATGGCTCCCTTTTAATGCTGCTGCTGAGGTAGTTTCACATATTTTTCATGATATTCCACCCTCTACATTGTAAAGCGCTGCGTAAACTGTTGGCACTATATAAATCATATATAATAATAATAATAATGATATGCTCCTTTTGAATTCCCCAGTTTTGTGAAAGCTTAATTTAAATCAAAACGTATACTGTATATACTCGAGTATAAGCCAAGTTTTTCAGCCCTTTTTTTAGGGCTGAAAATACCCCCCCTCGGATTATACTCGAGTCAGTACCTGAATTCTTGACAGGCGTCCATTTTTTTAAAAGTCGCGGCTTACCTCCTGGTGTTCAGTTCCGTGATAGGCATTTGACACTGTGTTCCGCCTATCACGGAGGTCCTCAAATCCTCGGACAGTTTCCCAGCAGACACTGTGTTCAGTGTTCTGCCAATCGCGGACGTCCTTTTGTTCGAGGATGAAAGAATGTCCGTGATTGGTGGAACACTGAACACAATCTCTGCTGGGAAATTGAGTCCGAGGATGAGCGTACCTCCATGATAGGCGGAACACAGTGTCAAATGCCTATCATGGAACGGACCACCAGGAGGAAGCCGCGACTTTTAAAAAATGTACGCCTGTCAAGAATGCAGGTACTCGGGCACAGTCTCTGTGATAGGCGGAACACAGTGTCAAATGCCTATCACAGAACAGAAGGCCAGGAGGAAGCTGTGACTTTTAAAAGATGGACGTCTGTCAAGAATGCAGGTACTCGGGCATAGTGAGACTGTAATGGGCACAGTGAGGTATGTTACAGTGAGACTGCAATGGGCACAGTGAGGTATGGCACAATGAGACTGCAATGGGCACAGTGAGACTGCAATGGGCATAGTGAGGTATGGCACAGTGAGACTGCAATGGGCACAGTGATGTATGGCACAGTGAGACTGCAATGGGCACAGTGAGGTATGGCACAGTAAGGTTTCAATGGGCACAGTAAGGCGTGCAAATGGGCATTGTTGACCCTCTTTTCCGCTTACAGTGGCTGCTGCATTCTCACCCTTGGCTTATACTGGAGTCAACACGTTTCCCAGTTTTTTGTGGTAAAATTAGGTCCTCGGCTTATACTCGGGTCAGCTTATACTCAAATATATACGGTAGTTCTATTTTAAATGTCCTTTATACACCTTAATAAACAGATGACTTCTAGTAGTTTTCTTACCAGGAAGAATCTATTTGAATATGAGAGATTTGATAGCTGCAAGTAGTTGAACAGAGAAGATGAGACACCAGTTTCTACCTGGAATGGAAAACTAAAGAGACCTTTAGTTTTAAAAGTAAAGCCAAATGTGAGAAAAGACTGCAACAACGGAAAGATGGGCAGAAATTATTGCTCTTTGCATTTCTAACAACAATCTGATGATAGAGCAGAAAGCTGCATAGCACTCATGACATTGCTCTGCAACCTGGACACTACCAGCTTGGGAGGAGCTTAGGATTTGGACAGAACCCAGGTTCAGACTGAAGGCCCATTATCTTCATTGGGCACGCATCTGATTCACACATGTGTTCCGTTCTGAACAGGGATCATGAGGGGGAACTCCAAACCAAATTTTAAATAAAAAGCCGGCATGGGTTCCCCTCCAAGAGCATACCAGGCCCTTAGGTCTGGTATGGATTTTAAGGGCAACCCCTACTCTGAAAAAACTACGTTGGGGTCCCCCCCAATATCCATACCAGACCCTTATCTGAGCATAAACTCCGGCTGGTCTGGAAAGGGGGTGGGAACGAGCGAGCACCCTGTGGCCCCCCCACCCCAAAGCACCCTGTCCCCCGTTGGTTGTTGGGGTCTGCGGGCGGGGGGCTTATCAGAATCCAAGAGCCCCCTGTAATAAGGGGGCCCCCAGATCCCGGTCCCCTACCCTATGTGAATGAGTATGGGGTACATCGTACTCCTACCCATTCACCTACACAGGTTTTTAAAGTAATTTATTAGGCAGCTCCGGGGGTCTTCTTCCGACTTTGGCGGGCTTCTTCCGACTTCGGGGGTCTCTTCTGACTCTCCGGCCTCTTCTCCCGCTCTCCGGTGCCTTCTCCCCACTCTCCGGTTCTCCTCCCGCTCTCCGGTGCTTTCTTCCTTCTGCCGGGCACCACTGCTATCTTCTTCCAGCTCTTTTACTATCGGTGGCCCGGTCTTCCTCGTCACCTTCTTCCCTCTTCTCTTCTTGAGATGTTAACTTGACGCTCTGTCCCGCTGTAATGCTGGTTGCATGATGCGCAACGACTTATATGGGCATGGGGCGTGGTCAGCGGATGATGTCACCTGGTGACCCCACCCCTTTATGGCGTCACAGTCCCATCATGCCTCATCATGATTTCTTTTCTATATAAGTTTAAAGTTTATTGAAAAAGAGAAGGGATACTTATTTAGCCTTTAATGTTTAGGGTTGATGTTTATTTTTTATTTTTAGTTATTCATTTTTTTTTTTACTTGTTTTTTATTCTGTTAGCATCCACAATTTTTTATGGGGTCAACAGCAAAAGCCCAATGGCAGTGAGGAGGCAACATTTGTTGTTTTAACCCTGTAAATGCCATACCACTGCACCACAGTTGTAGGGTGGTTGCAGCATGGCTAAGCATTGTGGCCGTGGCATGTGTACATCCCTGTCTGCTGCCTTTGTAGCTTAAGGGAAGCAGTTGGGAAGGGTGGTAAAAACTTGGTTTAAGGTAATTTTATTACTGCCCCCCCCCCTCATTGCAAGTGTAAATGAGCCCTAATAGAGGTCTACAGTTCCACCGTCTTCCTCATTACGCAGAATGTGGGTCAAAATCCAAGAATGGGCAGCCCTTTCCAGGCCCTCCTGCTGACCATATGGGGTTTGGGACTACTAGTCCTGCATTTTATATGATGATATACGAGTATAACCGTTTGGCCGAAGCTCAGAAAAGAAGAGGTTTCAGGGGACCAATCATGCAGTGTGGGGGAAGCCTGCTGAAGCAAGGAATTGTATTTGTAAAGTACTGCATAAACTGTTGGCACTATATAAATCCTGAATAATACCAAAAATAAGGTTCATATATCCCTAGAATTTTTGAGCATGTAACCCTTGCAGGGCAAAGGGTCCCACTGTAAGAGTTTTCTTTTAAACATAGCTTAGCCCCTATCTTTTGGATTAATCTCTGCAAGTCTTCTCTGCAAGAACTAGACCTATCAACTAAGAAAACTGTTACATTAAGGCAGGGGTCTTCAAACTATGGCCCTCCAGTTGTTCAGGAACTACAATTCCCATCATGCCTAGTCATGTCTGTGAATGTTAGATTTTTACAATGCCTCATGGGAAGTGTAGTTTCACCACAGCTGGAGGGCCGTAGTTTGAATATCCCTGCATTAAGGGCTCATTCCCACCATACGTGCATGGAAACTAATGGGAACTGATGGGAAAACCACACAGATTTCACGTCAAATTACATCAGTTTTTATGCATGTTGACATCAGTTTTCATGAGTGTCAGTTATATGCTTTATTCACACTAATGTTGATTTCATGTCAGTTTTTTCCCATGCAGAAAACTGCATACACGCTGCAGATTCCTGCGCAGAAAAAAATAACATGGTGTGGTGTGAACAGGGCACATAGAGAGCAATTTTTGATCCCCTGAAGAGTGTGTGCAGAAGAACTGATGTCTCTGCACCATGGTGTGAACAAGGCCTAAAAGTATGCTATGAATGATAATTGTCACATTTGCTTGTGCTTTCAAACAAACTGTCAAGCCATGAAATGGCTGGTGTCATAACTGATCACATTTGCAGCACTATGGCAGTTGCAGATCAAACAGAGGCTAATAGCTAGATTCACATAGATGGCCGCAACTTTAAGGCGGCGTAGCTTAAGGCATTTAAGCTACGCCGCCGTAAGTTAGCGAGGCAAGTACATGATTCACAATGTACTTGCCTGCTAAGTTACGGTGGTGTAGCCTAAAGCGGGCGGGCGTAAGGGCGCCTAATTCAAATTTGTCTAAGGGGGCGTGTTTTATGATAATGAGGCTTGACCCGACGTGATTGACGTTTTTTTTCAACTGCGCATGCACCGTGCGCCTACATTTCCCAGTGTGCATTGCGGCTACGTCCGCCGCACGGGCCTATTGATTTCGACGTGGACGTAAACAACGTAAATCCCTATTCACGGACGACTTGCGCAAACGACGTAAAAATTTCGAATTTCGACGCGGGAACGGCGGCCATACTTAACATTACTATTCCATCTATTTGATGGAATAACTTTAGGCCTGTAATGCGTTACGTAAACGGCGTAAATGTACTGCGGCGGCCGGGCGTACGTTCGTGAATAGGCGTATCTACTGATTTACATATTCTACGCCGACCGCAATGGAAGCTCCACCTAACGGCCAGTCTCAATATTGCAACCTAAGATAGGACGGCGCAAGCCGTCGTATCTAAGATATGTTTAAGTGTATATCTGTTTGAGAATACACTTAAACATAAGTCGGCGTAGATTCTGAGTTAGGTCGGGCAGATTCTGAGTTAGGTCGGCGCAGATTCTGATACGCCGACCTAACTCTACCTGAATCTAGCTATAAGATGGCAGCTTCCTTGCCTGAAACGGATAGGGGGGTTTAGTTCTGCTTTAAATATAGAAGATACCCATTTATGTATTTGTTCCATTTTGCCATGCAAAGGACAGAATACCCCAAAGAACATGTATAATAAATGTAGCTGTGTCTGTAAGCATGTTTTAATATATGTGCTCACAAATGCCATTTTGATAGCATAATCATCTATAAAAATAGAAAATCCGACAACTTAGATCAAAAATGTGCAATCTTAGATTTTCTACTGTGCAGCATGTTATGAGTCTCATAAGTCACTACGTTATTTGATGTTAAAATTTATTAATCACTTTGTGATTGGATGATGCAGGCAGAATTTATGACCTTATGGGTCAGGTGATCTACGGGTAACAGTTGAATGAAAACATTGCTTGAACCAAATCTGGATTTCATCTCATCTGAAGACAGTTGTTTTATCCATTCCAGCCTAGAAATAACTTCCAGGTGGTGCAACAATCCTGTAAAAACAACATTCATGATTTGCATTGCCAGCGGTAGGATTTGTGTTTGCCTTAGATGTGGTTGATGTTTCTAGATTATAAAATCGAATATAGTATAGTACATTGGTTCAGAGAGGCGAAAACACTGATGGGCCAAGTATTTTTAAAGCAAGTAGGTACTGAAAGTGATCTAGAAATGACAAGACAACGCACACTTTAGTATATCATAAATCTTTACCCATAATATGATAATTTATTTTTAGCCATGTCTACATCATTGGCTCTTCGATACAAATTACTGTAGTAATCTCCATAATGCTTTTTATTGAAGCTCAATAATAATATTCTACAATATGAGTTTGATACCTGAGAGCAACAGAGTTAGTGCTGGTAATCAGGGGCGCACCTAGAGCATTTGTCACCCGGGGCGGATCCTATATCTGGCGTACCCCCCACGTTAAAATGTAAAAACACCCCACTGTGCCCTCTGCATTCTTCAATATCTCTTTGTCACTACTGTGTACCCCCTCTCCACAACTGCACCTCTGAACCCCTTTAAATTACACAGCACTCTGGACCCCATTACTTTACACAGCACCCTGCATCTCTGGACCCCTTTACAATACACAGCACCCTGCACCTCTGGACCCCTTTATATTACAGAGCACCCTGCATCTCTGGACCCCTTTACATTACACAGCACCCTGCATTTCTGGACCCCTTTACATTACACAGCACCCTGCACTTCTGGACCCCTTTACATTACACAGCACCCTGCACCTCTGGACCCCTTTACATTACACAGCACCCTGCACCTCTGGACCCCTTTACATTACACAGCACCTCTGAACCCCTGCATGTTACACAGACACCCCCTAACAGTTCTGGACCCCCTGCATGTTACACAGACCTCCCCAACAGTTCGGGACCCCCTGTATGTTACACAGACCCCCAACAGTTCTGGACCCCCTGCTGGTTACACAGACCCCCCCAACAGTTCTGGACCCCCTGATGGTTACACAGACCACCCAACAGTTCTGGACACCTGCTGGTTACACAGAACCCCCTCCCATCAGTACAGACTCCCTATCTCATAATAGACACCCCCTTCAGTACAGACCCCCATTCAATACAGACCCCTATTCAGTACAGACCTCCCTACAGTACAGACCCCCCTTCAGTGCAGACCTCCAATTCAATGCAAACCCACCTATTCAGTACAGACCCCCATTTAGTACAGACCCCCCTACAGTGCAAATCTCCCCATTCAGTACAGACCCCCCATTCAGTGCAGACCTCCCTACAGTACAGACCCCAACAGTGCAGACCCCCCAATTCAGTGCAGACCTCCCCTACAGTGCAGACTCTGCATTCAGTACAAACCCCCCATTTAGTACAGGCCTCCATTCAGTATAGACCCCCATTCAGTACAGACCCCCCTACAGTGCAGACCCCCACATTCAGTACAGACCCCCCATTCAGTACAGACCCCCCTCTACAGTACAGACCCCCTCAGATGTGCCTTAGATGATGATCAACATGGGACATGCACAGCAGGTAGACATAGAGGAGGAGGAGGGGGAGGCGACTTCACTCTGCTCGGCTGTGTGAGACAGCCGGAACTGATCAGAGCCGCTCATACAGCTCGGCCAGGAGCGAAGGGGATCGTTGCGGGCCCTGCCGACGGGTGTCACCTGGGTGCAGCCCGCACCCCCTGCAAAGACACTGCAGCTCACCTCTCCGTGTGTCCTCTTACCTGCCGTTCACCGTGGCACCACTGCCTAAACCCGCTCGCTGTCACCGCTAAAGGAGAACTCTAGCCTGAGCTCATTTGGCTGGGCTTCTCCTATGGGTCACAGGAGTGCAATTCGTTTTGCTCTCCTGTGACCCATTTTAGGCAGAGAGCGGTCTGAAGACCGCTTTCTGCTGACGTCACCGAGATCAGTCCAGGCACCGCATCATCCTGACCCTGGAAGTCTGGATCCGCCAGGTGCCTGGACTGATAGGTGTCTCAGCCTCTCAGTGACCCGCTCCCGCCCCTCCACAGCTCAGTGCTCCAGTGAGGATGGAGTAGCAGAGAGGAGAGCTGCTGACTGACAGGCAGCAGCTCTCTGCTCGGGGATCTGTGAGAACCAAGCCATCTGCATTGTTCGGTGGCTCGGTTCTCAGTGTAGAGGGAGGACAGTGCAGGGGACAGATGCAGCATCGGACCAATGCTGCATCGGACCAATGCTGCATCCACCTAGGTAAGTATGATTATGGGATAAAAAAATCCCATTCTTCTCTTTTAAACTTTAAACCAAAATATTGCATACATGTTTCCATCTAGTAAACTTAAAGCAAAGCTGTCATGTCCAAAATGTATTGCTGTTAGGAATAAAATATACCTGCAGCAGCTTTTTAATCCCTTGTGGTTATGCCAGGTAAATTGAAGCTTGCCCACTTCACACCCATTCTTATTGCAATGCAGCCCATCACAGGCATGCGTGAGAGGTGAAAGGCAGAGAGCATGTGATGCAAGCATCAGCACTATTAGGGTTTTTGCTCCAAATGGGTTTTTCATTCCTATACAAGTCTATGGGAATGCGAAAAACACTTAAAGCAAGTCAAATGCAGGTCAGAGGGGGGTCAACTGCACCTGTCATTGAATGATCTCAAAAGTATATATGTATGGCTTCTTTTAGCCCAGAAAGTAATTGCTGATGAGTAAATAAAAAGGTATTGATAAGCCTTTTCAAGATCAATTGCATGGCCACTCTTCTTTAGAAAACATGACTGCTTTTTCTTCAAAGTGTTTGTTAGCAAATTATTTATGTAAGGAAGGTCAGATTGTTGTTAGTAGATGGAAACCAGCGTGGGCATATGTGCATGCTCATAATGTTGCCCATACCTCTGCATTAGTGAGTAGGCACACGTGTTAGAGTATGTGCTCAGCACTGGTATTGCTGCTCACTGGCCTATATAAATTGAATCACTGCATAAGCAAGTTGCTGAGTGGTCTTCAGTTTGTTCTTGTATACCTGAGACCCGACCTACTGATTCTGCCTCATTGTATATGACCCAAATTGCCTCCCATCTTGCCTCTGAACTTATGCCACTCTGTTGTGACCTCAACCTGCTTTTTGAACTCTGTCTTTGCCTCCTGATTTGGTACCATGATATTCCTGTGCCTAGATCCTGCTTTGTGATCCAACTGTACACATCTGCCTGCAACACAGCTCTGGTTCTGCCTGCAATCTTTGCAAAAATGTGTCACTCTGTGCCCTTACACTCTTTGTCACCACCAAAGGCGTGCGCACGGGGTGTGCCGGGTGTGCTGTCTCCAGAGATCTCCCCAGAAATGCTGCATCCAAGAGAGTATGTGGCCCCCGCTGCCTGTGAAATAGTTTTACAGGCAGCAGATTATGAGAATTACCAGAGCTGTTCAGTGTATGAAACTGTCAGATAACGACACTACATGCAGCTAGAGACACCAGCTGTCAAAAGTCAGTGATGATTTTGGGTGTGGGCGGGACTAAACGGCCATCAAACACCAGCCAATGGGATGAGTCTGGGCTGGCCGTTACATTTATGTGGCTCCGCCCGCTCTATGAAGGCCGCTCAATCATTGGCTGGTGTTGATGGCGCTTGGTCCTGCCCACTCCCGACATCACGGCTGAGTTGTAAGTCATCACAACTCAGCCGTGATGTCAGGGGTGGGCGGGACCAAGCGCCATCAACACCAGCCAATGATTCGCTTCTTCAGAGAGGGGGTGGGGCCAGAGAAATGTAGCGGCCTGCCCAGACCCATCCCATTGGCTGGTGTTTAATAACTGTTCAGTCCCGCCCACCCCCGAAATCACCACTGACTTTTAACAGCTGGTCTCTCTCCCTGCATGTAGTGTCATTATCTGACAGTTTCATACACTGAACAGCTCTGGTAATTCTCACAATCTGCTGCCTGTGAAACTCCCCCTCTCCCCTATCAGTGCCACTCACCACCTTCAGAGACATTGGACATAAGGTGCAAGCGGAGCTTCCTCATCTACTCAGTTTCCATTAGGTACATGATCATTTATTTTGTGACTTAAATATCTGTAGAGCCACCCTGTAGAAATCCGCCGTGGTTAAGATGGTCCTCTGTTGCTGGCCTCGACCTTCAAGAATACCTCAGCCCAGGGCTGTCTTTAATATGGTTTGGGCCCTGGGCAAACATTTTTTTTGGGCCCCCCTCCAGCTTATTTTGGGCCTGGCTGGTTCACATGTATGTGTTTTGGCAGGCACAGCAGCCCATTGATTTGAATGGGCTGCCATGCCTTAGTTTCCTGCAGAAAAAAAGGTGCATTCAGCATTTTAAAAATATAGTTGCCTTGAAATCCATTCTGCTTTTGCACAATGCTACTTACCTGCAGTTCTTGCACACACATACGCACTGTGTTTTTAAAAGCGTGACCTAAACGTCTAAAAATGCAGCAAGTTTGACAGTGCGGGAACTGCAGATAAGTCACAGCAGAATGGACAGACAGTGTTGTAGTTCATTGCTTGATGGGCATAGGTGTGCCGTGTGCGCAGCCTATTACATGATGCATGCACTTTTTTTGCAGGAAATGCAGGCATGGCGGCCCATTCAAATGAATGGGCTGCTGTGCCTGCGCAAATGTGGGCCACCAAAACACATACATGTGAACCAGCTAGGCCCAAAATAAGCCCATCAAGCAGTTAAATATAGACAGTAATGCCATGTGCTGTAAATTATGCTGTGTCCTCTGAGGCCTCACTCAGCTTGGACTGCAGGTCTGGTCAGTGTTTTAAAAAGTTCCTCTATTTTACACATGGCATGGCATGGCATGGCATGGCATGGGAATAGGGAGCCATGGAAGGAGAAAGAAGACCTTACCTTGTCCTGGCAAGCTCAGCTCCAGCCTCTGATCTAAATAATTCTCCACAGTCTACACACACTGCTAGCCGCTGCCTAGTTTCACTTGACAAAGCAGGAACCAGGCAGCACTCCTCTCCATTCCGCGGTCTCACTCCTCCCCTGCTCCTCCGAGGTACACTGGTCACTAAACACTGCACGCATAGCAAGGGGCGGGTCATAACGTCAGTGGAATTCAAGGCCCCACCCACCCATGGCCAGGGCCGCTACTCGATCTAAAAAGAAAGCAGCATTGGCACTGGCTGCACACCGCTGATGATTTTCAGCGCCGATTTGCAGGCAGCACGCGGGCATAACGGGCGGGTCTGCTTTGGGCCCCTAACAGTGACAGGGCCCTGGGCAGCTGCCCCATTTGCCCTGCGATAAAGACTGCTATGCCTCAGCCCTTCTGACACACCAGGCTGAGTACATAAACACACAATTTCACAGAGAAATCACTAAAGTGGCACTAGTACCCAGTTATACAGGTTGTTAACGAATGCAAGCACCAGGCCATTTAATAAAGCAAACTAAATATAATGTAAAATGAGCAGGTAAAGCTATATAGAGATAAGTGGTGAAATGATTAACAAATGTCAGTAATACACTTAAAATACAGGATAATTGTAAATAACTCAGCCAAGGCTTTACCAATCAGCTTAAACTGTAACAGAGTCACCTAAAGTGTCATAAGGGCAGCACTAAATGGATAGTATAAACCCACAGAGGCTACACTGCCTTAGAGCCTGGAGTGCCTTTGGTAGGTTCAAGTCTGTCTGCAGGACGTCAGTGTGCCAGTAAGGTGAAAAATCGCTAAAATCCATGTAAATACTATAAGACAGGGAGTAAAAATCCCAGAATGAGGAAAAAAAATATTCTACCGGCGTGATTGGGGCCCTTTCAATGTTATACTAATGATGATGCTGAATGGCTTACAAATACTCCCAGTTTAGGAAGGTGGAAACTTGAGGAAGAGCTTTGGCAGGAATAACTTGAACAATGCTTAACAAAAATGGAAAAGGCAGGCAACAAGTGAAGGGAGGGGTTAAGTGGATCTGTGCTAATGGGGTAATCCAGAACAGGTTATGTAGCACTGCTCAGTGATTTGCTGCATGGGTACTGTAATGTCTAAGGAATCAGATGGCAAACTGTGCTAGCAAGGGTCTGGCTTAGTTTTGTGGTGCAGTGTGTTTGGTTGGTTAACAACCCTCTCACCTATACCAAGCTTCAGTTCACCCATGTATCAATGGTGTCACGCCCACAAACCCGCTCTGTGTGGCTGTAGATGCTGCTGCTCAGGTCGCACTGGGAAGCGAGTGCCTGTGCCTGTGTCTAGCTATGTAATTGCAGACTGTTGGCAACTGGTCTGTGGACTATCAGTGGTCCATGACGTGATTGTTGAGGAACATAAAAACACACAATGTACACTTAGAAAACAATCTAATTCTCATGTCACATGATATATATATATATATATATATATATATATATATATATATATATATATATATATATATGAAAAATATTACATTACAAACAACTGCAATTCATATCCTGGTTTCAAAATCTTAACGCAATTGATTTATTTATTTCTAGTGTTAAATTAAACTGCTCTTAGGAAGATCTAATTAGAGCAGCTTTTTTATTGTACAGTTGTAGAACATACTATGAAATAGAAGAGCTGAAACAAAGTCATTGAGAACAAAAACATATTTATGTGTACTGCATACTGTAAACATCCATGAATTTACAATTAAGGATAATTTTATCCAGAATGGTAAATGAAGTGTTCATTTTGGTTGTATGTGGCTTCTATAATTGATAGCATGCACACACATTGTTTAGAACATATCCTTATATTTAATAGCGAAAAACTGGGCAAGAACATTATGTGCGAACTGAAGAAATTGTTATCCATTTTAAAACCTGCCATTTGTAAATGCTATAAATGTAAATCTCTGCGCTGGTCTGAAATGGTGTAACAGCTGCTACTCAAGACCAGGAAGCAATCAAATAAATACTAACAATATAAATGGTGCACTATTCCCTGTGTTAAAGAATGTAACACAATGGGGGTTATTTACGAAAGGCTAATCCACTTTGCATTACGAAGTGTGAACAAGCCTTTGGGTCCATAGGAGGAACCTAAAGAAACTGGTAGCTACCTTTCCTCTTATGACAGAAATAAGAGGCCTGTTTCAGGAGGAATGGGAAAAGGGGGAGAGAAAATCCTCCTCAACCAATAGGTTGCAGAAGTTGTATCCACTAACGGGGGAGGATGCAACTACTTTAACCCACCAACGGTGGATGCGGCAGTCCCCAGACTGGCCAAGAATGTGACACTTCCAATGGAAGACTCTTCCTCCTTTCACGTTAAACTGCCTTTTGATGGGAAGGCACTGTTTGGCCAAAAAAACTGGAGACTACCATCTCCAGGGTTACAGGAGGAAAATCAGGTCTTCTGCCCCAAGATCAAAAAGTCCAGATGCCAGAGGGGGCAACCATCCAGAAGAGCGCCAAACAGGTACTGGGATTTCAGAGGCTTTTGCCCATCCAAGGACTTCAGAAGGCGTTGGAGGGGTACACAGTCAACCTTCATAAGATCCAAGACCCATGCCGCTCCCCAAGATACCCAGAAGCCCTTTTAGCACCAGGCCTGCCCAGGAGGCAGTTGGAGCCAGGTGGCTCAAAGTTATCCAGTTCCGGAAAGACCACTGCCAAAAAGAAAATGGCTGATTTAGTCCACAGTGGCGTAAGGCCATTATTGGCTGTTCAAACGGCAGCCTTCAGAACTACCTCAAGAGGCTAAATCAATTTATCCGGATAGACTCAAGATGGAGTCTTTCCATACCATAATCCAGGTCATTCAACCAGGAAACTGGAGGATTTCAGTGGACTTGCAATATGCCTATCAGTATGTCCCGATCCTTCAGTCATACCAGCAGTTCCTCAGTTTTGCGTTGAGGGACAGGCATTACCAAAGCCAGCTGGAACCTACACAGAATATGGTCTACTTAGGGGCTCAATTCAATACTCAGGTGGTCTCAGTTTCTTTGCCACCTCAAGCTCCCCAAAATCAGGGAGACATTCTAACAGGCATTGGCTGCACCAGTGATGTCAGCATCCCAGTGCATGAGTACTCTTGGGACAATGACTTCATGCATTCCGATGATCCCCTGGGCTCACTGGAAACTCAATTTTCCAACAAGGCTTCCTGATGCAGTGGAAGAGTTTGTATAGCCCAGCCAATCAGGATCACCAGCTGGAGGCGCCAAAGTCTCTGGTGGTAGACAAAGAAATAAAACACTAAATGGTAGCCCATTAGGGCCGCAGCCATTGATCATTGTTACCACAGATGCCAGCACAGCAAGGTGGGGCCCACCTGCAAACAACTTAAGATCCAGGGCAGAAGGGAGTTTCCCACTCGGGGCCTAGTTTCCAATATTCTGGAATTTATAGCAGCATTCATGGCGTTGGTAATTTTGCTACCACACATACAGAGTCGCCCAGTCCTGCTCCATCTGGACAACACTGCAGCAGTGCCCTACATACAGCTACAAGGTGGGGAGCACAGCCAATCCCTCTTGAGAGAGGTGGAATCAATCGTGACATTAGGAACAACAATATCTCCCAGATCTGAGGTTCATATATCTTCCAGGCTGTCAGAACATGGAAGCAGATCGCCTATCCAGACAATTCATGGACCCCAACGAATGGTCCCTTCACCCCCAAAGTGTTCAAACAGGTCCTCCATGAGTGGGGGTGTTCACAAGATGGATATTTTTGTCTCATCGACCATCTGCAAGGTGAGTCGGTTCCTCTCAGGCTACCCTCATCCATTAACGGAGGGGAGGGATGCCTTTACCCATCCTTGGGTTGGGCAACTGGCCTATGCCCTCCCTCCAATTTCTTTAATCCTGAAATTCCTGACAAGATTTTTGACAGAATTTGACAGTCATCACAGTATTTCCTTACTGACCACACAGACCATGGGTCTCTCTCGCAATGGATCTCAGCATGTGCACACCGCTCACTCTGTCGGTGACTCCTCATCTTCTCCTGTCTGAAGGAGATACCTTACATCCGCAACCATCATGACTGACCTTAGCGGTCTGAAGATTGTAAGGCAGAGGTTACAAGATTTAGGATGTTCTCCAGAGGGTATTAGAACTTTACAGAGTTCCATGAAAGGGTCAACCAATGCCATCTACTCCATAATATGGAATAGGTTCTCGAGCTTTGCAGCTGGATGTCAGTTTGACCCTAGTGACCCAAATTTATCTCAAATCCTGTCTTTCCTGCAATCCAGATTGGATTTGGGGCTCAGTTCACTTCAGGTGCAAATTTCAGCCATCTTGGCTCTTACCCAAAAGAAATGGGCAGCAAACCTGCTGGTGGAGTACTTCATGAGAGCAATACTTAGACTACACACTTCCAAGAGAAATAGGTTCCCTCAATGGGACCATGCAGTAGTCCTCAGTTTTCTAGAAAACCCACCTCGCACTCCGACAGAAGACTGTTCATTATGAAACTACAAGAATTGGGGGCCGCAGAACCTTATTCTATGTTCTTCCCAGACAGTTGTGCTGAGACCATTGGTTCATTTTGTCCCAAAAGTGGCATTGATCTTTTGTTTTTCCAGGGAATAGGTGCTTCCAGCCTTCCCAGCGGAATCAGATGCTGATCTGCACGAGCTGGACATTCCAAAAGTCTTCAAAGCCTATCTCCAGGCTACTTCTACATTCAGACGTTCTGACAGACTTCCACCAAAAGGAACACTGGATAAGTGAGAATGTATTCTCCTTACCAAAAGGAAAGACCGCATTTGCAGCGGTCTTATGAAGCCCAGGGATGTTTATAACTAGTCTTCCCAAAAAGACTGTTTTAGTGACTGGAAAAATCCAAAGGACTGGTTCCGGATCATAAGTACTCCAACAATCACATAACGATATGACCACCCATGCAATGAGAAGTAATAGGATACCGCATAGTGAAATACTGTATAACAGGGGGTTTTATTGAAAACACAAAATGTGCACTTACAATGGGATGAGTAATGCAGCGCATAAGAGATAAAATCAAGTTGAAGAGGATGGCGTCTCCTCGAATCCTCCTCCGTCTGCTTCAAACGCCGTCGTCATGTGTCTCCATATAGCGTGATGACGTCACCCAGCTAAGCCACACCTATGCGTTTCATCACGAGTAGGACGTCTTTGGGGATAGGCTGCTGGGCATGCGTCATCACTCTGTCCCTTATGTAGCCCTAGCCGCCATGATGGGTAAGGGCAAATGGACAGGGACTGTTGGAAAAAAGTAACGAAGCGTCCACGTATTAGCGTGCGACGCACATGGAGTAGAGCAGACTATAAAGGATTGTGTGCAGATAACTGCCATCTTGTGGATGAATGAGAGAAAGCACGTGTAACGGATTGTGGGCAGTAATGGAGGAGAAAAACAAGGAGAGAGACGCCATCCTTGTGTGACAAAAATACATTGCAGTGCATAAATGATCAGATGCATATACATCATAAAATTGGACATTATGAAATAAGTACATATTCCATTAATTAAGGAGACATTCTAAAAAACATTTAAAAATAGTAAAATCATCCCTAAAATAATGAAAAATAGAAATATATAAAATAGAGAATAATAAAAAATAGGTAAAAAATTGTAAAAAACGGGACAATACCTATGCGTTATTAAGGAAACAATTAATGTCCCAATCAATGTTCAACCCGTATGGCATATAAGATTTCATATTGAAAATCCATCGAGTCTCTAGTTTAGAGATGGAACGGACTTTGTTAATACCCCTCCAGTGTGGGCATAGTTTTTCTATGGGTAGAAAGAGGGTCCCTTTAATGTTTTTAGCATGATGTTTTGCAAAATGTTTAGACAGATTGTGCCTAAATTGCGCCTTCATTGCGCCTAAAGATCGCTCCCAATGTGATCGATCCCCCTAAGGTTATACATTTCTTTCAAGATATGAAGGGGTTCTACCCCTGTCGTAGGTGTAATATTTGTAAGATAAATGCATTTCAGGGGCGTAAACTTGTGTCATTTCAGTCGACTCAGACTCAAAAAACATACAATATTGATTCTTTTATTACCTGTTCCAGCGATCATGTGGTATATCTCATACAATGTCCCTGTAAAAAACAATATATTGGCTGGACAAAAAGAGCTCTCAATATTAGACTGAACGAACATGTGGGCAATGTAGGAAGGGGTTTTCCCAAGCACAATCTGTCTAAACATTTTGCAAAACATCATGCTAAAAACATTAAAGGTACCCTCTTTCTACCCATAGAAAAACTATGCCCACACTGGAGGGGTACTAACAAAGTCCGTTCCATCTCTAAACTAGAGACTCGATGGATTTTCAATATGAAATCTTATATGCCATACGGGTTGAACGTTGATTGGGACATTAATTGTTTCCTTAATAACGCATAGGTATTGTCCCGTTTTTTACAATTTTTTACCTATTTTTTATTATTCTCTATTTTATAAATTTCTATTTTTCATTATTTTAGGGATGATTTTACTATTTTTAAATGTTTTTTAGAATGTCTCCTTAATTAATGGAATATGTACTTATTTCATAATGTCCAATTTTATGATGTATATGCATCTGATCATTTATGCACTGCAATGTATTTTTGTGACACAAGGATGGCGTCTCTCTCCTTGTTTTTCTCCTCCGTTACTGCCCACAATCCGTTACACATGCTTTCTCTCATTCATCCACAAGATGGCAGTTATCTGCACACAATCCTTTATAGTCTGCTCTACTCCATGTGCGTAGCACGCTAATACGTGGACGCTTCGTTACTTTTTTCCAACAGTCCCTGTCCATTTGCCCTTACCCATCATGGCGACTAGGGCTACATAAGGGACAGAGTGATGACGCACGCCCAGCAGCCTATCCCCGAAGACGTCCTACTCATGACGAAACGCGTAGGTGTGGCTTAGCTGGGTGACGTCATCACGCTATATGGAGACACGTGACGACGGCGTTTGAAGCAGACGGAGGAGGATTCGAGGAGACGCCATCCTCTTCAACTTGATTTTATCTCTTATGCGCTGCATTACTCATCCCATTGTAAGTGCACATTTTGTGTTTTCAATAAACCCCCCTGTTCTCCTATAACTACCTCTACCCCCTCCCTCCGCCCCACCCCCTTCCTTCCCCCTTTCCTTTCCTAACCTTCATACACTAAGCAGAGACAGAAGTTGTATCTCCAAGGCTTTGTGTATTTAAACTAATATTTTTGTTATTAACCCTATTCCTTTCCTACAAAGTGAATACTTAATTATCTTCCACACTTACAGCAGCCCCGAGGTGTATCAATCATATGATCATAATAGAATTGAAATATGCCATTTCTAGTTTTGAAATTTATAAGGTTAATTGTTTATCTTATGTTCTTAATTGAGGAATAACTAGTCACTAATTAAATACATGTTTGTAGCTGGTTACCTTGCCAAGTCTGGTTGTCTTAGTTTAATATGTTTTTTTCCCCTTATTCTTAAATAAATTTTAACCGCTGAGAAGCCGAGAAGAGGTCACTGCGCCTCTCATTTTTCTGTCCTAGGACTCTCCCTCACTGTAGTTATAGTGCAGGGGGCCTCTGAGCTCCTGTCATTTTTGAGCTCAGAAAGCCTACTTTTTATTTCTTGCTATGGATTTCATGCATCTCAATCTATTTAGATTACTATCATCTCCTTTTTTTTTCTTCTATCCTATTTTTCTTATTCTTTTTCAATTTTCCTCCCTTACTCTGGGTTTTGTCTAGTACCACAATTTACATTTGATATGTACTGTTATATTTTGAATGTACTTACCCTAAATACACAAGGTCTAAACATACCTCATAAACATACTAAAGTTTTCAGGTCACTTTCAGCATCAAAAGCACACATAGTCTGCCTCCAGGAGACTCATTTCACTGAATCCTCCACCCCTAAATATTTTGGTGCAAGCTACCCCCAGGTTTATACAGCCTCAGCCAAGTCCAAACACAGACAAGTGTTAATAGCATTTCACCGAACTACACCCTTTTCCCTAGAAACAGAAATCAAAGATCCAGAAGGTCGCTACCTCATACTTATAGGCCACCTATGCGATATCCCAATCACAGTAGTCTCATATTACGCACCCAACAAAAGACCAACATCATTTTTATCCCACCTTCTTCAAGTTATTGATACACATAAAGTAGGCACACTCCTAATTTGTGGAGATTCCAATCAAACAATTTATCCCTATTTAGATAAATCACCATTACCCCCTACATCTAATTCCCAATCTAGATAGTTTCAGAGACTCCAACAACATTCATTAACAGATTCCTGGCGTGAAGTTAACCCATCCAAACGTCAATACTCCTATTCTCACCCTCACAAATCCTTTTCCCGTATTGATCACATTTTAATTTCTATTTGTATGGCCCCTGAATTTCTCACCTCATATATCGAACCCTATACATGGACCGATCATTGCGCTATCATTTCCACCTTTAACTCATTACTTCCAAAAGCACAAGACTCAACGTGGCAAATAAACAACTCTCTCTTATCACACCCTTCACTCTCTCAAGACCTAGAAATTGCCCTAAAAGAATACTTACAAAATAATAAATCCTCAGATATATCCCCACTATGGGAAGCACATAAGCCTGTCCTTAGAGGGTATTGCTTACGTCAGGCATCGCATCAAAGGAAAGAAAATAAAAAACTGCAACAAAAACTTGAAACTGAATTTAACAACTGTCATAATAAATTCCAATCTAGCCCTACCCCGCAGAATAAAACACAACTAGAGAAAGCTAGCTTAACTCTAGACCTATTTTTATCAAAATCAGTAGATAAAACTCTTCGTAAATCCAAACAAAAATACTACTTCCAAGCCAATAAACCTGGCACTCTTCTTGCACGTGCACTTAAAAAACTAAACAACCCATCCAAACCAATCCGACTGAAAATCTCCCATGATAAATACACAAGTAATCCAGTCAATATCCTTCATACCTTCCACAAACATCTCACCTCCTTGTATAAAAAAGAAGGCTCTTTCGACCAATCCTCAGCAGAAACTTTTTTTTCACAAATAAAACTCCCTACTCTATCCCAAAGTCATTATGAAAGCCCTGAAAGCCCCATCACTCCCATTGAAATTGAACAAGCAATCAAATCCCTCAAACCTAATAAGCGTCTGGAACCAGATGGGTTTTCAGCCCTTTACTATAAAAAATTCTCACATATATTAACTCCCATGATGTTAGAAGCATTCAACTCCATCATTAATAACCAATCATTCAGATCTGAAACTTTAACGGCAATTATATCTATGATTCCTAAGCCACAATCTGATGACTCTTCCTGTGCTAATTTTAGACCTATATCACTCTTAATATATAAAATTATTAGCGAAAGTGATTGCAACCCGATTGAATAGCATAATAGGTACCTTAATAAGTAACGACCAGGTTGGTTTTATCCCAATGCGCCAAGCAACTGATAATGTTTGTAGGGCCTTGTTGCTGATCCAAGCGGCCAAAAAAAGAAGAATCCCTATGTGTCTACTGTCACTAGACATCAAAAAAGCCTTTGACACGGTAACGTGGCCCTACCTACATTTCACTTTACAAAGATGGGGCTTTGGTCCACATTTCCTTAGTTGGGTCACATCTTTATATAATAACCCAAAGGCATACATCAAGTATGCAGGATATAAATCAGCTATGTTCAATATTAACAGAGGCACTCGCCAGGGGTGCCCCCTCTCCCCACTGTTATTTGCCTTACTCATTGAACCTTACTCATTGAACCCCTAGCTCAAGCTATTAGAACAAATCCATCAATTAAAAGGTATAGAACTGGCTGGCTACCACCATAAACTCTGCTTATTTGCTGATGATATTTTAATTTTCATGTCCTCTCCCCATATTACAGCTCCCAACGTTATAAACAAACTTGACCATTTTGCCCATATATCTGGATTAAAAATAAACATGCAAAAATCTATAGCTTTAAACGTTTCTTTGCCCCCAGATATACTTCAAAAAGCAAAGATATCCCTCCCTTTTACATGGTCCGCGACACATCTCTCATATCTAGGTATTGTACTTACCCCTGATCTAAAATATATTTTCTCCGCCAACTACCCTCCACTGTTACGAAAAATTTCTAATTATTTAAAGCAATGGTCCACTCTCCCCTTATCTTGGTTAGGTAAAATAAATGTTATAAAAATGAATATATTACCCAAAATGTTTTAGAGTTTTATCCATTCCTATACCAGCCTACTTCCTCAGAAATCTACAACGAAAAACACAATCATTTATATGGAGCACTTTAAAATCTCGAATCTCTCCACACACCCTATACCTCCCTAAACTTAAAGAAGGTGTAGGTTTCCCAAACTTTGCCACTTATTTTCATGCTGCGCAAATAGCAAACATTCCCAAATACCATGTAAGCCATGATAGCAACCCAATCTCTATACCAAATCTCATTTGGTCTACCTCCTCTAACCACAAAATAATCGACAATAAGATTACTAAACATACAATCTCTATTTGGGAAAGATTCAAAATGACCCAGGGTTTACAATCCCCCACATGTACCCCTTATTTCTTTTATGAGAAACTCAAAGTTTTACCCAGCCCTCACATTTCCTAGAACCTTCACAAGATGGATTTCAGCGGGTCTAACACAATGTTGTGACTTTTTATCACCTGCCTCATTTAAAAAAAAATCAGAAATACGTGAAAGTCATAAACTTCCAGCATCAGAAATTTTTCGCTATTTACAAATTAAAAACTTCTTTGCACCATATTTACAAAGTATAAATAAATTGAGTGACATGACGCAGTTTGAACAAATATGAAAATTAGATCCTCATTCAAGAGGACTCATTTCAATACTATATAGCCAACTAAGTACTAAGCTTACCGCAAAATTACCTTCATATGCTGAAAAATGGATGCACGACCTTGGTTTCAATATAGATATATCTACCTGGAATAAAGTATGGTCAAATACTAAAATGTCCTCCCAAAATATACTTGCTATGGAAACAAATTATAAAGTTCTCATGTACTGGTATTTGGTTCCTGTTAGAATAGCAAAATATGCTCCCCATTATTCCCCGCTTTGTTTTCGCGGCTGTGGTGATCCGGGAACACATTTACATATTTTCTGGGAGTGCCCTGTTATAAAAAATTACTGGAAAGAAATATTCAGCAGTTTTCAAGAAATCCATTACTCCTGATCTGTCTACCACACTCCTAAATGTAAAACCGGATTGTATTTCCTATGCTCAATTTAAACTGTTCCTACAAATCACCACAGCCGCAAAACAAACCATCTCCAAAGCTTGGAAAACAGCTACGCTTCTAGTTTCTGAAACCAGAAATAGAGTACATCAAGCCATGCTCCACTCAAAATCAGAAGCCATAACCAATGATTCCATAGACATATATGAAACAATATGGAACCCATGTGTGACCTATACTATCTCATCTAACCCAGATGATTCTCTATTGAGACCTTGGTAAGATATTGTAAGCCAGTAACATTCTGGATACAGTTCATCAATATTGGCCCAGATTCAAGTAGAATTGCGCGATATTTGCGGGGGAGCAGGGCAACGATTTTGCCCTGCGCCCCCGCAAATATTTTGCGCTGCCCTCGATTCACGGAGCAGTAGCTCCGTGAATTGCGAGGGCGCGCTGGCAAATTTGCCCGGCGTAAGCGCGCGCAAGTTAAATGATCCCGCCGGAATCATTTCAATTAGGCGCGCTCCCGCGCCGAGCGTACAGCGCATGCTCCGTCGGGAAACCTTCCCGACGTGCATTGCGGCAAATGACGTCGCAAGGACGTCATTTGCTTCTAAGTGAACGTGAATGGCGTCCAGCGCCATTCACGTTTCACTTACGCAAACGCCGTGAAATTCAAATTTCACGGCGCGGGAAGGCCAGCTATACTTTAGCCTTGGCTGCCCCTACTATTAGAAGGGGCAGCCTTGCGCTAAAAGTAGCCGTACAGAAACTCTGTACCTGGCTTGCGCGGGGCCCGCGCAAGCTTGTGAATCAGTGGTAGTATGCAATTTGCATACTACACGCTGATACACAATGGGAGCGCCCCCTAGCGGCCCCCGCAAGAATGCAGCCTAAAATCTGCGAGGCATAAGAGCCTTATGCCGCGCAGATTTTAGCCTGCAGTCGGTGTAACGAGGTTCCTGAATCAGGAGCACTCGTTACACCGGAGCAAGTAAGCACTTGCGCTGCGTAACCTATGGTTGCGTGGGCGCAAGTGCTTCTTGAATCTGGGCCATTATTACTATCTCTATTATGTAACGATCCCAGAGCCTTTCCTCTATCCTGTACTCCCTTTCCTATCCTATTGTTTTCATCACTTTCCACTTTTTATACTCCACATTCTGTCCTTTTCCTTTTTTTATCTTACTTCTTCAAATATATAACCCAAGCTATCTCATTATATAAAATGGTAAATGTGAATATGTAATTACGATATCTAATTTTGCTCCTATTGTTTTAATAATTAACATGAATAAGATCCTTCTCCCCCCTATTTCGGCTAGTTTTTGAACCGATTCATTGCTAAAATTACAATTGCTCCATAGCTATAGTTCATATCATAATTATATCTGGTTCCGTTTATATCATAATATTCTATAATATTTTATATGAGTTCAAATGTTATAGACTAATATGATTGGTTTGACTTTAACCTGCTTCAATGATTCCTTTAATATTTCTCATAGGATCTACAAATATTTATTAGATTATTCTATGTTTCAAATAATCTCTTATTACATGATACCATTTTTCTTTTTCTGTAATCTTTTATTGCCAATTGTATCTACTGTTTTCTCTTTACTTTAAACCCAATAAACAAATTTGACAACAAAATAGAAACATGGAACAGGAGATGAAATTGTTAAATAATGATTATACAGGTTTAAAATTAACTGCTTCATTACCCGCCCATAGTCATATGACGTCCACAGATGGGATCTCCCATCCTGGGTGGACGTCATATGACATCCTTGACTTTGTGGGGGATATCTGAATAATGCCTGCAGCTAAAGGCATCATTCAGATATTCTCTCATGCCGGCAATTCTGTGCACAATAAGAACGATCATAGCGGCATTTTCGCTGCTTGATCGTTCTTATAGACGACATGAGGTGACATCCCCCCTCCCACCGCCATCCGGTGCTTCTCCAGGCTCTCCCGTGCCATCGGGGGCCGGAGAATAAATCAGCCGGCGTCGCATGAGGATCATAGAGATTTCCGGTGACCAGATGGTCACCAGTCATGACGTCATGCCCGGGTTATGATGTCACACCCGGGTTCCCGGAAGTAAACAAAGCCGCGATTTTGGCTAATAAGCATGAGATCTGTGATTTATTTTTCCCAATCTCATGCTTTCTAGCCTGAAGGAGAGATGCGGGGTCTTATTGACCCCGCATTTCTCCATAAAGAGGACCTGTCACACACCATTACTATTATGCAGGAGATAAGATAGTTACTATGTTATTTGTTTTATTGTTGTTGTTGTTTTGGCTTAAAATCGTAATATCTAAAAATGGTAATATCTCACTAAGATTGTATGTCAGAGTGATCAGTGAGGAAGGATTCTGACTAGCTCCCAGTCATAGGATCTCAGGAGCTGTGCACAGTAGCCGAGTAGAAGGAGATGAGAAAAAATAGGAAAGTGCAGGGCGTACAAGACATGTCCTGTGTACAGAGGAAGGGGTTTTATGGACGTTTGTAAGACGCCCAAGGTAGGCAACTGGATAAAAAAGAGAAAAAAAGTACCTATAATGTATTTTTAAATCTATACACAAAGGTTTTGCCTTTCATTTCTATTTTAAACTGAATGGATTGTTTTAAAAGGTGATCGTTTAGAGTCACTTTAACTTTTTTACCATTGTGCACATATATATCTGGAACATGTGGGTCAACAAGCCAGCTTGTAAACAAAGTTTAAAACTAAGTACATGTCCATCTATAATCCTGGGGGTTTGTCTGTAGACTTTTGATGGTTATGGGCTATATAAGTGTCTGAAAAGCATGCAAATCATCCCAATTAACTTGCACTTATACAACACAAAACTGGGTATAATTGTCTTTGATTGTGTGCAGAGTTCACAATAAACTTTCTGGTTACCACTTCCATGAACATAGATTGTTAAACTTGCTGGCAACTGTGTTGTTTTCTGTAAAACCTATAAAATGAATGGAACATTAAAGCTTCAAGCACAAGGGCATATTAAAATATTCATATCTATCCTCAATCTTTCAATCTGGAGCTGGCAGAAAAATCAAGCATAAAAAAAGCTAATTTGGCGTGTAACAGGTGTTTGGTGTTTAGAAATGTTTGAGTGTAAACTCATTCTACTGGACAGAATATTAATTTATTGTAACCACTGGAATGAATTTACTAGCATACACAGATATTTATGTGCGTTTATGTGAGTAAATGATGCTGGTAAGCTCCTTTCCAAATGCATGCTTGGGGCATTTTTTCATGCATCTGCATGCTGCTCTATTGAACTGCATGCAGAGGTATAAAAAATGTGCCAACCGTGTCGCGTATAATTATTGAACAGTGGCATAGCGGCTCTCCTGTACTGAGTAATGTACCTAATACGTGATCCAGCACTTCTGGGTAGGGGACGCGCGCCGACTGTGATGCGATTAGACACAGCCCAAGCGATCAGTGAGTGCCGGCCAATGATTGACTGCTGTCACCCACTGATCAGTGAGGAGGAAGACAGGACAGAGCTCTGTTAATGTAAACAATACAGAACTCTGTCCTGCCAGCGGGGAGGTGCTGGTTTTTGGGGGGAAAAAACAGACATCCCTTAGTAAAAGCAGCTCACAGTACACACATAAACACTGGTTAGACACTCATTCAACCCCTTGATCGCCCTAGATGTTAACCCCTTCCCAGACAGTGTTATTAGTACAATGACAGTGCATATTTATAGCATGGATTACTGTATTAGGCCCCATACACACGATAGAATCCATCCGCAGATAAATCCCAGCAAATGGGTTTCTGCGGATAGATCCTATGGTGTGTACACGCCAGCGGATCTGTTTCCGCGGAGAAATCTCCTCTGGGATGGATTCCAGCAGATCGGATATTTGCTGACATGCACAACAAATCCATCTGCTGGAATCCATTCCAACGGATGGATCCGCTCGTCTGTACAGACTTACCGGATCCATTCGTCCAAAGGGATTCCCCGCACGCGTCGTAATGATTTGACGCATGCGTGGAATTCCTTATATGACAGCGTCGCGCCCGTCGCCGCGTCATAATAGCGGCAACGGCGCGACACGTCATCGCCAGAGGATTTCAGCGCGGATTTCAATGCGATGGTGTGTACACGCCATCGCATAGAAATCTTCTGAAATCCTCGAGAGAATTTATCCGCGGATACGGTCCGCTGGACCGTATCTGCGGATAAATCCTCTCGTGTGTATGGGGCCTAAGTGTCACTGGTTCCCAAAAAGTGTCAGTTAGTGTCAGATTGCTTGCCATACTATCACAGTCCCGCTATAAGTTGCTGATTGTCACCATTACAAGTATAAAAAAAAATCCAATATATATACCATCGTTTGTAGACGCTAAATTTGTGTAAACCAATTAATATACGCTTATTGGGATTGTTTTTTAAACCAAAAATATGTAGCAGAATACATTTTGGCATAAGTATGTGAATTATTATTGGATATGTTTTATAACAGAAAGTAAAATTATTGTTTTTTGTTTCAAAATTGCCGGAATTTTTTCATTTATAGCGCAAAAAATAAATAAACCCAGTGATGACAATTACCACCAAAAGAAAGTTCTATTTGGGGGGGGGGAATTATATGAATTTAATTTGTCTACAATGTTGCATGACCACACAATTGCCAGTTGAAATAACGTAGTGCAAAAAAGAAAAAAATGGTCTGGTTATGATGAGGGGTAAATCTTCCGGAGGGCAAGTAGCATTATTTTCTGCCAGCGCTCATGAGGCCTAACTATGAGCTAGGTTTTACAGAACTGATTGTTTCAAAGGCCCCGTACACAAGATAGAATCCATCCGCGGATAAATCCGAGCAAATGGGTTTCAGCGGATAGATCCTATGGTGTGTACACTCCAGCGGATCTGTTTCCGCGGATATTTATCCGTCGACTCGCTTTTCGGCAGATCGAATATTTGCTGACATGCTAAACAAATCTATCCGCTGCGAATCTATCCGACGGACAGATCCGTTGGTTAGTACACATTATCCGTGGATAAGAACCACGCGCATGCTCAGACAAAATAAGGGGATGGGAGCACTCGTTCAGGTAAAACTCTTGTTTGTTTGTGATATGGCACATTCGTCCTTTTAACTATATAGTGTGTCGTTTATTTCCTCTTGTTGTCTCTTGCTAGAATAAACCCGTTCTCTTGCTGATGCTATCTATCCAGATGTTTGAACTTTCTTTTTTTCCTCCACATGTCAATGTTTATATATTTTGGTTTGTAATTTAATGTTGTTTAATTTATTTTCCCTTTTTTTTTTGTTGTGCAATTAATGTCACCATTCTTTTTTCTTGCACAGATTTTTTTTTTATTTTTTTTTGTTGTGCAATTTATGTCACCATTCTTTTTTCTTGCACAGTTTTTTTTTTTGTTTTTTTGTTGTGCAATTAATGTCACCATTCTTTTTTCTTGCACAGATTTTTTTTTTGTTTTTTTGTTGTGCAATTAATGTCACCATTCTTTTTTCTTGCACAGATTTTTTTTTTTATTTTTTTTGTTGTGCAATTTATGTCACCATTCTTTTTTCTTGCACAGTTTTTTTTTTTGTTTTTTTGTTGTGCAATTAATGTCACCATTCTTTTTTCTTGCACAGATTTTTTTTTTACTTTTTTCTGTTGTGCAATTTATGTCACCATTCTTTTTTCTTGCACAGATTTTTCGTATTTTATTTTTGGTCAAGTTATGTCACCATTTTATTTTGGCGTGTGTTTGTCCTTTTTTGTTTTCCCAAGTTGGTACGCCAAATGTACCCCCCCACAAGGAGTTGGTGTCCTTTCTAAATGACACATATTATTTGCTAAAATGTTTCATGCCTAATCACCACAGTATTAAAACACAATAGACAATGTATTTCAGTAAATCAAATAACCATTTATTTTGGTCATAAACAAAAATAAATTACCGAGAACGGCAGCACTTGATGAGATAGCAACATACATGCAGACTTGTGTTCCAGACTGCACAGGCAACATAGTCAAGGAGAAAATGGCAAACCTTGAGGACCGCATACCGAGAACTAAAAAAGAACAACCACAAAAACAAAAACCAGGAGCAGCAGCAAGTGAGCCAATGGAGCCCAGGCTGTGGTAGTCCAAAAAACCAAAAGTTTTTGGGGGATCAAATGGAAGGCCGGGAATCATCTTCTCCTGTTCCTTGTAACCCTCCTTGCAGCCTGCATTGCAGCAGATCTTCCACGGACCCGTCCACGGCCCCTTGCAGGTCGGGATGATGTGGCAGCAGGAGTTGTTAGCAGGTGTTGGGCAGGATGGGCCGGGTCACTCAGCTCAGTGTCATTGGTCAGCCAGCCCTGGTGCAGCCATAAAAGGACCTGGTTCATCAGGTTCCTGGCACGCCTCTGACTGTCCTCCCCCGCTTGGGACAATTCGTGTGCCACATAGGCACTGTAGGCCTCAGTGGGGTTGAGGGGGGCCCTCATTAAGGCGCTAGCCTCCCGAATCATTTCGAGGCTCTCATCCTCAACCTGCCTCCTGTGCCTCATTAGGCCTGTTTGCCTGACCCGGGGGGGAGGGACTTGCCTGGTGGTGCTGACCGTGGGCCTGGGGCCCTCCTGACTGGTGCTGGGCCCGGCCTCCTCCTCCTGGCTGCCAATGACCCCTTCCTCCTGGCTGGCAGGCATCTCAGCATCAGTAGCCGATATTTCATGGCTGCTCCCTTCTTCCTGTGTCAAAAAAAGTGACATGTTTTACAATTTGGCACAAGCAAATCACATTTTCATGCTCTAGACTGGTTTGTTTTATCTTACTTTAAACTTGAATAGACTCTCCTTCTGATCCCTGCACTTGGCATCCATGACCCCTATTTTTATGACCATGACTTTTATAGTCCATTTTTTGTTTTGGGATTACAATATCAACTCAATAAACAAACAAGAATTAGCAGCCCAAAAACATTTTGAAAAATACTCTACCTCATCAGAAGTGGAGAGTCGCAGATTTTCATGCCTGCCAGCCAGCCCCTCACCGTCCTCCTCCTGGCTGTGGTGATCCGTGGAAGGTCTGCTGCGATGCCGGCTTGAAGGAAGGCTTGACATTGATTGCCGGCCCTCCATTTGATCCCCCAAAAACTCCAGCTCCTGGTAGTACCACAGACTGGGCTCCGTGGACTCTCTTGCTGCTGCTCCTGATCGTTGCTCCCGTAGTTCTCTTCTTTTTGTTCGGTATGCGGCCCTCAGGTTATTCATTTTCTTCTTGACCATGTAGCCTGTTCAGCCGGGAACCCATGTCTGCATATATGTAGCTATCTCATCAAGTGCTGCCGTTCGTCGGTCCCGCTTAGAATAGTTGGGATGTTTGGAATCCCAAAGTAGGGGCATTTCCCTAAACTTTTCAATGAGCCGTGAAATGATCTCCTTTCCCACGATGGTTTCCATTTTTGAATTTCTTTTACAAATTTCCAGATGAACACTGTTAAACCAAAAAAAAAAAAAACATTCAAAAATGCACAGCATTCACATTGTATTCATATGTGGCCCCAGATTTATCAAGTACTATGCAAACACAGTGTCTCCTGCAGCTAAAATGCTGGCCAGCTCTGCCCCATTGTTGTGACCAAAAATGAGTTCACATGCAGACCCTTTTTCAAATAAGTTTGCTAAATACGTGTAATCTAGACCCATCCACAATTTGTTAGATTTAGACCTTTCATCAAGGCACTATTTCATGTGTACTTAGCATGCCCCTCATCATTCCTGACATATAAATACACTTCCTAATAACCTCTGGCCAACCAACACAGAACAATACTTGCATGATCACAATACACCTGGCCAAAATTAAAAATAGGTAGAGCATTCTTCACATCTAGATTTAAGTGATGTGTGAAAGCATTGTGAGAAGTAAATACCGTTTTGGGGACACAAGAAACATAATAAGTTGCGTTAAAAGGCTGCAAACAACAGACAAAACCATAATCCCATGGCTCTCAAGTTTCTAGGCCTCTGCTGATCCCATGTTGTAATTTTTTACCTTATTATCTCTAGCTCCTCGTGAAGCTCAATGAAATAATCTCCGCGTAAGCAACGTAATCACGTCGGTTACCTTTTATAGACTCCGCGTGTGCGTGACACACCGCTTTCGTCTCCATTGCCATGCCCCCTAATCAATGTTAACTCAAAAAATCTGGCGTTAACTGTGTTACTGCTGTCAAATGTTCTACTAATCTCCGCGTAAGCAATGTAATCACGTAGGTTCCCTTTAACAGACTCCGCGTGTGCGTGACACACCGCTTTCGTCACCATTGCCATGCCCCCTAATCAATGTTAACTCAAAAAATCTGGCGTTAACTGTGTTACTGCTGTCAAATGTTCTACTAATCTCCGCGTAAGCAACGTAATCACGTAGGTTCCCTTTAACAGACTCCGCGTGTGCGTGACACACCGCTTTCGTCACCATTGCCATGCCCCCTAATCAATGTTAACTCAAAAAATCTGGCGTTAACTGTGTTACTGCTGTCAAATGTTCTACTAATCTCCGCGTAAGCAACGTAATCACGTAGGTTCCCTTTAACAGACTCCGCGTGTGCGTGACACACCGCTTTCGTCACCATTGCCATGCCCCCTAATCAATGTTAACTCAAAAAATCTGGCGTTAACTGTGTTACTGCTGTCAAATGTTCTACTAATCTCCGCGTAAGCAACGTAATCACGTAGGTTCCCTTTAACAGACTCCGCATGTGCGTGACACACCGCTTTCGTCACCATTGCCATGCCCCCTAATCAATGTTAGCTTAAAAAATATGGCGTTAACTGTGTTACTTCTGGGAAACGGGCGAATAATCTCCGCGTAACCTACGTAATCACGTCTTATTCATTCTCTACACTCCGCGTATGTATGAACCGCCGCCCTCGTCCCCGCCCATGATGGGACATTTCCTGTTTTCCACGCCCCTAATCTCTGTGGGGATTAAAGATGGCGATGACAGGCGAGCATGCACGGAGCTCTCAGGCCAGAAGTGAGGGGACAGAGGCAGGAACGTCCCGATCCAGGCCAAAACGGTATAAGGCCACTAATATGTCTTTCGACGAAATGGTGGAGCTGGTAGAGATTATGCGGAGGAAGGACTATGATGGCCAATATGGGCCATACAAGACCCCCAACCGCAGGAAGGGGAAAATTATGGAGAAGGTGGCAAGGAAAATGCAGAGGATGTTTGGGATCACCAGGTCCAAGGAGCAGCTACGGAAGCGGTGGTCCGACTTAAAACTCCGTGAGCCACATCAACTGAAGAAAATCAAAAAAATAATCAAAAAAAGTAAGTTCTTTTTTTGTTTGTGGGGGGGGGACAATTTTATTATTTGAATGTTTGGTCAGGTACATTTTTACATCTGTATCCTTGGCCTGGTTGTACTTCTGAACACATGTTGAAATAATTTTAATTTTCTAAATATCATTTGCTTGGCCAACGACTGTTAATAGGAAACCTTGTTCACATCAGATTGCTTCTCACCAATACGATGTTGGCCCAGGAACAACACACCTGGACATGCCTCTCTTGCCAAAAACATTGTTTGTAAACATTGTGTAAAAATTGATTTATGTAAATTTTTTATCCAAGAATGGGAAATGCAAACAGTGCTACTAAGCAGGTGTTTTCATATCTGTAATCCAGAGCACCTGTGTCTCCCCCAAAAGATTACACTAAAATTTGGATGGTCTCAGCTCAAAATTTGAAGGGGGGGGACATCCATGTGTGTCACTTTGCTAAAAAGGGACTTAATCAGAGCTTGGCCTAGAAGTCATCCTAAAATGTAGGTTTGGGGTGATAAGACAACAAAATTCTAACAAAAAAAAGCCTCTATACTTCTATGCAATGTGTGCGATTTCTGCTCTACAATATCTGTGTGCTGATGAGTATACCTTTTTTTTTGGTATTATTTATAGGGGAAAGAAGACGCCAGCAATTCGAGGAGGCAGAGAGGGCCAGACACGCCCGGGATCTGCCATCTGGCCATGTGGAGGAGGAGGATGTGGAGGAGGAGGATGTGGAGGAGGAGGAAGGAAGAGAGGAGGATGTGGAGGAGGAGGATGTTGAGGAGGAGGTGGAAGGAAGAGATGAGGATGTGGAGGAGGAGGAGGAAGGAAGAGAGGAGGATGGAGTCATTTTAAATCTTGTAGTTGTTGAGGAGGAAGATGAAATTGAAGAAGAAGATTTAGGAGATTTTGAAGATGGTGGATTGGTGGAAGAAGAAGAAGGAGGAGTTATTGAAGATGGAGAAGTGGTGGAGGAGGAAATCGGCACAACATCAGGTCAGTGTCACCCCAGCTTTATAGGGCAAAACAGATGTAGATAGGGTTGCCACCTCATCCCTTTAATCCCGAACACATATGGATTACACATGTTCTGTGGCTAATGTAATGCAGATATGGCACCAGGTGAGTTAAATTACTACCTTTTAATCAGCCACAGAACCTGTGTAATTAATATGTGTTCTGGTTTAAAGGGATGAGGTGGCAACCCTAGATGTATCTAGGCCGGTAAAATGGCTAATTTTATATTTGGTCTTCATTTTGTAGGGGATGAAGATGCTGTTCAGCATTTTTCTTGCGCAAGTGCGGGAATAATTATTCAGCAAGTGATGGAGTGCAGCAGTGAAATGGCGAATATGCGGCAACAGATGGTTCTAATGGAACAGAATGTGAGGAATGTAATTGTCGAGTGCTGCACCGAGCTGGACACTATGCGGCAAAGAATGGTGGTTATTGAACAGAACTATAAAAACATCATTGACATGATGGGCCGTGTCAAAGACTAAACCCCCCCCCCCCCGCCCATCCCCCAACCTGTTTTAATGTATGACTCAGCAACACGCCAAAATTTGAAGATGCACACACAGTGTGTCAACATGTGCTATCTGCCATCACAGAATATAGAATATCTGTGCTTTGTGGGTACAACCCCCTCCTCGATTGTCAATTAGTTTTCGAGGAAGGGTTTGCTCCCACAAAACCCAGACATTGTTCACCCATGATGGCAGATAGCACATGTCGCCATTTTTCAGTCTTTCTATGTTGTAGAACTGACATTTGGCGAATTAGCCTGAATGTGTGCATCTTCAAATTTTGGCGTGTTCCGGTGTGAACTCACACCATGACTGTTATTGGGAATGGAAAAGTGACACATTTGTGTTTTCAGTTTTTGGGACATGTTTTATTTTTTGTATTCTAAAAATGGCTTCCAATCAACAAGTCATACAAAACAGAAAAAGTAAAAAAAATATATAAAATTAAATAAAAACCAAAAAAATTAGTTAACAAAAAAAAGATTGGTTAACACATCTATCAAAAAAATTAGATCAATCTTTTTTTTGGAGTTCCAAAAAAAAAAAAAAAAAAAAAAAAAAAAATATTTAAAATTTTAAAAAAATTTAAAAAAAAATATATTAAAAAATATCGAAAAAAAAAAAAAAAATTTTAATTGGGTGAACAAATATATAAAAAAAATGTGAGCAATATATTTTAAAAAAATTACCCACAAAAATTAGGAAAAAATCAAAAAGTTCAAAAATCTCCACAAAATTTTATTGTAAAAAACAAAAAAAAAATTTTAGGACACAAAAAAGAGTTGGTTAAGTTTACACTTAGGTGAGGTCCAAGCCCGAAAGCTTCATCCGCTAGGAACACAAACGGAAGTCCTTCCACATTATCTTCATCTGGTGGCAGTGCCAGACCACCAGTTTGTAGACGATCGTAGAATTCTGTCTGCGAGAACACTCCCCCATCTGACAGCTGGCCGTTCTTCCCCACGTCCACATATAGAAACTCATACTGTGCCGACACCACCGCCATCAACACGATACTATGAAAACCCTTGTAGTTATAATAGTAGGACCCCGAGTTGGGTGGGGGCACTATGCGGACGTGTTTCCCATCTATTGCTCCACCGCAGTTCGGAAAATAACAACGCTGGGCAAATTGGGAAGCCACAGACTGCCATTCCTGTGGTGTGGAGGGTAGCTGTGGGGATAAACAAAAAAAGAGATTTATTACTTTGGCACATAAACATTGCAAACAAAATACAAAAACCATCATTGTGCAACATCAACAACAGGATTCACATTTCCTAAAAACATTGTGAAGTCAGTATTTATTTTCAAAAATATAGGCCCACTTAATTATCAGACTCCACATCCCTCTGATGATAGAGCAAGAAACAATTTTCGGGGGTGAGGAGGGGGGAGGGGCAGAGCTACAATGGATTAGCCAAAAAATAACCAAAAATTTGGCTAGGTGTGTTGGGGCCTAGGTAAGCATGCTGAACAGGTTTATGGTGGGTAAGGTCAAAATATGCAGGTAGGCCCAAAAAAAACATGTAAAGGTTAACAACATGCATGGGGAGAAAAGGGAACATCCCACACACAGCAGATTACAATCTCATGGTTATTAGGGAATAAAAAAATATTAGACTTTCTCACACATTTAAAAAAAATACATTGTGATGTTAAAATTAGGGAACTTACCTTAAGATACTCCTCCTGCAAAACATGTATGATGGCAGTACACGTCTCCGGTATGATGACCCCAAGTGACTGGGGAGAGATGCCTGTCGAGAACTTGAGGTCCTGCAGGCTCCTCCCAGTCGCCAGGTACCGCAACGTGGCAATAAGCCTCTGCTCGGCCGTGATGGCTTGGCGCATCACAGTGTCCTGCCTCGTGATATAGGGGGACAGAAGTTCCAGCAGACGGTTGAATACGGGGTCCGTCATGCGGAGAAAATTCCGAAAATCATCAGGATTATTCTCCTGGAGTTCCCTAAGCAGAGGCATATGAGAAAACTGGTCACGCTGGCGCAACCAATTCTTGGCCCAGAAACGCCTCCTCCCACTGTTCCTGGCCAATAAACAGGTTCGCTGGACATGGCCATAAGCAATCCCATAACCAGCACCAATTCGCGAGAATCGACGCTGCTGCTACATCATGGCTTCAAACCGGCCGGCTGGTCAGTCAAGAACACACTCCAACAGAAAGCACCCCCAAATCCAGCACAACCTGCTAAGCCCGCACGACACACAGATACGAGCGCACAGTACGCGGAAACGTGCTGAAAGCCTGTGCCCGAATGCCAACTGCAAACCCGCAAGCAAACGCACTGAACCCGAGAATACCTACTATCAAAACACGGAGACTGAAAAGCACGAATCGGCTCAAACCAAACCTTCACTAGCACGCGGTCACACGGAACTAGCAAAAGCGGAACAGAGGGCGGCGCCGTTGACTTTGGTCTTCCCCTTTATAGTGACGTCTTACGTGGTTTACGTTGCATAAGTTCTGGTTCGCGGGGATTTTTGGGCGCTAGTGTGTACGTTCCAGCGGATCAACAGATAAATCCGTCGATCCGCTGAAACCGATCCGCGGATAAATTTCAGCGGATGGATTCTATCGTGTGTATGGGGCCAAAGTCATGAAACTTAGTACATGCATCAATCGTTTTCTGTAAATTAATTTACTTTATATAAGCTAAATAAGCAGGAGTTATGGAAAGGCAGCTTATGGAAAGACTCTTATCACACATGTACTACAGTATATGTATTGCACATCTAGAATACAATTTTTTATCCAGAAAGTAGATCCAGACTTATGTTCTAGACCACACGTGTCAAACACAAGGCCATGGGCTAAATCCAGCCCACCATGCAATTTCATGTGACCCTCCCACCTCTCCTACAGCTGCGGAACCCCCCTCATCCCTGCCCCCACCTTGTTGTAGCAGTCGGCAGCAGAGAGGACAGTACTCCTCTGTTACATCCTATGCTTCTCTGTGCAGCCAATGAAGAGGCCTTGCAGCTTACGCATGCGTTTGCAAATGTGTGCTAACTAAACCCCTATTTTTAATGCATACTGTTGGACAGGTTAATTTGGTTGGTAAGTGGAGCTGGGAATTTTCTCTGGTTTTGTCTTTTTGCATTTGCCCTTCCATGTGCTCCTTGCTGTGAAGGACAGTTATAGGTGGGGGCAGGGCCGTCTCTTTGTTACTGGTGTAAAGCTGCATTAGTTTGCTTTTCCAAACCCCAATTGGCGTAGATCCTGCCAGGGACTGAGGCAGGGTGCTGAAAGGCAGACGGCTCCCCACACACAGAGGTGAACACCCAGGATGGACAGGCATCAGGCAGGAAATAATATATGGACTTAGGTCAAGATAATGACTGCAAGTGAGAAGAGAGTGAAGTGCAAATTACTGGACAATTGATGTTTGAAAGGAAAAGAAAAAAAGAGAGAAAGAGAAATAAAAAGAGAAGAGGGGAAAAAGGTGCATAAAAGGAGAAGGAATTGGTGTAAAGCTGAGTGCGTGTCAGTGAGAAAAACTAATATGGAAAATGAGGAAAAAAGTTACCTGTAGAGTCAATAATGATGCGCGTATGCTGTGAAGTGCAATGAATGAATGAATGAATGAAAAACGTATATAACGCGGCGCATGCGAACTGAATCGCCTCTGGGCGCTAGTTGTTCCTATCTTTTTAGACATCAAAAGAGCAGAGTTTTGATCTGTCTTCTGAAGGTTAGGTGGTTTTCCTCCAACCGAATGCTGGTTGGTAAAGCATTCCATAGTCTAGGACCTTGTACCGCAAACCTTCTTTCTCCCTTGGACTTGTATCTGGCTTTGGGTATCTGGAGCAGATTTTGGTCGGTGGATCGCAAGACGCGATTGGAGTTGTGAGCTTTTATCTTTTCGCATAGATATTGCGGAGCCTTCCCATGGATGCACTTATGCGTCAGACAGAGTGCTTTAAAAGCAATTCTGTCCTTTACTGGCAACCAGTGAAGGGTTCTCAACGAAGGTGAGATTGATTCCCATGTTTTTTTCCCAGTCACAAGTCTGGCGGCCGTGTTTTGAACGACTTGCAGACGAGCGATCTGGTACTTTGGGAGTCCGAGGTAAAGGGCATTTGCATAGTCCAGTCTGGAGTTCACAATTGTTCCCACTACGACTGCTATGTCTTCTTTAGGAGTAAATGGAATAAGTCTACGTAGTAGGCGCAGCAGATGGTGAGATCTGCTGACTACTAACCCTATTTGTGCGTCCATTGTCATATAGGTGTCGAAAATGACACCGAGACTTTTGACTTTGGAGCTAGGGGTGATGAGTTTGCCCAGAATGGGCGGCAGTATCCAGGTTGTTGCTAGTTGATTCTTCCGACTGGCGTGAAACTTAAGAAGTTCTGTTTTGGAACTATTGAGTTTGAGATAACTCTTTGTCATCCAGTTTTCTATCGAAGAGAGACATTTCTCTAAACTGAGATGATGATCCTTTTTGTTGCAGATGCGAAAATACAATTGCGTGTCGTCTGCATATGAGTGATATAGTAGAGGGCGAAGATAGATGTTGAAGAGCACCGGTGACAGGGGGGATCCTTGAGGGACTCCGCATGATACCGTGCGTTTTTCAGAAGTGAAAGGTCCCAATTTCACTGTTTGTGATCGGTTTTCCAGAAAGGAGGAGAACCATGATAACTCACCTTCTGCGACTCTGGCTACCTCAGCCAATCGAGTCAGTAACAGTTTGTGGTCTATCGTGTCGAAGGCTGCGCTTAGGTCCAGCAGAACCAGGAGACAAGATTCTCCTTCGTCTGCGGCCTCAAGGGCATCGTCCCATATTTTGAGCAATGCTGTCTCTGTCCCGTGTCCGGGTCGTAAACCTGATTGAAATGGATCAAGTAAATTATGGGTATCTAGATGCTGTTGCAGCTGTTGTACCACTACTTTCTCCATTACCTTGGAGAGAAAGTTTAGGCCTGTTATGGGAGGGCGGTGAGTTGGGACCTTGGGGTCAAGGGTAGGTTTCTTCAAGATGGGCTGGATTGTGCCCTCTTTCAGCTGGGAGGGCACTATGCCTTCCTTAAATGACTGGTTTATAAGCTGCGTGATAGGCGGTGCCAGGATGTCGGCACATTCCTTCAGCAGTTTCGTGGGGATGATATCATTAGGTGCTGTGCTGTTTCGCAAAGTACCGATGATATTTTTAGTGGCATCGATGGAGATGGGTTTCAGAGTGAACTTTGTTGATTGTGGAAAATTTCTTTGGGTGTTGTGTGAAAGATTGAGGGGGGGGGGGGCTGAGGGGGGTATTGTTTTGCTGAATGCTCACCCGGATTCTCTCAATTTTATTGATGAAGAAATCCGATAATTCATTGCAAAATTCTTGGGTGTCTGAAATGGGGGCTTCAAGACAGCCTGGATTCATGGTCTGAGTGACCAGCTTGAAGAGTTCACGGGGGCGGTTTAGGGCGCTGTCGATAGCCTTAGAAAAATAATATTTCTTGGCTTTGAAAATTTCTTTATGGTATTTTCTTTTTATGTCTTTGTAGATGATGAGGCTCTCCTCTGAAGCGCTTCTTTTCCAGACGGCTTCCGTCCTTCTGCGCTCTTGCTTCAGCAACGACAGCTGGTTGTTGAACCAGCTGGACTTATTTTTCCGGATGCGGGCTTTGCGTTTCGGCGCTACTAAGTCGGCTGACTGTAATAGGGCTGTATTTATGGCATCCAGTGTTTCTGAGGCTGTTAGAAGTGGTTGAATTGTTTTTATTTTATTTCCTAAGGTAGACTTGAAGAGTTCCGAGTGGAGCTTCTTCTGAGATCTAGTCCAGAGTGTTGTCACCGGCTTAGGTGCTTTTATCAATGGGGGAATTTTGGAAATTATGAATTTAATTGCATGGTGATCTGATCTGTCCATGGCAATGGTTCATTTTCCAAAATGCTTATTTCCAGATCTTGTCTGAAAATTAGGTCAAGCATGTGACCTGAAGCATGCGTGGGCCCGCATACTAGTTGCTGTAGCCCTAATCCTTCCAGGTGGTCAATGCAGGCGTCGGCCACGGGATCTTGTGAAGAGTTGGCCCAGAGATTGAAGTCCCCGAACAGCAAAAGATGTTTGCTGTTAAGGGTGTAAGTGGAGATAAACTCTGTCAATGATGGTAAAAGTTGTGATTTTGGCCCGGGTGGTCTATAGCAGAGAAGAATGCGAACGGTCTGCTGGGGATTTGTTTGCAGTTGCAGAGTAAGGGTTTCCATGAATGGAAGAGGATTTTGAAGGGCTGGTTTGGTGATTGCAAGGTGAGTCTTGTGGATCACTGCAAGGCCTCCTCCTCTTTGCCCTATTCTGTTTTCAGTTATAATACAGTAGTTTTCTGGCACCAATTCTCCTAGAATTGTGTTACAGTCGGCTGTAAGCCAGCTTTCTGTAATAAAGAGGCAGTCTAAATCGTATTGTAGTATGAAATCATGGATTTCTAATCTGTGTTTTACTGCCGATCTTGTATTGATCAAAGCACATGATATGTGCTTAGGCTGGGGTGGATGACTGAATTTTTTGACAGTCGATCGACGATCGATTCTCAAAAGTTGCTCAATTCTTAGGGCCTTTTTGGTGACGGTTGGTAGTGTTGTGGCAAATCGCCCTCAAATCCCGAATGTTTTTTTCAGAGTACTGCAGATTAGCCATGGTCACCCATCACCAGGGGGGGGGGGGCGGTGGTCGGATGGCAATGGAGAGAAGATTCAGTGAATCCTCTCTCCCGACTTTGTCCAGAGGAAGGCAAAAAAACCCTGACCGAGCTATGCCAATGTGCTGGCCAGGGAAAAAAATTCCTTCCTGATCCCTAAAGGCGATCGGTCGAGACCCTGGATCAAGTAGCTGTAGATTGTGAGGGAATGGGGGTGAGAGATATCTCTGTTGCTGGGGGGTGTACCAAGATGGCCGTCGACCCAGACACAGAACCCAGGCTGGGGGGCTATCAGCTGGGTGGATTGGTACCAGAGAGGCGGATGGTATGATTGAGACGGAGGTGGATGGGGTCCTCCAGGGGTGAGGGGGGGTAATAGTTGGCAGTTCTGGGGTGTTACTGGGCGTAGATGTAGTGCGCCGCTAGGCCGCGGATGAAGCCGTGGTCTCTCCTAAGGCGCGGCTGCTGCGAATCTGGCATAGGCTGGTGCGGATCGTCGAAAAAGATGGGAAACGGTGGCGGGGGGGGCGGCGAGGGAGGGATGCCTCGATTGTGGTCGGGGATATAGGTGGTAATGTAGGGGTGAGAAAAGAGGGGGGAGAGCCGCAGTGTTTTCACCGATCCGGCGGCTTGTCCTGAAAAGGACGGCCGCCAAACGGTTCAGGGGAGGTGGATGGCCCTGAGAAACAGGGGCCTACCTGTTTCGTCTCCCTGGAGACTGTGGAGAAGAAGGGGCCCAATAGGAGGAGGAAACAAGTTGTTAATCCTGGGTTCCTGGGAGCTGGAAGCTGGAGTTGTTTCGGGTAGTCCTGGAGTAAAAAAGAAACACCTGCCTGCCTAGCTGTCTGCTGTGTGGGGAGGATGAGTACTGGAGGTCAGGTGAGAGGAGCTCTCAGGCACACGTCCGTCTGCTAGACCAATGTGCCTGCTGACTGTCTACAGGACTCCACACACTGAACCCCGGATAGTATGGCTGTGTATTCAAGAATACTTGTCATCAAATTATTCTACCGAGCTGAGTGCCTGAAGTGGACAGGATGGACAGGCATTAGATGCTTAAAAGCCCCCCAGTCCTCCCGTTTACTTGCATGAGCCCTCGAAAGTCCAGCGTTGTGAACAGGCTGGCTTCTCTGCCCGGTCTGCTTGGCTGTTCCTGCCTCTTCATTGGATGATTGATAGCAGCGCAGCCATTGGCTCCCGCTGCTGTCAATCCAATCAATGACGTAGCGTGCCGGGGGCTGGGCAGAGTGATACACTTGGTGGCTATGGCCGCCACTGTATCACACGAGGGCTTACCTGCAAGCTAACCCCCTTGGAAGAGTGCTTCCCAGAAGGGGATTAGCTCTTGTGGGGAGGAGCCGAGACAGCCGACGAGGGACCCCAGAAGACGAGAATTGGGGCCACTGCAAAACGAACGAACCAAAATCGTTTTTTGGCAATTTTCCTATGGGAAAAACTGTGATGTAGCATACACACGGACGGGATTCCCGACCAAAGCTCCATCGCAGTTTTACTGTCGGGAAAACCATCCGTGTGTAGGGGGAAAGACTGACCGAGCAGGTTCTCGGCTTTCCCCTCGGGATTTCCGACTGGAACTTTTCCCGTCGGAAATCCCACACGTGTGTACGGGGCATAACTGGATTTTTCACCTATTTCAATACCATTGACAATGGAAAAATTAATAGGGTAAATTTCTTCAAAGGGGAAAAGCATTGACAAGGTTTATTTTTTAATTATTTACACTATCTAGTACTAAATGACCTGATCAGTGCTCATGCAACAAAAACAGTAGATGATACCTGTACTATGGTGATTTTGTCCTTCGTGATTTAGCCGTTTTTGTTAGCTTGACTAGGCAAAAGACAGCTGTGATTTGACTGGTTGCTATAGCGAACACATATACATTTCTTTCTAATAGGTTTAAAAACCATCTCCCAAATCTAAATGTATTCCTCCAGTTATAACAAAGAAAAACAGAGAGAGAGAGAATTTGCCAAATTTGAGATTATGGAATTGATACCAGTGAGACCGCAGTGTGATAAGCCAATAAGGTGTTTAAGACTGTAGAAACTAAAGAAAGAAATTGTTATGGCTCCAAACATTTGTTTCATCGCAAATAGCAAGCCAGTCTATATCAACCTTTCCAAGCCTTACTTGGACCATTCTTCTGTTCAAAAAATAAGAAATTTCATTTTTTTTTTGCAAGACATCTAAAAAAGCTACATTACACGGCATCCAATGAAGGGTGTAGACAGGATGGCCTTTTCAGTAAGGCTAATATGATATATCATAAAAAAGTGAATACTATTGTATGTCAGGTCATGACAACTTCAGAATCCTAGACTAACTTGGGATTTTCTCTTGTTTTCTTAACATTAGTGGACCTGAGCAAAGTAAAGTATTTTAAGGTCACAATTTGTTATGCAAACAATGAGATAACAGCAATTAGGAATGGGACAGTCAAAAAAGAATCATTCATGAAAATGAAAGGACTGGGAAAAAAACATAAGTAAAGAAAAGGAGAGAAAATGTGGCATCTGGACACACTAGTAAGCTAGAAACCTATCCAAAAATGTAAAAATATACACATTTTATTAAACACTAATTTGTATACAAAATAATACACACACCCAAATCCCACCCAGTAAAAATAAGAACAAAGTTGTTCCTTACACACACAGACCACCCACCCTCACCATATGTCAAGGGCTCCTAAATCTAACGTTTGGGCTTTTGTAAAGTAAAGCAATCTGTTAGAGAAAGCCAAATGTATATTTTCCAGCGATGCAACCATCTACCTCACTTAAAGAGGAAGTAAACCCTCTAAAACATTTCTTAAAAAAAAAAAAAAAACCTACAATAGAAAGGCATAATGAGCTAGTATGCATAGAATACTAGCTCATTATGAATTACTTACCTGAGATCGAAGCGACTCTCGTTCCTCTCCTCCGCTGCCGCCATGATACCCGAGTGACTTCCTGGTATCGCTGCTCCGGCGCTGTGATTGGCTGGAGCCGCAAAGACGTCACTCCCGCTCCGTCAGTGAGGGCATGATCACCTTCACTAATGGCATGCTCAGTGCACCTGACATGGATGAGTGATGGGATGAATTGGAGCAGAGACTGTGAGCCAGGCCTTCTTGTCCGACATCAGTGCCTGACCTCACAAATGCGCTTCTGGAAGAACGGTCAAAAATTCCCATAGACACACTCCTAAACCTTGTGGACGGCCTTTTCAGAAGAAGTAGCTTTTGATAATCACCCAATTCTGTGTCAAATGAAACATAACACATAATGAGTAGGATTTGGATTCAGGTCGAACAGATGATCGATTTGTTCGTAGTTTGGAAAAAAGCAAACTAATGCAGCTTTACACCAGTAACAAAGAGACGGCCCTGCCCCCACCTATAACTGGCCCTCACAGCAAGGAGCACATGGAAGGGCAAATGCAAAAAGACAAAACCAGAAAAAATTCCCAGCTCCACTTACCAACCAAATTAACCTGTCCAACAGTATGCATTAAAAATAGGGGTTTAGTTAGCACACATTTGCAAACGCATGCGTAAGCTGCAAGGCCTCTTCACAGCACCCTGTATGTGCTTGCCGTCCTAACCTTCTAAATTTTTGAGAGTCTTCACAATGGAAGCACATGCAGTATAATGGATAGATAGGGGGAGGTGGGCCTGGAGGTATCCCAATCCTCCTTAAAGTCAGAGGAGCTGGACAGCAATAAACATTCTCTCATGTTTATTTTATTTTTTCTCAAAAGGAGTGGCTCTATAATATTATTCATTAATTGAGAATTTTTTCCCACATTCTTTCTGGATTACATTATGTAAAGTGGTGGTTGAAAACACAATCTAGCGTGGCTCTGAGGAAGGGCCCCTGAAATGCGTCAGCTTGCTAGTACAACGGGTGATTGTTGGAGCATTTGCACCTTGCACCAACACGGCATCTTCCGGTCTACGCGTTCTTTTATACTTTACTTTTTGAGTATTAATTTATTCGTTTTTAACTTTCCTATTGAATTTTTGGGTAATGCACCAGATGTTTGCGCCTTCCCTGTTTGTTCTTCTTTTAGTTTCACAATGGATTCCCCCATCCGAGGAGCGCTGCATTCCCCAAGTATTTGGACCCTCTACGGACGTGTCACCTGTTTTGCGTTATCTCTCTATGGAGGACCTTAAGGGACAGGGAGAGACTGTATTTTTTCTTGTGTTGAAAACAAAATATATAATAGGTAACATTAAGGGCTCATTTACACTTGTTTCAGCTTAAATACACATTAACGGCTAAATTTCACTTGCTTCAAAGCAAGGCTTCGAACAGGCTTTGTTAAAGCTCTATGAACGCTAGTCAAAGTCCTGTCACTAAATAAAATGGTTAGCAGTCCTGTTTACTACTTGATTTTGCTTTGTTTTGCTCCGGCTTCACTTCAAAAATGATACCCCATGTAGCTTTAGTGGCATTTCAAAGTGTCTTCAAAGCCTCCATAGAAGTCTATGGCAAAGCTTGCTTGAAGCCCCACTGAAGCCCCACCGAAGCCTCACCAAAGCCTCATCGAAGGCTCACCAAAGCCCCATCAATGCGCCATTAAAGCCTCATCGAAGCTCTACCAAAGCTTAATCAAAGCTCCTCTAAAGCTTCATTAAAGTCCCACTGAAGCCTCATTGAAGCACCAAGAAAAAGCAAGGTGTAAACAGGACTGTAAGCTAACTATTTTATTTAGTGACAGAAGCATTGAATGGCATTCAGAATGTTTTAAAGCCAGTGTTAACTAGCCCTAACTCTACCTGGAATTCAACAATGGAGGAGGATTTTTGCCCAGTGAATGAACTCCTTGCTGCCTTGACCAAATATGTCAGCAGAGAAATACATCGGAATAAGCCTTTCACGAGGATGGGCACCAACAATAGATATGAATGGGATACATGTATTGTTGCAACCTCATAGTTGTCCAAAATATTCACCTGCATACCTTGCATGTAAGTAAACTTCACAAAAATAATCACTGCCTAATCAGAAAATCAATTCAATTAATCAGTAAGATATTGTTAAAGCAAGCAAAAAAAAACAAGAACACTTAGCTCAGTATGAATTTAATCACATTAAATTAAAATAACACTGATATTGTTTAATAATGCATGTTTAAGAACTTTTTATATAAAATGATAACAGTTATCTTATATTAGGTTTCTCCATAAAAAAGGCATAGCTTTGGAAACAGCCAAGTAAAACAAGGATGCTTCTGCTTTTTACAAATGTACTGTATATGCTATAACAGAAATGCCAAGGCAGATAATCACTGTGTACAACAATCTTTTGGATAATATTTAATTTGGCTACAACAGACCCAGCAAGTAAAAAAGTTAGTATGAAGATATAGCTATGAAATTATGTATAATACAAATGAAAGTATACCAATGATGAAATCATCCCATGGGTTTCAGTGCTTTATTATTGTTTAATTATGTTTCACAATGAAATGTACAACAGTAATAAGTGTTTTAGAAGAAATAGCAGTGTATAAACATGATCTTGATTAATTTTGAAAGACAATAATAACCTGATCATTAGATTAGCTTGAAACTATTGACAGAGGCTGCATATAAAAAATGGGTTTCAGGTGTGTGCATGTGTTGAGGGGGTTTAGAAGCAGACTAAAAAAAGAAATAGAGGACAAATATAAAGGCGAAGAATATAGAGTTCACCAACAGGGGATGTCTGACTGAATGGAAATGGTTGAAAATTACAAAATTAAGGAGAGGCTCAATTAGGTGTTTTCTGGGTTGTAAAGGTAAATGTTTTTTCACCTTAATGCATCCTACTGTATGCATTAAGGTGAAAAAACATCCGACGGTAACGGCCACCCCCGAACCCCCGTTTGACTTACCTCACCCCTTGAAAGTCCTGCGCGCGTCCCCGTGATCCTCTTCGGTTCCCAACCTGGCCGTTGATTGGCTAGACTGGATGGATTGATAGCAGTGCAGCCATTGGCTGGCGTTGCTGTCAATCACATCCGATGATGCCACGTGCTGGGGGGCGGGGCTGAGTGATACAGTCGGCGGCTATGCCCGCTGCTGTATCGTGGGGGCGCGCCCGCAAACGCTTTCCACCATGTGAGCTCGCTCGCATGAAGGTGGAAAGCTCTTGCGAGGAGGAGCCGAGACAGCCGCTGAGGGACCCCAGAAGACAGGGTTCGGGGACACTGTGCAAAACAAGCTGCACAGTGGAGGTAAGTATAACATGTTTGTTATTTTACAAAACTTTTTTTTAACTTTAGTGTTCCTTTAATGCATCTTAAACCACTTTTATTGTTTTAACAAAAACCCTTCTCAGATTATTATATCTTTTATTATATTTCTATACTATATTTATTATGATGGTCAGGCATCTGGATGGATCCTAAGATTATTGTCAGGATCCCTGCAGAGCCTGGACCAGCTCTATGACATCAGGCAACAGCAAACTTTTGGTTCACAGGTGTGCAGAACTAAGAGCACTACTGTGATCCAAAAGAGAAGTACACCCAAAAGAGCTTTGGCCTTACTTCTCCTTTTCTGCTACTGTGTTTTCTCTTGGAGCCAATGTTCTGTCTATGTGCCCGCTGTCAAAAAGTGCCTGTGCATGCGCAGAATGAAAGGGCACTCCAGCTGAGTTGCCGATCAGCTGGAGTTCCATAGCGCATGCACACACTGTAGGAGCCTTTTCTCGATAGGTGATACTATTTCTATAGCACAAGTACCCTTTCGTTCTGCACATGCACGGGCACTTTTTTGAGGGAGGGCACAAATCAATAGAACACTGGCAAAGGTTTGTTTACTATGAGCCTTATGTGATCATGTCATAGCTGTCAAGGCAATCTCATCAGAGTTCTGATGAAACAAAATGATTGGATCCTGATCAATAGTGGGACTGAGAGAATCAGTGACAGCTCAGTCTAAAGGCAGTGTACACTGTTGTCAAATGCAGAACTATTATAATTTTTATTTGTACCAGTAATGATGGCAATTTGTGTTTTTTATCAAGACTGCGACATTGCGGCAGAAAGATAGAACACTTTTGACACTATTTTGGGACCATTGACACTTATACAGCGATCAGTGCTATAAATATGCACTGATTACTGTATAAATGTCACTGGCAGGGAAGGAGTTAACACTAGGGGGTGATCAAGGGATTAAATGTGTTCCCTAGAGAGTGATTCTAACTAGGAACTAGGTCTCCCCTCCTCTGACAGGGCACGGATCTGTGTGTTTACACACACAGATCCATGTTCCTGTTCTGTAACGAGCGATCTTTGGTGCCCGGTGGTCATCACGACCGCTGGGCATGCGCATTGGCTCCTCCTATACCGCCGGGAAGACATGGATGTCATATGATGCCTGCCCAGGATGGAAGATCCCATCTGCAGAAGTTAATTGACTATGGTCGGGTACTAAAGTGGTTAAAAATATATTAAATGTGATTTATTTTTTATTTTTTTGCAAAGTTGACCCAGATGCAATATGGATGTAGCAGCATTCTATGTCAGTGAAATACTGGTCATCTTTTCCAGATTTCTTTGAGACCCAAAATTAGACCAAAAATATCTAGCAAGGTGACTGTCTCTTTACCACAGCATCAGCACAAAGAGAAATTGTGCAGGTTTTTTTTTTCATTTGGTACAATTCATTATATTCTAAATCAATTTTTTTGGAAGAGCAACATTTTTTGTCCCATAAAAAATATGTAACAATTACTCAGGTTTGGAATGACTGAGTACCTGTACCTGCGCTGCATGCAGCCTTTCTGCTTCTAATTCATTTTTCATAACTCCATTCATTAGGAAGTCACACTTTGCAAGGGAATTGTTCCCAGAGCTTAGAGAATGCGGTGAAATTTCACTTTGCAAAGAATACGAACACTTATTCTGACTACTCTGAATGGGGAAGTGGGAGTAGTTATGGTTTGACTGAAATTCTACTTTAGGTTATCCAGTATAGCCTAGGCAGGGTGGATAAAATAAATGATTTTTAAAAATAAAAAAAATCAGATTTTTTTCAATTTAATAATTTTTTTTTTATCAATTTTTTTTATAAAATGCTTTTGGAGTAAAGATATATCTAAATCTAGTTTTCTATTTAAGATACATTAATAATCTATTTTATTCAGCATGAAATGGAGCTTTGTTATGTAGCATGAGGCTGTATATTCTGCAATATATACTTTTCTTGGTAAACCCACTTAATGAATCCAAGCTCTGCAAGCTGAGATAACATGCACTGCATTGATGCATTCACACAATTTTACAGTAATCATGAGATAAAACAACAAGTTCAGGAATATTCCTTTATCCCACTGTTTTGCAAATCTATGTACACTACAAACTGTATGGTTGAATCGGTTCAGATATCGCTGTTTTACTAACCTGACAGCTTATTATTCTGAATAGAAAACTACCAGCAAGATTAAGTCCTTACATTTAAAGAGCACCTGTCATTTCAGATCCATCATGGCAGTGCCTGTTAGCGGGTATGCACTCACTAGCTGCCGCCACTTCACTCACCTTGTTGTGTCACTGCCGCATCACCAGCCATCCCATTAAAGTAAATAGGACTGTTGGTGAGTCAACAACTGGTCAGAGAAATCGAGTTGATTTAAATCAAGTCTTTTTACTAGTGATTTTTAAATCATGATGGTGAATCAAATCCACCCTGAGCCTGGGTTAGGGAGGTTTGGATATAATCTAAGCTAAATGCAATGCTTCCAATAGGAAATGGCAAAGTATAAGGCCCAAACTTTAGCTGCTGTAAGAAACAGTCCCAAAAGGGTTATTTATTATTCTGTGCCTCTTACAAGGCATAAATACCTGTAGTAAATAAATATAGACTTCATGTTTTTGTCCATTGAGTCTGGCTTGAGTTTTGTTTAAGGGCTTGTTCACACCAGGTTTGGGAACGTGTGTGAAATTGAGTTTTTCCACAGTGCATGAAAATGTGCTGATTTCTGCAGAAGTGTGCCATTAATTGGTTAATATTATTTTCAGATGTTTTCTTACACTATCAAAGTGAGAGGGGAAGTTACATCATAGAACACTATCGTCTCTTCTGCTGCTAATTTAACCACATTTTTTTTTTATTCAGCACTGCGCTTCTTTAACAGGTAATTGTGCGGTCATGCAACAATGTACACAAATTACATTTATATAATTTTTTACCACAAATAGAGCTGTCTTTTGATGGTGTTCGATCATCACTTTTTTTTTATTTTTTTGCAATATAAATGAAAAAATACCCCAATAATTCCTACTTTCTGTTATAAAACATATCCACTAAAAATCAAATTTCTTCTTGTTAATACCCTGGGCAAACTCAAACTACCTGATCTGTCCACTCTTTTCAACTCCTTTAAACTCTTGCACATGCTTTAAACCCTTCCCATCGCTCTAGGATTATTAACCAGCCTCAACCCTAATGGGTAACCTTGTCTATCACTATTATCAGTATATCACTTATGACAGTCCTCTCCTTACTACGTTCAACGTTGCTTCCGCTCTTGAGGGTTTCATAGTTTGTTATGTTATTGATTTCCTTGATACAAACTATTTTACTGTTGTACAGTTTACTGGTAAATACACACCCCCTCCTGTCCCTCCCCTTCCCACCCTCTCCCCCTTCTATCCGTGATTTACCCCTGGTTATCCTATACATTGGTTAATTACTGTGATCCAGAGCTCCTCAGCTCTATATTTTCCATGTTGTACTTGTTTTTACTTTGTACTGTAAAAATCCAATAAATACGTTACACACACACAAAAAAAAAAAAAAAAAAATCTTCTTCTTAAGCCAAAATTTATTTTGCTATATATGTTTTTGTTAAAAAAAATCCCAGTAGGTATATATTAATTGGTTTGTGTGAAAGTTATAGTGTCTACAAACTATGTTATACATACAGTATATATTTGAAAATTGTTCAATCCTGATGCATTGATGGCTGATTTGATTTCTTGAGGCTCGTAAAATGCCAGGACAGTACAAATACCCCCCAAATTACTCCTTTTTAGAAAGTAGATAGTCCAAGATATTTAGTAAGAGCCATGGAAAATGTATTGAAGTTGCAATTGTTTGGCACAACTTTTTGGAAAATGAAGAAATTAAAAATTATTTTTTTTCACAATACTGTGTGTTTTAGCTGTCACTAAAGGGTTAACATTGAGAATATGGTATTTTTGTAGCACTAAGCGCTTTGAGTATCATAATAGTAATCAGCAGACAAAATTTTACATTTCTAGGAAATTTAGATAAACCACTGCATCGGGAGTTTTTTACATGTATGCAGTGGCGGCTGTGTTTTTTTTTGTTTGGGGGTGGCAAACAATCACCCCCTGCGGCACCTGAATCGCCCCCTCCCCTGCTGTCTGCTGGTCCACAGGCCCTTACCTCATTGGCAGCAGGGATCGGCAGGCACATCGGGGATCAGTGGGCACACAGCATCAGGGATCGGCGGGCACACAGCAGCGGGGATCGGCAGGCACATCGGTCAGGGGATCAGGCTCCAGTGGGCATCTGACAGCATCTCCGGTGTCCTCATTTCTTCTGAGATCTTCTGCTGTAAATCTCCTCCCCTCCTTCTAGGCATCCAATAGGATCAAATAAACAAAAAGAAAAAATTCTGCGCTATCTCATAGAGGTTAATAATAAAGCCGCTAACACAGCAAAAGAGATCAAAAGTTGCTAGTAAAACATATGTGGAAAAAGTGTAGCGCTAACAGTGAATCAATTGTGATAAAACAATCTAAATTGTATCGTGCAACACCACATGTGAACTAATGGTATCGGTGATAATTAAAGTCCATAAATCCTTGACTGGATAAATGAATTGAATCCAACTATGTTGAAAAACGTTCAATAACTGGATAAATAAAAAAAATCCAATGGTGAGAAGTGAGAAGTCCACCACCACTTATGACAAGGGGCTTACCGGATGGATTGGACCCAGAAAGGCATATACCTACTAGGCCAATCAAGCTTTGTTAAAGATGATACACTGATACACGTCTTGCGATTCGGTATTATTGAAAAAGAGACCTCAGGCAAACAATTCAGGAATGATTCCCAGCAAGCAGCGATATTCAACAGATCACAAGGAGGGCATATCGATTATTCAACCGATGAGTATGTAAAAGAAAAAGTGGGGCACACATAGCATAATTCCGTAAACATCAATATTTATTTTAAAACGAGAGTAACTCACATTTTGCAATGATAAACTCATAAAATTAGGGTAGCAGGAACAACAGCAGTCCATCCCGACATGTTTCGTTACAATAAGAACTTCATCTGGGGTGCTGTCATCTTGCTACATTTACCCTTAAATACATCAGAAGACCCTCATGTTCACATCATGGCTCCAATAGGAAGCTGGTAGTAATTACACACCACTTCCTGGTTAGTGAAAAAATGGAGACTGTGGCGTGTGGGTCAAGCCTCACTTTCAATACCGGAAGTGTGTCAGTGAGGGAAAAATAAATAAATAATAAACAAACCAAAAAATAAATCAGATTTGCCAAAAGCTAGAGCAGTAAATCAATAGGCCTTAAGTCGCTGCTGGCTTCAGCCAGTAAAAAACAATATGCCATTATATTAAGCTATCATGATAAAGTCCCCTGTGTTCTGCACTGCTGACACACTTCACAACACTTCACAAGATTCAAAAACCAAGCCTCATTCCCATATCAGGGAAACAGCTAGGAGTTCCAAAATCCTCATTGGTGGATTGCGGTCACATGATCGCACAACCAAACACATGGTCTAGAAACCAAGCCTCAATCTCATATCAGGGGAACAGCTGAACGCTCCAGGTCCTCATTGGTGGATTGCGGTCACATGATTGCACCAAGCCTCAATATGAGGCATATCAGTGCACTTCCAAAGGGATCTAGGAAACATTAACCCTGTGTGACGGTATAAACACTAATATACAATGGGGAGACATAAAGAAAAAGGATTAGTTGGGCATATAGGCACCTACATCTCAATGAAGATATCCAAAGATTAAGAAAGCTTTAAAAAACGGGAAAGATGTGCCTGTCCAGTCTCAAAAGACATATATTGGCATATCATATCATGAATAATAAATATGACATAAAAACTAATTACCATAAAACCTATTAAAAACACAATAAAATTTGCCATTGAAAGGGAAAAATTAAATCAATGGCTAAAATATCTATATAAACCCCATATAATGAGTTCTAATTGCTAGAACAGACATCCAAAAAATTTAAAGGGGTAGGGGACGTATATTCCTGATAGAGCCATGATTGAACACGGGTTTACAAGAACACAAACCCATCATCAGAAATTAATGTATATCATAAAATCGTCAGACAAAAGAAAACAGAAAAAGAAAAAATTAACTTATACCCACTAATAGGATATTGGGAGATAGGTGGAATCAACCAACTATTAGGACTGGTTAATGAATGCATTAATATCCCACTCTACTCTGGACTTCTCACTTCTCACCATTGGATTTTGTTTATTTATCCAGTTATTGAACGTTTTTCAACATAGTTGGATTCAATTCATTTATCCAGTCAAGGATTTATGGACTTTAATTATCACCGATACCATTAGTTCACATGTGGTGTTGCACGATACAATTTAGATTGTTTTATCACAATTGATTCACTGTTAGCGCTACACTTTTTCCACATCCAATAGGATCGCCTGACCTTTCAGCCAATCGGGAAATGGGTAACAGACCCACGCTTTCCTGATTGGTGGAGAGGCGATTCAGTGTTAGAAAAGTGAATATTAATTTGCTTTTCTAACACACCTGGCTCTAAACGCAATGCGCCGTGCTCAGAATCCACCCTATTAGAGCCTATGGCTCTAATCGGGTGCTTAAAAAAAAAACACCCCAGGATCTTTAATTCAGGCCCATGAAAGGGGCCGGATGCATGAATAGAGGGTGGCCGTGGCAGCCGTAGATAGGCATGAATCTATTTATTAACCATATAGGGGGTGGCGTGGATAGAGGGGGCGGTGCCCAATGCATCCTTAATGTATGGGCCGCCCCTGCATGTATGCAAACACTTTAGAATATATCAAATTGAATGTGATCAATATGAAATATATGAACCTGAAACTCTCAGGCTGAGAATTTTATTTTAATAAAGCCCCTTGTGCATCTATTCATAATAACAAGATTGCTAATGAAGGAAACTGTGTATATAATTGAATGCCTAAGTAGTGTTTCATTTTTGGTTCATTTTTCCTTCTGAAGTGCATATATGTATGTTTAATGTAGGCGTATGCAGTATTGTGCTATGCAAAAACTTCACTTAATTCAAGCACTGCACATTGTTAAGGTTGTGGTTTCTTTGAAGTTCCTTGGAATAACAGAAACTCTTTATAATATACAGCAGTTGAAAATTAATTTAAGATGTCAACTTCTCCAGTAAGAGAACCGACAATTTAACAGCCTTTTTTTGTGGTCTGGTGCTATATTTTCCTTTTCTAGGTTATGAAGTAAAAAAAAAATCTTCAATTAGTTCAAGCAGAAAAGATTACAGCCAGGTGCAGCTTTTGATGTGATTGCTTGGTTCTTTGTTAATTGTGTGTCCTAATACTAGTATGGTACTGGTCATTCTCCAGGCATCTATGGAATTCATGGCTATTGCGCGTTTGCTTGTCTAGACAACAAGATCTGGCATCGCTGGAATTTGTGAGAGGTTATTGAATTTATTATTGATGGTTGTCTTCTCTGTGAAGCAAATACATCATGATAAATGTCACTGCCATTGAAGATTAGAAAGAAATGTCCTTATCTCAGTTAATAGTGTTAAAAATATAATAAGAGTGTTGCAAACTTGTAAATCAGATTATGCGTTCTTGATGATGACAGCTCAATATTGGTATTTTTGGTACAGAGCTGTCAGCTCAAGTGGAGAGACTGGCACAGAAAAAAAATGTGTATACAGGACAAGGGCTTACAGTAGTTTAGTATTAAGGTATCTGTACATGTAAAGTGTCTATGAACTCAAAATCATTTTTTTTATATGTTTGGCATCATGTCACACATTGTTCCTAAGCAGATTGTTTTTTTGTAAATATGTGGTAATTTATTACCTGAAGATCCTGCCAGTAACATAATTTCCTGTTGCAGGCTAACAACACCAAGCCACTGCCTTGCAATTAGGTACAGCATCGGGCTGTCTATCAGACAAGCAGCCCAACTGATAACTGAAGGAGCTCACATGGCAGGTAGACAACACTACTACTTATAATTACAAGGCATGAGTCTAGTATATTACAGACTACACACACAACAATGCCCATGGGACTTTCATGAAGCGTGCCACAAAAACAAAGGGCCAGATTCACATAGAATTGCCATGGCGCAGCGTATCAGAGATACGCTACGCCGCCGTATCTTACCTGGCGCATTTTCGAATCCAGGAAGATTTTGCGCCGTAAGTTACGGCGGCGTAGTGTATTTCTCAGCCAGTATTTAGAATTGGGCGGGTAGGGGGCGTGATTCATTTAAATGAAGCACGTCCCCGCGTCGATTGAACTGCGCATGCTCCGTTTTGAAATTTCCCGCCGTGCTTTGCGCGAAACGACGTCGCACCGACGTCATTTTTTGAACTTCGACGTGAGTTACGTCCTTTCCTATTCACGGACGACTTACGCAAAAAATAAATAAAATATTTGACGCGGGAACGACGGCCATACTTTAACATGGCAAGTCTATCTATACGCCACAAAATAGCAGCTTTAACTATACGCCGGGAAAAGCCAACTAGCAACGACATAAGAGAATGCGACGGCCACGCGTACCTTCGTGGATCGACAGAAAAAGCTAATTAGCATACCCGACGTGGAAAATGACGCAAACTCCACCCAGCGGGCGCCAAAGTATTGCACCTACGATCCGGAGGCGTACGAAGCCGTACGCCTGTCGGATTGAAGCCAGAAGCTGTCGTATCTTGGTTTGAGGATTCAAACTAAAAATACGACGCGGCAAATTTGAAAGTACGTCGGTGTATCAGTAGATACGCCGGCATACTTCTTCTGTGAAGCTGGCCCAAAATGTTTAAAAACGTGTGACACTTGATAAAGTAGCGCACGGGACGGATCCTTAGCGCATGCTCTGAAACGCGTTGTGGTCCCTCTCGGCCTCCGTCCAAGCTGACGCTACGTTACACCGGATGTTTCCATGCTGACAGTGTGATACCAACCGCGGACATAGCCGGCTCCCTCCGGTTCTCCTCGGGTCCCAGCAGCGACATCTCATCTGGATACATTTGGTCTACTGTCCGCCAGACTTGTGCCAGCTCCCCTGACTGCAGCATAGTAATTTATGATGTAAGTGCTGGATTATTTCATATGTTATATTAAAAACACAGTTTATTCAGTGGCGCTTCTCTCCTTATTCTTTTCTCTTTTATAAAGCAGGGGTAAGTCATGTTAAGGTTTGGACAATGGAAATGTCGGAACAGCGTCATATTTTACGTCGTTTGCATAAGTCGTACGTGAATGGGGCTGGGCGTAGGTTACGTTCACGTCGACAAAGCATTGAGCCAACGTATCTTAGGGAGTACTTGTGACATGATTCTGAGCATGTGCGCGCATGCGCCGTTCGATCGGACATGCATTTACATGGGGTCACGCTTCATTACAATACAACACGCCCACTGCCTTGCTACTTTGAATTACGCGGGCTTACGCTGGCCCATTTACGATATGCCGACGTAAATTTGGGAGCAAGTGCTTTCTGAATACAATACTTGCCTCTCAATGTTACGTCGGCGTGGCGCACAGGAGATGCGTTAGGCCCGCTCAAAGATACGACAATGTATCTAAATCGCGGCCCAGATCTCCCAGTAAAAATCTGTTAAAAAAACACTTGCGTAAGAAAACTGAATGATGCCAAACTAATTGAAAAAATAATTCTGGGGTACATACATCTCTAAATTCTCATATATTTTAATATGTTGTGTCAATCAAAATAATTTTAAAATATTTTTAAATCTTCAGCAACTCTTTCCATCTCTGTGATCTTTTCTTTCAGTAAATAAGGTGCATAGACGGAAACTCTGAAAGTCTCATGTTTTTACACTTTTTAAATTATGTCTTAGAAATAAACACAAGACATGAGGGGTAAAAGACGAGATAGATATATTTGAATATAAAAGTGTTATCTTTTATTCCACAAATGGAATTACTGATTAGAGCTTGTCACAGGTAAAGTCATTTTCTTAACCAACTGGTCACCTGTATTAGCCGATGAGTATACTCTAATGACTTGACTCTAAAGACAAATATTGTCTTGACCACCTCCATATATTCTGTAAGTACTGTACTTTGTACCGCATTGTTCAAAATCAATTGAGGAATGGAAGGTTTTGGTAAACACATATTTAACACCATAATATGTTAATCATTAAATATGCAATTTATTGTTCGTACATAGTTCCAATTACATAGACTGTCCCTAAGGACAGAGGAACCTTAGATACCCCTCCTATCTACATAAAAAATGATTCTTAACAATCTAGCCATTACTCCTAACTAAACATGCATTTATTTGAAAATATTATTATTTATGGCTATCACCACAGTTTACAGGTTTCATGGGTTCTCCATCTGCTTCTTCAGGGCTTCCAACTTTTTGTAGATACTATTTTTCCACAAAGCAGGGTATATATTTGAAGACAGACAAAGCTTAAAAAAATTCAATATATGAAAAAATATGGAAATCTATATACTGTACATAGTAAGCTTCTTTGTATATTATAAAAACTCAATGCCATATACATATTGCCACATATTACAGTACCTGTTGCTTATAGGTTTTACATGTAAGCATACACGCCACCTATCCCAGGGGGTAACTTGATCACACACACCCAGAAGATTGTGGGAAGGCTAAAATTTGATGAAAATGATGGCCCAATCAGGAAAAAACTCAGAGATCCTTACGTGTTAAGATGAAAAGGGCAAAGGGAGGGATGACCTGCACAAAAACTGGTTTTGTGTTTTTTTTTTGTTCATTCCTTCTAAGCACACAATAGCTTTTCTAAAGAGAGACCAAAAAGATTTCTATAAGACAAGGATGGTTTAAGATACAAGGTATCACATCCATATAATAGTTTCATGTAAAAGACCCAGGCCCGGATTCAGAAAGGACATACGACGGCGTATCTCCAGACACACCGTCGTATATCCGAATGAGCGCCGTCGTATCTATGCGACTGATTCTTAGAATCAGTTGCGCTTGAATTCGGCCAAGATACGACTGACGTAAGTCTCCTACGCTGTCGTATCTTGGGTGCATATTTACGCTGGCCGCTAGGGGCGTACTTGCGTCCGTCGGATTTAGCTATGCCGTTTACTTAAGGCGTCGGTCCGGCATAACTTTACCCCTCATAAAGCAGGGGTAAGTCATGTAAAGGTATGGACGTCGGAAACGTCAGAACAGCGTCGTATTTTACGTTGTTTGCGTAAGTCGTACGTGAATGGGGCTGGGCGTATGTTACGTTCACGTCGACAAAGCATTGAGCCGACGTATCTTAGGGAGTATTTGCGACGTGACTCTGAGCATGCGCGCGCATGCGCCGTTCGTTCGGCCCCTCATTTGCATGGGGTCACGGCTCATTTCAATACAACACGCCCACTGCCTTGATCATTTGAATTACGCCGGCTTACGCCGGCCCATTTACGCTACGCTGCCGTAACTTAGGGCGCAAGTTCATTCTGAATACGGTACTCGCCTCTCTAAGTTACGGCGGCGTAGCGTATATGAGATGCGTTACGCCCGCCTAAAGATATGCGATTCTTTCTGAATCCGGGCCCCAGACTTTAAAAGTAGCTGACAACATTTTATTTCAATGGTTAAAATCATTAATTTGTTCAAAGTCTGCTAAAATCTTGAATAATACATAGTTCACAGTTGCATTTTTTATAGCCTTACTACATATACTATAGTAACACCATCCAACACCATCTTAGTTATCTGTATACATCAAATATATATTAATTAATATGAATTGTATTTATTTTAAGAAAATATGTGTTGCTAAACATGTGGTGGACAGGGGCTTTCTCTCTATGCCACTCTTGGATATGGATTCGGCTTCATTAGGAGAATAGCAGATGGTATTCCAAAATAAATATACAAACAGTATAAGTAAAGTACAATTGAATATATCTTGGTATTGCATACACTGTCATTATATATTCAAGTACATAAATCTGTGGCTTTCCCTAATGTGGATTTTCCTAAGCTGGGCACGGGGCAAAGGGATCAACTGCAGGCTTGCATGGTTCTCTGAAGATGTATTATAGTTATATACATTAGTTTGTATTCTAATTTTGCTGTTGTCAGAGAGTGAATCTGCTAAATGTCAGCTACTATGGAAGGAAATAATTACTGTACCTCCTAGTCCAAAGAGATCTGTATTGTATTTCTATCCTCATGCATGCCAGGAGATGATATAAAGTGAAATAATTAAATTTATCACAGATTATCATTTGGACCATTACTTCCATGTCCTATTCTAAGATGCCACACCTCCAGTAGCAACTATCCATGGAATGATCAAAGCATTATCTTTGTATTGCATGCTCACTATTTATATCTGACAAATCAGGCAACTATCTGGCTACCAAGGATCACCATTATTTCTCACCAAGATCCTTTGCCTCACAATCTGTGGTGATAATATAATAATCATAAAACCCACATATAAATATATTTAAATTTAAATTGTCATTAAAACCCCTTCATTAAAAACTGTCAGTACATGCAGTGTTACATGCTATTCAAAGTCACTCCTTTACTATAGGATTTGTTTTCTGTATTCTGCAAAAAGCCTGGTTGACCCTCCTTGTCTGTGTCACTGCTTCAGTCTGAGATTGACATCTTTTGAGCATGCTCCAGTTTTAGTTCCCTCCTAAGCTGTCCATTTCTTCCTTTTTCTTATCTGCAACCCATTTGACTATAGAGTCACACATGTGAGCAAATGCACAGCGATCCTTCTCCTCAATGCACACTAAACAGCTGAATACAATGGGGGCAGACTATTACATGTTAATTGATGGAGGCTTCACCTTACTGACCTTACTGTAAGCCCTGGTTCACACCGAATCCGACTTTAAAACTCCACTTGAAATCGCACAATTTCAAAGTCATATGTCAGTGCAACTTGGCTGACATATGTGCGACTTAATGCACAGATGTCTATGCAAGTCGCACCTGAAATCGACAAAAGTAGTGCCCTAACTACTTTTTTCAAATCGGTACAGCACTAGGAGGAGGAGAAGCAACAGCACTCTCAGCTTCCCAGCGAATGGCTCTGCAGCGGAAGCGTGTCAGGACAAGTCTGATCATTGGAGTTACACTGAGTTCCCAGCAAAGCTAGAAAACTGACCACGATGTGTTCTCCTGCTTAGTGTGGCCAGTTTTTAATAGGAAAGCAGAGGGACTGGCAGGAACACCAGGGATTTCACATAAAGGAAGCAATACAAAGAGTATAGGAGACTTTCTCATACAAGTACATGGTACAGCAGACACATATCAGGAATATGAAATGTTGGGGTAATAAACGCTTTAAATATTTTAATTTGAAATTGATATTTTTGTTAAAAAAAATCCAGTTTTGTAATGAAATTATGAGTTTTAGATATACTGTTCTCTCTCTCTTTTTGCATGTGTTGGTCTAAAGATTTGTAGGTCTTTCTTTATTTTATATATTGCTGTATTAATTATTGCTCAGTACAATAGAAAGAATGATGACATATTTCAAAGTCTATCAGTTTTTTTTAATTTTAAAACACCAAATATAAAATGCAAGACTATTTTTTAATTAAACATAAACAGCGGGTTCTACAAATTAAACTGTCATTGTCATACAGTATGTATTGTGTTTTCATTCCTTGGGCTGCTTTCAGATTATGACCATTAATTTTATTTTTTTTGTACTATTTGTACTCTTAACATTGCTCATAACTAATCCCTTTTCATGGATATATTAGGAACACAATACCTTCACATCACAGGGGATCCACTTTGACATTACTTTTGAATGCTCCTTTCTTCAAATATTATACAATCACTTGATGTGTCTACAGAAACAGGATAACTGTATTTTTCTCTAAATCTGACTGATTATATGGATCTTTAAATACTTTAAACCTGGCTTGGCAAAAAAAGTCTGAATTCTCCAGTGTCCTTGAATGCCTTTCGATGTCAGAAAGAAATGCATTATGCAGGAATTGTGGAATTGCCGTTAGGCATGCCAAAACTTGCTGCCTTACTTTATTTAAGAGACACCTTAGGAGACCAAGCATGTGATAGGTTTCTATATAAACAGTTTCTGGGCAGAAAGTCTGTACAAAATACAATGCAAAACCTTGTTTGGGTCAAAAGCTTGGTATTTGACTGTCACTCACGCTTTAATTAAGTAACCACTGTGGCTCTTCTCTGAATGTTATTACTTAAAATATATTCAGGCAACAACTTGTGGCAGGGTTCCTGAACCCACTTTATTAGTGTTTCCAAAATAGAAAAAAAAATCATCATCCTTTACTAAACACAGCACATACTTAGAATATTAAGCCACCAGCTTTGTGGATAAATAAGGATGTCTGCCCAACACAAAAAGTCACTGCTACAATTTGGTCTGAAAGCATACTTCACTTTGAATTTGTATATGTGCCCTCTTGCATCAAAACTATAGCCATTCGACTGAATGGAGAATTTATGGGGTGGCACCCAATAACAATCTTTGGTATAAAGCTAAAAAACAATATAAATGGCTGTGGTGTGTGCATGTGTCAAAAGGCAAATGTTCATAAAACTAGATCTGTACAGGTAAATAAGCAATAGCGAAATACCTTTATTTAACATGTAATAGCTTACAGAGGTATCTATTATTTTTGGCACCCTCCTTTGTCTTGGGACCAGGATTGAGATTGGAATACAATTTTATCTGTGGCTGAGACTTCTTTTTTTTTAGTTTTGTATAGAGTAGGGAGGGGTTAAAACCCTGACAGGTTATTTTTTGCCATCTGTGTACCGTTGGGGAAATTTGCCTTCACTTGTCCCAGAGATGCAACAGGAAGATAGAGAAGATCTTCCAAAGTGAGACAACTAACTTTTGCTCTGGGGACAACTCTGAAATTTAGCGTTTGCCCTCACATTCTTTCTCCGTGACTATGGTAACAGTACAGTAACAGTACAAATGAAGGGGAAAATCTTCACAAGGTGTGTGTGGTCAGCAATAAAACCCTGACAGATTGCCAAACCCTTCCCAACTCTATCCAAAATTAAAAAAGGCCTAGAGATAACCATTAACAATAGCCAGACTTCAGGCAGACCGTCCCCCAATCATCATACACACACACATTTATTTCAGGGCAAAGCAATGTTGAATTTAAAAAGTTTTGATAACTTGTATTTGCCACCATTTAAATTAGAAATTAAAAACTAACTGTGGCAGCTATTTCATGTGTTTATCAGAACAACTTATCAATTTTCACCAAGGCGTTTAACTTCCTGTCCTCAGCATCTGGTGAAACATCTACCACGGGCTATGACATCCTGTTAGGCACAACCTGAGCACAAGTTGGCCATGGTCACTCACAATGGAGGGGCTTCAGGAACAGCTCTGAGGAAACTTGTCACTTGTCCCTCATTTCACAGCAACAACTCACAGCTGTCTCCTTAGGTGTTCCCACCTTCCAGCTGTTATCCTGGGATTGGCTGGATGGGCACCTGTAGTTGGCTGCTTTCTATACAGGTATCAACCTCAGGATATAGATGAGGTTGACCGTTGCAGAATTGTTTGAAAAAACCCTTCTGTCTGAAAAAATGTTGCCCTCTTTATTCAGGCCCTTTACATTTCTACATACACAAATTATTGTGCTGATAGATCCTAAACCTTTATGTTTAGGAAAATAAGATTCTGTTTTGGAACAATAACATTTTCCTACTGGTGCTTATTTGTAAAACGATTTTATTAAAATCTGTAGCACATTTTTTATTTATTTTTTGGCATGTGGGTGTTTGTGCATGTGTGTGTGTGGTCAGGCAGTAAAAGGGTCAAAGATGATATATTTCCTCAAGGGTTTGCAACTTTGAACCTTTAAGACCCAGATGGAGGAACTCACGTGACCATGGCTACAGTATGGCAGCCTGGGGGAAGACAGAGAGATCAGGTGAGAGACAGAGATGGATCTATGTGAGTTGAGCTACATGGGAGACAATCTGGCTCCAAAACCACTAAAGAATGTGGTTCTACTGTCTGCTGACATGACTGTCTTTAAAGCTGAGGTTTACACTTTGTTTGTAACCCAAAGGGAAAGAAGATTTAACCTGCGAGCCAAGATTTGCATATATAGACTATGCTGTATAACACATGGGAAAAATAATCCATAAAAGTAGAAACCATAATAGGATACTAAATCAAAATCACAATTGTTTAAACACTTTCCCTCACATGGATGCATTCAATAGTATTGTAACTGTACTGTCTAGCCTTATGTTTTAAAGCAATGCACAAATTGTTGCTTCTATATAAATCCTGTATAATAATAATAACAATGATAATAATAATAATTTTTATCCCTAAAAGTTTGATGCTGAAAGCTGTATAATGTATAACACAATAAACATTACAAATAAATGTTTTATTTTTATTTATTTTAAGTCTGGGCATATGAGTAAACAAATGATTATTAAGATATATCTAGGTTTGGTAATCCAGAAGACAGTATGAGTTAAAACAGGTTTGTAGGACAAAAATGCTATCTATTGTCAACAATTGCTGGTGGCTTTGCAGGTAGGTACAGTGTCTATTTAAGGATATACCTCCATAATGCTCCAACTTCAATCTGTAATCATGAGTCTAGAAAAATTTGGTAGATCTCATCATCCATTAAACCACAGTCAAACATGTAAGGAGTTAGAATCGGGAGTCTGGTGTATGAGTCAGCAGTCAGAACCAGCAGGAGTTAATGTTGTTAGAGTCAGCAGTCAGATTTAATTGTCAAAGTCGGTTGTTAGAGTCAGGTGTTATGCCTCGTACACACGGCCGGTTTTCCAGACAGGAAAACTGCGAGGAGAGCTTTTGACCGAGAGTCCTGGCCGTGTGTATGCTCCTCGCAGTTTTTCCGATGGGAAAACTGCCCAAGAACCAGCTCTCTTTTTTGCCCACCGGAAAAACCGGCAGACTTTTGCCTGGTGGTTTTTGGCAGTTTTCCTATAGGAAAACCGGCCGTGTGTAGGGGAAAGACTGACCGAGCAGGTTCACGGCTTTCCCCTCAAGATTTCCGTTGGGAACTCTTCCCGTCGGAAATCCCACACGTGTGTACGGGGCATTAGACTCAAGAGTCAGCATCAACAGGAAGAGTCGCTAGATATTTTTTAATATCATCCTCCTTTAACATGTCTTCTTTCCCTTTTTTTTCTGTTTCAAACAAAATTTTTAAATGTCTTATCAATTTAAAAAACCTTTCTAACTCAGGCAATGTCATATTAAAAAGCATTATTTTTACATTTTTACACCAGACATTTGAGGGCTTGGAAGTTTGGTTGTGAGCTGACATAAACACATTTGACATGTATCACTACATACCTTGAATGCAACTATTTAGAGAAATGGTTAAATTGATTGTTTTAGTTCTGCTTTACTTGATTTGTGCCCTGCATTGGTCTTCTAAATCTCAGCCAAGGAAATACTCAAGAAACTTAGGCTCTCCTTTTCCCTCCATATTTTTTAACTGTAATATGAATGGGATACTGACAAAGGAATGATTTAGGCCAGGTTCACACCTATGCGAATTGAGTGCGGCTTAAACCGCATCTAATTCGCAGAACATTTCAAAATACATTGTTTTCAATGAGGCTGGTTCACATATGTGCGATGCATCCGCACTGCGCATTGCCTCCAAACCGTGTGCGGTTTTTATGTCTTGCGGTGCGGCTCAGGTGCGAATTCATTCCCATTATCTTCTATGGGTACGCAGCTGAATTCGCAGATGTGTTCATTTCTCTTCAGTATTTGTCTCATTCAGCTCAATACACTTCCCCCCTCCCCCTCCCCTCTCCCAGGTCTCCAAATTCGCACCTGATCCGCAGCTAAAACGCAGTTGATCTGCAGAACACCTTATAGAGAAATTCGCAAAGACAACGGAGCTCCAAAACGCAACGCACTAGTGTGATTCAGGCCTTAAGGATATTTGGAGTTCTGGAAAGTAGGGCTACAGACATGCAAACTATGGTGCTTATAGCAAAATCACTCCATTAGGATCCCTGATTATTTTATTTAACTGGTCCTATTCTTTGTTAATGTATTGTAAAAGCTAATATGAGATTGTGTATGTACATATCTTGGTACTCCTCGGGGCACAGTTCACTGAGGCTCAACTGTGCCCCTCTTACCCACTAACTCCCGACACTGAAAATTATTGTTCTGTTCCTGTGTTATTTTTTCTCTAAAAGATTTGGAATTGTTCCCTCTGTCATCCCTCTCCAGGTTCACCATCTTTTGGATAAAGGGCCCACAGTGTTAATTGAAAATCATATAGAAGGTGGGTGCCCTGTTGTGCTGGTGTGTGTCATTAATAATTGGCATAAAGAACTGGTAGCTGTCAGGGCTCAAGTCCTGCGGGAACGCGTGGGAACGGAGTTCCTGCACTTTTTTCACAGCAGGAACTCAGTTCCCTTGCACATGATTGGGTATTAGGAAAATAAAATTTCATCACATTCACTAAACTTTGAGAAAAATTTCCCTAGCAAAGTGCAAGTTTCTTTGCAATAGTGAACAGCCTATTTGTAAACGTTTGCTGTTCGCACTGCTCTTACACAAGCTGAAGCCTGTGTGAAACACACCTTACCATCCAAGGTAACTTCTTTGGAGCAGTGTATAGTGAGGCTAGGCATTGGCATTGCTAGGCAACATAGTGGCATGAATCCTTATTGGCTGTTTTGAAAAGAAAAAAGGGGGGTATGGCGCCAACAATTATTTGAATAAATGGCCAATGCAGCCACTAAATTAGTGGGTACTAATAGACTAATGTAAAGTTATAAAGGGTGCAAAGAACCACTTTTGAAATGATAGGAACACATTCTACAATCAAACAGAACAAGAATATAAAGTTTTTACATATTAAAAAGAAGTTACTGCACTATATTCGTTTTGGTGGCTCTGTTTGGTGGAGCCAAAATATCTGCAGATGCTGGGGATAAGAGCTTGACATATTCTGATGCTGATTGGATTGGAAAATTTATGGTTAGCTGATGTGATCTGTTGTGCGATCCCTGGAGGCCTTAGATGCCCTTTACTTCATGCCTGTACACACCATCGCATTGAAATCCGCGCCGAAATCCTCTGGCGATGACGTGTCGCGCCGTCGCCGCGATTATGACGCGGCGACGGGCGCGACGCTGTCATATAAGGAATTCCACGCATGCGTCAAATCATTACGACGCGTGCGGGGAATCCCTTTGGACGGATGGATCCGGTGAGTCTGTACAGACGAGCGGATCCATCCTTTGGGATGGACTTCAGCAGATGGATTTGTTGAGCATGTCAGCAAATATTCATCTGCTGGAAATCCATCCCAGGGGAGATTTATCCGCGGATAAATATCCGCAGGAGTGTACACACCATAGAATCTATCCGCTGAAACCCATTCGATGGGATTTATCTGCGGATAGATTCTATGGTGTGTATAGGGCCTGAGAGCTTTCACTTACTCCCTGCTGCCTTCTTGTATACACAGTAGGGGTTATTTATGAAAGGCAAATCCACTTTGCACTACAAGTGCACTTATGCCGCGTACACACGATCAGTCCATCCGATGAGAATGGACCGATGGACGTTTTCATCGATTAACCGATGAAGCTGACTGCTGGTCCGTCGTGCCTACACACCGATTGTGTCAGAACGCGGTGATGTAAAACTCAACGATGTGCTGAAGAAAATTAAGTTTGATGCTTCCAAGCATGCGTCGACTTGATTCTGAGCATGCGTGGATTAAATTTAAAGCAAGTTTGCTTTTTTTTAACCGATGGTTAAATAACTGATGACGCCCACACACAATCGGTTTTGACCGATGAAAACGGTCCATCAGACCATTCTCATCGGTTTAACCGATCGTGTGTACGCGGCATTACAGGTGCAGTCGCTGTAGATCTGAGGGAAATATCTAAAACAAGGGGAAGCTCTGCTGATTTTATCATCCAATCATGTACAAGCGAAAATTATGTGCCAGATTCACGAACAATTACGGCGGCGTAACGTATCCCCTTTACGTTACTCCGCCGCAAGTTTTTGTCGTAAGTGCTTGATTCACAAAGCACTTGCATGTAAACTTGCGGTGGTGTAGCGTAAAGCCGTCCGGCACAAGCCTGCCTAATTCAAATGGGGCGTGTACCATTTAAATTAGGCGCGTTCCCGCGCCGAACGTTCTGCGCATGCTACGCTAGGAAATTTCCCGCCGTGCTTTGCGCAAAATTACGGCGCCCCCACGTGTTTTTTGAACGGCGACGTGCGTTACGTCCTTTCGTATTCCCGGACGTCTTACGCAAAAAAAAAAATTGAAATTCGACGCGGGAAAGACGGCCATACTTAAACATGGCTGGTCTAAATCTAAGCCATGAAATAGCAGGCTTAATTTTGCGACGGGAAAAACCGACTAGTGACGACGTAAGAGAATGCGACAAAAGCGCGTACCTTCGTGGATCGCCGTAAACAGCTAATTTTCATACCCGACACGGAAAACTACGCGAACTCCACCCAGCGGTCACCGAAGTATTGCATCCTAAGATCCGAAGGCGTACGAAGCCGTACGCCTGTCGGATCTTAGCCAAAAGTCGTCGTATCTTTGTTAGTGAATTACAAATAAAGATATGACGTGGCAAATTTGAAAGTACGCCGGAGTATCAGTAGATACTCCGGCATACTTTTTCTGTGAATCTGGCCCTATGTTTTTTATTTTCCTTGCATGTCCCCCTCAGATCTTGGAGAGCCACTCTCCCTCAGGACACTGCTGCGTCCATTGACACAGACAGCAGAACTCAGCCCTGCCCACTGCTCCTGTGTCATTGGATTTGATTGACAGCAGCGGGAACTAATGGCTGCGCTGCTATCAATCTATCCATTCAGGACCTGAGACACTGGCTGGAGCTGGTGTGCTTGTCCCTGTTGCGTAGATTGGGTTCGGGTAAGTAAAAGGAGGGCTCTGGGGGCTGCTGCATCACAGGAGGTTTTTCATTTTAATGCATAGAATGCATTAAGGTGATAAACCTCAAGGGTTTACAACTCCTTTAAGGTTGGGAATGCCTTAAAGGGAACTTGTCTTTTTTGCCCTATGAAATTATGCAATGCAATTCTCACAGTATTTTATTTTACTGGTCCTAACCTCCATTAGTGTATTGTGATGACATGTAAATAAGCTTTGCCTTTGCATCCTATAAACATAGGCCTACCCGGCCTGGGGAGGGAGCTCATCAGGTTTTCTGCTTACATTACGATACCAAACAAAGCGTATAAAAGAAGAAAATGCTTAACATTTCCAATTGGGAGGAAATTAAGAATTTCGGCAAGATAACATTCTGTGTTATTGTATACTTTCCATGTTTATCATAAATGGAAAATATTTAATATTGAAAGGATTTTATTTTGCATTTCTCTAATCACCTCTGGACAAGACTACATGCATCTGTACCTTGTCATACACCATGGAAACTCATAATATATCTTATAATTCAGTGCTGAGACTCATGGCTCCAGAGTATTAGACTGAGCAAAATATTGCCAATAAAATGCTGATTTTGACTTTATGCCCAGACAAATTGTGTTTTTCCACCAAATACACCGAGATAACTGACCCTTTATTGTTTTATAACAAAAAAGTCTGTACTGTTTTCCAGCTGATTTATAACGTTAGCTTTAGTAGTAATTAATGATGATCAGAAGGGTTTCACAGTTTATCTCATAATATTATTCTATGTATAATTATTGCTATTACTGACATATTCACTATACATTGTTATAATAATATATTTAATACCAAAAATGTTGAATTCTCTAATGGAATGCATGTTATATTTTTGACAGGGGTTTACTGAGTTAATATTTAAAATATTTTATTGAAATTTAATTTCTTTCTTTTTTAGTAACATTTACTATTAAAGGAAAGTGGAGCAAGGATAAAACATGGGCAGAAGATTACACAATATTTATTTGGAGTTTGTTATTTTTTTTCACTTTATAATTGCAGCAGCAATAACTATATTATCCAAAACATAAATAAAGTTTTGCCTAGATAAACATATCTAAACATAAGAAAATAAAATGTAATTTTTTGCAGCTTACCAATCCTCAGGGCCAGGTTTCCTAATAATGAGAGTAGGCATGTGGCGCTCAATGCCCGTGCCTGTAGCCACCACTATCCACTCAGCCTGGCTCAGTGTCAGCGATAGGTGCCATGTCACTGTCATAGGCCAAACTGGCTCCTGTCTGGCTGCTCGCCTTGCAGTCTGTCCAGGCCTCACCGATGGGCCAGGCCTCGCTCCCTCTACTCCATATAACGTCCAAATAACATTTGTCCCATCACGCCTGATATGAGAGACAGTAACAAAAAGCATACCAGGGGTGAGTGTGCCGACCTGGTTAGACCGGTGGTCTGGGAGGGGAGGTGGTGTGGTGGACTGGATCATGATGAATGGAGCTTGCTGTCTGGATGGATTGGAGCAGAAGCATACAGCACTGTGGCTGGGCCCACAGCCACCAGGCACATGCTTTGTGGGGGGGTCATGTGGTGGAATGAATCATGGATGGAGGCTGCCTGGATGGGTGGAGCACTGTAGATAAGGAGAGGCCCATGGTGGCATGGCTGGCCCACAGCTGACCACAGCCCACCAAAATGCTCTGTGATGGTCGGTGGCTGTGGTGGATGAGATGAATTAAGGTTGGATAGATGGAGCACTGCAGACAAGGAGAGGCTGGCTGAGCCACCCAACACAATGCTCTGTGGGGGGGGGGGGTCGGAGGCGTGTGGTGACAGTGCTAATTAACCACTTTGTGCTGCACTATAGGGGTTATTATTGTGTAAACCTGCACCAATGCTATAGGAGTTATTATTAAAGAAACAGACGCCAATTCACAGGATTGTTATTGCATAAACTGGCACCAATTCTAAAGGAGGGGGGTGCTTCAGAATTCTCTGGCCCTGCCATTCCCTAAATGTGGTAGCTACATTTTTGTCGTTTTTTTCCTCCTATTTTCACCTGGTGATCTGGCCAGTAACACATTTTCAGGCTTAGGGTCGCTCTACTCTAATGCCACGTAAACACGGTCAGAATTTCCGATGGAAAAAGTCTGAGCTTTTCATCGGATATTCCGACCGTGTGTATGCCCCATCAGACTTTTTCCGTCGGAAATTCCAACGGACTTGGATGGAGAACACGTTCTTAATCAGCTCATCTGTATGCTTGTCCGACGCACTAAAAACCATGCATGCTCAGAATCAAGTACGAGACGGAAGCACTCTGTCTGGTAAAAGCATTCGTAATGGAGATAGCACATTCATCACGCTGTAACGGACTGAAAAGCACGAAGACTGAAAAGCGTGAATCGTCTCTCACAAAACGTTTACTAACACAAAGGTTCAGCAAAAGCAGCCCAAAGGGTGGCGCCGTTAGAATTGAACTTCCGTTTTATACTGGCATCGTACGTGTTGTACGTCACCGCGTTTTGGACAGTTGGAATTTGGTGTGACCGTGTGTATGCAAGACAGCTTGAGCGGCATTCCGTCGGAAAAAAACATCCGAGTTTATCCCGACTGAAAAAACGGTCGTGTGTACAGGGCATAAGGAGGAGCAACAGGGCTACCCTTTTGACAGAAACATTTTTAACTTGTGGAGAAAGTAGTGTTAGACCAGTGGTTCTCTACCTTTCTAGTGCCGTGACCCCTTGATAAAATTTCTCAAGTGGTTAAAAGCACCCCGCTATCGGCCGAAAAGCGCTGCTAAAACTACGGTAAAGTGAAAAATCTGATGCAGCTCTGCGTAGAAAACCAACTTCCATTTTTTTTTTTTAAATCAAAGCTTAATTGAACAAGCTGAAGTTAGAAGCTGATTGATTACAATGCACAGGTGCACCAGATTTTGCACTCCACAGTTTTAGTAAATCAACGCCAAAAAAGTCCAAGAAAATCTGCTGTAGATTTGTAAAATGTCCCAGTATTTCCACAAAAGGCTTTCCTAGGGTGGGATTAAGAGGGGGAGGGTTGTTCTATTACAAAAAAAAAACATAAGTAACAAAAAAACATGCTTCGGTATGCCAGGATACATATGCACACACACTAGGAACACAGAGCATCCACACTCAGGGGTCACATGAATAGAAACCAGCCAGAAGCAATGGAATACAAAAATTACATTTACTAAAACAGAATAGTGAGTGGTTGATCCAATAGTCATCTAATCTGGAATTCACACTGCCAAAAAACACATACTGATGGATCCACTCAGAGTGTCAGAACAGCAAAGAAATATCTCAATATCTAATAAAGCCTCCATACCCAGATACCCATATAACCAAAAAATAAAAGAAAATAGATGAAAATAAAATATGGTTCCTCGATTATAACAATGTAATATTGGGTGATATCTCTAATTTGTAGCCTGGACCGAGTGGTAAATGCTGGCTCCCTTCTGCACCGGTTTTAATATTGATGGTCAGTGTGATGATCGCCTTCCCCCATGGCAGGTATTTCCCTCAAGCAGAATCCAAAGAAGGCAACATCAACAAAGATGGCGCTGGGCATGCCTACATGGGGAAATCTGGCCACCACATCCAAGATGGTTGCTACGACATCTGCATCATGTGCGCACGTGCCCCAGTGGCCACCAACCAGACATCAGGTGGAACCTGTGGGTGCCTCCTCTAGGTTCACCCCCGGCCCGACACCCCTAATGCAGGGGAGGGAACATTGATAAGCAACTACTCCAGTTGGAGATTTAATGGATCCAAACTTTAAAGGTAACCTTTTCATCAGGCCTGAATGAGATGCTAAATTTTAAATAATTTTTGATGACACATTTTTGATGACTTAGTATAGGATAGTTGGATTACAGTACTTTATTAATAGATTCCAGGGCATCAAGGGTGACAAACGGATTTGACATTTAGATATTTAGTCATAGATACAATAAGCAGGTGCCTGTGTTTGTATGTATATATACAGTATGTGTTTGAGCTTTAAGATGCACACCTTAATGCAATAGGCTGCGCACACCTATGAATTTCTACATGAAAGAAAACATTTAAAAATGTTATTATGTGTTATGTCGGCATGTACAGAGTAACAACTGTGTACTTACTGTACATATGCTTCTTTGAATGAATTTGACATGTATGTATACATGTACTCTCAGCTGTCAAATTCCTTTTGGATTACATACCAAACAGCAATGTTTAAAATAAACTCATATTCATTCAAAATCTTCTGTGCATACACTGTTCTAAAAAAGGAATCTCTTTTATAGTAAAGATAGATTCAAACACATACGGAATAAGCAAACATACTTTACATCCTAGGGAAATATGCTTGTCTGGTTTAAATAGTTTTACAAATGTGTCTGTTAATCCTTGTCTAATATTTTCCCTGTGGTAAGCTGATTTATAATGTGGTGACACCCATGTTCCATCACAATTCAAAGATGAGGTTGTTATGGTCTTAACTTCTAACTTTGTGAAATATAAATGAAACTAGTGTGGGAAAATGGAGGTGAACTGTGAACAAAGAATTCCCTTTGGCTTTAGACTTTTTCTATGAGTGTAGCTGTCTTTAGAGGTAAAATAAAATAGGTTAGTCTGTTACTGTCTGTAACACACACAAAGTTGAAGACCACACACACAGTCTAGTTCAAAGGCAGATGAAGGTATTCATAAAAATAAAATAAAAAATCTGCTCTGAGTTAAAGTACATATATATATATATATATATATATATATATATATATATATATATATATATATATACATACAGTATCTCACAAAAGTAAGTACACCCCTCACATGTTTGTAAATATTTTATTATATCTTTTCATCTGACAACACTGACGAAATTACACTTTGCTACAATGTAAAGTAGTGATTGTATAACTTGTACAACAGTGTAAATTTGCTGTCCATTCAAATTAAGTCAACACAAAGTGGCAGATCCACAGAGCAAGTACGCCGGCGTATCTACTGATACGCCGGCGTACTTTCAAATGTCCCGCGTCGTATCTTTAGTTTGAATCCTCAAACCAAGATACGACGGCATCTGGGTAAGATCTGACAGGCGTACGGCTTCGTACGCCTTCGGATCTTAGATGCAATACTTCGGAGCCCACTGGGTGGAGTTCGCGTCGTTTTCCCCTTTGGGTATGCAAATTAGCGATTTACGACGATCCACGAACGTACGCTCAACCGTCGCATTTTCTAACGTCGTCTGTAGTTGGCTTTTTCCGGCGTATAGTTAAAGCTGGTATTTTGCGGCGTATAGATAGACTTGCCATGTTAAGTATGGCCGTCGTTCCCGCATCAAAATTTGAATTTTTTTTTTGCGTAAGTCGTCCGTGAATAGGGATGGACGTAACTCACGTCTAAGTTAAAAAAATGTCGTCCTAGCGACGTCATTTAGCGCAATGCACGGCAGGAAATTTCTGGATGATGCATGCGCAGTTCATTTGGCGCGGGGACGCGCTTCATTTAAATGAATCACGCCCCCTAATCGCCGATTTGAATTCCGCCGCCAGAAATACACTACGCCGCGGTAAGTTACGGCGCAAAATCGTTGAGGATTCGAAATTCCGCCAAGTAAGGTACGGCGGTGTAGCGTATCTCTGATACCTGCACGGATGTAATTCTCTCTGGATCTGGCCCAAAGCCATTAATGTCTAAACCACTGGCAACAAAAGTGAGTACACCCCTAAGTGAAAATGTCCTAATTTGGCCTGTAACGGATCCCTGTCGCACTCCGCTTGAGTGCTTCCTCCCAGTCTGAAAATAGATATCAGATATTCTGACCGCTGACAACCACAAAACAAGGCAATACTTGTTTGGTTGCTCACCATGAACATTTTTTTTTAAAACACAGGTACACAGTTAATACTCAGGAGAATCCCCCCTCCCTTTGCATTCCAGGTGGGGTAGACTGTTCAATCAGCAGGGAGAGCTGTTGGAGTAATCCCCCTCCCTCCCTCCTCACAGCAAACACACTTACACATCCCATAATATCCAAGGCATACAGACACAATAGAAAAGAATTCAGCCACAACCCAAACAACCCAGCAAAGAGTACACAACAAAATGAGACAATATACTCTAGACACACACAACATTCTAGTGTGGTTGTGGTTAGTACAGATCAGACTGGATTTCTCGGTCACCCTGTGCCTCTAATAGAGGGTGACTAAGACATAGGAGGTGCATGGGGAGCTGAAACAAGGGTTTCCCAACCTCCCCAAGAGACTCCACAGGCAATTTTCCTTACCCGGTGTCATGTGACTCCTTCGTGTTAAAAGGTCTCAGGTGTGAATGGGGAGCAGGTGTGTTAAATTGGGTGTTATCGTTATCACTCTCTCATACTGGTAACTTGAAGATCAACATGACACCTCATGGCAAAGAACTCTCTGAGGATCTGAAAAAAAAATGTTGCTCTACATAAAAGATGGCCTAGGCTGTAAGAAGATTGCCAAGACCCTGAAACTGAGCTGAAGCATGGTGGCCAAGACCACACAGTGGTTTAACGGGACAAGATCCACTCAGAACAGGCCTTGCCTAGGTCGACCAAAACAGTGGAGTGCACATGCTCAGCATCATATCCAGAGGTTGTCTTTGCCAGACATTACCTTCACTGGGTTATTCTAAATAATTTTATTGTATTATCATTATACACTGTAAATTCATGAAATTATCATGCTATTCCGGAAATTCACTATTCACTTATATGCTTATACTGCTCTTTTTGCACATATCAATTTAAGAGCTGCACTATTGTTTATTATACCCTATGTTTATACTGTATATCCAGCGAAGTGCTAGCAGCCAGTCAGTGGCAGCTGGTGCTCAAAAGTTTTTTGGGGGGGCACAAACAAACGAAAAACATCAATTGCAGCCTCACTGTGGCCATTAAACGCAGCTTCTGTGCCCATCAATTTCCGCCACTGTGCCCATCAAATGCAGCCACTGTGCTCATCAATTGTCGCCACTGTGCCATCAATTGTTGCCACTGTGCCATGCCAACAATTGTCGCCACTGTGCCATGCCATCAAACGCAGCCACTGTGACATGCCATCAAACGCAGCCACTGTGCCATCAAACGCAGCCACTATGCCATCAATTGTTGCCACTGTGCCATGCCATCAAATGCAGCCACTGTGCCCATCAATTGTCGCCACTGTGCCATGCCATCAAACCCAGCCACTGTGCCCATCAATTGTCACCACTGTGCCATGCCATCAAACGCAGCCACTGTGCCATCAATTGTCGTCACTGTGCCCATCAATTGTCACCACTGTGCCATCAATTGTCGCCACTGTGCCATCAATTGTCGCCACTGTGCCATGCCATCAAACGCAGCCACTGTGCCATGCCAAACGCAGCCACTGTGCCATCAATTGTCGCCACTGTGCCATTAATTGTGACCACTGTTCCCATCAATTGTCGCTACTGTGCCATGCCATCAAACGCAGCAACTGTGAACATCAATTGTCGCCACTGTGCCATGCCATCAAATGCAGCCACTGTGCCCATCAATTGTCGCCACCGTGCCATGCCATCAAACGCAGCCACTGTGCCATCAATTGTCGCCACTGTGCCATTAATTGTCACCACTGTGCCCATCAATTGTCGCCACTGTGCCATACCATCAAACGCAGCCACTGTGCCCATCAATTGTCGCCACTGTGCCCATCAATTGTTGCCACTGTGCCATGCCTTCAAACTCAGCCACTGTGCCATCAATTGTCCCCACTTTGCCCATCAATTGTCGCCATTGTGCCATGCCATCAATTGTCACCACTGTGCCCATCAATAGTCGCCACTGTGCCATACCATCAAACGCAGCCACTGTGCCATAAATTGTTGCCACTGTGCCATGTCATTAATTGTCACCACTGTGCCCATCAATTGCCGCCAGTTTGCCCCCTCAAAAACCGCCAGTTTGTCCAGTAAAATGCCGCCAGATTGCCCCCTCAAATACCACCAGATTGACCTGATCTGCTGTTCCTGTTTACTTGTGTATGACCCGGCTTACCTTTGGACTTTGCTCATGCTCTTATGCTGTTACCTACTACTCTGACTATGGCTTGTTTACTGGACCTGGTCTGCCTGCTGACTTTTTACTGCATCACCTCGCTGTTTCCAACCTTGATCTGTCTCCTGGATTTGCTTTGCCTGCTAATTCGGTGCCTCGCTGCACTGTTGTTGCTGACTGCTGCTCATCTCCTGCTCTGGTGCCAAGCTGTTCCTGCATCCTGTTCTGAGGACTGTGACTACCAGCCCTACCCACCTACAGAGTGGTCATCCCTAGCTAGCTGCTATGGCACTTGGGCCCCTCCTTGCCTTTACATGGTCTATCCCCACCTTCGGGAGTATTAGGTGGGAACTGCAAGAGAGGCCTCCACAACATTCCAGTCTTTACCAGGTACGTGATACATATAGACAAAAAAGACATTTGTGTACTATAACATACCAATGTGGTTAGAAAAAGTACTTTGTCTGTAAGAAGACTAAGGCCTCATGCACACGACCGAACCGCGGACCAGTTTCAGCAGACATGTTCGGTCGTGTGTATGGCCGAGCGGACAGGTTTCCAGCGTACATTTGTCCGCCAGACCGTTTTCGAGCGGACAAATGTTTCTAAACATGTTTAGAAACATGCCCGCTGGAATCCTGTCCGTCGGACATGTTCGGTCGTCTGTACAGACTTACCGTACATGTCCGAGCGGCCGCCATCCCTCGCATGCGTCGAATGACTTCGACGCATGCGTGGAAGCATTGAACTTCCAGGGCCGCGCACGTCGCCGCGTCATCGTCGCGGCGACGGCGCGGCCTCGTCATTGCGTATCGTGTACGTGTGGATTTCTGTATCATGGTGTGTACAGCCATCATACAGAAATCTCCGGGTGGGCATGTCCGCTGAAAACGGTCCGGCAGACCGTTTTCATCGGACATGTTTGCCCGTGTGTACAAGGCCTAATGTGAAAGAAAAATATTGATGCGTTTCGAAAACGTAAATTTTCTTCTGAAGGGGTAAGTGGTTATAATGCACAGCTTTCCTACAAAGAAAGGGTACAGTTTGACATCTTATAGATTTATTAATACAGAATGAAAACATTATGTATATATTTATATACTGACGCTGTAAACCCAAACATAGCTTGCCGACTGCTGCCTGTAGATATGTCGGTAAAATGGCACGGCTGCAAGCTCCATGGCCATTTCAAGCATTAAATGCATCAAACCATATAAATATTCAGCATGTTAGATGCTTGAGCTGTACAAAATTGATCATTGTCAGGACAGGAGAGTAGGCATAATCGGTGTATGCCAATTTTTGGTAATGGGGACGGGGTATTATAAATGTGGGGGATATAATGTGAAGTGGTTTTGAATGCACATTATTTTTGCTTTTTTTCTTCTTTCAAAGAAAGCAAAGGTGTGATGCAAAAGAAAGCTACATGGACAAATGATGAATTGTGAATGCTGCTCCTTGAACTAAATCTAAGAAAAAGGCCCTATCAACATTTAAAAAACACTGATATACCCCCAAATAATTCCCCACCCAAGACAGAACTTTTTGGGTGCATAATGGTTGAAAAGATTGCCTGGGTTGAATGCGTCAAGGCCATGAATTTCAAAACAGTTTTAAAACAAACCTTTCCTGTGTGAAATATACCTGGTTACACTCCTCTATAGGCAGATGTTATTAGAATGAGGTCAGAACTAGCACAATTTGGGATGCTGAAGCCACTGAAACCTATAGATTTTTGAAGCAGTTCTTGGTCTTTAAGGAGAAAGCTTCTGTCAGGCTAGGCATTTTCTTTGTTGTGTGCCATCAACTATATCAGTAGAAATATATTGTTGATTCGTCACATCTGAGCAGTGTTATAATCTCAGCTCAACACACTTCTTTGGTAGACCTGTCATCACTAGCTCTTATCATAGGGAAATCTTTGCCTTGATAGCCTGTAGGCTGCATAATCATTAGTATGTATGGGGCTCGGCATATCAAGCCTAAATGAGATGTGAAGCTTGTTATCTTTATTACATTTTTATTGCATCATTCTTACAGGTTGAACCATTGGTTTTCAGCATATGCTTGTTATAGTAGATTCCTTTTATAGAATCCAACAACAAATTATTTTATGATTGCTGAGTGACATAATATGACTGACCTATTCTAACATAGAAAAAGCAAATCACTGATAAAACCTGCTTTAAAGTGGAACTTCACTCTCCCGATCAACATTGGTTATTTGTATCTCTATGTTGCTAGTATTAGTAAACAGATAGGAAAGTATATCATATTTACTTGTTCTAAACTTTTTACTTCCTGGTTTCCTGCCTAGGCAAAATATATACATCCCAGAAGTCTTCAGGAAAGCAGGAGGGGTTTTCTCAGCTAATAGGCATGTGCATTTCGTTTCATTCCGAATCGAAATTCGGACAAATTTTTCATTATTCAGACATTCGGATGCATACGAATTCCCGAATTGTAATATTAAAGAATTAACCGAATCCGAACGAACGTTTTTGAATCGAAAACCCGCGTACGATATTCGATCGAATTCGAAAACAAATTCTATTCGACTCGAATTCGAAAACAAATTCTATTCGACTCGAATTCGAAAACAAATTCTATTCGAATCGAATTCGAAAACAATTCGATTCGAAAACAAATTCGAATGAAAATTGAAAGCAAATTTTAATCAAAATCTAAAAAATATAAATCGATTTCTAAAAAAGAATACAATAAAATAGAATATAAAATAATAAAACAATAGAATGAAAATCAAAGAATAGTAAAGAACAGAATGGAATTTAATAGACTGTAATCAAATACAATAGAATATGACCTGGCTTCTTCTATCTTCTATCTTCCATTTTCTGAAATTCAAAATTCATATAGAATGAACTCAAATTCGAATAGAAAAATATTAGAAGAGTAGAATAATAATAATAATATATATATATATATATATATATATATATATATATATATATATTTTTTTTTTTTTTTTTTCTCTGCTCTATTCTAATATTTTTCTATTCGAATTTGAGTTCATTCTATATGAATTTTGAATTTCAGAAGATGGTTATATATATAACTCAAATTCGAATAGAAAAATATTAGAATAGAGTAGAATTATATATATATATATATATATATATATATATATATATATATATATATTATTCTACTCTTCTAATATTTTTCTATTTGAATTTGAGTTCATTCTATATGAATTTCGAATTTCAGAAAATGGAAGATAGATAGAAGATAGATAGAAGAAGCCAGGTCATATTCTATTGTATTTGATTACATTCTATTAAATTCCATTCTGTTCTTTACTATTCTTTGATTTTCATTCTATTGTTTTATTGTTTTATATTCTATTTTATTGTATTCTTTTTTAGAAATCGATTTATATTTTTTAGATTTTGATTCAAATTTGCTTTAAATTTTCATTCGAATTTGTTTTCGAATCAAATTGTTTTCAAATTCGATTCGAATAGAATTTGTTTTTGAATCCGATTGAAATATTATCGAATCCGGTCGAAATATTTTCAAATCCGACCGGATTTTTCTAAATTCGTTTGAAAATGAACGAATTCCGAAAACGAATTTAACACATGTAACGAATCTAACTTAATGAAATTAATTAAATAACGAATTAAAACGAAACAAAACTAATGTTTCCCTTTTGCACATGCCTATCAGCTAAGCCCGCTCTCCTTCATGCATGCTTGAGCAAAGGCCAGACGGATTCCAGAAGGTAAATGCCACATTAATCATTTGCCCTTACTCAAGATGGCCATGGCCAGAAATGCTCGAGGGTGTTTTTCAAAGTAAATTCTCTACAAAATAAAGCATGGAGACATGGATGAAAGGGGGAGTTTGCTTTTAATATTAAAAATTAATTAAATAGCATTTGCGGTTTGGGGTACTCAGATGCAATGAAGATCCAATTTAAAAATGTATCATCATGAGCTTTCTGAAGGGATAAGAGACACAAACTGTAATGCTTGCATTTCCCTCGGAATTTGCCATAATTGTCAGTCATCCATCTATGAAGTTCTGGTAAGCAAAAGGATAGAAATAGTATAAGTTTATCTTTATTTGCTAAGCTATAATATGTTTGTTTCTGGGATGGTCCCATAGAGGTCCATGTGGATAAACTCCGTAGGTGTGGGCAGTAAAAAGAAGCTTTCATTCACAGGCTATCAACATTGCGGTAGGCAGACATGGGATGCAGGGAAGTAAACAGTACATTTGTTGCGGGGAAAATTGGCTTACTTTAGCAAGGGGGCAAGCAGTAGGGATGAAACCTCTGAATGGGCTGCCCTACACTACACACAACAATCGCCCCAATGAAGCTTCAGAGTGGAGCTTGGTGCATTTTTTTACAGCAATTTTTGGTGCAGCGTATTTCTGAAATGCAAGGAAATGCACACATGTGAATAAGAGCCTTGTTGTTCCTGTGTTATCTAACCAATTTCACTTTCAGGCCCCATTCACATCTAGCATAGCGGGAGTGCACATTTTGTCTTTTTTTTGCCTTGTTTATCCTGTGACAAGCATAGGGCAGCCCGTTGGATGCACTACATGTGGTTAATGGAACATTTTGTCATTTTGTGAGTTGTGTGTTTTCAACTTTGCATTTTGCAGCATTTGCCCCTCGTTTTTTCACATGGTAAAATGTGTGTTTGCTTCTGTGTTTGGTATGCCGTTAGCAATTAATGGCATTGAAAGCAAAATTTGTAATTTTAGGTGTATAAACATGGCCATACACTACACGATCTGATTGTATATTGTGTATTTAGCAAGAAGGGTGATCACTAATTTATTGCATTTCATTTAAAAAAACATGCACCTGGGAATGGGTGGGTAGATGATGCAGGGTGTGGGCTGATGAGGTCAGCTGGTCAAATCCTTCCTGCGTCATGACCTAAAGTTAGATCAGGAAGAAGACATTACTAATGGAAACGTGGATAAGGACAAGAAGGGTAAGTGACTGAAAATTTAATGGAAAGCTTTGATATTTTTTGCAAAAAACTACATGAATGCTATATTGGTGCAAAGGGGAGCTGGAATTTAGAAGAAAACAAAGTGTACAGAGGTGAAATTACCCTTTTAAAGAGAGAAAAGGGCACAGCATTGATTGAATCCACAAGTAAAGCATACCCATTTTTTGTGATATTCACTTGGGCACTTGGATGGACAATTTATTATCAAATCATTTTTCTTTACCAAATAATCATTTTATATGACTGGGATACACTGGATGACATGTATTAACTGTACTGGTATTGCCTACATAAAACCCGAGCACAGATTCCAAAATAATCACAAAGCAGAAGCAACAAAACACATGCCCCAATATTCTATTTTCATTTACCATAAAGCATATACAGTATAATACATTTATTTGATAACATCTATTCTTTTGTAGAAATGTGCATTCATTTTCGTCCGAATTTCAGGTATTTTCGTTATTGTTTTAACAAACGAAAACGAATGTGCAGAATCCGAAACCCAAAAGATCCGACTTAAAAAAATGCTTCATTTTCATTTTCGTTGCTACAACAGTTTCATATACCGTATTAAAACATAAAGTGTAGCGCTAATTATAAGTGAGATAAAGGATTGGGTATATTAATAATTAACCAATCATTGAAAAGTGTCCGTATGAAACACATTAAAGTAGTCCATAAAAAACTGTGAAAAAATTAATAATAAATGAATCCTCAAAATTCAGTTCACAGTGGATAAATGTGCAAAATAAACTTCAATAAAGAAATGGTAATAAATCTTCATAGGTAAAAAAGATGTATAAATCCAGCACCGAAATGAATGGAGGCTTACCAGAAGCTGTGGACCCAGAATAGGCATATACCTAGTGGGTCATTTGCGCTTTAAAGTTGATGATACCAGCGAGGAGGTGAAGTCCAACACAGGATCAGGTGAAAGTCGGTTCAGAAGCACCTTGTATTAGGTTGTAGACTTGGGTCCATATGGAGGTTCAAACACTCAATACAACGGAAGTTAGAAAAAAGAAGGCAAAAATGCACATAGTGTAAATCCGTTTAAAAGTTTACTTGATAGCAAAATCAAAAAATGGGTTACACTCACATTTTCAGCATTGGTAACAGGCATGTAACAAAGAGCAGTATTGTCAGCAAATTCCCGACATGTTTCAATATAAACGATCATCATCTGGGGTGCTGACACACTGCACAGGGAATGCTTATAAAGACAAGACACCCTTACCTCAATGGTGGCTCCACCTGTGGAATCCCAATTGGTCCAAATTACCTTACAGATGAAGTAAAAGCAAAAATGCGGCACTGACACATAATCCAATCTCATTTGGTAAATGAGAAAGCCGATCGCCAACCCAGCTTAGCGCTAGCTCACCAGCAGCATCCGGAACGGGGTTGAAATGCACCCCAGAAACGAACAAACCTATCCGGCTGGCGTGCGCTCCACCATGCGCTCCACGCCTCAGCCGGAAAGTATGACACTGTCACGTGTCAGCGTCAGAGTGCGCTCCACACAAGCGCACCAAGACTCGGTTTGGAGCCGCGGTGTCCTCAGAACGATGTTGGCTGAAACAACCAGCATGCGTTCCAGCAATGCGCTCCACGCCTCAGATTCATTCCACAGTGCACTCCACCGCTTGATGCTAGGTGTAACGCACGGAAGAGGCCAAAAAAAAAAAGGGAGAGGCACCAAAATTTGAAAACATCAGCAGCCAAATACATATAAAAAATATATATATATATAATAAACGGATGGTCGTCCATTTATCCAATGACCAAAGGGAAAAAGAGCCAAGGAAATAACCAAAAGAGGAAAAAAAATTTTGTTTGTATAGATAATACAACAAATTTTTTTTTTTTTTTTTAAAAGGGGACTAAATGTCACAAAAAGAAGTTAAAATACTTTTATTTTTTAAAAAATGCCTCATGGACTATAACATCCAAGGAGCAAAGATATTCAGAAATAAATAGAAAATATAAAAATAAAATAAAAAGTCAAAGTTTAAAAACAATTACAAAAATAATTGCAAACTAACCCAACCAAAAATGGACACCTACCACAAAGATGTTTTTGGATTTGAAAATTAGAAGTATTTTATGGTAATGAAACCACATAGTACTTCTACAGATAAAAAGTTATAAAAACAAATATTAATTTAAAAATAAAAATTGGCAGAATAGACAATATTCTATGCCAAAATTCAAATTAAAAAGGTGAAGAACAAAAAAGTAGAAAAAAGGTACTGGAGCCACCATTGAATACAGAATGCATGTCAACAATATATAGATATTTATGATTGGTTGATAAATGCATTTATGTCCCAATCCACATTGAGGCCATATGGGACATAAGTGCGCAATTCGTAAATCCAATAGGCTTCGAGACGAGAAACCCCTCTAGTCTTGGCTCCTCCCCTCCAAGGTGCCACATATTTGTCGATGATGAGAAACTGGGAACCTTTAGGGTTACGAGCATGGCATTCCCTATAATGCCGAGGGACCGTGTGTTTGGTGCTTCCACCAATGATCTTTGTCACATGTTCACCTACCCGTACGGAGAAGGCACGTATGGTACGACCGACGTACTGCTTCCTGCACGGGCAGGTGACAAGATAAACAACATGCGTAGTTGCGCATGTGCAAAAAACCTTGATAGGGTATTGGCGACCAGTACTCGTAGACCCAAATTCCAATGATTTTGTTCTTCCATTGGTATTAAACTGACAGACTCTACACTTCTTACAGGGATAATATCCTTTCATATCCTGAAAAAAGACGGGACGCTCAGGGGGATCGACCACATTGGGGGCAATACTATTTCTTAATGTAGGGGCTCCCCTGAAGATCACTTTTGCCTGTTCAGGTAGACTAGGGCCCAACACTTTATCGCTTTTAAGAATGTCCCAATGTTTGTTGATGATATTTTGAACATCCCTATGTTGATTGGAGTAGGAAGTCAACATTGAGAACTTATATAAGTCATCATTGGGACGTGGTTCCTTATCTTGCAAGAGACTGTCACGCTCAATTAGTGCTACTTGTCGTAACTCCATATCAACAGAGGAAGTGTCGTAACCCTTCTCAATAAATCTTTCCCTGAGCATGGCTGCCTGTAATAAATACATGTCATCATCAGAACAATTTCTGCGTAAATGCAAAAATTGACTCCTAGGGACAGATTTAAGCCAAGATCTATGGTGGCAACTGTCCGTAGGGATGAAGCTGTTTCTATCAGTACCCTTGAAGTGAGTTTTGAACCTGAAGCTCCTAGACACAAGCTCAATCTCCAGATCAAGAAATGTGATTCTAGTAGGACTACTCTCATGGGTAAAAGAAATACCTCGATCATTCTTATTTAGAGCTTGAAAGTAATCATCCAGAGATTCCCTAGAGCCATCCCACAGGAGGAGGACGTCGTCTATATATCTAGCCCATAAGACTAGGGAGGAAGGTCTCTCACAATAGACGACGTCCTCCTCCCACTTGGCCATGAAAAGATTGGCGAGGCTGGGGGCAAACTTGGCCCCCATCGCCACGCCACGTCTTTGGAGAAAATACTTCTGGTCGAACCAAAAATAATTGTGAGTCGTCGCAAACTCAAGCAATTCTATGACAAAAACTTTCTGTTCCTCTGTGATTGAGTCTGCATTATTTAAAAAATGTCTGACTGCTTTAACACCGAGATCTTGCGGAATACACGTATATAAAGACGCCACATCGGCAGTCGCAAGAAGGTAATCAGAGGAAAATCGTGTGTGCGTGTTATACGCCGATCCATGCTGTCTGAGTGAGGAGGAGCGAGCGCCGCTGAATCACATAGCCGTGATCTCCTTCCTGTGTAACTCCATTGCGCACAGCCATGCCTCCTGGCCCCCGCATTGGACCACTGTACTGTCTATCATATGAGCAGGGGCAGGAGGCATGGCTGTGAGTGACAGAGCGCTGGGTACACAGGAAGGAGATCACGGCTCTATGTAATTCAGTGGCGCTCGCTCCCCCTCTTCCCTCAGAGACAGCAGGGATGATCTGACAATGAAAGGTGAGACTGCAGATGGGCACTGAACAGGCAGGGCATTTTGGTAAACGTATAGGCTGCAGATGGGCACTAATCAGGCTGCAGTGAGGAGCAATGTTGCAGATGAGCACAGATCAGGCTGCACTAAAGCTGCAAATGGACACAGATCTGGCTGCATTTAGGCTGCAGATGGGCACAGATCAGGCTGCATTGAGACTGCAGATGGGCACAGATCAGGCTGCATTGATGCTCAGATACCATAATTTTGCTTCAAAGCGGTTTATTAAAAAAAAACACTTTTTTCCTGAAACTTCCCTCTTAAATTGGGGTGCGTGTTATACGCCGGCGCATGTTATTCGCCGATAAATACGGTAGATAGAAGATTCGACATGACGGTGACAGTAGTGATCTGTGTCTATCAAATCTGCTGTCGAATGTACCTAACCTAACTCTATTAGTCCAAGATTATTCTACATAGAGAGGAAAGATTCGACATAGAGAGAAAATATTTGACATTATAGAGACAGTGTTAGGATTAGACCATTTAACATGAACGACGAAGATTCGACAAAGCAGCTAAAAACATACAAACGTAGAAGCTGTCATTGAAGGCTTATGGTGTCTGTTGAAAGTTCTTTAGAAGATTCGTCAAGCAGCTAAACTGTACGACGCCGCACTCGTACATTTCCGGTCAAATGCTCGGCCCATAGACTATAGAAGAATTTGAATGTTGGTTGACTAGTAATAATAATTTATAAATATACCGTATTTATTGGCGTATAACACGCACAGGCGTATAACATGCACCCTAACTTCAAGAGGAAAGTGTCAGGGAAAAAAAATTACCATAGCCCCCTGCGTATAACACGCAGGCACAGTTTACCCTCTATTTTCAGGGTAAAAAAGTGAGTGTTATACGCCAATAAATACAGTTATTATTACTAGTGTCATACAACATTAGAATTCTTCTATAGCTTGTCGGCGGAAAATTTCACCCGGAAATGTACAATTGCCGCGTCGTACAGTTTAGCTGCTCCGTCGAATCTTCTTAGAACATTTGATAGACACCATAAGGCTTCAATGACAGATTCGACCTTAATTAATTTGGATTTTCGGACAAATGCATTTTTTAATGAAACAAAATAAATAAAAACGAGTAACTAAATAAATTTATTTTTCGGACGAAAACGAAATTCCGCAACAAAATATTTCAGTGTGCACGTGTCTATTCTTTTGTCTTGTTTTGTAGTGTAAAATGTTATGTTTAATGGTATTCATTGACTAAAGTCTTCAACTCATAATATCTGCAAACAATATTCATTTTATATGTATATAAATGCCCCTGTTAAAGATATGTAATGAAAGGTCTCCAGTTTCAAGTTAAAATATGCATAAATTCAACCAACCCTATGTAACTTAATCTAAGATTGGAATAATGGTATTTTGTTTTATCAAAAGGCATCTGGATTTGCTCATATTCTGTAGGTTTTGCATGTGGTGACAGCCTGCTGTTTCCTATCAGACAGAAAGATATCACAAGTCGACAGAAGCCGCCTAGAAAGTAGGTGAAAAGTCTTTAATGGCTGTTACAACAATAAAAGTTTAATTTTAAGCACTAGCAGACACTTCTGAAGTCATACAGCATTCAATAATCGCACAATGCCTTACAAATTGAAGAAGGATCTGCCTTTCCTCATCATCAATTAGTGAACTGATTCTTTAACAATTCAGTTGTAATACATGGCGACATTGCAAAAACATACATTTTATTACCAATAACAATTCTGGAAAAAAGGTATATTTTAGTCATTTGTGGAGCCAGGTGGGTAGAGACAGCCCTTTAATGATTACCGTATATATCTTGGATATTCTAAACCTAAAAAGACAGTCAAATGATGTAGTTCTGCAGAGTTTAAAACATTCGTACTATGGGGTAGGGATGACCCGTTCAGTTCACACCAGAACCTTCGAATGGACCGACCGTTCGCGCGAACATTTAGAACCCCCTTGACGTCTATGGGACTCGAACGTTCGAATTCAAAAGTGCTAATTTTAAAGCCTAATATGCAAGTTATTGTCGTAAAATATGTTTGAGAACCCGGGTCTTGCCCCAGGGAACATGTATCAATGGAAAAAAAAGTTTTAAAAACTGTCGTTTTTTCTGCAGCAGTGATTTTAATGATGCTTAAAGTAAAAAATAAAAATAAATGAAAGATTCCTTTAAATATTGTACCTGCTGGGTGTCTATAGTATGCCTGTGAAGTGGCATGTGTTAAGAAGTGTCCCTGCACAAAATGAGATTACTATAAGAAAAAAGTAATTTAAGACTGCTTGTGGCTTTAATGTAATGTCTGGTCCCTGCAATATGGATGAAAATCATTGAGAAAAATAGCACAGACACAGACAGTACACACACCACGTAGATTTAGGTGCACACTGCAGAGGACAATGGCAGTACACACACCACATAGCTTTAGGTTCACACTGCAGAGGACACGGGCAGTACACACACCATGTAGCTTTAGGTGCACACTGCAGAGGACACGGGCAGTACACACACCACGTAGCTTTAGGTGCACACTGCAGAGGACACAGGCAGTACACACCACGTTGCTTTAGGTGCACACTGCAGAGGACACAGGCAGTACACACACCACGTAGCTTTAGGTGCACACTGCAGAGGACACAGGCAGTACACACCACATAACTTTAGGTGCACACTGCAGAGGACACAGGCAGTACACACACCACGTAGCTTTAGGTGCACACTGCAGAGGACACAGGCAGTACACCACGTGAGAATACTGCAGCTAGCACAATCACCTGCCTGCCTGTCTGTAAATTGGGAAGAGCGAATCTAGCTAAACTAAGCAGTGTATAAATATTTATACAACACCTGGGATGCATATATATCCTCTACACACTGTAACTTTAACTGAATAGCCTGCCTGCCTGCCTTCTCTATCTACCTACAAAAAAATGACACTCTCTCTCTCTCTCTCTCTCTCTCTCTCCGTCTTCTCTCTCTTAACCACCGCAACACACTACACAAGGCCGACCTGCAGGCGGCCTTTTATAGTGTGGGGCATGTACTAAACCCCCTGAGCCATAATTGGACAAAGCCACCCTGGCTTTGGCCAATTATGGCTCTCTGTTTTTTGCAAGCTGTGATTGGCCAAGCATGCGGGTCATAGTGCATGCTTGGCCAATCATCAGCCAGCAATGCACTGCGATGCCGCAGTGAATTATGGGCCGTGACACGCTACCCGAATTTGGCGCGAACGGCTCAAAACTTTCGTAATTTGACGAACGGTCGAACATACGATGTTCGAGTCGAACATGAGTTTGCCTCGAATACGAAGCTCATCCCTACTATGGGGTTATAAAATAAGTGTGTGCAAAATGATGTACAGTATATCATATAAAAACCATGATGGTACTATTACAACCATGAAAAATTAAGGTTAATTAGATAATTCCTTGCACTGCTCCCTCTCTCTTCTTCCCTGACAACTTATATCCACAGTGCAGGTCCCTAGTAATGTATTGACTATGATAACAACTACCCTGCTACCTACCCTTGATTTAGCCATACTATATTACCGTATTTTCTGGCGAATAAGACAACCTTTTGCATGGAAAAAAATTACTCAAAACTCGGTGGTCATCTTATAAGCCGGTACCTGTCTGTAAGGCTGGGGGCGTCCATTATTCAAAAGCTGCGCCTCCTCCTCAGATTGTTCCGTGATAGGCGTAACACTCATTTTCCCAGCAGAGCCTCTGTTCAGTGTTCCGCCTATTACAAATGCCTTCTCTTTCTTGGTCTCGGACAAGAGGACATCTGTGATAGGCGGAACACTGAACAGAGGCTCTGCTGGGAAAATTAGTGTTCCGCCTATCATGGAACAGCCTGAGGAGGAGGCGCGGCTTTTGAATAAAGGATGCCCACAGCCTGAGAAACTCTGCAAACAGGAGAAGGTAGGGAGATCGTCGAGGCAGGCATAATGGCACAGTGAGGCAGGCATACTGGCACAGTGAGGCAGGCATAATGGCACAGTGAGGCAGGCATAATGGCACAGTGAGGCAGGCATACTGGCACAGTGAGGCAGGCATAATGGCACAGTGAGGCATGTATAATGACACAGTGAGGTAGGCAATGGCACAGTGAGGCATGTAATGTAATGTAATGGCACAGTAAGATTTGAAAAAAGCCTGTTTCTGTCAGCTTTTTATCCTGTCATCGGTTGTTCCGGCTACCCCTCAGCTTCCAGACAGACTAGTCGGAGGGGGATCGTCTTATACGGTGAGTATATCCCAAAACCAACATTTTAGCTGGAAAATTAGGGGGTCGTCTTATACGCCCAGTTGTCTTATACGCCGGCAAAAATGGTATATGTTCCTCTCTTTTATGTTTGCAACTTTGGTGAACTATCATGATACACATTGAGCTTCCTTTTTCTAGTCCTGCTGATAGCTAATGATGCTGTTTTGCTTCCAGCTGGCTTCAAGTTTGCACCACAATTGTGCTTTAGACTGGGTTCACACTGGTACGACAAACACTCTGACATCGGGAGCACATGTCGCATGACATGTATAAATCAATGGTTCTCTATGAGAGCCTTCTTAACTGGTCTGACACAAGCCTTAATGAGATTTTCCAGTTTAGCACAGCCCTGCAATTTCAAATTATGATTAAAATTGTGAAGGTTGCTTGTCTTTCTCATTCTGTTTAGGGGGCAATTTAAAAAAGGCCCGTTCTACCAAGGTTCACAAGGAGTCAACTACCTGAAAGAAATATTTGCCAGTGTCTGGATTTGTTCTTGTTTATTATAACAATTACCTATTACAGGGCTCAAAATATCAAGTCCTGAGCCACTAGCCAGGCTTTAATGTTTAACTAAAGGCAAAAGTTTATATTTTCGTTTTGGATAGAGTGAAGTGGGATTAGAACCCCAGTCAGTTTTTATTGCTGTCTGTGCCTTTGTTAAGAAGATTCAGCCTCTCCCTTTTTCTTGTTTACCATTATTATTGAATGTGAAAGTAAAAGAAAATCCCAAATATTGGGTTGTCCCCAGAAAAGTAATAGAGGGAAAATCCTCCAATAGGGACACTAGTTCTGGTGGCCTTGGGGTTCCCAAGGAATTCCCTTCATTTGCAGGGATTTCCTCCCACTTCCTGTTTGGCTATGGGACAGGAAGTGAAGATAGATCTCTGCAATGGGACACAGAGATGGTGAAAACAAATCTGACAGGGGTTATAGCCCTGACTTACTTTAGCCAAATTGAAAAAAAAAATGTTGCCTGTAGTTCTACTTTAAGAGTTACTTGCCACCAGTTGCCTCACCCAACCTCTACCTTTCTCCGCCCCTAAACATGCCCTCATAAATTATCTCATAAAAAGACACTGGTAAATGTTTTACATAGTTACATAGTTACATAGAGAGGTTGAAAAAAGACACAAGTTCATCTAGTCAGTATTACATTATATATCCCTATATGCTGTGGTCGTTCAGGTACTTATCTAATAGTTTTTTTAATTATCGATGTTCCCCACTGAAACTACTGCCTGTGGAAGGGAATTCCAACTCTTTACCACTCTAATGCCGCGTACACACAATCGGAATTCCTCGCAACAAATGTTCGATGGGAGCTTGTTGTCGGAAATTCCGTGTAGCCTCCATCGGACATTTGCTGTCGGAATTTCCCACAACAAAAATATGAGAGCTGGTTCTCAAATTTTCCAACAACAAGTTTTGTTGTCAGAAATTCTGATCGTGAGTACACAATTCCAACGCACACAATTCCAAACATTCTCAGAATCAAGCAGAAGAGCCGCACAACCTATTGAACTTCATTTTTCTCGGCTCGTTGTACGTCTTGTACGTCACCACGTTTTTGGTGTTCGGAATTTCCGACAACATTTGTGTGACCGTGTGTATGCAAGACAAGTTTGAGCCAACATCTGTCGGAAAAAAATCCACGGTTTTGTTGTCGGAATGTCCGATCGTCTATACGCGGCATTAAGGTAAAGAACCCTCTACGCAGTTTAAGGTTAAACCGGTTTTCTACTAATTTTAGTGACTGGCCGTGTGTCTTATTAAATTCCCTTATGCGGAAAAGTTTTATCCCACTTGTGGGGTCATCAGTACAGTATTTGTGTATTGAAATTATATCCCCTCTTGAACGTCTCTTCTCCAGAGAGAGTAAGTTCAGTTCTCGTAACCTTTCCTCATAACTAATGTCACCCAGTCCCTTTATTCATTTTTTTGCACATCTCTGGACTCTCTCTAGTTCCAGCACATCCTTCCTGAGGACTAGGGATGAGCCGAACACCCCCCGTTTGGTTCGCACCAGAACTTTCGAACGGACCGACCGTTCGCGCAAACATTTAGAACCCTATTGACATCTATGGGACTTGAATGTTCAAATTCAAAAGTGCACATTTTAAAGCCTAATATGCAAGTTATTGTCGTAAAACGTCTTTGAGAACCGGGTCTTGCTCCAGGGAACATGTATCAATGGAAAAAAAGTTTTAAAAACGGTCGTTTTTTTCTGGAGCAGTGATTTTAACCACTTAACCCCCGGACCATATTGCTGGTCAAAGACCAGAGCACTTTTTGCGATTCGGGACTGTGCCGCTTTAACTGACAATTGCGCGGTCGTGTGACGTGGCTCCCAAACAAAATTGGCGTCCTTTTTTTCCCACAAATAGAGCTTTCTTTTGGTGGTATTTGATCACCTCTGCGGTTTTTATTTTTTGCACTATAAACAAAAATAGAGCGATAATTTTGAAAAAAATGAATATTTTTTACTTTTTGCTGTAATAAATATCCCCCAAAAATATATAAAAAACATTTTTTTTCCTCAGTTTAGGACGATACGTATTCTTCTACATATTTTTCGTAAAGAAAATCGCAATAAGCGTTTATTGATTGGTTTGCGCAAAAGTTATAGCGTTTACAAAATAGGGGGTATTTTTATGGCATTTTTATATATATATATTTTTTACTAGTAATGGCGGCGATCAGCGATTTTTTTTCGGTACTGCGACATTATTGCGGACACTTCGGACACTTTTGACACATTTTATTGACCATTGGCATTTTTATAGCGATCAGTGCTATAAAAATGCATTGGATTACTATAAAAATGCCACTGGCAGTGAAGGGGTTAACACTAGGGGGCGGGGAAGGGGTTAAGTATGTCCCTGGGTGTGTTCTTACTGTGGAGGGGGTGGCCTCACTAGGGGAAACACTGATCCTCTGTTCATACATTGTATGAACAGAAGATCAGCATTTCCCCTGCTGACAGGACCGAGAGCTGTGTGTTTACACACACAGCTCCCGGTCCCCGCTTTGTAACGAGCAATCGCGGGTGCCCGGCGGCGATCGAGCCCGCCGGGCACACGCACGGGAGTCTGGGGCGAGCGGGGGGCGCGCGCGCGCCTCCGGCGGTGCGCACGCGCCCCTAGTGGCCGCTCGAAGAGCGGACATATAGCTACGGGCTCTCGCCCAGGAGAGCCGACTTGCCGCCGTATAATGACGGTGGCTGGTCGGCTAGTAGTTAATGATGCAGCATCATTAAAATCACTGCTCCAGAAAAAACGACTGTTTAAAAAAAAAAACATTTATACATGTTCCCTGGGGCAAGACCCGGGTTCTGAAAGATGTTTTCACAGGCATACTATAGACTCTATAGTATGCCTGTGAAAACATCTTTCAAAACCCCGTGTTTTGCTCCAGGGAACATGTATCAATGGAATTTTTAAAAAAAAACAGTCGTTTTTTCTGGAGCAGTGATTTTAATGATGCTTAAATAAATAAAATAAAAAAATTATGAAAAATTCCTTTAACCTCTTGACCACTGGGCACTTAAACCCCCTTCCTAACCAGATAAATTTTCAGCTTTCGGTGCTCTCACAATTTGAATGACAATTACTCAGTCATACAACATTGTACCCATCTGAAATTTTTGTCCTTTTTTTCACACAAATAGAGCTTTCTTTTGGTGGTATTTGATCACCTCTGCGGTTTTTATTTTTTGCGCTATAAAAGAAAAAAGACTGAATATTCTGTAAAAATAAAAAATAAATTCTAGTTTCTGTTATATTAGCGGGTTATTTCTCACACACAGCATATGCATACTACAAATTACACCTCAAAACACATTCTGCTATTCCTCCTGAGTATGGCGATACCACACATGTGAGACTTTTACACAGCATGGCCACATAGAGAGGCCCGACATGCAGGGAACACCATCAGGCGTTCTGGAGCACCCAAGCCAATTCTGACATTTCTCTCCTACATGTAAAAATCATCATTTATTTGCTAAAAAATTACATAGAACCCCAAAACATTATATATATGCTTTTTTTTCAAAGACCCTAGAGAATACAATGGCGGTTGTTGCAACTTTTTATCTTGCACGGTATTTTCGCAGCAATTTTTTGAACGCGTGTTTTTAAAAAAAAAACTGTTTTGTGCTTAAAAAAAAAAAAAAACAGTAAAGTTAGCCCAATGTTTTTGCATACTATGAAAGATGAAGTTACGCCGAGTAAATAGATACCTAACATGTCACCCTTCAAAATTGCACACACTCGTGGAATTTGCGCCAAACTTTGCTACTTAAAAATCCCCATAGGCGACGTATTGCAAGGTATCAGAGTATTGGGGTATTGTGGAGTATTGGGGTATTGTGGAGTATTGGGGTATTGTGGAGTATTGAGGGTATTGCAGAGTATGGGGGGTATTGCACAATATGGGGGGTATTGCAGAGTATGGGGGGTATTGCAGAGTATGGGGGGTATTGCACAATATGGGGGGTATTGCAGAGTATGGGGGGTATTGCACAGTATGGGGGGTATTGCACAGTATGGGGGGTATTGCAGATTGTGGGGGGTATTGCAGAGCGTGGGGGGGTATTGCAGAGCGTGGGGGGTATTGCAGAGCGTGGGGGGGTATTGCAGAGTGTGGGGGGGTATTGCAGAGCGTGGGGGGTATTGCAGAGCGTGGGGGGTATTGCAGACAGTATGGGGTGTTATTGCAGAGTATTGCGCAGGGAGGGGTGGCTGGATCTGTGACTGCAATAGTCACAGATCCAGCCCACAGCAGCTGCTGCTGACACCCGCTCCCCCCCTCCTCTCACACTGTACTGATCGGTACAGAGAGGAGAGGGAGGAACCGGCGTCATTACATGACGCCGGTTTGTTTACAAGTGATCGCTCCGTCATTTGACGGAGCGATCACGTGGTAAATGGCCGCTATCAGCGGCAATTTACCGCGATCTGTGATGCGATCTGTGACGCGATCTGTGATGATCCCAGGGACGTCCTCCCAGAATAACTCCACCGCGCTGTAGCAGTATTTTCGCTATGGCGCGGTGGGCAAGTGGTTAAATATTGTACCTGCTGGGTGTCTATAGTATGCCTGTGAAGTGGCACGTGTTTAGAACTGTCCCTGCACAAAATGAGATTACTATAAGAAAAAAGTAATTTAAAACTGCTTGTGGCTTTAATGTAATGTCAGCTCCCTGCAATATGGATGAAAATCATTGAGAAAAATAGCGCAGACACAGACAGTACACACACCACAGCTTTAGGTGCACACTGCAGAGGACACGGCAGTACACACCAAGTAGCTTTAGGTGCAAACTACAGAGGACAAAGGCAGTACACACACCACGTAGCTTTATTGTGCACACTGCTGAGGACACAGGCAATACACCACGTGAGAATACTGCAGCTAGCACAATCACCTGCCTGCCAGTAAATTAGGAAGAGCTGATCTAGCTATACTATACAGTGTATAAATATATGTACAACACCTGGGATGCATATATATCCACTACACACTGTAACTAACTAGCCTGCCTGCTCTATCTACCTGCAAAAAATGACACTCTCTCCATCTCTCTCTGTTCTCTCTTAACCACCACAACACACTACACAAGGCCGACCTGCAGGCGGCCTTTTATAGTGTGGGGCGTGTACTAAACCCCCTGAGCCATAATTGGCCAAAGCCACCCTGGCTTTGGCCAATTATGGCTCTCCGTTTTTTGCAAGCTGTGATTGGCCAAGCATGCGGGTCATAGTGCATGCTTGGCCAATCATCAGCCAGCAATGCACTTCAATTCCGCAGTGAATTATGGGCTGTGAAACGTAACTCGAATTTGACGCGAACGACCCAAAACGTTCGTAATTCGACGAACGATCGAACATGAGTTTATCTCGAATACGAAGCTCATCCCTACTGAGGACTGGTGCCCAGAACTGGACAGCATATTCCAGGTGCGGCCTGACCAGAGTCTTGAGTGGGAGAATTATCGCTTTATCTCTTGAGTTAATCCCCTTTTTAATGCATGCCAATTTTCTGTTTGCTTTGTTAGCAGCAGCTTGGCATTGCATGCCATTGCTGAGCCTGTCACCTACTAGAACCCCCAAATTATTTTTCATCCTAGATTCCCCCAGAGTTTCTCCTCCCAGTGAGTAGATTGCATTCCTATTTTTGCCACCTAAATGCATTATTTTAAATGTTTCCACATTACAACTAATTTGCCATGTAGTTGCCCACCCCATTCATTTGTTCGGATCTTCCTGCAAGGTTTCCACATCTTGCGGAGAAGTTACTGCCCTTCTTAGCTTAGTATTGTCTGCAAATACAGAGATTGAACTGTTTATCCCATCCTCCAGGTCGTTTGTGAATAAATTAAATAAGATTAGTCCCAGGACAGAACCATGGGGACCCCACTTTCCACCCCTGCCCATTGCGAGTACTCCCCATTTATCACTACCCTCTGAACTTGCCCCTGTAGACAATTTTCAATCCATGTACCCACTTTATGGTCCATGCCAACGAACCTTACTTTGTACAGTAAATGTTTATGGGGAACTTTATCAAATGCTTTTGCAAAATCCAGATACACCACGTCTACGGGCCTTCCTAGATGGCAGCTCACCTCCTCATAGAAGGTTAATAGATTGGCGCAAGAACGATTCTTCAAGAATCCATGCTGATTACTGCTAATGATGCCATTGTCATTACTAAAATTTAGTATACAGTCCCTTATCGACCCCTCCATGAACTTTCATACAATTGATGTTAGGCTAACTGGTCTGTAATTCCCAGGGATGTATCTTGGCCCTTTTTAAAATATTGGTGCTACATTGGCCTTTCTCCAATCAGATGGTACCATTCCAGTCAGTAGACTGTTCAAAAAAATTAGGAACAATGGTCTAGCAATTACATGACCAAGTTCCTTAAGGACCTCTGTTAGCCATGAGGGTGCTTCCTGTGGTGTGTCATGAGGATAAACATTAAAGTTTTGGTAACTAAAGCCCCCGAAACCCTCGTGAAGACTGAGGAGAAGAATAAATTCAATACCTTTGCCATCTCTCCATCCTTAGTAACCAGATTCCCTTCATCATTCTTTGACCGATATGATCTGACCTCCCTTTCCTACTATGTATGTACTTAAAGAATTTCTTTGTATTTTTAATACTCTCCTTCGCTATGTGCCTTTCGTGTTGTATCTTAGCCGCCCTAATTGCACCCTTACATTTCTTGCTGCATTCTTTGGGAATGTTGGAATGCTGCTGATGATCCCTCAGCCTTGTATTTTTTGAAGGCCTTTTTCTTTTGCTTTTATATGCATTTTTACATTGGCGTTAAGCCACCGGGACATTTATTAGCTCTTTTAAATGTATTTACAATTGGGATGCAATGGCTAATGCCCTTATTTAATATGCCCTTAAAGCATACTCATTTCTCCTCTGTGTTCTTTGTTTCTAAGATTTTTTACCAATTTGTATCTTCTAGCAAGGCTCATAGTTTAGGGATGTTAGCTCTTTTGAAATTCAGTGTCTTTGTATTCCCCTTATGTTTCCTATTAGTGTGATTTATACTGAACATTTACCTGTGATCGCTGCTTTTCTAAATTGCCCTGTATTTCCAAATCCGTGATCAGGTCCGTATTGTTGGTAATTAGTGGCTCTAGTAACGCTTTGTTTCTAGTTGGTGTGTTTACCATCTGACCCATGAAATTGTCCTGCAAGACATTTTGGAACTGGCGAGCCTTAGATAATTGCACAGTTCCTTTCACCCAGTCTATATCTGGATAATTAATATCCCCCATTATGATGACACTTCCCATTCTTACCGCTAATCCAATTTGTGATAGGAGGTCCACATCCTTCCACTGGTTAGGGGGGCTATAGAATACTCCCAGTATTACATTTCCCTTAGTTTCATCCCTTTGCAGCTCTACCGATAAGGATTCAACCTCCTCACTTGCACCCTTAGTGATGTCATCTCTAACATTCACTTGTACATTTTTGATATACAGGCATACCCCTCCCCCTTTTTTACCCTCTCTATCACTGCTATATAGGGAATACCCTTGAATGGTTGCCAGTCAATCATGAGAGCTGTTAAACCAAGTCTCTGAAATTCCTACAAAATCAAACTCCTCCTCGTACAACAGTAGCAGAATTAAATTACAAATATTAATATTAATAACAACTTTAACAAAAATAACGTAAAGCATATTTCATTGATCTGACTGTGAATAAATAAAACAAGGATAAATATGATTGGCTACTATAGGCACTGTACACATCATTACTGCCTTGTTAAGTAAATATTGTAATGCTATATTAAAAAAATAAAATAATTAAAACCGATGATGGACACTTTCACTGATTTAGGATGCAGAGAGACTTACAGTGAAGCACAGCACTGGACAAGGAAGGGGAGCTGCCACAGTTAACTTTTCATATTATCAAGCTGGTGATGGGTTGCTAGGTGGTCCAAGCAACCAATTACCAGCTTGCTAATAGAAAAGGTAAACTTTGGCGGCACCAGCCCCTCTCCCCGCCCCACCTTGCACCCATCTCTTCTATTTCTTAGCCAACTCACACTGTATGCCAGGTCCTGCTAAGAGAATGACCGGAGGCGGAGGCTGGGAGGACAATTGGCTCTCGTTCAACCCTGCCTGCCGACTGTGTCTGCCCCCCTTCGATGCAGCTTCACTCTGGTCCTCAGCTTATTTATTACATTTTGAGGGCTGCCATTTTTTTTCCAAATTACATCTTTGTCTAATTCCATGTTTGTGGCAAATTCTCTGAACATTCACTAAAGCATGATACATTTATTACTAAGTTTAGCTAAAGAAGCAGTCAAGGGTTCATATACTATTGTGTTTGATTTCTCCCACTGACCAATACATGCCTTCAGTATTAAGAAAGAATAGCAAAGTTGATACAAGTTGATGACTTTGTAGATGCCTCCACTTACCCTGCTACCCAAGGCTATGTTCCATGAGTAACTTATGATAAAAAGGAGCCTGACTCTTTTCAAGCATTTAGTAATTCATTCTAATGTGTCCACATTTCTGGGTGGCCAGAGTGTTATGGAAAACGGATCATTAGGGAGAATCCAATTGCAATGTAGGTAGAATTTAGCAGAAGTTGCCTGTTATTTCTCATAGTGACACATTACAGTGAAATATGCCATTTACTTGCTGTACTATCTCATGCTAGCTATGTGCTAACGATAGTGAATGCTGATAACCTGATCCTGAGACTGAAAAATGAAAGTGTTGGTGCTAAAACTGACCAGCTTATGAGTGGGGAGACTTTAACATCAGTCAAAGCAATAGATATTTTTAACATTTGCTTTTTTTCTAAATGACATGCAGAAAAAAATCAAGCATGACACGTATTCAGACCACAATTCTCAAGTAAAATGGTCTTTAGTTCGGTTAGAGTATAAAGTTGATGTTTCTTTGTCAATATATGTATATTTTTTAAACACTGGGACAAAACAAGGTGATAGAATTTGCCATTTTGCAGCCTATCGCTGAAGGCTTTGTAGCAGGTAGTAGGTTTTGGTCAACAAACACAAAAGGAGACAATTATACGTTGCTTGAAGAAGATGAGTTTACTGAAGGCTGTCAGGGGCAAAAGAGATATTGTAAGCAGACTCATTATTAACCCACTTTGGACTGTGGTGATCTGTAGGGATATGTTGAACTGCCATGGGTTTGGTTTGAACCTGTGGAATATGTACTAGCGCAAATATGTTTTAAAAAAATTCTATTTGACCAAAAGCACTGACATTTAGAGAGGAAATTGTTTTTCATTTGCAGGCAATTTATATTTTCCTCCTGGCTTTTGTTTAAAAAAAGCCAGCAAAAAAAATCATTTGCTGGCAATTTACACTTTATTATTATTTTTGTATGCAAATGTCACTTTCGCTGTGACATATCCTACAGCAAGAAAAAAAAATTCATAGACCCTCTGAGTCTGATATGGATTTTAAGGGAAAGTCATTTATTTAAAAAAATCCCCAAAAGTTTCCCTCTTTGTAAATCTATTGTCAATCAAGATATCCATTGCCCATGCTAACTCACTTAAATGAAAAACACAACAGACCCACTATCAATCCCAGCGGTACTCTGCTGAAAGACACCTCCCGAGTAGTCATCGGCTTCATAAGGGAAGTGGTGGAGTATAGTGGTGGAGTACTGATGAAATGTGGCAATGGTCATATTTGGTCATTGTCATTGCCAAATTTGGCCAGTGACCAAATTTAGACAGTGATATGACTGCTATCCTTAATCCTTTGCTTACATGCCCAGGGGTTCCTAGCCATGTTAGCCAATGTGCCAGTGACATTGGTGGTTACTAAGGATGCAGTGGGTGCCAGAAGCTGCTGCTTCCATAGGAACCATTGACAATTGGAAGCTGTCATAAATAGAAGCAGTATATATAATAATCGACACCAGCCAAACAGGAAGCTGAACACACAACAGGCATTTGCCCAAACAGCCAAAGTTAATTTAGGACCTAGGTTTGGAATGAACGATTGGCTCACCCCTAGTGGCCTGCAAGTGACCTCATCTCTGAGGATTAAAGCTAGAATTTACAAGAAACTAAGTAATCTAACACCCATGAGTTTGATTAACCACCAATATTCGTTTGATTGTGACAATGATGTTGGGCAAAAAAAAATTAAAGCTACAATTTAGTTTATTAAAAGATCAAATTGATCATGGAAAACAAAAAAAGTACTGTAATATCTTTTATCAAGGCAATGTCTAACCCATCTCTTTTATGATTGTTTGAAATCACCATTTTGTCTTCAATAGCTTCTTATTTCTAACAAAACATTAAATACAAGATTCAATTACTACGTATATACCACGTATATAGCCAGACTATGGAAGAATTATTTATCATGTTAAGAAGCAATGTTGTTCATCACGTTATTTGGGATCACACTAGCCCAATAAGTTGCACAAGTGATAGTCAACAAGATTTTAGTAACACAAGCCTAAAATATCATGTATGGTTTAGTTCTGACTGAGCAGTCTTGAACATCAAGATCTTGGCTGGCTAGACCAAGACACACCTTCACACAAGTAAACTTTGTTCAAACATCAGTAAATGTTCTGTGATAATTTTTTCATTGAAATGTGGTTTGTTACATAATAAGGATTAAGTGAAGATAATGGACTTGTTAAGCAGTGTTTTACAGTTGAGCTGAGAACGTCTTGTTCTGAGAGTTGAAATAACTACAACAAAATTAAAAGAGGCTCATACTTTTCCAGTGGGGTGTTAATGTCTTCCAGGTGCGGGGACACATCAAACTTTTTTTAGCTACTCCAATGGCCACAGCATCCTAAAGTGGACCTTTTGCTTCAATCAATATACATTGTGTGTGTGTATATACTATATATATATATATATATATATATATATATATATATATATATATATATATATATATATATATACACACACACATGTGTATATATATATATACAGTATATATAATTTATTTTACCCACAACCCCCCCCCCCCCACACACACACTAATCTTCTCCTCCTGTCTTTTGCTTTAGATAGGTTGTCTTTGATTCAAGGCCTTTTCATCAATTGCAGACGATCCAGCGATTTTGGCATTTACCTCTCATATGATAAAAGCAATGTTCCAACTAATACCCTGACAATACTTTGAACAGGGACAACATAAAGTGAATCTTCTAAACTTTTTTACTCAATTTGAGATTATTTGTTTGCTAGGAACTAGGACATTATTGAAGTTGAAAGCTACCGAATTGCTACAGAATCTTTAGTAAAATGTTTGCAATGTACATGTAGATTTTTGTTCAATGTTATTCACTTTTAACCAGCTTTTGGCTACAAACCTACCATCCCAATGAAACAATCAAAATGGTTGGTATTCTTGATAATCATTTCTGCTATCACAGCTGGTTAAAAGTGCTTGAAATGTACTGATTTCAATTCTAATATTAACTGTTTGTTACCCCAGCATTGCATATTCCTTATATGTGCCTGCTGTACTGTGTACTGTACTTGTATGAAAAAAGTATAATTTTGTATTGCTTCCTTTATGTGAAATCCCTGGTGTTTCTGCCAGTCCCTCTGCTATCCTATTAGAAACTGACTAAACTAAGCAGCAGAGCACACCGCGGTCAGTTCTCTAGCTGTGCTGGGAACTCAGCCTGCTCTTTTCCTATGATCAGACTTGTCCTGACACACCCCCTTCCCATCACCTCCCTTCTGCACAGCCATTCACTGCAAAATTCAGTGTGCTGTTGCTTCTTCTCTCCCCTGCTCGTATGTAGCTGAGAACAGAGAGAATGTGATCACTTATAAAAAAGGGAAAGGAAGATATTTATACTGTTATTTACAGTATATCTACACACAACTGTTTTGCCTTTCATTTAAATTTTATACTAAATAGGTTGTTTTGCAAGGTGATCGTTTGCAATCAATTTAATTCAAATTAAAAGAAAAGTTGTTAAATTGTTATTATTGAATGTTAATATATATTAATTTTCATCACCCAGAATCTATCTTCCTATTGTTGTTTTTTCTCTGTTCTGGTTAATAATCAGGCTGTCTGATAATAATTTAACTATAGCCATTTTAATATTTTCTTCAGTTAATATGTACACTTCCATAAGATCCGACTACAGTATTATAATTTATTTTTTCAGAGTAAACAACAGTTGTTAGCGCTGTTGGCAAGATATAGTGGCAAAGCACTGGCAGACATTACAAAGCTCTTGTACCTTGGCAAAGCCTTATGTACATTCTAAAAATAATTCTGTTTAAGAATATAGTCCTGTTGTATAAGAAGCTAAAGTACATGAATGTTTTTTTTAAGTTATAGAAAACACAGTATAAGGTTTTCTCTGTTGAGATGTTACATTTGCATTCCTTATCAATGTGTAAAACTGTGCTTGCACCAGTGTGCCCATGTACAAGTGTCTGTATACTATAGATAAAACATGATACTGAAATCCAAGCAAACAGGACATATATTAAAATAACAAGCAATGGAGGGCACTGGGCGGAGTCTAGAAGACCAGACATGCATAGCCAGAGCTTTGCTCCACTAAGGAGAAAATTCCAACGGTGACAAAGCTACAGAAAGGTTCCAGACGGGAAGACTAAGTAGGAAAGAAAGTTACCACTCCAGGTGGATTGTGTTAGGATGATCAGTATGGTCTCAGAAGATCAAGGGTGCTGGCAATGCACAAGGCAACAAATGGAAAAAGAAAATATGGACAGCCGCACTCCAAAAAACCTAGATGGTTGTCTTTATTTAAAAAAAGGAAAAATGCACTACAAGTCACAGCACACAACACGGGAGTAAAACAGCTGACGTGTTTCACACTTTAAATTAGTGCTTAATTATAGCTAATCAAAGCTATGATTAAGCACTAATTTATAGTGTGAAACGCGTCAGCTGTTTTACTCCCGTGTTGTGTGCTGTGACTTGTAGTGCATTTTTCCTTTTTTAAATAAAGACAACCATCAAGGTTTTTTGGAGTGCGGCTGTACATATTTTCTTTTTCCATTTGTTGGGAAGACTAAGTACCCAGGAACTAGCTGGCACAATTTGGACCAGAATAATGGTTCTAAGAGGTGGACGTGGCAAAACAAAGAATCCCCTCACAAGGGACACTCAGGTGCACACTACAGCTAGAATGGCACCTGTCATCTCCTCACACACTGCCTCAGTGCGCTCACACAGACAGAAGCTAGTTCAACCAGACTCCCCAGGTGAGTAAAAAACTGAACAAATTCCCTCACAAAACTCCTCACAAGTCTCCTCAGTATCTCCTGCTATACTACAGCAATTTGAACATATGTTCCATAAAGCATTGAAACAGACCTCAGAGCAAATAACTAAAAGCCTTAGGCCCCGTACACACGATAGAATCCATCCGCAGATAAATCCCAGCAAATGGGTTTCTGCGGATAGATTCTATGGTGTGTACACGCCAGCGGATCTCTTTCCGCGGAGAAATCTCCTCTGGGATGGATTCCAGCAGATCGAATATTTGTTGTGCTGCACAACAAATCCATCTGCTGGAATCCATTCCAACGGATGGATCCGCTCGTCTGTACAGACTTACCGGATCCATCCGTCCAAAGGGATTCCCCGCACGCGTCGTAATGATTTGACGCATGCGTGGAATTCCTTATATGACAGAGTCGCGCCCGTCGCCGCGTCATAATCGCGGCGACGGCGCGACACGTCATCGCCAGAGGATTTCTGCGCGGATTTCAATGGGATGGTGTGTACACTCCATCCCATCGAAATCAGCGGATATCTTTGAGAGGATTTATCCGTGGAAACGGTCCGCTGGACCGTATTCGCGGATAAATTCTCCCGTGTGTATGGGGCCTTACAAAAGAGATTGGAGAGCTGGGAAACCGCACAGCTGCGCTGGAACTTAAAGTAGAAGAAATTGAAATTAATTCACAGGACTGTATGGCAGAACTGGAAAACCTAAAAGATGAGACCCTATCACTTCAATCTAGATTGGAAGACCAAGAGAACAGGGACAGACGTTCCAACCTCCGCATAAGAGGAATTCCTGAAACAATATTAGACCTGAAATCTACTGTCACAGACCTTTTTCAAGCGCTACAGCCAGCAATCCCCATTGAACGTTTGGAACTGGATAGAGTGCACCGTGCACTCACAGCCAAAAAAGTAGATGGCCCTCCACGTGATATAATCACAAAACTACATTATTACAGAACAAAGGAACAACTAATGGCTGCAGCAAGGGAGAAAAAAGATCTAACCTACCATTACCTACCAATGGGGCTTCCCCTTTTCAATTCGATTTACCTACCAAGGTACAAGATACATATGTAGATCTGCTGAGGAGCTACAACAGACCTTGTTAAAACTACATCTGACAGAAGATTCAACTAGTATCTCTTCAGCACAAAGAAGAGCAGCCTCATCCCCACCTCCAATCAAGGCTTCACAAGCATGGGAGAAAAAAGGAAGTCACCATTCACACAAGAGGAACCACTATGCCTCTTTCCCAGTAGAGCCAGAAGACTCCATGGATTGAAGATCTGCACCAGTTCTATTCTCCTATCATTGGACTGCCACACAATGGTTCTTCAATAGTCTGGTCGAATGACAATATTAGTCATTTCCATATTCTCATAGCCTAAACAAGGTTATGCCCACTAAAAACTCAATGTCTTAATTTAGTTAACCTCCTTTAAGTCCCCTAATGTCCCTGGAGGTATCTCCTTCCCACAAATCTATATACTCACAACAATAATCAGTGATATATTCACTGTAGGGTTGTAGAACAGAAGTTTGAGGCATAAGCAACTACCCCCTACTTGCATACCTCAACTCACTATTATCCCAATTAACTTGTATTTATTCCCCATATTCCCTGTAAAATTAGGGGTACTTTATAAGGAAAGGATGTTGTAAGTATTGATAACTTAACGGTTATCCTACATAAATTAAAACAGGTAGTACGTATATTGTGTTAGCAAACAAATTATTTAAATCCTGTCACTGGATTATCTAGAGGTTCACTTTAGTCTAGAAGTTAGTTATTTTAATGTTAAAACAATTGTTATAATCCCCTTTCCTACCATGATTTCAATGGTACCAAACATTAAGCCGATTGATGTAGTATGGGTTTAGCTCTCATACCTAACTGAAACAACTAACATAACATTAAATGAATATTTGCTTCACAATAGAACCCCCGACATATGCCCTTTAACACTCTGGGAAGCTCACAAACCTGTGTTGCATGGTTCCCTACAAAGACAAATGGCTACACTTAAACAGGAACAAAAATCCCTTGCTCGCAAGTTAGAAACGGAATTCAATGCAGCATTCATAACTGTAACAGGAGTGACTTTTGGGCACAGATTGAGCCAGGAGATGGGGGACACATGTTGGATTGTTTTGGCGTGGACAGTGATCTACAGTATATTCCTTAATGCCTGCAAAGAATATTCTATGATTAGCCCTGACTAGTGACATGCTAATTAAGTCAGGCCTAGAAAGACATTTCATTGTGTGATAACACTGCTTTAAGCCTATTGATGCTCAAAGGTGTTAATTGCATAGACCCCTAGACATTTCATTAACCATTGTGTAAGGCTGTAAATGTGTTAATCCAGGTCTGCTCCCAGACCTCTAATTATGTATGCTAAATACTGTTTATGTGTGGAATGTACTTGTCGGAGACAGAACGTCTGCCTAAAGAATGTGATTGAACCCCCCCACGGTGTGATGTGTGGGTGGGAAGTTGATTGTTCCTTTCATGCCTTGCACTGTATAAAAAGCTGAGAAGAAACCATTAAAAGTTCAGTTCATATTTTGACGCAGTTACAGAGCTTGTCAGTCTCGTTATTGAGGGAATTCTTATGAAATGTATCGGGTCTGCCTGTTGGTTGGAGTGTCGATAAGCTGTCTTGGATGGGATGGAAGGTCGTAAACGGTGGTGACCGTTACAATAACATTTCAAGACAACCCATCAATCACGAAAACCCATTTGGAAAAAACTCGATTAGAGTATGACCTTTTTCTTACGGAATCAGTGGATAAATCTTACAAATGCTCTAGACACAATTTCTACATAAAAAGCAACAAACCAGGTACATACATGGCACGGGCTCTAAACGCATTAAACAAAAAGTTCAAGCCAATCCGTTTAAAATTAGCAAACAATATATATACTAGCAACCCCACCAAAATAGTTTGCAAATTCCACTCACACCTTGCTTCTTTATATGAATCAACCAATGAACCTCTCAGAAGCAGAATCTTTCTTTTCTCATATCACCTTACCAGAATTATCGCAAACCCAAATAAATCTGATGAAGTAACCTATATCGACTGAAGAAGTAGCTTTTTCCATCAAAGATTTAAAAATAAACAAGCGACCAGGCCCAGACGGATATTTAGCATTATATTATAGAACATTTACAGAGACCCTTTCCCCCATGTTAGCTGGGGCATTCAATACATTATTAAATGGACACTCCTTTAAACAAGAATCATTATTGGCAATTGTCTGCATGATTCCAAAACCACACACCGATGACACCTCATGTACAAACTACCGTCCCATCTCTCTCTTGAATCTGGATATCAAGCTGTTGGCACAAATTATGGCTAAACACCTTAATGGTATCATAAATAAACTTATACATAGAGACCAGGTAGGCTTTATGCCAAACAGGCAAGCGGGTGACAATGTCCACAGAGTAATGCTTCTTGCGCATATTGCCAGGAAGCAACGTATTCCCTCATGCTTTTTATCCCTCGATAACAAGAGAGCTTTTGACATGGTATCCTGGCCTTATATGTATTATTCTTTACAAAAATGGGGTTTTGTTCCTCATTTTATAAAATAGGTTGAGGCACTCTATAACAATACAAAAGAATACATAAAATATGCTGGATATAAATTGAATTCATTCAACATTAAGCGAGGTACACGACAGGGGTGCCCATTATCTCCCCTCCTATTTGCCCTAGTATTAGAACCATTAGCCCAATATATTAGAACCAATCCCACAATTACCGGCATTGAGATTGGAGGTTATCGGCATAAAATCTGCATGTTTGCGGATGATATTTTGCTCTTCATGTCATCACCACAGGTGTCAGGTCCTAACCTTTTACCTATCCTAGATAAATTTGCGACCTTCTCTGGCTTGGTCATCAATCCCAAGAAATGTGTAGTGCTTAATATTTCACTTACAGAAGCAGAATTAATCACAACAGAAATAGCACTTCCCTTTTCTTGGGCAGAGAAATCACTACCATATTTAGGAGTAAACCTGACAGCCGCCATAACAGATTTATTTTCAGCTAATTACCCCCCCCCCTCTATTAAAACAGATTACAAATTTACTAAAACAATGGTCCCATCTCCCGCTGTCCTGGATAGGGAAGATCAATACTTCTAAAATGACTATCCTACCTAAACTACTATATATGTTTAGAGTCCTGCCAATCCCAATCCCTTCATATTATTTAAGATTGACCCAAAAAAAAACATCTAACTTTATATGGGGTACCTCCAAACCATGCATACCGATTCGCACACTACATCTCCCTAAATCACAAGGTGGACTAGGCTATCCCAACTTTGAAACCTACTACAATGCTGCTCACTTAGCTAGTCTTCCAAAGTACCACGCAACACAGGAATCTCCCTTATGGGTATCGATAGAGGCCTCAGAAAGTGACCCTTTATTGATCTCCAACATTCTATGGCTTTGGCCCAGAGATCGACGTGAATTAAGTAACTCTATCACAAAACACTTTTTATCCCTTTGGGATAAATTTAAACGTAAACACCAATTACAATCGGAACACAATCCCCTCTTATCTTTTCTTAAAAATCCAGCTTTTTATCCGGAATGGATTTTCCTGAACACTTTTAAAGCTTGGACAAAAACAGGAATACTGACGTTACATGACTTGGTCACTTCAAAAAACTTTGTAACTTTTTCTACACTCAGAGAGAAACATGATTTACCAGAAACAGAACAGTTTAGATATCTCCAAATTAAAAATGTATTTTCTCCACTTTTACAAGTTGCAACACCACTGACCCAATTATCAAATTTTGAAAAAATTTGTAAAAAAGATTCATTAGCCAGAGGAATGATATCAACCCTCTACACCCAACTTCTTATAGACCCCAATTATGGCAAACCAACCTATGTGCGGAAATGGGAGGAGGACCTGGGGCGTACCCTAGATAATGCCAAATGGACTAAGATTTGGTCAACCATAAAATCATCCTCAAACAATGTCACAGCGATGGAAAGAAATTACAAGGTCCTGATGTGGTGGTACCTTGTACCTGCTAGAGTGCCAAATTTTCACCTACACATTCAACTCTTTGCTTTAGGGGCTGTTCAGATTTGTGCACGCACTTGCATGTATAGTGGACGTGTCCGATAGTGCAATCTTTCTGGAAAGAAATATTTTCAATGGCCTCTAAATGGTTGTTTACGCCACTACTTAGCCTAAAACCGGAATGCTTAACATTTTTTCAATTTAATCTTTTTATTTCACAACTAACTGCAGCAAAACAAATGATAGCCAAAGCATGGAAAAACTTTGGGGTTGGAAGAAACAATTCATAGAATGAACACCACAATGTCAAAATGATAGCCACTGACGAGGACCAAATCCCAAAATTCAAAAAACTTTGGCTCCTTTGGATAAAACACTATTTACCTCCAGATTTCAATGATGAGGTCCGTCTGCCATGGTAGCTGATTAATTGCTTCAATGCAAACCCCATATACCTAAGAAATGGTAATCATTACGAATTGTACTGGTTCAAGGATCGCCCTTGTGGACTTTCTTTCTCTCTCACTACTCTTTTCTTTATTCTCCCTATTTATTATAGATATATTGTTCTTCACTACAATAAGTTTAAGTTGTTAGGTCACAACTCATGTAGTTAATATGACGGTAGTTTATTTATACTTTAAGGCCCGGTAGTCATGTATACAATGCTACTCAACGGCTATCTGGTTAGTGAAGATCTAATTAATTCTCTTTAAATATTCTATGTTATGCATTTTTTTTTAATTTTATGTAAACGTTATTATCTGTATCCTTGCATAAATAACCAATATATGTACTTATTATTGTGTAATCAATAAATATTTTTGACAAGTAAAAATAAAAATAAATAACTAGGAATCAGTCTGCTGAATGATTACCAGAGAAATAAGCTTCTTGGAACTCATCAGAACTGAAGAAGAAGCTTGGATAAGCTAAGAAACATCTCCAAAAACAAGTCCAGCTGAATGTTACTAACTACTACTAGGTTCTTGGAACTAATGTGAAAAATCAGTGTGACATCTGGCAGGACTGTATTTGTTATCTAGGAACATTCATCATGTTACTAAGTATTTTTTAGCCATGTCAAGAGATGCTGTAATGACCCATAAGATTATTATTATTATTATTTAGTTACTGGCTCATAGATCATTTTGATTTGTTATTTTGGTTTGGTAAGGATATTATTACAAAAGTATTGGAGGCAGGAAAAGGCATAGAATGAGTCGGGCACCACAAAGTCACCACATCACGTATAATTACCATCAGCATCCTCATTTAAAGCAATTGCAGTCACCCTAAAACCTACAAATCTTTTTTTTTTTTTTTTTTTTATTAAATATTTTTAAGCATGGTTTTCAATGGAATCTGTGGATTTAAAATTGTAATTAAAGTGTTACTAAACCCACAAAAGTAAAAGCATTCTGTATATGCAGTAAAGTATGTTTGTTATACTCACTGTGAAAAAGCCAAAAGGAACTTAATTCTGAAGACTAGGAAAGAGGTTTTGGTTCGCTGCTACAATGGGTTTGAAAATAATATTTTAAGATCAAGATTCAAGGTCCCAGCAAATTTATGTGCAAATTTGCCACATGACCTTTGAACTCTTAGAGCATTAAAGGTGTTGTAAACCCTTGTGTTTTTTTACCGTAATGCATCCTATGCATTGTTTCATTGTGTGTTATTTTGGATTAATATCGTTTTATTATTTTATGTTGATATGACCTGTAAATACATGCTATGTTCATAGAATTCCAGGTTGTACTGTCCGCCTATGTGGGCTGCCAGCAGATGGTAGAGCACTGGTTTCACCCACTGCACGTCACCCCGAAAAAGGGGAGGGGGGTTTGCAGGGGGAAGAAAGCACAAGAACTCTAGATAACATAAAACTCATGGTAGGTGGATTATAAAATACCAATGGCTTAAAATCTTTAGCAATAATAGAGATAAGCATCGCAAAATGAAAGGGTTTGTCAACTCAAAGGAAAAATGGGGCAGGCCCTGAGGGAAGAAAGGGAGCTAAGGTCTTGTGAGTTTGCTTATCCTTCATATGGTTGTGTTGTGAGTGAGTGAAAAACTTGTATAGCGCTACAAATGCAAACTGAATCGCCTGAATTTAGAAAATTCAAAAATTCTAATGCCTAAGCATTTATTGTAATATTTAGCCATAAGGAAAGGAAAAGATCCTAACCATGGTGTAGCTCTGGCATGAGCGAGTGGGAGTATCACACTTTTATGCCTTGTACACACGATCAGTTTTCACAGTGTAAAAAGTCTGCCAGGAAAACCGAGAACCTGCTCGGTAGCTTTCCCCCCCCCTACACACTGCCGGGTTTACCGACAGCAAAACTGCCACGAGAACTTTGGTTGGGAAACTCGGCCGTGTGTATGCTCCACCGCAGGTTTTCCCCATAGCGAAACTTCCGGCTTAAAAACATGTTCTCTTTTTTCCTACGTTTTTTCCTGTTGGGTTTTCCTGTTGGGAAAACTGCGATGGAGCATACACACGGCCGGGAATCCCGGCCAAAAGCTCTCATGGCAGTTTTCCTGCCAGGAAAACTGGTTGTGTGTACAAGGCATTAGAGAAATTAATCCGCAGTCCAGGGTATTCCTGAAAGAAATTGACGACCTCTTGGCTGGTGTGCACGTCTGACTGAGGATCTGATGTAAAGATAAGAATGTCATCAGCAGCCCCACATGCACACCATGAAGAGGTGCCTGAAAATTGAGAAACCGATTGCTAAGTTGAAGAGTGAACAGTGACAAGGGGTATCAATGGCTGGTAACCTTGTGTAGTGTGATTTGATTGGAAATGCAGCCCACTGTGATCACCCTAGCAGAGGGTGCGGAGTACATGCTGGAGATTAAGTTTGGAATGGGCCTAAGAACCCTATCCCCTGGAGGACCAAGTTAACCATTGGAAACTGACATTGTTAAAGGCCTTCTCCGCATCTAATGTGATGACTGCAAGGTCCTCAGATGGATGGCTTCTTGCTCACTTCAGCACTACCAATCATTTCCTGAATATCTGAAGAGCTTACCATTAGTGAAACTGGCTTTTGCTGGGTTGATTTAGTGTCGATGTTCAAAAGTGACGGTGGGAGCCTGGTTCTATGGGATCTTTGTCTTTTTTGGCTATCAGTTTAATGTGGGCTTGGTGACCTGAAGTCCTTGATATACAGCTAGCAGCATGGGGGTAATATAGTCTGCAGCCATCTTTAAAATTCCGAAGTGTAGCCTTCGGGGGCTTGACACTTTGCCATTTATCAAGCTAGTGATTGCCAGGGAAACCTCCTGCAATTTTATCAGGGCATTAAGAGATTGCAGATGTGAGGGTCCTGTGATGGGGAGTTGCAGAGCATATAGGAACCCAGATGCTGCTGGTAGGTTTATGGGGATCAGATGCCTAATCTAAACAAATTCTAAAATGTTGTTATTATCTCTAGGAGAAGAGGGTCCCTGGTGACCCTTTAAATCAGTAACGTGAGTTGGCCAAAAGGGGCCCCTACAGAATTATTGCCGAATTTGTGATATTCCAATTTATTATACAATCCTTTTTTATGATCTTGCTTTTCCACCCAATGGCCAAATAGTTGTTTAAACTTTTGCAATAATTTCCTGCGCTCTGGGGTATTTAGCTGAACAAGTAGGGATTGATCCAAATGGAGGCGCTTGCTTTGTTGTAATTTTTTAATGCATCCTTCTTGTAGGAAGACGCAAAAGAGATTATCCTGCCCCAATTTGTAAATCTTGGGAGGGAAAACATAAACATATCAATACTATGCGACCTGCGTCATCATATTCAGATCAAGTCAGGCCCCGTACACACGACCGGTTTTCTCGGCAGAATTCAGCAAGAAACTCGATGGGAGACGTATTCTGCCGAGTGTGTACACTTTTCGCCGAGAAACCCGTCGGGAAACTCGTCGAGCCAAAAAGAGAGCATGTTCTCTATTTCCTCGTTGGGCAATGGGAACATTTGTCTCGACGAGTTTTCTGACAGCCGAACAAGGAACTCGACGAGCAAAACAATGTGTTTTGCCCGTCGAGTTTCTCGGCTGTGTGTACGTGGCCTCACGGACTTAACTTTTGTTAAGTAGTATGAGTACCCCTTCTTTTTGACTGGCTGCTGCAGATCCCACTTTCTGGCCTACCAACATCTTCCGCTTGCGATGGAAATCGTTTGTCGGGAGGTGGGAATCCTGTAGTTGAGCTATGTCAGCTTTAAGGTGTTTCAAATGTCTAAGCACCGCCATCTTTTTGGACAGGGAGAATAAACCCTTGATATGACTTGCATATGAATACATGAAAAAGGGGATATAAGTTTACTTTAGAGTGAATATAAACCATGAACTGGGGTGTCTATCCCTTAGGGGTTTAGAACTATCCAGGATAAGTGTATCCAAAAAGCCAAGATTGCAAACAAAAACATAGATAAAACAACCTTAAATTTAACCAAAGCTCATAGACAGCATAAGCCATTTACTTCCTTTTTTTTTTACATGTAAGAACTACTCGTATTACCAGTGTAACTGTACACTAACATACAGTGATGAGAGGATTCTGAGTGGGACACTCACCCACGATAGGAAGCACGAGCAAGGCAAGCAGATGCTCCCAGCCATTTATTAGCTCAACTATAGCATCCCTGGAGAGATTGTTGTAAGCAGAAGATAGTGGGTGTCTAGAAGAGTCCTTTTAAAGAGAGGAACATATATCCAGATTATAGGAGAAGGCACTCATGAGCAACAGCATGTATCGCTGGTGCCATCACAGAATAATATGGTTTACTAATAGACGGACTAATAGCCAGTGTGAGCGTAACCTGTAGTGCCTAGAATGTCTGGAGTAGTGAGACCGCTTTGAAGGATCCTTTCTGGGGCCTTGCTGCTCCCTGGATCCTGCAATATGTTGTGCCTGTGATAGGGCAGGGTCCTATGTTAGAGCTGGTAAAAATGTAGAAAAGTGTCCCCTTTCTCTGGGGTCTTAAAGGAGAGGGAATCACCATTCAGAGCTTGGAGGTGGAGGATTGCTGGGGAAGTCAGTGTGAACCTTATTCCATGCTTGAATAAAGCAGAGCAGACTTGCTGAAATGATTTGTGTCTAGAAGATACTTCAACAGAATAGCCTGCAAGGATTAGCAATTTATGGCCATCAATCTGGAGGGAATAGGAGTTCCTTCTAGTATACTTCTCTAAATTCTCCACTTTTTCTAGATATTGCTGAGTCTGAGAGTGCCGCTGGAGAGCAACCGGAGTTTGATGCAGCTCCTCCATATCATAGATCTTTACCTCTGCCTCTGATCCCCCAGCTCTTTCCTATACTGATCTATGCTGGCAGACACTGCTCTGTCCACTGCAGATGTAACGGTAGGAGATAGCAAAGCTACCACTGCCTGGGCTATCTTACTATGGAAATTAGTACAGTCAATGTCCAGAGGCTCTGGAGAGGAAGTGCCATACCTGGGAACGTCTGCAGCAGTTCCAGTGCCATCTTGGTGCCTGGATGAGCAGGAGCATAGTTGCCAACATTGTAAAAAAAAATATAGGGGAAACTTTTTTGTCTGTAGGCAGAGTCTTACTATAATTAGGGGACGGGGCATTCTTTGTAGAAGGGGAAAGAAAAATGCGGTGCGCTAAGCGTACCACGGCAAAAATATTTGGGCATGGTTTAAACTAACTGTCACTTGCCACCGTCGCCTGCCACCAGATGCCATCAGGTGTCCCCAGTGGAGTCCCTCCTTACATCAGGCATTCCCAGCAGAGTCCCTCCATACATCAGGAATTCCAGTAGAGTCCCTCTTTACACCAGGCACTCACAGAAGAGTCTCTCCTGACATCAGTTGTCCCCCAGCGGTGTCCTCCTTACATCAGGTGTCCCTCAGCGGTGTCGCCCTTACATCAGGTGTCCCTCAGTGGTGTCCCCCTTACATCAGGTGTTCCTCAGCGTTGACACCCTTACATCAGGTGTCCCTCAGCGGTGTCCCCTTTACATCAGGTGTTGCTCAGCGGAGTCCCTCCTTACATCATGTGTCCATCAGCAGTGTCCCCCTTACATCAGGTGTCGCTCAGCGGAGTCCTTCCTTACATCATGTGTCCCTCAATGGTGTCCCTCCTTACATCAGGTGTCCCTCAATGGTGTCCCCCTTACATCAAATCTCCCCCTTACATCAGGTGTCCCTCAGCAGACTCCTTCCTTACATCAGGTGTCCTTCAGCGGTGACCCCTTACATCAGGTGTCCCTCTTACATCTGGTGTCCCTCACCAGTGTCCCCCTTACATCAGGTGTCCCTTGGCGATGTCCTTCCTTATATCAGGTGTCCCTCAGGGGTTTCCCCATACATCAGGTGTCCCTCAGCAGTATCCCCCTTACATCAGGTATCCCTCAGTGGTATCCCCCTTACATCAGGTGTCCTTCAGCGGTATCCCCCTTACATCAGGTGTCCCTCAGCGGTATCCCCTTTACATCAGGTGTCCCTCAGCGGTATCCCCCTTACATCAGGTGTTCTTCAGCAGTGTCCCCCTTACATCAGGTGTCCCCCTTACATTTGGTGTCCCTCAGCAGTGTCCCCCTTACTTCAGGTGTCTCCCAGCGATGTCCCCCTTACATCAGGTGTCCCTCGGCGGTGTCCTTTCTTACATCAGGTGTCCCTCAAGGGTGTCCCCTTACATCAGGTGTCCCCCTTACATCAGGTGTCCCTCACCGGAGTACTTCCTTACATCAGGAGTCCTTCAGCGGTGTCCCTCTTACATCAGGTGTCCCCCTTACATCAGGTTCCCTCAGCGGTGTCCCCCTTACATCAGGTGTCCCCCTTACATCAGGTGTCCTTCAGCAGAGTCCCTCAGCGGTATCCCCCTTACATCAGGTGTCCCCCTTACATCAGGAGTCCCTCAGCGGTGTCCCCCTTAAATCAAGTGTTCCTCAGCGGTGTCCCTCTTACATCTGGTGTCCCTCAGCGGAGTCCCTCCTTACATTAGGTGTCCCTCAGAGATGTCCCCCTTACATTAGGTGTCCCTCAGCAGTGTCCCATTATATCAGGTGTCCCTTAGTGGTGTCTCCCTTAAATCAGGTGTCCCTCAGCAGTGTTCCCCTTACATCAGGTGTCCCTTAGCGGTGTCTCCTTTACATCAGGTGTCCCCCTTACATCAGGTGTCCCCCTTACATCAGGTGTCCCTCCTTACATCAAGTATCCCTCCTTACATCAAGTGTCCCTCAGCTGTATCTCCCTTATATCAATGTCCCCCAGTTGAGCCCTCCCTTACATCAGGTGTCCCCCAGTGGAGCTCCTTTTACCTCAGGTGTCCCCCAGTGGAGCCCTCTTTACATCAGGTGTCCCCAAGTGGAGCCCTCCCTTGCATCAGGTGTCCCCCAGTGGAGCCCCCCCTTATGATGATAGAAAGGCAACAGTAACTCAAATAACCACTCGTTACAACCAAGGTATGCAGAATATCATCTTTGATTGCACAACACATCGAACCTTGAAGCCTATAGGCTACAGCAGCAGAGGACCACTCCAGGTGCCACTCCTGTCACCTAAGAACACACAACTGAGGCTACAATTCTCACAAGCTCACCAAAATCGTACAATAGAACATTGGAAAAATGTTGCCTGGTCTGATGATTCTCGATTTCAGCTGCGACATTCAGATGGTAGGTTCAGAAAAACAACATGAAAGCATGAATTCATCCTGCCTTGTATCAACGGTTCAGACTGGTGGTGTAATGGTGTGAGGGATATTTTCTTGGCACACTTTGGGCCCCTTAGTAGCATTCAAGCATTGTTTTGCTCAATTTAATTAAATACCATGCCCTACCTGATTATTGTTGCTGACCATGTCCATCCCTTTATGACTACAGTGTACCCATCTTCTGATGGTTACTTCCAGCAGGATAATGCACCATGTCACAAAGCTCAAACCATCTCACCACTGGTTTCTTAAACATGACAATGGCTTCACTGTGCTCCAATGGCCTCCACAATCACCAGAGCTCAATCCAATAGAGCACCTTTGGAATGTGGTGGAACGTGACATTCCCATCATGGATTTGCAACCAGCAAATTTGCAGCAACTGTGTGATGGTATCATGTCAATATGGACCAAATCTCGGAGAAATGTTTACTATACCCTGTTGAATCTATGGCATGAAGAATGAAGGCAGTTCTGAAAGCAAACGTCGGTTCAACCCCATACTAGCAAGGTGTTCCCTAATAAAGTGACTAGTAAGTGTAAATACTATATATTTATATGACATTCTCTTGACCAAAGAGTTCCTTATATAAGCAATTTCTGGTTCATATTTAGTCCCTGACTAATTTAATTACATTTTTGTAATAAAATATTAGATCTTTGTCTATAATGTTTTCTGATAAGCATCTGAAGAGCGAATTTATATGTGTCTTTGAAATTCTTGCTTGTGGTCCAGTAATTGAGATTTTGTGGGCACAAAGACTGTGGAATATGTATACAGCACGTAGGCTCAGGTTGTATTTAGCCATGCTCTTTTAAACTCATTCCGCAGTCTCTGCAATGTGGTCAAGCCTATTATTCCCTGTGCCACATCATTGCTCTTCTAACAGTGCCCAGTGATGCCTTAGATTTTTCAGTATCTTTGTAATGCCCCTGGGCATCACTATGCCTACTCAGAAGCTGGCAGACAGCATGTGAGGTCAGAAAAAGCTTTAAACTTTCCTGACCCCTCACTGTCCAGCTGAATAGTCATACACAGACAAAGTAATTGAAGCTAAATATGTAAAGCCTTATTTAAAGCTAGCACAGTTTTAACGAGTTTAAAAAGTTTTCCTTAAAACATGACCACTCCAGCTGTACATTCTGAATCTCGAAGTACAATGTACAATATAAGATAACTACTGCAATGCTGCCATCTAGAGATGGCTGTGTAAAACTACATTTGTGATTATCTGATGACACTAATAAAATGATTGAATTAAATGTAGTATTGAACCAAAAAGATATGAAAGTGCACAAATATATCTATGGAAGTATGTCTATCCAACTCACCAAAGACCTCATGCTATGTCTTTTGTTTATGCCTGATAGCCATCAAGGCTGGACTGGGATGCAAATTTGGCCCTGGACTTCATCCAAACTGGCCCACTTTATTTTGGAAACCTGCACAAAAACACTGCTATGCCGCGTACACACGACCATTTTTAATGGTCTAGAAAAAACGACGTTTTTTTCAACCCGATTATTGTTAAATCGGCCTTGCCTACACACGATCGTGGAAAAAAAATGCTCTAGCAAAGCGTGGTGACGTACAACACGTACAACGGCACTATAAAGAGGAAGTTCCATTCGGATAGCGCCACCCTTGGGGCTGCTTTTGCTGATTTCGTGTTAGTAAAAGACGATTCGTGCTTTTTAGTCTGTTACAGTGTGATGAATGTGCTATCTCCATTAGGAACGCTAGTTTTACCAGAACGAGCGCTCTCGTCTCATAACTTGCTTCTGAGCATGCATGTTTTTTTTCACGTCGTTAAAGCTCACACACAACCATTTTTTACGACGTTAAAAACGACAACGTTAAAAACTACGTGACAATTTAGAGCATGTTCTAAATTTTTAATGCCCATTTTTTACGTCGTGAAAAATGCTCTGGAGCCAACACACAATCGTTTTTAATGACATAAAAAAAAAAACATAATTTTTTGCAACCCGAAAAACGGTTGTGTGTACGCGGCATAAAAGTCTATGGGACACCAATGTGAAAAATCAAAAGTGCTAATTTTAATGGTTAGTATGCAAGTTATTGTCATAAAAAGTGTTTGGGGACCCGGGTTCTGCCCCAGGGGACATATATAATTGCAAAAAAAAAGTTTTAAAAACTGCAGTTTTAAAAACTGCAGTTTTTTCGGGAGCAGTGATTTTAATAATGCTTAAAGTGAAACAATAAAAGTGAAATATTCCTTTAAATTTCGTACCTGGGGGTGTCTATAGTATGCCTGTAAAGTGGCAAATTTTTCTCGTGTTTACAAATATCCCTGCACAATATGACATTTCTAAAGGAAAAAAAGTCTTTTAAAACTGCTTGCGGCTACAATGAATTGTCGGGTCCCGGCAATACAGATAAAAGTAATTGAAAAAAGAAAAATGGCATGGGTTCCCCCGTAGTTCATTACCAGGCCCTTTGGGTCTGGTTTGAATATTAACCAAAAAACAATAAAAAAATGCGTAGGGGTCCCCCCAAATTCCATACCAGGCCTTTCAGGTCTGGTATGGATATTAAAGGGAACCCTGCGCCATTTAAAAAAAATGGCGTAGGGGTCCCCCTCAAAATCAATACCAAAATCAGGTCTGGTATGGATTTTAAGGGGAACCCTGTGCCAAAATAAAAACAAAATTGGTGTAGCTCCCCCCAAAAATCCATACTAGACCCTTATCTGAGCACGCAACCTGGCAGGCCACAGGAAAAGAGGGGGGTACGAGAGAGAGCCCCCTCTCCTGAATCGTACCAGGCCACATGCCTCAACATGGGAAGGATGCCCCATGATGATGGGGACGAGGGCCTCATCCCCACAACCCTTGCTCTGTGGTTGTGGGGGTCTGCGGGAGGGGGGCTTATCGGAATCTGGAAGCCCCATTTAACAGTGTGAATTGGTAACGGGGTACATTGTACCCCTACCATTTCACAAAAAAACACAGGAGACAACTTGAGACAAGTCCTATTAACACTTTCCCTACTGAGTCATTGTAAAATGACGTCAGCGGGAACTCTCCCTCCCGAGAACCCTCACTCCCTCAGAGTGGACGTCATATGACATCCTTGCATTCCGGCGGCGCGGCGCACGCTCCCCCGCTGCATTGCTCACGGCCCAGTGCGCGTGCCCGGTGGCCGCAATGTCCACCGGGCACCCGCAATTGCCCGCAATCATGGCAGGACCATGGATCTGTGTGTGTAAACACACAGATCCATGTCCTGTCAGCGGTGAGGAGACAGATATGTGTTCCCAGTACAGAGGAACACACATCGGTCTCCTCCCCTTGTGAGTCCCCCTCCCCCTACAGTTAGAACACACTTTAGGGAACATATTAACCCCTTCAGCGCCCCCTAGTGTTAACCCCTTCCCTGCCAGTCACATTTACACAGTAATCAGTGGTTTTATAGCACTAATCGCTGTATAAATGTGAATGGCCCAAAAATGTGTCAAAAGTGGCCGATATGTCCGCCGAATGTCATGGTCACGGTCACCCAGATTGCCGCCATTACTAGTAAAAAAATAAATAAAATTCAATAATTCTATTCCCTATTTTGTAGATGATAGAACTTTTGCGCAAAACCGATCAAATACGCTTATTGAGATTTTTGTTTACCAAAAATATGTAGAAGAATACGTATCAGTCTAAACTGACATGCCCGCTGACATCCAACCCGCTCTGACCTGCCAAAGTGTGACGGAGGAAAAACCTACTTTTCCATCCGTCTGGCGGATCGGATCGGGTGAACACGGACAGACGGTCCGTGTTCATCCAATCCCCCCATAGGGGAGAGCGGAGAAAAGACAGGGCAGTCCCTGCACAGTGTGCGGGGACCGCCCTGTCATCTGCCGGCTCAGCGGGGATCAAAGGAGCGATCCCCGCTGAGCAAGCGAAGGTTCACAGGGCGGATCATTACTGATCCGCCCTGTGTGAAAGGGGCCTTAGAATGACATGTGTAAGTTACACTCTGTTCAATGGCAGGTGTCATAAAAAACTCAAGCATCTCTTTTATTATTTCACTTATTCTCCTCTGTATTTTTCTCCTCCTTCTCACATCGCTACGTGAAGTGGGAGGGCTAACGTCATGCAGGAGCATTGCTACAGCCTCATTGGATGGAATTACAGAAACCAGCATTGCTGCACAGCCATTGGCTACCTTTCAGCAATGCAGCGGCACTGAGGCTGGGCCGGTTAGCGCACTATAAATTGAGGTAATGGGCAGGTCTCTTCCATGCAATTCTCTGGGTAGGCTAAAAGTTATTCCATTTTTGTCTCTGAGGTATTGAGAATACATGTATGTATTAAGCCCTGATTTCTGTTGTGTTTGTAGCAACCTCTAGTGTACTAGAAGGATAGTGCATTTTTTGTGAGAGTAGGAACATTTCTAGGCTTGGCTGGTACCCAAGCCTAGCTGTGTTTTGATCTGGTTTTGGGGTGCCTCAGAATAGAGCTCGATGACTCACAGGCAGCATCATCAAGACCTACCCTTCTTTCCAGAATGTTCTGGTGTTTTTTGGAAAGGGAGGTGGAGCTGCCTGGGGTGTTCTGAGGGGCCCTAACCAATCCCCAGTGTTAGGCTGTCAGGGCCTTTGAGGAAGCTCCCCAGTCTTGGGAGGGGGGGTTGACCTTGGGCCTGGAGCTGAACAGGTGGCTCCGGAGCAAGAGAGGACAGTGGGAGAGCACTGCTAGGCAAATTCTCCAGAAGAGAAACAACAGGTCACAGCCAAGAGAGCTGGTGAGTGACAAACAGTCGGAAGAGGACTGGGGAGGCACGCCTGAGAGGACTGGGAGATTTCTGTCTGGGATGGTGCAGAGCCAGTGGAGTGGACTGTGGTGGCACGGGCAATGAAGAGAGGCAGCTGCAGCCAGGTGGGAGCAGTAGCCACATAGACAGCTAGCACTGGGACTATCTAGCATTTTGCTATACTGAAGGGGTCCATGGTCCCTGCCCGCAAAGGGCATCCATGCTAGGCCTGGCTGAGCCAGTATCAGGCCTACAAATCAGTGCTAGCTGGTCCGGGAAGTGCACTCTTTGTCCTCCTGTACAATCAAATACCTTCTCAAATACTACGGTCACCCTCTGACTCTATCCTACACTCTTTAACTCATATCTTCAACCTCCCTCTCTACTGGCATCTTCCCCAAACTGCTGAAACATGCACTAGTCACTTCCCAGACCAAAAAGGGCCTCACTGGACCCCACTAACATCCTAAGACCCATCTCCTTACTCCCTTTTGCCTCCAAACTCATTGAATGTTTAGTCTACAACCGACTGAGCGACCACCTATTTGAGAATAACCTGATTGATCCCCTTCAGTCTGGATTTCGTCCACAGCACTCCACAGAAACTGCTCACCTAAAGCTCACAAACGGTTTACTAACAGCTAAAACCAACTGTCATTATTCCGTACTCTTAGGCCTCGCACCGTTTTCATCAGTCCAAACCGATCGTGTGTAGGCCCCATAAGTTATTTAACCTTCGGTTAAAAAAATTAGGAACTTGCTTTAAAATTTAACCGATGGACGCCTAACCGATAGGTCAAAATCGATCAATAGTATGCAAAAGCATTGGTTAAAAACCTGCGCATGCTCAGAATCAAGTCGACGCATGCTTGGAAGCATTGAACTTCATTTTTTTCAGCACGTCGTTGTGTTTTACGTCACTGTGTTCTGACACGATCGTTTTTTTAACTGATGGTGTGTAGGCGCGACGGACCATCAGTCAGCTTCATCGGTTAAACGATGACAATGGTCCTTCAGACCGTTCTCATCGGATGGACTGATCGTGTGTACGAGGCTTTACTCTTGGACCTCTCCGCTGCCTTTGATACAGTTGATCAGCCCCTCCTCCTCAAAAAACAAAATTTGCTTGGTATCCATGGTTGTGCTCTCTGTTGGTTTGAATCTAACCTATCCCACCGCACCTTCAGTGTCACTTACAACTCTACTTCCTCCTCTCCAGCACCTCTTACCGTTGGGGTCCCCCAAGGTTCTGTCCTTGGACTTCTACTATTCTCAATCTACACATCCTCCCTGGGTCAGCCTCCCATGGCTTCCATTACAATTTATATGTAGATGACACTCAAATCTATCGCTCTACTCCTCAGCTCACCCTATCAATCTCCTCACACATCACTGATTTAGATGTCACACCACTTCCTCAAACTGAATCTATCTAAAACCAAGCTCATAATATTTCCTCATCCACGTGCCCCTAACCCTGAGTTCTCTGTCAAGATCAGTGACACAACGATCAGTCCGTCCACACATGACAGGGTGCTAGGGGTAACCCTAGACTCTGAACTGTCCTTTCAGGCCCACATCCAATTCCTGTCCAAATCGTGCTGCCTTAGCCTCCGCAACATCTTTGGAATACGCCGCTTTTTAACCAATGGTCCCTGGTTATCTCTCGCCTCGACTACTGCAACTCACTTCTCATTGGATTACCTTTACATACACTATCCCCCCTTCTGTTGTGTTTGTAGCACCCTGTAGTGTGCTAGAAGGATAGTGCATGATTTTCTTTGTGAGAGTAGGTACATTTCTAGGCTTAGCTGGTAGCCAAGCCTGGGTGCGTTTTGATCTGGGTTGGGAGTGACTCAGAGCTCAGAGTAGAGCTGGGTGACTCACCGGCAGCATCACCAAATCCTCCCCCTTCTTTCCCTATTTTCTGGAAAGGGAGATGGAGCTGCCTGGGGTATTCTGAGGAGCCCTGAACAATTCCCAATCTTGATTTGCAGAGGACAGGCCTCCTAGAATACCCAGGGTCAGCCCAGCTGGGGGGGAGTTGTTCGGGTGGAAGCTGGAGATGGAGTGTTAGGCTGTTGGGGCCTTTGAGGGAGCTCCCCAGTCTGGGGGTGTGACCTTGGGCCTGGTGCTCAGGTGTGCACAGGACCCTTCTCACAACACACAGAGGTGTCCTGGACAGGTGGCATGGGAGCAAGGGAGGAAAGTGGGAAAGCACTGCCAGGCAAAGTCTCCAGGAGAGGAACAATAGGTCGCAGCCAAGAGGGATGTTGAGTGCCACACAGTCGGGAGAGGACTGGGGAGGCATGCCTGAGAGGACTAGGAGAGTGAAGCCTGAAAAGGGTGCAGAGCTAGTGGAGTGGACTGTGGTGGCACAGGCAGTGGAGAGAGGCAGCTGCAGCCAGGAGGGCAGGCAGGGTCTGAAGAGGTGGTACTGGGAGCAGTAGCCACATGGACAGCTAACACTGGAACTATCTACCATTTTTGCTACACTAAAGGGGCCAATTGTTCCTGCCTGCAAAGGGCATTCACCCTAGGCCTGGCTGAGCCAGTGTCAGGCCTATTAATCAGTGCTAGTTGGTCTGGGGAGTGCAAGCAAGTGATATTCTGGAGCTGTTGAGGAGAGATAGTCTGCAAGCAAGTGTGCTGGATTTGAAGATTGGAGTTGTATATACCGGAGGTGTATATAGTTGGTCCCATATATATTTTTCTGAAAATCAGTTTGGGCATCTCCTAAATATCCCATCCCCATCCAAGTTTATTCCCCCTCAATAAAAATACAAAAGATGTTCAAGGACTGGTTTTCTGACTGAGGGTGAATGAGAACTGTGCCTGGCTTGGCAGGGTGACAGACAGACTACAACACTCAGCAGCCCTCAAGAGGGTACCACTACATGTTGTGGAAATTTTGTATCTTCAGCCACTCTAGTTCAGGTACGCCCTGGTATATAGAATGATCTTGTCATCTAGCTTTATGTTTGAGAGTCATGGCTTTGATTTATATCACTGTATTTCATTGGTCACAGTTTTCTGTATCTTCTGGATGTCTGGATGTAGACTGGTACTCTTAGTATCTGCTCTTTTGTTACTTGTATGTGCAAAGCTTAAAACCTATAAAAAATTGTGTTTAAAAAAACTCAAAGAAAGAAAGAGAGCAAACAAATGTGCTTTAGTTAAAGTTTGTTTTTCATGTCTAATATTTATCTAATACTAGCTGAATACCCGGCGTTGCCCGGTCTTCCTATCTTAACCTTTTGGGGAGGAAAATCACAGTAATATAAATATACCCATCTTTTATATAAGGGTGTAGGTAAGGGTTAATTTAACTGTCATATATTTTTATTTGGCATATAAGTAATATGTGTACCAGGTATTATTGAAATATCTCCAGGCGTACAGAAGTTATGTGGGAACATACATTTCCCATTGATTTGCATGGGACTTTAAACAAAAACCCCGACCCTCACAAATGGGGGTAGTTAAGGGATAAATTAACTATCCTATAGTTTAAGTGGACATATAAGTAACATGTGACCAAGTGTTATCGAAATATCTACAGCCGTTTGGAAGTTATGAAGTAACATGTATTTCCCATAGAGTTGAATGGGACTTTAAAGGAAAAGCCCGACCATGGCAAATGGGGGTGGGTAAGGGTTAAACCACCTATCCTATGTTTGTTGCTGACATATAAGTAACATGTGTGCCAAGTTTCATGTTAATATCTTTAGCCGTTTTGGACGTGATGCTGGAACATGAAGTAACATGTATTTCCCATAGAGTTGAATGGGACGTTAAAGAAAAACCCCGACCATGGCAAATGGGGGTGGGTAAGGGTTAAACCACCTATCCTATGTTTGTTGCTGACATATAAGTAACATGTGTGCCAAGTTTCATGTTAATATCTTTAGCCGTTTGGACGTGATGCTGGAACCTACATACATACACACACACACGTTGAGTTTTATATATATAGATACATGCAATATATATTGTGACATTGGGGATGTCTAGCTCAGTGATAGATGCGTTTTAAGTCAGTTCACCGCCACCGTGTCCGATGTGTCTGCCACAATGTCGCAGTCACGATAAAAATCACTGATCGCCGCCATTACTAGTAAAAAAAGAAATTATTGCAATATTTTTTACCAAAAATATGTAGAAGAATACGTATTGGCCAAAACTGAGGAAAAAAATACTTTTTTTATATATTTTTGGGGGATATTTATTATAGAAAAAATATAGCTTTTTTTTCAAAATTGTCGGTCTTCTTTTGTTTATAGCGCAAAAAATAAAAACCGCCGAGGTGATCACTAATGCCGCGTACAGACGGTCGTTTTTTGTGATGAAAAAAAACGATGTTTTAAATCATGAAATAAAACGACGTTTTTGAAACTTCATTTTCAAAAACGACGTTGCCTACACACCATCGTTTTTTCAAAATGCTCTAGCAAAGCGCGGTTACGTTCAGGACGTACGACGGCACTCTGTTCCATTGAAGCTCGCTTCATAACTTGCTTCTGAGCATGCGCGGGTTTAAAAACGTCGTTTTAAACGTCATTTTGCCCACACACTATCATTTTAATTGACACAAAAAACGACGTTTTGAAAAACGACACAAAAAATTTGCGCATGTTCGAATTTTTTTCCGGTCGTTTTTCAGAAGACATAAAACTATGTTTTCCCCACACACGGTCATTTTAAATGACGTTTTCAAAAACGTCGTTTTTTTTCATCACAAAAAACGACCGTCTGTACACGGCATAATACCACCAAAAGAAAGCTCTATTTGTGGGGAAAAAATTATTAAAATGTCATTTGGGTACAGTGTTGCATGTTTGCGCAATTGTCAATTAATGTGTGACAGCGCTGAAAGCTGAAAAATGGCTTGGGCAGGAAGGGAGTGAAAGTGCCCAGTATTGAGGTGATTAAAGTCTATGGGACACGAACATGAAGAATCAAAAGTGTTCATTTTAAAGGTTAATATGCAAGTTATTGTCATAAAAAGTGTTTGGAGACCTGGGTCCTGTATCAATTCAAAAAAAAGTTTTAAAAACGTCAGTTTTTTCAGGAGCAGTGATTTTAATAATGGTTAAAGTAAAACAATAAAAGTGAAATATTCCTTAAAATGTTGTACCTGGGGGGTCTCTATAGTATGCCTGTAAAGTAGTGCATGTTTACCGTGCTTAGAAAAGTCCCTGTACAAAATGGCATTTAAAACTACTCACGGCTACAATGAATTGTCAAGTCCCGGCAATACAGATAAAAGTCATTGAAAAAAACTACATGAGTTCTCCCTAGTAATTACCAGGCCCTTTGGGTCTGGTATGAATATTAAGGGGAACCCCGAACCACAAAGAAATGCGTGGGGGCCCCCCAAATTCCAGGTCTGGTATGGATATTAAGGGGAACCCTTCGCCAAATTAAAAAAAAATGGCATAGGGGTCCCCCACAAAATCCATACCAGACCCTTATCTGAGCATGCAACCTGGCAGGCTGCAGGAAAAGAGGGGGGACGAGAGAGCACCCCCCTCCTGAACTGTACCAGGCCACATGCCCTCAACATGGGTTGGATGTCCCCATGTTGATGGGGACAAAGGCCTCATCCCCACAACCCTTGCCCAAAGGTTGTGGGGGTCTGCGGGCAGGGGGGCTTATCGGAATCTGGAAGCCCCCTTTAACAAATGGGACCCCAAGATGCCGACCCCCCCCTATGTGAATTGGTAATGGGGTACATTGTACCCCTACTGTAACGGCTACCCACTGGTGTGAGGGTCTCAGCCATTGGAGACGTCCTTTTCCCTGGCAAGCTGCGATATGCAAGTACCGCCGGTATATCCCATCGATTGCCCTTCCAAGAAACGAGACGTGCTACGTTTGCAGAGTCAAGCAGACAGACCTTTAATGCCACATTTTCCTCCTTAAATCTGGTTACAACTGTACAGAAACAAATGACACTCCCCCCCCCCCAGGGGGGACTTCAATACACACACTTTGAAAGAATGACCTTCCCTTGAGCCAATCAGCTGCTAGCCATTTCGGCTCCTCAACTTAGCTTGATCAGACAATAGAATTCAATTAACCTTTAAAACAATTATCACTCACACATAATCCCCCTCAGCATACACCTCACAGGGGGCTGTTATCTCCACAAGAGAGTTCATTAGCTATGCGAAGGGAACATTAGCATTCACCAGTGACAGATACCCTTGTCCAGTTAACCCTTTGAGCTCAGAATACAATGTGGTACATCCACTTGTGACAAGCCATGCAGTTCCTTGTAGTCCCCCTGCACGAAGATCATAACTGTCCCGACAGCATGCATGTGTCCGTTACACTACTCCCCCTTTGTGGAACACTCCGGCAGACCCGGATTGATCCTTTTCGGATCAACTTGGGGATGTCCGGTCTGCTGTTAGGGTAAAAGTTCCGTTTGCCTGGACAGTCCGTCGGCCTTCCCATTGGCTTACCAGGTCGGTAGCTGATGGTGAAGGTGAATAATGGAATTCAGTTCTGGAACAGTCACTTGCTTTGCTCTCTCAATGGCTCCCAAAACCTGTTGCTGATGCTCTTGGGACAGATACGGCACCACCTGGATGCAAATCCCATTTAATCTTTTGACAATTTCCGCCTGTTTGTGCATTTCAATGTTCAAGCCACGGGACATCTCATAATACATGACATAGTGTCGTTGCATCTCTGATTTCTCACTGGCCAACTTGTCACATTCCCATTTTAGACTGTGATATTGTGCCGGATCTACAGTACATGTCGGGGAAGGTAGTCTTACCCGGTTCTCAGCAGCAAGCGGGTTGATTCCAGCAACGCGGGTGGTCACGGGACAAGCAGCAGCAGGTGTAGGTAAATAAGCCGAAGTCAGAGGGCCAATGTCGTTGCCCAGCACCACCTCGGCAGGTAGGTTGTCCATGATACCAACTGTGGTCTTTCCTGACCCGGCGCCCCAGTCTAAGTGCACCCGGGTGGTGGGTACGCGAAATACAGCACCCCCTGCGACCCGGACGGCAACTGTGCGAGTGGACACGTTCTCTGGCTTTACCAGATGTTTTTGAATCAGAGTGATAGTAGTCCCGGAATCTCTTAAGCCTTGTGCTACTTGTCCATTCACCCGTACCTCCTGACGGTGATGCTGACGGTTATCCGGAGAGGCCGCTTGTATTGGGTCTGCCTCATACCAAATTCCCAGACATTCCTCAGGACCCCCCTCGGTCTCCAGGCAGTGGGCCGCAGAGGGACGTGATGGAGTGACCTCTGTGTTGGGTGTTGTGCGTCTCCAGTTGTTATTTGTAGCTCTTAGAGGGCAATAACGAGCAATATGTCCCGTGTTGCTGCAGTGATGGCACGTCACCCTAGATGAATCCCGGGGGTAGTTGTTAGGCCCCTGAGAACGTGGTGGTCCTGGTGGAACTGGAGCCCGAAACTCTGAGCGTGGGGTGACGGTTGAAGTACGCGGTTCTACCTTCTGAGCCAGCCGTGTAGTACTCTGGCTTACTCTCCTTGTCTCCGCGTACTCATCTGCTAGCCGAGCCGCCTCGTTTAAGTTAGCGGGACGGCGATCTCGTACCCAGTCTTGTATGTCTGCGGCCAGGTCTTGGAAGAAATGTTCCATTAGGAACAGCTGCAATACTTCCTCCCCGGTGTTGGCCTTGCACCCTTGGACCCAATGGGATGCCACCCTTTGTAACTGGTTTGCCCATTCCATGTGGGAGTCCACAGCCTTCTTCTTGGACTCCCGGAAGCGACGGCGGTAGGCTTCTGGAGTTACGGCGTATCGGGTTAGCAGCGCCTTTTTAACTTGCTGGTATTGTAAAATATCCTCTGGAGCGAGAGCCCGAAAGGCTTCATTGGCTTTGCCCGACAATTTCCCCGACAAAATAGTGACCCATTGGTCTGGTGGTACCTGGTGTAGTGAGCACTGCCTCTCAAAATCCGCCAAATATCCATCGATTTCCTCCTCACTTTCTACAAAAGCTTTAAATGCAGTGAACGGTATTTTCTTTCCTGTAGCAGCAGGTGGGGGGGTAGGAACTGCAGGTGTAATGGGCTGTCTCGCTCTTACCAGTTCCAGTTCTTGTCCCCTCTTCGTTTGTATCTCTTCCCTTGCTTCCCGGAACAGCTGGTTGATTAGTTCCACGGACGTTTCTGGATACAAGGATAATCTCCGCTGTACAATCCCAGTAATTACATCTTCCTCGCTGACCGGTGCAAGGGGCTCAGTTCCTTCCATGGATCCATCCATTTCGTCCAGCTCCAGCAGGTCAGCTATCAGCTCCCTCCGTGGTCTGTTGCTGGCGCTCCTACCACGACTCTCTAATAAATCTTTCAGTGTGGATCTTTTCAGCCTGGCATACTGCGACTCCATTCAGCACTTGCTCTTTGGATAAAAGGACCATCCCACTGCTACCAACCAATGTAACGGCTACCCACTGGTGTGAGGGTCTCAGCCGTTGGAGACGTCCTTTTCCCTGGCAAGCTGGGATATGCAAGTACCGCCGGTATATCCCATCGATTGCCCTTCCAAGAAACGAGACGTGCTACGTTTGCAGAGTCAAGCAGACAGACCTTTAATGCCACATTTTCCTCCTTAAATCTGGTTACAACTGTACAGAAACAAATGACACTCCCCCCCCCCCCAAGGGGGACTTCAATACACACACTTTGAAAGAATGACCTTCCCTTGAGCCAATCAGCTGCTAGCCATTTCGGCTCAACTTAGCTTGATCAGACAAAAGAATTCAATTAACCTTTAAAACAATTATCACTCACACATAATCCCCCTCAGCATACACCTCACAGGGGGCTGTTATCTCCACAAGAGAGTTCATTATCTATGCGAAGGGAACATTAGCATTCAGCAGTGACAGAGACCCTTGTCCAGTTAACCCTTAGAGCTCAGAATACAATGTGGTACATCCACTTGTGACAAGCCATGCAGTTCCTTGTAGTCCCCCTGCACGAAGATCATAACTGTCCCGACAGCATGCATGTGTCCGTTACACCTACCATTTCACCCAAAATAGTGACAAAAAAGTAAAAAAAAACACACACACACAGCTTGGGACACGCGACCCAGCTCTTAAATAACCAAGGGTGAGGCCACCCGTGAGGTGGACAGGTTACCCCACCCCCCTCTGACACAATGGGGGTTTCTGGTTGGTTTCCCATCATGCGCCAGAGGTGGCGGTGTCGGTGTCACCCATGTCACCCATGACACCACTGGGAAACCGCCGGAAACCCCGTCACGGGTGGTCCCGCCCTCGGTTATTTGAGAGCTATCAGATGGGTCGCGCATCATTCGGCCGGGCACCTCCTATGGAGGCTGTATCGTTTGTGGCGTGGGTCATAGAAGGATTACAGCGCTGGACTTTTTTAAATTATTATTAAAGGACTTGTCCCAAGCTGTGTGTGTGTGTTTTTTTTTTTACTTTTTTTTGTCACTTTTTTGGGGGTGAAATGGTAGGGGTACAATGTACCCCGTTACCAATTCACACAAGGGGGGGCCGGTATATGGGGGTGCTCTTTATTAAAGGGGGCTTCCAGATTCCGATAAGCCCCCCCGCATGCAGACCCCCACAACCTCCGGGCAAGGGTTGTGGGTATGAGGTTGGACAGTGAGTCTGATTAGTACAGATCAGACTGAGGTTCTCGGTCACCCTGTGCCCCTATTAGAGACACAGGGTGACTTAGACATAAGAGGTGCATGGAGAGCTGAAACAAGGGTTTCCCACGGGATACGTGTAAATCCCGTGACCACGTCCCTCTAGTGACGAAATGTTTGGAGGAATGACGTTCTGACGTCACCGTGTTGCACGCTAGACCCGGAAGATACGGCTGCTAATTGGAGCTGGCCGGCTCGATTGTTCTTATATGCAGAATTTACACATCCTACTTGTAAGTGTGCATTTTTTTGTTACCTAAATACATTTTAAAAGGGTTTTATCCTATGTGAGTTTACCCTGTTCTTATGTGACTATATCCCGAATCCGACATATTGTCTGAGACATACATCTCTGGGAGCTGAGGCGTTTACTATATGAAGCAGTGACCCCAGGCTGGGTTATTAGCCACATGCGAGTATTGATCTCCTATAACAAGAGATCATTCATATCTGATAAGCGGCAGTGTTTACCGAGGTGGAGGAACTTTCCTATCATTACTATTTTCTTACGTTGTGGATTACGTTTTGCACTGTGGATATTTGCATATTTGGACATTTTCTCTGTTTGTTTTCATATTATTATTAGCATTTATTGCTGATTTGAATGCAGAGGTCTGCTTTCTTCATTATTATTTTTTTTATTGCTCCCATTTCTTTTCTTTTTTTAAATTTTTGGACTGAGTTCCCATTCATACATATACATTTTTCTCTCAATTTCTTTTGACCTTAATTGGTCCTGGGGATGAGATATCACTTATTTTGTTTCAAATTTTGAGTCACAGAGACAAGGTTGGATTGGTTAATTTGTTCACTAGTTATGTGTTACATATACATTTTTTCAATGTTAATTTTTTTCACTTTTTCACTTTTATGATTATGTATGTATGGTAGTGAGTGCCATACAGGTTCACTTATAGCGCAGCTTTTTCCTTTATATAAACATTTGAAGATACAATATACCGTTAACTTAGGATTTCCAAATTTCCCAGATGAGAAAGCTCATCCATAAAATATGATGTAAAAAGAACCAAAAATAACAATAAACACTGCTTCTGATGTATGTAAATAAGTGCTGGGTAAGCTCTAATACAGGCTGACAGTCAGTTTACATAAGGCATTTTTCCTTGGGAATTAGGGCAGTGCAAGCTCAGTCTCATGACCCATGGCTTTCACAGGGTTCCAGTCTGCAGAATAATAGAGTGCTCTGGGTCCTGGAGTTCCATTTGTTCATTTGTTCCATTTGTTCAGGGCACTCCGCCAAAACAGAATATGCAGAGGCATTCATATCAGAATTAGTGGTACAAGACACAAGAGGTTTTCTTTCAAGTGATTGTAAAAGGGAAATTAAAAAACAAAAACATTTCTATAATTACCTGCTCTGTGAAATGAAATTAACCTCCTATTTTTGGGTCCCATGCCTGTGCTCCTGGCCCCTCCACTCAGTTCAGTGTCCCCATGGGAAGCCAATTCCCATGGGGGCACTCGTGAGCCCCACTGCTATGTACATTGACACAGACAGTGGGACACAGCTCCACCCCGGCTTCTTAGTCATCGGCATTGTCATTGACAGTACTGGAAGCCATTGGCCCCAGCTAAGCCAGCGAGACCCGTAAGCAGAGCTTTTTTTCTCAGAAAATAGGTGCAGGAACTCAACCACGACCCCGTTCATATTTCATAAACAGTAGAAGGGTCTTAAAGGGGCATTAAATACCAGGATTGCATTCCATACAGTGCAGAATTCAGGGGGTTACATACAGAGTGCAGAGCTGTCACTTGTAAACACAGAAACCAGACTTCTGTGTTTATAAGTGATTGTGGTGAGCAGGCACCAAAGGGTCTGAGCAAGAGGTGGTGGAACTGAGTTCCCCCTGAAAAAAAGCCCTGCCCGTAAGTGAGGGGAGAGAAAAGCTGCAAATGTGCACGCTGCTAGATCAAATGAGGGCTCATGTAAGTAAAAGGGGGGGGGGGTGAGGAGGAATGCTGAAACCTAGACATTTTTGCAAGGAATGCATTAAGGTAAAAAATGTTTAGGTTTTACAACCACTTTAAGGTAACTTAACTATGAACACCAATGGTAGGGCCTTTTTTCTTTCAGTGACACCAATGCGGGGCAATCTTTCTCCCAGTGACATCAAAAATCCTGGGAAATCCTTCCTCCCATTGAAACCAACCACAGGACATTCATTCGGACTAACATCGACAACGAGGCATTCTTCAACTGACAGTGAAAATATAGGAGTTCTTCATGTTACTAGCAGCACTCTGAAACATTTTTATACACCATAACCTTTTTCTGGTGCATTCTTCTATTCTTTCTGCTAATACCAACATTTCAGGCCCTCACATATAAAAAGTCGGTTTATGGGCTTTGGCCCACATTTTATGGGTTGGATTGCAGCACTGTACCACAATCCTAAGGACTATATTAAATATGCCGGTTACAAATCGGAAGAGTTTAATATACAGAGAGGGACTCGTCAAGGGTGTCCTCTATCACCGCTATTATTCGCTTTAATTATCGAACCTCTAGCACAAAGGATAAGGATGGAACCAACGATCACGGGTATAGAGTTAAGCGGATGTCACCACAAAATAAGTCTATTTGCGGATGATATCCTCTTATTTTTATCCTCACCGCAGGTATCGGCCCCTAATCTAATGCGGGTACTTCACAAATTCTCCCACATTTCCGGCCTCACAGTTAACCAAAAATCCCTGGCACTGAATATTTCACTCAGTGACACGGTGAAACAACATTTACAGTCCTCACTGCCCTTTAAATGGGCAGACCGTAGTATACCATATCTGGGTATACACCTTACAGCTAATACCTCCAAATTATTTGCCGCCAACTACCCTCCCTTATTGAAAAGTGTCACTAGATTGTTATCCGACTGGTCTTCTTTACCGATTTCCTGGTTTGGGAAAATCAACATAATAAAAATGGCTATACTCCCCACATTTTTATATCTATTTCGAACCCTTCCAATTCACATTCCTGCTTATTTTCTTAGATTGATCCAGCATAAAGTAACACAGTTCACGTGGGGGGAGAAAAAACCCAGATTGCCTAAAAAAACATTAATTCTACCCAAATTGATGGGTGGGCTGGGATTTCCAGATTTTGCAACATATTACAAAGCAGCACAATTGGCGCAACTATCAAAGTACCACTCAACCACAGAAATCCCATTGTGGGTACTTATTGAGGCAATAGACTTTGACCCTCTTCCTACTAATAATATCCTTTGGCTAAGCCCTCAAAACCGTAGAAAAATGAAAAATCCAATCTCGAAACACTCATTGTCATTATGGGATAGGTACAAAACCTCTCATGGATTGCAATCCCCACACATTCCACTTCTTTCCTTTTATAAAAATCCGACCTTTTATCCAGCATGGGTATTTCCAAAAACTTTTAAGGCTTGGATCAGGGCTGGTATTACGTGTTTATATCACATAGCATCAACAACTACAATTCGACCTTTTCCAGATCTTTGTGAGGCATCCGGCCTCCCCACTACAGAATTTTTCAGATACCTTCAAATCAAAAACTTTTATGGACCTTCCCTTAGCGATAATTTAAATAATATTACCCAATTTGAAAGGATATGTCTCAAAGATCCACATGCCAAAGGTCGTATTTCAATCATTTATTCCCAATTGATCACTAAAACAAATACCATAATACCTTCTTATATTGCTAAATGGGAATTCGACCTGGAATGTAAAATTAATAATGAAACCTGGGCAAGCATTTGGTCTAATACTAGCTCTTCATCTATAAATGTATCGGCAATGGAAACATCATATAAAGTGCTTTCCCGTTGGTACCTGGTTCCCAATAGATTAGCCACATTTTCAGCAAACTGCTCAGATCTCTGTTTCCGCGGTTGCCCAGACAAAGGAACATATATCCACATCTGGTGGCAGTGTCCACTTGTAAGGAAATTCTGGGAAGGGATTTTTATAATCGCTTCTAAAATATTTGACTGTATTATATTACAAGATCCAATGATGGCCTTACTTAACATTAAACCAGAAACCCTTTCTCGGAATCATCATAAGTTATTTATTTTGTTTATGATAGCCGCAAAACAGGTAATAGCTAGTGCATGGAAATCACCTGCATTACTGTTGTCGGAAGCCGAAAAAAGAATGAATCTTTCATTCGTACATGCTAAACTAGAATCGCTAGACAAAAATGGATTGGAAAAATTTGATAGCATATGGAAACCCTGGGCCATGTACTATACGCCAGACACTTTTGACTCAAGAGTTCTCATGTCATGGTATTGATACCCTTTAATGGATAATAGTGAAATAAAATAAATGAAATCCAGCTTCGGAACACCACTACCCTCTCCCTTCCCTCCATTAGTTCCCATTCCCATTTATTAGTAACTTTTTTTATTTATGTTTATTTATATCTGTATAATACTTCAACTCCTACAACAGTACAATTATTATTGCATTTATCTGTATTTCAATGCTGTATCTCATTCTAAGTTGTTGTCATCTGACATACTGTAACTGTTGTAATCTATTACTTTAAAATAAAAACAATATAAAAGAAAAAGTCGGTTTATAATGTTTTTGGCCACTTATAACACAAAAAGATTATAAAGTCAACATACATATTAAAATATGATTACATAATTCATGACTACAGCCTCACAATGTAACCACTGGGCACTTTTACCCCCTTCCTGCCCAGGCAAATTATGTCACTGTCACACTTTGAATGACAATTACACCGTCATGCAACACTGTTCCCATATGAAATTTGTATAATTTTTTCACAAAAATAGAGCTTTCTTTTGGTGGTATTTAATCACCACTGGGTTTTTATTTTTTGTTAAGTAAATGAAAAAAAAAATGCTTTTTAAGAAAAAAAAACATGTTATTCTTTGCAAATAAATAATCTTTCTTCATAAATGTAGGCCAAAATGTATACTGCTACATTTCTTTGTTAAAAATAACCCAAATCAATGTATGATTTCAATAAGAGCCCCTTAATACAAACAATAAAGTAATAGTGGTACCATCATCCTAAAAAGCCAGTTAGAATAGAACTAGGGCTAAAAAGGTACCCCACAGGCCCAAAAGACCATAGAAAGGAGGGGGCAGGAGGACTATATCGGTACTGGATAGAGAAGAAATAAATTTGCAGAGTAGTAGAAATAACAATACTCTGCAAATTAATTTTTTCTCTATCCAGTACCGATATAGTCCTCCTGCCCCCTCCTTTCTATGGTCTTTTGGGCCTTTGGGGTCCCTTTAGCCCTAGTTATATTCTAAATCAATGTATATTATTTAGTCTGTAGGAAAGTTATAGAGTCCACACACTATGGTATATATCTAAAAATCTATCAATACTGTTGTACTGACTGTACTGATCTCATTTATTGAGGTAAAAACATGTCAGAACAGTACAAATACCCCCCCTCCCCCAAATGACCCCTTTTTGGAAAGTACACAGTCCAAAGTATTTAGTAAGAGGCATGGAGAGTTTTTTTAAGTTAAAGTTGAAGTTATTTTTTCACAATGTTTTAAAAATGTTTTACATACTGTCACCAGTGCAGGACAGCAGCATCATATAACTGGTGTGGCGGTGATCAGGGAAACTGAATGATGACAGTATGTAATAAAAAAATCTGTATTTAAAAAAAAATGTAAATACAGTGTAGCAGGGTCATCGTGTCAGAGGCTAACGAGAGGCCATCCCCGCTGGAACTTTATCCGTGCCTGTAAATATGTAAGATACCTTTAAGAAAGCTATGCATTGTGGGACTTCAAGTAGCAGGAGATATGGACTCCATTGACTCTTAGGAGAAACAGACTATACTTCCCACAATGCCCTGCGTCATTTGAACATGTGACACCTCCACACAGACTTATGGGGGAGGTTACTTAAGGAAAGGGAGTGGCTGTTTTCGCTCTCTCGGGACCTGCATTCTTCTCCTCTGCGGAGCTGCTGACACAACACAGTCGTGCTGCTAGGCCAGAAGCCTGGGCCTAGACCCACCGAGAGACCAGCCATCCAGAAGGAAGCAAGACTCCAGTATCCAGCCAGTGTTTTGGAGATTGAAGAGGCAGCCCAGCTGACAACTGAAACAGTGGAGGATCCTCGTCCAGGATCCTTGTGCTGCGGAGCAGTGTTCTATCAACGCGCCTTCTGAGGAGAATTCAGGTGGATCGGCCTGTCGGGTGAGAGGGCACACGCTCAACCCCTACCTCCCCTTCAGACAGACACCTTATTGCCACCTCACAGACCGGAGGCACATTTTGGCCTCCCGCTGAGACTTGGAGGCCTTATTAACCGTTTAAGTGTTCATAGAAGTGACTAGAAGTTCATAGAAGTGACTGACGCTGACAAGCGATCAGTTCACCAACGTTTGCTGTTCCAGATACTTAGTTGTGTAGCTTCTTTCATCAATTGCCACTTGTGGATTATTTAAGTTTAACGTGCACCAACCGGCTGCAACGTGAGCTCTAACTGTTTACAGGACTGCCCGCTAGAGGGCGCTCGCGAGCATTAAGTGAATGGTACCATTCTTTAGTTTAGGTCTTTAACTACTGATATAAATTACTGATTCCAGTAAGGGCCCTTACTGAATCACAGTGTGTCATTACCTGCCAGTTGCTTGTTTGTGATGTTTGTGATGTAAATCTAAGCCTGTTTGCTAAGTTCACATAAAGTAAACTTATCTTTTCTGATTTAAATATATCAACTGTGTGGAGTGTATTTTCTAGTCTGGAGGGACCATCCAAAGAAAACAGGTTATTGCATGTTGTGTGCCTGCTATTGTGACCCCAGCCAAGCAGAGGTCACAATACCCTGCAATACCAGACTTCTGATGTGTCAAGGGAGGGTTCGAGTAAATTAAATAGGGATGAGCCAAGTCAAACAGAGTAGATCCCAAAACAAACCAGCGGCTCCTTCGGGGGTAGGGCTACAACAGTATATACAGTATTTGTTTTATTATTACTTCTTTTTTTTCCCTACATACAGTCACAAGAGCAATACAGTGCTGCCATACTAACACAGAATTATTCTGGGAAGGTATTTCCATCAAAAATAATAAAAAGAATAGAAAGAATAAATAAATGCATGGGCCATACAGAAAGAGGGGGCATGACATTCAGCAATGACTATACTTATATGTTTAGGAACAGGTTAAGGGTGAATTCAGCCATTTGTTCCATATCTTTTCATATTTGGCCGGGCAGCCCCTGTGAGAATAGACTAACTTTTTATACGGTAGTACACCGTTGACCTCCGCCAGCCAATGAGAGAATTCTGGGGGGTCCGGACGCATCCACCCCCGTGCTATGACCTTCCGAGCTATAAACAGTGTCTCAAGTAGGAACACCTTTACAAATTTATTCAGTTCAGCATTCGGGAATATACCTAGCAAGCATGGCTTTGGCTGCATAGTTATGGGGGATCCCATCTTGTCATGTAGGAACTTCACCACCTGTTCCCAGAAGGCCTGAATCCTAACGCACTGCCATAGCAAGTGGAAGAAGGTACCCGCATCCCGGCCACACATTGGGCAAGTATTAGGGAAATCCCGTCTGTATTTAGAGATCCTAATGGGTGTAAGATAGGCTCTGTTCAGAATGAAAGTTTGTGTGAGGCGGTCTGATAACTTAGGGAATACCAGTTTACATGCATCTAAGGCATCGCTCCATTCAACATCTTCCAGTGGACCCACATCTCCCACCCACCTGGACTTCAGGGCATAGGCGGACACCGTCGCACTCGGGAGCGTGATCATGGTATGAAATTGAGTGATTAGTTTCTTGGGGGTCAGGGTACCTGATTGCGGCCATCAGGGGATTGTCGGCTAGGGCTAGGTCGTCCTGGGGGAACTGGGCCCGAAAGGCGTGTCGCAGTTGGGCGTAGCGAAATAGCATGTGGTCAGGTAGGTCGTACTCAGCTGGTAGTATATGAAAGGGTTTAAGTTTTCCGCCTCTGGTAACGTGTGACAGGTAGTATATCCCCCTAGAACTCCATATCTCAGTGTCTTGGATGCGCTCTAATTCTGGTAGTGCAGTGTTATGCCACAGGGAGGTGTAAGCGTGTGGGGTCGAGATGCCCAGCCTGTCTGAGACCACGCTCCACACCCTTCTATAGTGGTACAACAAGGAATCGCGGTCCCCCGGTCGTCTCGCCCCCCCTGTTATTGTCACTAGTGGGTCGCCCGTCGACTGGGTCCAAGTAGGGCACAGGAGGCCGAGGAACCTCGTCCTGTCAACCTTGTCCACATGGAACAGTTGCGACATCTGAGCAGCTAAGTAGTACGCGTTAAAGTCGGGTAGTGCCAGTCCAGCCAGGTCAGTGGGTTTTTTTAGTTTGTGCCAGGGAAGCTTGTGCCTCGCTGAGCCCCAGATGAATGGTTTAAGGAGGGCCTCCATCTGCTTGAAACACCGGAGCACCAGGTAAACCGGCGAATGCCAAACCATGTAAAGAACTTTTGGTAGTAGTACCATTTTTACCAGATTTATACGGCCCGTAACTCCCAGTGGAAGCCGAGACCAGGCCTGAGTTCTCTGTTTGATCATATCATACAATGGCTCGACATTCAACAAAATATAGTCTGCCGGGTCTCTGGTGGTTCGGATTCCCAGGTACTTAATTTCAGCCACTCTCTGCAGAGGGAGCAGGGCCCTGTCACCAGTCACAGGGTAGCTGTCAAGTGGAAGTATTTGGGACTTGTCCCAGTTAATTCTGAGTCCCGAGAAAGCACCAAAGCGCTCTATCAGGGCCAGAGCCACCGAGAGAGAGTCAGTGGAGTCATCCAAGTATAGCAATGTGTCATCAGCGTATGTGCTTATCCTTTCCTCCACTCCACCCCTCCGCAGGCCCGTTATGTCAGGGTGGGAGCGTATAGCGATCGCCAGTGGCTCCGCCGCCAGTGCATATAGCAACGGCAACAGGGGGCATCCCTGCCTCGTACCCCGGCGCAAAGGGAAGCGGTCTGACGGCCATCCGTTAGCTAGTGCCCTGGCTACTGGATCCTGATAAAGGAGTCTTACCCAACGGATGAACCTGGGACCCAAACCAAATTTTGCAAGGCACGCCCAGAGGTATCGCCACTCCACCGAGTCGAACGCCTTGGCGGTGTCCAAGGCGACCACTATTCTGGAGCCTGGGTTGTCATGTGGAGCCTGAAGGTTGATAAACAGCCTCCTAAGGTTGAAGGAGGTGTTCCGCCCCGGCATAAAGCCCGCCTGATCAACGTGCACAAGGGAAAGGATCACGGTGTTAAGGCGGGCTGAGAGCATCTTGGCCAGTATCTTAATGTCCACCTGTAGCAGGGAGATGGGGCGATACGACTCGGGTAGGTGAGGGTCTTTGCCTGGCTTGGGGATCAACACAATGGTTGCTTCCCTCATTGAGGGTGGGAGCTCGGAGCCATCGAAGATGGAGTTGTATAGGGCGAGGAGTCTAGGGACTAGAGTATCAGCATAGGTGGAATAAAACTCGGCCGGTAGGCCGTCCGACCCCGGTGCTTTAGATTTCGGGAGGCCGGCCAGAGCAGCGGAGATCTCCTCCACCGTCAGCGGCTCCTCGAGTGTCTGAGTCTGTTGTGCAGTTAGTCGGGGGATCACTAGGTTAGTCAGAAACTCCTCCGCCAAGGAGTCATCATCTGGGGCTACCGTGTCATACAGGGAAGAGAAGAAGTCTCGAAACGGCGGTCACCTGTTCCGGGTCAGTCACGAGGTCCCCTGTTGGAGAGCGCAGGGAGATCACCACCGGAGGTCTCTCCTCACAGTGTACCAGGTAGGCTAACAACTTCCCTGCTCTCTCCCCGTGTTCGAACGTCCGCTGCTTAAGAAAGAAGAGTTTACGCCTCGATTTTTCGTAGTGCAACTGTTCAGCCACCCTGATACAGAGCCTAAGCTCTGCAGCCAGGTCAGCCGTCGGGCTGGCAGTGTATTCCCTCTCTTTTGCTTCGGTGAGTTTCGTGGCCCTGTCCAGCGCCTCTGCGGACCCTGCCTTTATGGAGTTTATACGGGAGGAGAGTGTCGAGCGGGCATGCAGTTTGAAGGCTTCCCAGACTGCCCGGGGAGATGCAGATCCGGAGTTATCAGCAAAGTACTGCTCCCACTCCGTAGCCAGGTCCGCATCCCCCGGAAGCAGGGTCAGCCAAAATGGATTCAGCCGCCATGAGGGCGGCGGGCGAGCCTGGGGCAATGACAGCTCCGCCCAACAGGGGCAGTGGTCAGAGAGGGATCGGGGGGAGAAGCCAGTGGTTCTTATTCTAGGAAGGAGCGATTTAGAAACTAAGATTAAGTCTATGCGGGACATAGAGTAGTGCGAGGTCGAGAAACAAGAGTATGCCCTATCCGAGGGATGACCATGTCTCCACGTATCAACGAGATTGAAGTCTGCGAGGAGCCTCGCAAATCTCGTGGGACGCGACCCCAGCGGTGCGGCCTGTTCCCCAGCCATTCTATCCAGAGAGGGGTCTAGTACATTGTTAAAATCACCCAACCAGATTGCTGGTATATCCGGGTGTGAGGCCATATAATCGAATCCAGCCACCATTACAGTGGACTGGAACGGGGGCGGGATATATATAGCCATTAAGAGGAATACATCACCATACAGTTTGCCTTTCAGGAAAACATACCTGCCCTGTGGATCTACCACTGAATCCTGGAGTTCAAAATGCGCCGTTTTGGCGATGAGCACCGAGACCCCTCTGGAGTGGGAGGTGTGGACCGAGTGGAAACCCCAGCCCACCCAAGGTCGCCTGAGCGTCCTCTGGGCCAGGCCTTCGGCATGAGTCTCCACAAGGACCACCACATCCGCCCTCTGTTTTTTAAATACCGCAAAGATTGCAGAGCGTTTGATCGGGTCTCTCATCCCACGGACATTCCAGGTTAAAAACCTCAGTGCAGCCATGGGATGAGCCAGGGAATATGCAAAACCCCAGGATTCAGGGAACCCCTAATGATAGTATTAAAGAGAAAACAATATCTAACGAGTGGACATTGATGGTCAGACTTTTAGGCCAAGGAAGTAGGTTAAAAAAGTTTAATTTAATAGCATATAAATACAAAACAATAATACAAAATAATATTACAAAAGATTATTATTATTAGCCACTGTATATTCCTCAGAAGTCGCCAACGCACGTTTCGCCGTGGGGTTTCTTCAGGACGAAGACGAGGAATGCATGTTTAGCAGAAAAACAGATTTGTATCTGTAATGATACAGTGTAAAGGGTTAATAACATATATATATATATATATATATATATATATATATAAAAGAAAGAAAAAATTAAAAAAATGAATATCTAAGTGTATAATTACATGACAGATGGTCCTCAACGGAAGTATCCATAGGGCATATATGATGCACAGTAAGCGACAGCATACGTCGAAGGTGAAGTTTTGGCAGGAATTTTCACACACAGCACCAGGGATCTAATTTTCACAAAGATATGTATATATATACTGAATAAATCCTTAATTTCATGGTAGTCATTGTCCCCAATGTATATATACCCATAGAAAACAGAGAGAACATACAATAAAGGTTAAGATATAGCCAGAGTGTATATATGTGAAGAAAGAGAAGAAAAAACAAAACAGAGAACAACAGATATGTCTATAATGATAATACTAAAGATATATAGCATTTATTATGTAATATCACAGGAAATCACCTTAGGTGACCAATAAAGGTCAAACGAATGGTCCGTGGATTGCAGGGTTAGAAAATCCCAGGCAAACTGCACAGCTCAAAAAGACTGTGGTTATAAAAAGAGAAAGAAAACAAAATATATATAGATAAGGATAAGGATAAATATAGAAAGCCCCATTATTAGCAGCCAAAATTGGTTAAATTGTAAGCAAAATCAATTAAACATGAGCCTTGATTCACCTAATTAGGATGGTCTCAGGCTTACTGGGACAGCAGAGAGTGGCCACCATATACAACATGTGAATCCAATTATGGAAATGTTTAAGCCGGTAACGCCGCCAATAGACAAGCACTGCAGTCAAAGCAGGAGGCCTATAAGTAAAAGAAAATATAAATAAGAGTGTAACAATTAACACTCTCAGAAAACGGCAAAGGAATATCTAGGAGCGCAAAGATAGCAGCACTTACCACGGAGCAGCGTGTGTGACAGATGTCTGTGTCCCAGGGTGTACACAAGGCAACACAAAGCGGATGCGCCTGTGTCTCCCTTAAATAGAGCACATCCCTGCGTCAGCGTACGACGTATGACGTCATTAGAGCGCGCCGACTCGTTCAGGCGGCGCATAAACAAGTCGCGATTTTCGATGTGACAGCGGAACAAATCTTATAGCATAGCCGTGAATCACGGCCAAGCAATGGCTTGTGAAGAGGCGCATGTAAAAAGGATTGGGCCACTGATCAAAGTCGGGCATAGACCCAAGGAAAAGGACTTTAGATAGAGGGCTCACATGGCAGTTAGCTGGGAAAAGGAAAATTAGATATAGATATAGAAAGATTAATACTTAAACGATCTTAAGCTTGCCATCATGTGGACAAATAGGGACAGCACATCCTATATTGGTAGGCACATAGTGCCCAATTGAAATCTAGAGTGGGTGATTGTATAGACACACAATATAGACTGAATAGAGAGATCAGAGGAGTATATACACACATAGAGGACAACGAGTATACCATGAACAATATAGTAAAAAAAAAAAAAAAAAAAAATATACAACCATTAGTCAATTAATTCCTGGTTAACCGTTGCGGAGCCAAACCATAAAAAAGGAATTTGGTAATTTGTCGCAACAGTATCTATGAATACTTCCTATAAACAGCACAGAATCACACCCATAGGATGAGGTTAGTCATATATGCCCCCAGGGCATCCATGGAGGGCCAAGCAATCAGGCAATCAACAGAAAGACATCCATAAGTCTAAAAATATTCATCAATAGATTGTGTATATATGTACAAAGACGTGTGATTATACATTACTTCCTGGGTTGGTATGGTAGTCCCATTACCATTATATTGATAAATAGCACATAACATACATTTTATTATTATTTATAGAAGAGACAAATAATATTCAACAAAAATAGCTAACAAACATATATTCTTATTATTTGAGATTTTCCCAAGCATCGTTTACATTTTGATTATATAGAGCATCCATATACATGGTATATAGTTTAAGCATAGCCCGTCCCAGTTGGAGTAAGTGGGAGAGGTTTAGATGTTGTAGGTTTGCAAGGATGATGATGACAGCCTTACAGTGACATATATGGTAAGGGGTAAGTAGACTAACAGAAAACTTGTTTAGAGATCATTAGACATGTAGAAATGGTTTAAAACTCAGTGAGTCATTTAGCCCTGGCCAACAGTTTGCCTTGAGGCGATAGATCCATTGAGTTTCCCGCTGTCGAACTTTCTGATCGAAGTTGCCACCTCTAGGGTCCTCGGTTATGCAATCCAATACCGAAAATTGTATTTGGGGGGTTACATAGCCGTGTGTAAAAGCAACATGGTACCCCATGGTCTTGTTCAATAGACCATTGGTGATGTAGTACATGTGGTCTTTAACCCGTTTCCATAAGGGGCGGATGGTTTTGCCCACATAGAAGCATCCACAGGTACAGAAAATAATATATATAACCCCTTGGGTTTGACACGTGACATGTTTATGTAGTTTGTGTGTTTCCCCATTGGGAAGGTCAATAGTCTGACCCTCTCTAATTAGGTAGCAGAAATTGCAATGCCCACATTTATAGAGGCCCGGTGTTTCTGACAAACCTGTGATGGGCTTGCAGTAAGTACTTTTTACCAAACGATCTCTAACCGATGTGGACCGTCTAAATGTAATATTAGGGTTTTTTGCCACATATTTAGAGAGAGTAGCATCTGCCGTGATTAGGTGCCAATGTCTTTGGATAAGTTGACGAATTTGGACATGTTGGTCCGAAAAGATCATGATGAATCGCATCACGACATTGTCAGACTTTTTTTTGTTGCCATTACTTTTGAGCAGAGTGCTCGCTCTGTCTCTTCCAGCAGCTCGATTAAATGCCTTCTTTAGGCAGGATCTGCTATATCCTCTAGTGATGAGTCTGGTGTAAAGCTTATCTGCTTCATTTTTGAATTTCCCACTATCTGAGCAATTTCGACGTAATCGAAGGTACTGGCTGTACGGTATGCTCCTTAATAGTGGAGCCGGATGGGCACTGGCTGCGTGTAGCAGAGTGTTACCCGCAGTGGGTTTGCGGTATAAAGATGTTTGTGTGCCATTGACCTCGTCGACATAGATCAGTATGTCCAGGAAGGCAATGGCCGAATCACTATGATTCATAGTAAATTTTAAATTAAATTCGTTGCAATTCAAAAAACTCATAAATGCAAACAGATCATCTACTGTACCCGTCCAGAACATCAGCACATCATCGATGTATCGAAACCAGCTTAGTATAAATGAACAAAAATAGGTGTTAGAATCAGACGAAAAAAGTTTTCGCTCCCACCCCCCCAGGTACAGGTTCGCGTAGCTAGGGGCACATGAGGTGCCCATAGCGACTCCCTGTACCTGGAGGAGGTGGGACCCATCAAAAGAAAACACATTCTTCGTAAGGATGTGGGAGAGAGATTTGAGCACAAAACCATTTAATTTGTCCATTTTTGGTCCCTTTTCAGCAAGGAAGTTAGAAATAATTTGGAGGCCTTTATTATGTGGTATTGATGAATACAGGGCTTCCACATCTATTGAGACCAAGAGGCAGCCATCAGGCACCGTTAGTCCATCAATTGTTCTGAGTAAGTCGGGCGTGTCTTGAATATAGGACGGTAATGAGGTCACATGTGGCCTAAGATATTGGTCAATGAATACACTTGCTCTTTCAGTTTTAGAGCCGACTCCCGATATAATGGGGCGGCCTGGTGGATGTAGTAAGTTTTTGTGCGTTTTTGGTAGCGCATAAAAAGGGGGGATTCTGGGATGTGGGACCTGGATACCATCAAAGATAGCTTTGGTGATAGACCCGTCAAAAAGTGCCAATTGTAATAGGTCGTCAAATTGCTGATTGAATTTAGAGATGATCTCTTTATTGATTGGTAAGTACCATGTGCGGTTTTTCAAAATGTCCCAGCACATGTTCCTGTACTGTAAGTCGTTCATCACAACGATATTGCCGCCCTTATCGGATGGTTTTATAATTGTTTCTGAATTTTTACTCAATGCATCCAGGGCTTGGGTATGTATAGACGAGAATTTAGGGTTGATATGTTTGACAAGAGAGAGTGATTCTACCTCCTTTATTGTTTGAATGAGGAAGGCCCAAACATTAGAGTTAGTCTGGAGTGATGGGAAATTTAAAGACTTATTTTTTACTGCTTTTTCAAGTGTTTCTAGATCTTGTCTATATACAGAAAGTTGTACCCTTTCTCCTCTTGACTCATAAGATTCAGGTGTAATGTCTTGTGTTGGGCAACTATCATTTTCGTCTAGTAATGAAATCAGTGTTTTTAAAGCACGAAAGTCGGCAACTGTGAAGTTTTTCCAAATTTCCTGGTTGACGACTTCCGCTTGTTTTTCTTTTCTTTCCCTGTCATACATGAATTTCAATGTTAGTTTTTGGGCGAACAGGTACAAATCTTTGATAAGATTGAACTTGTTTGTCACTTGATTCGGACAGAAATTGAGACCTAGACTGAGAAGTTCTTCCTCAGATCGATTAAGGGCATATTTGGACAAATTAATTATTTCCAATTTAAGTGTATCGTTGACCATAATAGGAGGTCTAGACAGAGTCAAGTGGGGAGATTTATATACATTAGGATCTGAAGTATTTTCACCATCATTTTGAGTAGTCTTTGTCATTGGTACAAAATAATGGTCAATCTGTCATTTTTTAGTAGTGTCCTTGGATATTGCACCAGATAGATTGGTATTGTGTGGTCTGGCCAGATTTTTTGCTGATTCCAGAATATTTTGGCGTAGGGTCGGGTCTATTCTAGGGGTACAGGAAGAAGAACAAGTAGACAGCTCAGATGAGGCACCCAGTGAGGAGGGAGGAAACATAGATGTCACTTGAGATATCAGGGGTGGCTGATCTGTTACAGAATCTGTCACTGAAGTGCTTATAGTTTGTGCATCGTCATTGTCTGTTAATCTTTTTTTAGTTTGTGCACCGTTAGAGTACCCACCACCTTGTTGAGTCCTTTTCCGGGTATTCCGTCCATGTCGTTGTCCTTTCTCAACCGTCCTGGTTTGCTGGGAAACATAAGAATTGGTAGAGGAATCAGAATCAGTTTTATCTTTATTGTTCGTCCCTCTTCTTCCCTCCCTGAACTGTCCAGGGTTCCTACGTCCTGTTTTGGGGCCATTGATAGTTGGCCAAGAGTAAGCATAGAGACCGGCAAATGCCATTTTGTCTCGTGCCAGTTTCTCTTCTTTTTTAACCAAAAGATCCCTTGTAAAACCCTGAATATTTTCTTTTAACCGTGCATCATAAGCTGCAAAACCTTCCTTGTTGAGAGTGATCACATTTTCATCATAGATTCTTTTAATTTCACAGTCAACAGCTTTTAATTCCTTCATATAGTATTCTACCATGAGTTCCATCATTTTTCTAGAACAGCCTAATAGGTTTTGTTCCCACCTAGTTTTAAAATCTGCGTCAATAGACCAGATATTGGGGAAAACTTGTACTCATAGGCGTTTAGGATTCATGTTTTCAGTGATATATTGTTCAAAATATCTTATGTGCCAGAAAAGACTGGACTTCCTCTCGAATGTTTGGAGCAGTTTGTGATACACTATCTCGAAATCAACCTCTGATTTGGTATTGACAGAACATGTTTTTTGAATATCTAGCATAGAGCCTTCCCAATTGTTGCCCGTGAAGTCAGCCATCAATGTCACCTTGCAATACCGCTTATACTACAAAAATTGTATATGTAGAGAGCAAAAAAGAATATATTTTTTAACAAAAATAACAAATTATTGATATAGTAGTACTATCAAGGGGTGATTGCCTCTGAAGCAGAGGACTTCACACACCCCTAGAGTGCGAAAAGACAATAGGTGTCTACCACCTGGTATATATATTGATTCAAAAAGAGAGGGGGGATAGAAGGAGGGCAAGAGAGGGGAGGAGAGATGAAATTACAAGAAGGAGAAGGAGAAGAGGGATTAGATAGATTTAAGAGAAAAGGGAGGAAGAAAACGAAAAAATTGGAAAGAAACGTAAGGATAGCACTCACATGGGCCACATCTGTGAAGTATTAAAGAGAAAACAATATCTAACAAGTGGACATTGATGGTCAGACTTTTAGACCAAGGAAGTAGGTTAAAAAAGTTTAATTTAATAGCATATAAATACAAAACAATAATACAAAATAATATTACAAAATATTATTATTATTAGCCACTGTATATTCCTCAGAAGTCGCCAATGCACGTTTCGCCGTGGGGCTTCTTCAGGACGAAGACGAGGAATGCATGTTTAGCAGAAAAACAGATTTGTATCTGTAATGATACAGTGTAAAGGGTTAATAACATATATATATATAAAAGAAAGAAAAAATTAAAAAAATGAATATCTAAGTGTATAATTACATGACAGATGGTCCTCAACGGAAGTATCCATAGGGCATATATGATGCACAGTAAGCGACAGCATACGTCGAAGGTGAAGTTTTGGCAGGAATTTTCACACACAGCACCAGGGATCTAATTTTCACAAAGATATTGTAACGGACACATGCGTGCTGCCGGGACAGTTATGATCTTCGTGCAGGGGGACTACAAGGAACTGCATGGCTTGTCACAAGTGGATGTACCGCATTGTATTCTGAGCTCAAAGGGTTAATTGGACAAGTTTCTTTTCATTGTTGAATGCTAATGTTCCCTTCGCATAGATAATGAACTCTTCTTTTGTGTGCAGGTAAACAGCCCCCCTGTGAGGTGTATGCTGATGGGGATTATGTGTGAGTGATAATTGTTTTAAAGGTTAATTGAATTCTATGTGCCTGGCCAGGAAATGTTAAGTGGGGTGAGGTGCCGAAGCGTCTAGAAACTGGCCAAGTGATTAATTCAAGGAGATGTCATTGTTTCAGGGGGTCTGTGTTGAAGCCCCCTACTGGGAAAAGGGGAGGGCGGAAACTGTCATTGTTCTTGTAACAGTTGTAACCAGATATAAGCAGGTGAAATATGCCAAATAAAGGCAGTCTGCTTGACCCTTCAAACGTAGCACGTCTCGTTTCTTGGAAGGGCGTTCGATGGGATATACCAGCGGTACCTGCATATCGCAGCTTGCCAGGGAAAAGGACGTCACCAACGGCTGAGACCCTCACTACCAGTGGGTAGCCGTTACATTGGTTGGCAGTAGTGGGATGGTCCTTTTATCCAAAGAGCAAGTGCTGAATGGAGTCGCAGTACGCCAGGCTGAAAAGATCCACACTGAAAGATCTATTGGAGATTCGTGGTAGGAGCGCCAGCAACAGACCACGGAGGGAGCTGATAGCTGAACTGCTGGAGCTGGACGAAATGGATGGATCCATGAAAGGAACGGAGCCCATTGCACCGGTCAGCGAGGAAGATGTAATTACTGGGATTGTACAGCGGAGATTATCCTTGTATCCAGAAACGTCCGTGGAACTTATCAACCAGCTGTTCCGGGAAGCAAGGGAAGAAATACAAACGAAGAGGGGACAAGAACTGGAACTGGTAAGAGCGAGACAGCCCATTACACCTGCAGTTCCTACCCCCCCACCTGCTGCTACAGAAAAGAAAATACCGTTCACTGCATTCAAAGCTTTTGTAGAAAGTGAGGAGGAAATCGATGGATATTTGGCGGACTTTGAGAGGCAGTGCTCACTACACCAGGTACCACCAGACCAATGGGTCACTATTTTGTCGGGGAAATTGTCGGGCAAAGCCAATGAAGCCTTTCGGGCTCTCGCTCCAGAGGATATTTTACAATACCAGCAAGTTAAAAAGGCGCTGCTAACCCGAGATGCCGTAACGCCAGAAGCCTACCGCCGGCGCTTCCGGGAGTCCAAGAAGATGGCTGTGGACTCCCACATGGAATGGGCCAACCAGTTACAAAGGGTGGCATCCCTTTGGGTCCAAGGGTGCAAGGCCAACACCGGGGAGGAAGTATTGCAGCTGTTCCTAATGGAACATTTCTTTCAAGACCTAGCCGCAGACATACAAGACTGGGTACGAGATCGCCGGCCCGCTAACTTAAACGAGGCAGCTCGGCTAGCAGATGAGTACACGGAAACAAGGAAAGTAAGCCAGGGTACTACACGGCTGGCTCATAAGGTAGAACCGCGTACTCCAACCGTCACCCCACGCCCAGAGTTTCGGGCTCTAGTCCCACCACGTCCTCAGGGGCCTAGCAACTACCCCCGGGATTCGCCTAGGGTGACGTGCCATCACTGCAGCGACACGGGACATATTGCTCGTTATTGCCCTTTGAGAGCTACAAATAACAATTGGAGACGCACAACACCCAACACAGAGGTCACTCCATCACGTCCCTCTGCGGACCACTGCCTGGAGACCGAGGGGGGCCCGGAGGAATGTCTGGGAATTTGGTATGAGGCAGACCCAATACAAGCGGCCTCTCCGGATAACCGTCAGCATCACCGTCAGGAGGTACGAGTGAATGGACAAGTAGCACAAGGCTTAAGAGATTCCGGGACTACTATCACTCTGATTCAAAAACATCTGGTAAAGCCAGAGAACGTGTCCACTCGCACAGTTGCCGTCCGGGTCGCAGGGGGTGCTGTATTTCGCGTACCCACCACCCGGGTGCACTTAGACTGGGGAGCCGGGTCAGGAAAGACCACAGTTGGTATCATGGACAACCTACCTGCCGAGGTGGTGCTGGGCAACGACATTGGCCCTCTGACTTCGGCTTATTTACCTACACCTGCTGCTGCTTGTCCCGTGACCACCCGCGTTGCTGGAATCAACCCGCTTGCTGCTGAGAACCGGGTAAGACTACCTTCCCCGACATGTACTGTAGATCCGGCACAATATCACAGTCTAAAATGGGAATGTGACAAGTTGGCCAGTGAGAAATCAGAGATGCAACGACACTATGTCATGTATTATGAGATGTCCCGTGGCTTGAACATTGAAATGCACAAACAGGCGGAAATTGTCAAAAGATTAAATGGGATTTGCATCCAGGTGGTGCCGTATCTGTCCCAAGAGCATCAGCAACAGGTTTTGGGAGCCATTGAGAGAGCAAAGCAAGTGACTGTTCCAGAACTGAATTCCATTATTCACCTTCACCATCAGCTACCGACCTGGTAAGCCAATGGGAAGGCTGACGGACTGTCCAGGCAAACGGAACTTTTACCCTAACAGCAGACCGGACATCCCCAAGTTGATCCGAAAAGGATCAATCCGGGTCTGCCGGAGTGTTCCACAAAGGGGGAGTAGTGTAACGGACACATGCGTGCTGCCGGGACAGTTATGATCTTCGTGCAGGGGGACTACAAGGAACTGCATGGCTTGTCACAAGTGGATGTACCGCATTGTATTCTGAGCTCAAAGGGTTAATTGGACAAGTTTCTTTTCATTGTTGAATGCTAATGTTCCCTTCGCATAGATAATGAACTCTTCTTTTGTGTGCAGGTAAACAGCCCCCCTGTGAGGTGTATGCTGATGGGGATTATGTGTGAGTGATAATTGTTTTAAAGGTTAATTGAATTCTATGTGCCTGGCCAGGAAATGTTAAGTGGGGTGAGGTGCCGAAGCGTCTAGAAACTGGCCAAGTGATTAATTCAAGGAGATGTCATTGTTTCAGGGGGTCTGTGTTGAAGCCCCCTACTGGGAAAAGGGGAGGGCGGAAACTGTCATTGTTCTTGTAACAGTTGTAACCAGATATAAGCAGGTGAAATATGCCAAATAAAGGCAGTCTGCTTGACCCTTCAAACGTAGCACGTCTCGTTTCTTGGAAGGGCGTTCGATGGGATATACCAGCGGTACCTGCATATCGCAGCTTGCCAGGGAAAAGGACGTCGCCAACGGCTGAGACCCTCACTACCAGTGGGTAGCCGTTACAGATATGTATATATATATTGAATAAATCCTTAATTTCATGGTAGTCATTGTCCCCAATGTATATATACCCATAGAAAACAGAGAGAACATACAATAAAGGTTAAGATATAGCCAGAGTGTATATATGTGAAGAAAGAGAAGAAAAAACAAAACAGAGAACGACAGATATGTCTATAATGATAATACTAAAGATATATAGCATTTATGATGTAATATCACAGGAAATCACCTTAGGTGACCAATAAAGGTCAAACGAATGGTCCGTGGATTGCAGGGTTAGAAAATCCCAGGCAAACTGCACAGCTCAAAAAGACTGTGGTTATAAAAAGAGAAAGAAAACAAAATATATATAGATAAGGATAAGGATAAATATAGAAAGCCCCATTATTAGCAGCCAAAATTGGTTAAATTGTAAGCAAAATCAATTAAACATGAGCCTTGATTCACCTAATTAGGATGGTCTCAGGCTTACTGGGACAGCAGAGAGTGGCCACCATATACAACATGTGAATCCAATTATGGAAATGTTTAAGCCGGTAACGCCGCCAATAGACAAGCACTGCAGTCAAAGCAGGAGGCCTATAAGTAAAAGAAAATATAAATAAGAGTGTAACAATTAACACTCTCAGAAAACGGCAAAGGAATATCTAGGAGCGCAAAGATAGCAGCACTTACCACGGAGCAGCGTGTGTGACAGATGTCTGTGTCCCAGGGTGTACACAAGGCAACACAAAGCGGATGCGCCTGTGTCTCCCTTAAATAGAGCACATCCCTGCGTCAGCGTACGACGTATGACGTCATTAGAGCGCGCCGACTCGTTCAGGCGGCGCATAAACAAGTCGCGATTCTCGATGTGACAGCGGAACAAATCTTATAGCATAGCCGTGAATCACGGCCAAGCAATGGCTTGTGAAGAGGCGCATGTAAAAAGGATTGGGCCACTGATCAAAGTCGGGCATAGACCCAAGGAAAAGGACTTTAGATAGAGGGCTCACATGGCAGTTAGCTGGGAAAAGGAAAATTAGATATAGATATAGAAAGATTAATACTTAAACGATCTTAAGCTTGCCATCATGTGGACAAATAGGGACAGCACATCCTATATTGGTAGGCACATAGTGCCCAATTGAAATCTAGAGTGGGTGATTGTATAGACACACAATATAGACTGAATAGAGAGAACAGAGGAGTATATACACACATAGAGGACAACGAGTATACCATGAACAATATAGTAAAAAAAAAAAATATATACAACCATTAGTCAATTAATTCCTGGTTAACCGTTGCGGAGCCAAACCATAAAAAAGGAATTTGGCAATTTGTCGCAACAGTATCTATGAATACTTCCTATAAACAGCACAGAATCACACCCATAGGATGAGGTTAGTCATATGTGCCCCCGGTGCATCCATGGAGGGCCAAGCAATCAGGCAATCGACAGAAAGACATCCATAAGTCTAAAAATATTCATCAATAGATTGTGTATATATGTACAAAGACGTGTGATTATACATTACTTCCTGGGTTGGTATGGTAGTCCCATTACCATTATATTGATAAATAGCACATAACATACATTTTATTATTATTTATAGAAGAGACAAATAATATTCAACAAAAATAGCTAACAAACATATATTCTTATTATTTGAGATTTTCCCAAGCATCGTTTACATTTTGATTATATAGAGCATCCATATACATGGTATATAGTTTAAGCATAGCCCGTCCCAGTTGGAGTAAGTGGGAGAGGTTTAGATGTTGTAGGTTTGCAAGGATGATGATGACAGCCTTACTGTGACATATATGGTAAGGGGTAAGTAGACTAACAGAAAACTTGTTTAGAGATCATTAGACATGTAGAAATGGTTTAAAACTCAGTGAGTCATTTAGCCCTGGTCAACAGTTTGCCTTGAGGCGATAGATCCATTGAGTTTCCCGCTGTAGAACTTTCTGATCGAAGTTGCCACCTCTGGGGTCCTCGGTTATGCAATCCAATACCGAAAATTGTATTTGGGGGGTTACATAGCCGTGTGTAAAAGCAACATGGTACCCCATGGTCTTGTTCAATAGACCATTGGTGATGTAGTACATGTGGTCTTTAACCCGTTTCCATAAGGGGCGGATGGTTTTGCCCACATAGAAGCATCCACAGGTACAGAAAATAATATATATAACCCCTTGGGTTTGACACGTGACATGTTTATGTAGTTTGTGTGTTTCCCCATTGGGAAGGTCAATAGTCTGACCCTCTCTAATTAGGTAGCAGAAATTGCAATGCCCACATTTATAGAGGCCCGGTGTTTCTGACAAACCTGTGATGGGCTTGCAGTAAGTACTTTTTACCAAACGATCTCTAACCGATGTGGACCGTCTAAATGTAATATTAGGGTTTTTTGCCACATATTTAGAGAGAGTAGCATCTGCCGTGATTAGGTGCCAATGTCTTTGGATAAGTTGACGAATTTGGACATGTTGGTCCGAAAAGGTCGTGATGAATCGCATCACGACATTGTCAGACTTTTTTTGTTGCCATTACTTTTGAGCAGAGTGCTCGCTCTGTCTCTTCCAGCAGCTCGATTAAATGCCTTCTTTAGGCAGGATCTGCTATATCCTCTAGTGATGAGTCTGGTGTAAAGCTTATCTGCTTCATTTTTGAATTTCCCACTATCTGAGCAATTTTGACGTAATCGAAGGTACTGGCTGTACGGTATGCTCCTTAATAGTGGAGCCGGATGGGCACTGGCTGCGTGTAGCAGAGTGTTACCCGCAGTGGGTTTGCGGTATAAAGATGTTTGTATGCCATTGACCTCGTCGACATAGATCAGTATGTCCAGGAAGGCAATGGCCGAATCACTATGATTCATAGTAAATTTTAAATTAAATTCGTTGCAATTCAAAAAACTCATAAATGCAAGCAGATCATCTACTGTACCCGTCCAGAACATCAGCACATCATCGATGTATCGAAACCAGCTTAGTATAAATGATAAAAAATAGGTGTTAGAATCAGACGAAAAAAGTTTTCGCTCCCACCCCCCCAGGTACAGGTTCGCGTAGCTAGGGGCATTGCCTGATTGCTTGGCCCTCCATGGATGCACCGGGGGCATATATGACTAACTGTGACGGTATCGGTATGATATCCCCGTCAACGTTCCCTTCTTCCCATAACAAAAATCACCCCAATATTCCACGAGGAGGGATATCCCTGGAATCGCCCAGAAAGCCACACATGAGACCAGCTTACTGCTTGAACAACACAGACTTTAATGTTATATCACACAGCTTATATGTCATTTCCAAAACTGTTACAATGACAAATCTCCGCCCCCTCACACTGGGGCTTCCATACAGATGACTAGGTAGACACGACGGGGCCGATGCTGAAAACACATTTTCTTTAGACAATGACATCAATGACGCTGAGCACTAGCTGTACTGAATACATCAACCAGACCGCTCGACGCCGCATATAGAGAGATAATTACCACAATGAAGCAATCAGAATAATTAACACAAGCCACTTAAACACAGCTCTCCTTCACACAACACAATAGATCAATTAACCTTTAGAAATAGTGAGGGGACATTAGCACGTCAATAACCTGTCAGAGGAATGAATCACATGAAATTCCTTTCTACCTCTACCCATGGCTAGCAGGGAGCAGTAAACTGAGACATATAGGCAAATGTATCACAATGGCCCCCCTTTTGCTCCCTGCTCCGGCAAACCCGGTTGGGCCTTCCCTGGTCCAGTAGGGTTGACGGGTTCAGAGCTTTTAGTCCGAGGTTAACTCCGTTTGGCATGACTGACCTCCCTTGGCAACTGCTTCAGACTCAGGTATGTCACCGGGTCGTCAGATCACACGCCGGTCAGTCCCCAAGTCTTTGTGCGATCTGCAAAGTCACCAGAAGTCAAGTGTGAAGACAGCGAATGGGTCTGTGCGCCGCCGTCTAGGTGTCCCGCTATGGGAGGGGGCAGGTTATGGCTCTGAAGTGACAATCCCAGGAGATTCATAAAAAGAAAAAAGTTATATTTGTTGAAATGCTGTAGCACTGGTGCTCAGAGTCCGGGGGGGGGGGGGAATCAGAGCCCCATAAGGTCAGCCACCCCCTGCTCCCTCCGCAGACGCCGGTTCTCCTCTTGGAGCTTCCCCAGCTCCATCTCCAGTTCATGGAGCCTGGGGGGGTCAGCCTGCTGTGACCTCAGGTGGTTGTTCTCCTCCTCCATGCGGCTTATGCACTCCTCCAGCTCTATGTACTCACGGATCAGATCCTGCTTGCTCATGTCCTGCAGGCTCTCCACGTGGTCCTTCATCATCAGAAACTGGGTGGTGGTGTAAGGGGCCACCGGTGGGCCCTTGGCGAACATCTCGGCACGCATCTGGGACGCCCGCTGCGACTCCCTCTCCTCCAGTCGCTTCTTCTCCTCCCAGGTCAGCTTGTTATACGGCTTCCAGGACCTCTTCTTCTTGAAGGGTGGCCGGCGGTGCCTCTTTCTGCCCAGCTCCCTCCAGGGCCCCTCCGGCTCAGGGCTGGCGCCCATGAACAGCTGACAATGGTGTTCCCTGTTGTCCGTAATAACAGATTGTACCATGAGGGCTTCGTAAGGGGTGCCCAATGGTTCTTCCTGACCCAGCTCCTGGGGATCCCAAGCCGAGTCTACACAATGGGCTGCTGCTGGTGGGCGGTACCCAGGTTGAGACCAATTTGACCTGGTGTTGTCATTCATGGGGCAATTCTGCTTGAAGTGACCCAGCTGTTTGCACCGGAAGCAGCGTTGTTCGTTGCCCTCCTGGCGTGGATAGCGAGGGCTAGATGTCACCGGTCTGTTAGGAGGTTGGTATCTAGCGGTTGGTGGGTGTGAGGGCACCGTTTGTGGTGGAGGTTGTTCCTGTGGTGTGACCTGGTTCGTCTTGCGAGTATCTGCATATTCATCCGCCAACTTAGCGGCCTCTGATAGAGTCATGGGCCTGCGATCTCTCACCCAGTCTTTGACGTCCGTCTGGATGTGATTGTAAAATTGCTCCAGGAGCATTAGTTGCAAAATGTCCTCTGCGGTGGTGGCCTGGCTGCTGTTAGCCCAGTTAGAGGCCGACCGGGACAATTGGCATGCCCATTCCGCATAAGAGTCTTTTGTGGTTTTGCGTGAGTCCCTGAACTTCTGTCGGTGGGACTCTGGGGTTACTGCATAACGAGCCAGGAGCGCTTCTTTAACCCGGGCGTAGCTATGGATATCCTGATCTGGCACGGTACGGAAAGCATCAGAAGCTTTGCCTGACAGTTTGCCTGACAATATTGCAACCCACTCTCCTCTAGCTATTCGGTGCAGGTTACATTGTCGCTCAAAGTCTGCCAGGTAGTTATCAATTTCACAGTCCTTTTCATCAAAAGCTTTAAAAGCACTAAACGGAATCTTCCTTGCGTCTGCTGTGCTGAACTCACTGTTTGGAGAATGTGCGGCTGCTTGTTGGACTGCTGCCAGTTTTAACTGTAGCTCTGCGTCTCTTATTTCTTTAGCCTTCTGTAGTTCTGCGTCTCTTATTTGTTTATCCTTCTGTAGCTCTGCGTCTCTTATTTCTTTAGCCTTCTGTAGTTCTGCGTCTCTTATTTGTTTAGCCTTCTGTAGTTCTGCGTCTCTTATTTGTTTAGCCTTCTGTAGTTCTGCGTCTCTTATTTGTTTATTTTCCTCCGCTAACAGGTCCATCACTTTCAGCACCACATCCGGCGTTGGGTTCGGGCCGAACCACGCTAGCTTCTCTCTCATTAGCTTGTTGGCTGGCGATTCCTCCTCCTGAATCACTGGTGTCTCCATCTCTTGTACTGCTGGCGTTGCTGCAATCCCGTCCTCCTGGTCTAGCTCCATTGATTCTGCTATGATGACCCGCTTGGTTTTGTTGCTAGCAATCCTTCCACGAACTTCCAGTAGTTCTTCCAGTGTCTGCTTGGAATCTGGGTGTGAAGGGGAATAGAAGGGAAAAATCCCACTGCTACCAACCAATTGTGACGGTATCGGTATGATATCCCCGTCAACGTTCCCTTCTTCCCATAACAAAAATCACCCCAATATTCCACGAGGAGGGATATCCCTGGAATCGCCCAGAAAGCCACACATGAGACCAGCTTACTGCTTGAACAACACAGACTTTAATGTTATATCACACAGCTTATATGTCATTTCCAAAACTGTTACAATGACAAATCTCCGCCCCCCTCACACTGGGGCTTCCATACAGATGACTAGGTAGACACGACGGGGGCGATGCTGAAAACACATTTTCTTTAGACAATGACATCAATGACGCTGAGCACTAGCTGTACTGAATACATCAACCAGACCGCTCGACCCCGCATATAGAGAGATAATTACCACAATGAAGCAATCAGAATAATTAACACAAGCCACTTAAACACAGCTCTCCTTCACACAACACAATAGATCAATTAACCTTTAGAAATAGTGAGGGGACATTAGCACGTCAATAACCTGTCAGAGGAATGAATCACATGAAATTCCTTTCTACCTCTACCCATGGCTAGCAGGGAGCAGTAAACTGAGACATATAGGCAAATGTATCACACTAACCTCATCCTATGGGTGTGATTCTGTGCTGTTTGGAGGAAGTATTCATAGATACTGTTGCAACAAATTACCAAATTCCTTTTTTATGGTTTGGCTCCGCAACGGTTAACTAGGAATTAATTGACTAATGGTTGTATATTTTTTTTTTTTTTTTACTATATTGTTCATGATATACTCGTTGTCCTCTATGTGTGTATATACTCCTCTGTTCTCTCTATTCAGTCTATATTGTGTGTCTATACAATCACCCACTCTAGATTTCAATTGGGCACTATGTGCCTACCAATATAGGATGTGCTGTCCCTATTTGTCCACATGATGGCAAGCTTAAGATCGTTTAAGTATTAATCTTTCTATATCTATATCTAATTTTCCTTTTCCCAGCTAACTGCCATGTGAGCCCTCTATCTAAAGTCCTTTTCCTTGGGTCTATGCCCGACTTTGATCAGTGGCCCAATCCTTTTTACATGCGCCTCTTCACAAGCCATTGCTTGGCCGTGATTCACGGCTATGCTATAAGATTTGTTCCGCTGTCACATCGAAAATCGCGACTTGTTTATGCGCCGCCTGAACGAGTCGGCGCGCTCTAATGACGTCATACGTCGTACGCTGACGCAGGGATGTGCTCTATTTAAGGGAGACACAGGCGCATCCGCTTTGTGTTGCCTTGTGTACACCCTGGGACACAGACATCTGTCACACACGCTGCTCCGTGGTAAGTGCTGCTATCTTTCCGCTCCTAGATATTCCTTTGGCGTTTTCTGAGAGTGTTAATTGTTACACTCTTATTTATATTTTCTTTTACTTATAGGCCTCCTGCTTTGACTGCAGTGCTTGTCTATTGGCGGCGTTACCGGCTTAAACATTTCCATAATTGGATTCACATGTTGTATATGGTGGCCACTCTCTGCTGTCCCAGTAAGCCTGAGACCATCCTAATTAGGTGAATCAAGGCTCATGTTTAATTGATTTTGCTTACAATTTAACCAATTTTGGCTGCTAATAATGGGGCTTTCTATATTTATCCTTATCCTTATCTATATATATTTTGTTTTCTTTCTCTTTTTATAACCACAGTCTTTTTGAGCTGTGCAGTTTGCCTGGGATTTTCTAACCCTGCAATCCACGGACCATTCGTTTGACCTTTATTGGTCACCTAAGGTGATTTCCTGTGATATTACATCATAAATGCTATATATCTTTAGTATTATCATTATAGACATATCTGTCGTTCTCTGTTTTGTTTTTTCTTCTCTTTCTTCACATATATACACTCTGGCTATATCTTAACCTTTATTGTATGTTCTCTCTGTTTTTTATGGGTATATATACATTGGGGACAATGACTACCATGAAATTAAGGATTTATTCAGTATATATATATACATATCTCTGTGAAAATTAGATCCCTGGTGCTGTGTGTGAAAATTCCTGCCAAAACTTCACCTTCGACGTATGCTGTCGCTTACTGTGCATCATATATGCCCTATGGATACTTCCGTTGAGGACCATCTGTCATGTAATTATACACTTAGATATTCATTTTTTTAATTTTTTCTTTCTTTTATATATATATATGTTATTAACCCTTTACACTGTATCATTACTGATACAAATCTGTTTTTCTGCTAAACATGCATTCCTCGTCTTCGTCCTGAAGAAGCCCCACGGCGAAACGTGCGTTGGCGACTTCTGAGGAATATACAGTGGCTAATAATAATAATCTTTTGTAATATTATTTTGTATTATTGTTTTGTATTTATATGCTATTAAATTAAACTTTTTTAACCTACTTCCTTGGCCTAAAAGTCTGACCATCAATGTCCACTCGTTAGATATTGTTTTCTCTTTAATACTTCACAGATGTGGCCCATGTGAGTGCTATCCTTACGTTTCTTTCCAATTTTTTCGTTTTCTTCCTCCCTTTTTTCTTAAATCTATCTAATCCCTCTTCTCCTTCTCCTTCTTGTAATTTCATCTCTCCTCCCCTCTCTTGCCCTCCTTCTATCCCCCCTCTCTTTTTGAATCCCTAATGATAGTAGACATAGAATTATGATCAGCTACACATACAGCCCAATACAACATCATTGTCACAGTAAAGTACCTCCTAGATACGTTTTGCTTCAGTAAAACAGAAATCAAAAGAAAAATAACAAAATCCCAAAACCTGTGTACCCTTCCCTCCCCCTACCCTGCCCTGCACTGTCCCCAACTGGTGCGGGCTTGAATCCCTAACTGCCAACATGGCATGAGCAGGACCCATAACACATTGAGAAAGCAGATTAATGTGAATAAACATACAGAGGCCACCAGCGCAATCCCGGGCAACAACAGGTCTGGCTTCCCAGGGTGGGACCGCGCGGCGGTGGCTTTCCATTCTAGACGGTGGGTTGCTGCAAATGGGGCGGAATTCCGCTGTGTGCCGCGGCACAATGTAGGACTGCGCTCGCTGTCCGTTGCGAGCCCTGTAGCTGTGCGCCTCCCTCCGCCGGGGGGAGGAGAACGTGGTATAGAAACATACGGACATCCATCGAAGGAAAAACTAGAAAACCTCGCAGCAAAAAAAAAAGGGGAAATAAAAAAATAAAAAAATGTTTTTTTTTAAAAAAAGGGGGGGGAAGAAAAAGTCACGGAGAAAATTAAGGGATGGGGGGAGATAGGAGGAAAACCCCGGGGTCATGCGAGAGGATGGGGAACTCTGGCCCCCGTGGGAGCAGCAGAAAAGGAGGGCTGATGGGCCAGGGCACTATTGGAACCGGGTAATAAAAACGAAAAGAAGGGCAACAACTGGGTACTTATCCGTGCCCTTCCTGCCGCTCCAACCAAGCCAGGACCTCCTCCGGATCTTCAAAGAAGTAGGCCCGATCTTCTCCCTCCACACGCAGACGGGCCGGGAACAGCATGGCGTACTTCACGTGCTTGATCCGCAGACGTCGCTTGGCTTCCATGAAGGTCTTCCTTCTGCGCTGGACCTCGGCCGAGAAATCCGGAAAGGCGGCCACCATTTTGTTGTCAAAGGGGATGTTACCCCTCTCCCTGCTCAGCCGAAGGATGGTATCCCTGTCCCTGTAGTTGAGGAGTTTCGCTATGAGCGTGCGGGGGGGAGCCCCAGGCGGCGGCGGCCTGCCCGACATACGGTGTGCGCGCTCGACGGCGAACATAGGGGAGAAGGCCTCCCTGCCATAGTGATCCCGCAGCAGCTTCTCCAAAAAGTCCTGGGGGTCTCTCCCCTCCACCCCCTCAGGGAGACCAATAAACCTTATGTTGCACCTGCGACTTCTGTTCTCGAGGTCGTCTTGTTTCTGCAGTAACTGGTTAATCTGCAGCTGCATGGCTTCCGAGGATTGCTGCAGGGGGGGGAGGGAGTCCTCCACGGTGCCCAGTCTCACCTCTGCCTCAGAAACTCTCTCCCTCAGTTTCTGCATGTCCTGCCGCACCAGGGAGATATCCACTTTCACCTCCTCAATCTTTGCCGTGAGGGTGGTCTGACATGCCGCCACGGCCTCCCGGCAAGAGGTGATGGCCAGAAGCACCTTGGCTACATCCGCGCCAACCGCCGGCTCCTCCACCCTCGTGGCGCCGCCATCTTGTCCCGGAGGGTCCTTCTCTTGGCGGAGGTATTGGTCAATTTTGGGACCGGCCGACTTCGTTTTCGGCGGGGCCATGTCCTCTGTAGTGTCCGGGGTCTATTGGAGGTTTTCAGCGTAAAGCAGCGTGATTGGGGTCCGAGGATATAGCTGTTAGGATAACCGGCCGGCGGAGCTCAACAGCCTAGCGTCCTATCCCATGCCGCTCCAGGCCATGCCCCCATTCTGGGAAGGTATTTATTTATTTTTTACACATTATGATTGCTTAAAACAGTAAATTTTGCTGTTATAAATTTAAAAAAACAAATTGAATGAAAACTATTCATTTAGTGTTTACTATTGTGATTAGCTGTGATTGGTCACATCTAATCATATAATGCAGATGGCTTGTGATTAGAGATTAACACAATAGTACAATAAATGGCATGATTCAAAGACATTCATTGTGTACAATTGTCATGTGACCTGCAGTGATTGGTAACAGCTATCACATGGTACCAGTAATGGGCTGTATACTGATCTATCATCTGCTATCTCAGGTGAACACAGCGGGAGACAGATCTGCCAGAGAATTGCCCTTTTTACAATAGGCCGGTAGCTTGGATAGACAGGGACCGACTTAAACTTCTGTCAGGTTTTAGATGCTATCTTGTACAAAAAAAAACTCTTGCTGTTCTGGTTGACACCCATAACCTTGAATAAAAGTGAGGAGAAATCACATTGTCACAATTCTATCAATAATAAAGGATTATGGATTTCTGAGATTTTTACTTGGCACTCTTCCTTACTTCATTAGGATTTTTTTGTTATTGGTGCATGTGTCCCCATTGGATAGATTACCCTCACTTCTTGTTTTGGCCAATACTTCTCAAATAGATGAGAAGTAATAAACTAACATTTCCTTTCTCTATTCCTGTCCTTTATCTGTTCAACACGTATGCCTCGTACACACGACCGGTTTTCCAGTCGGGAAAACAGCCATGACAGCTTTTGGATGGTAAAAAACAGGCGTGTGTATGCTCCATCACAGTTTTCCTGACGAGAAAACTGCAGGGAAAAAAAGAGAACATGTTTTCCCGGCGGACTTTTTCCCGTCGGGAAAACCAGTTGTGTGTATGCTTTCCCAAGGGGAAAAAGACGCACATGCTCAGAATCAAGTATAGAACGGGAGCGCTTGTTCTGGTAAAACTAACGTTCGGAATGGAGATGGCACATTTGTCACGCTGTAACGGACTGAAAAGCACAAAGACTGAAAAGTGCGAATCGTCGATCACCAAACTTTTACCAACACAAGGATCAGCAAAAGCAGCCCAAAGGGTGGCGCCGTTTGAATTGAACTTCCCCTTTATAGTCCCGTCTTACGCGGTGTACGTCACCGCGCTTTGGATGAGCGCTATTTGGCCTGAACGTGGGTATGCAAGGCAGGCTTGAGAGGAATCCCGACGGGAAAAACTATTTTTTCTGACGAGAAAAACGGTCATGTACGAGACATAAAAGCCCATTCTCATTCTGGTTTGTTGCAATATGTTTCATGTCAACTTTTGCTTGCAATGATGCCAGATAGTATAGCTCTCACTGTACTTCCAACCTGCTGCGGCTATTAGAGCTGTATCTTTCATACACAAAAGCCATGCTGTTGTTTATCCGCGGACCTTTCCCCTTGTCCATTCACAGAATGATTTGTATTTTGTGTATATTTCACCTGGGCAGGAAATAGGGGGGGGGGGTCTAAAAAGTAAAAATACCTAAGGCTGGCCATAGATCAGTTAATTTTTTTCAGTGGGTTGAACAAAAAAACCTGCACCCCCCATCCACACATTAGAGGAGGATGACGGAGTCCTCCTTGCTGAGTCATTGTATTCTGACAGGGGGAGGCTTTCCCCCTGTCAGAATACACAGATCAGCCTGGAGCGCTGATCAAATGTTTATAATAGATTGGGTAGTTGAACAGAAGTTGATCGGTAGATCAACTTCTGTTCAACCACTGTGGCCATGCATTGGTTGAAATTTGGCCAGTCCCTGCTGAAACAGTTGAATTTCAATCCATGTGTGGCCAGCTAAACAGAGGTCCTTACCCTTCCCAACCTGCAACTCCATTGGATAGATTTCTTCCTTTTCCTGGGACATGACAAGAAGTGAGAGGGAATCAATTGTAAAGTAAGGGAAAATGTCATCTTTGATAGTTGTCACCGGGACAAGGAAATTTCCCATCAACACAACTGTACCCCTCACTTCTTATCTCTGTTCTAATTGTTATGGTTTTACTAAACGGTGATTGCACTTACCCGGTTAATAATGAAGTGTTTAGAGAGTTTGATTTTACAACAAATTAAGACAGCCTTCTCAGGTAGTTTTGACCCTCATCAATTTGCGCACAATAGAAGCACAGAGGATGCTATTGCTCCTGCACTACATGTGACCAAGATGTGTCAGCAACAGTTATATTTTCTGAGACAGGAAAAATGTCATAGGGAAAAACATCTCATGCCACGTACACATGACCGTTTTTCATGACGAGAAAAATGCCATCTTTTTAATTGGTCATTAAAAACAATCGTGTGTAGGCTCCAGAGCATTTTTCTTGACGAGAAAAATGGGCATTTAAAATTTAGAACCTGCTCTATTTTTTCTCAACATTTATCACGTTGTTGTTTTACTTGTCGTGAAAAATGGTCGCGTGTAGGCTTTAACGATGGGGAAAAACCGCACATGCTCAGAAACAAGTTATGAGAAGGGAAATTTGCATAATCAGCCCAAAGTGTGGCGCCATTCTAATGTAACTTCCCCTTTATAGTGCCATCGTACATGTTGTACGTCACCGCGCTTTGCTCGAGCATTTTTTTATCACGATCGTGGGTATGAAGGGCAGGCTTGACAAGAATCACATCGAGAAAAACTTAGTTTTTTTCCATGACATTAAAAGCGGCCATGTGTACGCGGCATCAGAGTCCTTCTATCGCTTCTGTTTTGAAAGTTTGCTGACACACTGCACACTAGCAGAAAAAGCTTAATTTCAGAAAAAAATAAATGCTGCACAGAAAGTTGTGGGCTGTAATTTAACTTCTCCAAAAAACTAAGGGCCAGATTCACGTAGGTGAGCGGCGGCGTAACGTATCAAAGATACGTTACACCGCCGCAAGTTTTCATCGCAAGTGCCTGATTCACCAAGCACTTGCGATGAAAACTACGCCGGCGGCCTCCGGCGCAAGGCGGGCCAATTCAAATGGGCGTGTGCCATTCAAATTAGGCGCGCTCCCGTGCCGGACCTACTGCGCATGCTCAGTTGCGCAATTCCCATCATGCTTTGCACGCCGTGACGTCATTTTTTCGAACGGCGACACGCGTATCGTACTTCCGTATTCCCGGACGTGTTACGCAAACAACGTTAAATTTTGACGCGGGAACGACTGCCATACTTTATACAGCAATACAATTGCTGTGTAAAGTTAGGGCAGGTCAAATAATGACTAACTTTGCGACGGGAAACTAGACTAGCGGCGACGTAGCGAACGCGAAAATCCGTTGTGGATCGCCGTAACTCCTAATTTGCATACCCGACACTGGTTTACGACGCAAACTCCCCCCAGCGGCGGCCGCGGTACTGCATCCTAAGATCCGACAGTGTAAAACAATTACACCTGTCGGATCTTATGGATATCTATGCGTAACTGATTCTATGAATCAGTCGCATAGATAGAAACAGAGATACGACGGCGTATCAGGAGATACGACGGCGTATCAGGAGATACGCCGTTGTATCTCTTTGGTGAATCTGGCCCTAAATGTACAACTCCCGTTGTGTCAGCAGGGCAAGAAAAATAGTGAGTGACCCGTCCCACCCTGAAAATAATCTTTTTGAATTCCTGCCGTCTGGCAGGAGGTTCAGAAAAATAAAGGACATACCGATTTAAGGAACATTTTTTTCCAAGAGCTATCGAGGCCCTAAATGGTAATTTATAAAAATCTTATCAAACTGCAGGTGACCTGGCTTTGCTGCGGTTGCGGGGGTTCTTGTTTGGCTTTTTATATGGGGGAAAACTGTTTACATGTGTGTATGTTGAGGATGTTATATGTTTACATATGTGTGGAGCTTTTATAGAATTTCATTCTAATTTGTAATGACAGTAAGGTATTTATCTTATCTTAAACACAGAGCTATACAAAACCCCTTTCAACTCTAGAAATAAACAATAGGTGGCACAAAATCTGTATAAGTTACATAAATCTGTCTTTAGTAGTAAATGAATGTTTTAGCAAAGAACGTGAAGTTGACCCCACTATCCATATGAATACAGCTAAATAAGCTATTATAGGTAATCTACGCTCAACAACTTACACAATCTTACCACTGTTGAATAGGCATATTGGGCCAAATTCTCAAAAGAGATACGCGGACTTAACTAAAGTTTTCTAAATTTATACGGCGCGTATCTTTGCGCCCGATCTTCAAAACGAGTTAAGCCTAGATTTCCGGATTTTCCGTCCTACCTAAAATAATTACACCTGCGCATCCCCGGACGCAAATTACGCTAGTCACGCCGCTGTTTTTGATAGGCAAAGATGCAAATGAGGGAGATAGGGCGATCCACAAAATTAAGTGTGTGCGCCGTAGATTACGTCCTGTGCGCACCTGTTAGTTTCCCTGGGCAAATTTACACATTATAAAAGCAGACCTAATTTTACACATGCCGTGTAAGGGTCTGCTCAAGCAACTGAATAGAGGTAGAGCTGACAACACATCTCTGCAGGACAACAATCTGACTGCCAAAATGCCCGGCACATCAATGATTGTAACGGCACTCGCCACTTTACAGGCACAAAGAAGGAGGAGGGCACAGAGGAGGAGGATGCGGGCACAGGAGAGGGTTTACCGCCCACGGCGCGATCTGTTTGCCATGCCTGATTATGAGGTGTATGGCAACTTCAGATTTGACAGGGAAGCCATCCTGGAGCTCACCCAAATACTTCAGGAGGATCTCACCACCCCAACCCAACGATCCCATGCCCTGCCACCTCTACAAAAAGTTATGGCAACCCTTCATTTTTTGGCCACTGAGTCTTTCCAGCGTGCATCTGGAGGTCTGGCTGGGATGGTGCAGTCGACAATGAACCGATGTGTCCATCAGGTGGTCCCTGCCATACTGCGGCAAATGGTCAACCAGTTTGAAAAGCCCACCCAGGAGGAGCAGCGTCTGCAAGCCATGACTGACTTCTACAACATTGGTGGCTTCCCACGGACCATCGGGGCGATAGACTGCACCCATGTGGCACTACAGCCCCCCCATGAAACTGAGCACCTGTTCAGGAACAGAAAAGGCTGGCATTCGATCAACGTCCAAGCTATTGTAGATGCTCATGGCCTCTTCTGGCAAGTTTGTGCCAAATTTCCAGGGTCGTGCCACGACAGTTTCATTCTCCGGCAGACCAAGATCTACCAAGACTTGGAGCAGAATGTGTATGGAGACAGCTGGCTGATTGGTGAGTGACATTGGTGTCAGGTATGCCCCCCCCCATGATGCAGACATCACAAGGGGCACATGCATGACTAACATCCTCCTGTCTTTTCCCTTACAGGTGACTCTGGATATGCCTTGGGACCCCACTTAATGACACCATTTAGGAACCCCCAAACACCAGGAGAACACAAATATAATGAGGTGCACATTCGCACCCGGTCAATTGTAGAGCGGACATTCGGGCTTCTCAAGTCCCGCTTCAGATGCCTTGACAAGACTGGGGGTACACTCTTGTATTCCCCAGACTTTGTCTGTCAAATAATTGGGGCATGTTGCATACTACACAATTTTGCAATGAGAAGGGGCCTGCATATTGAGTTATGTCTTGACCTGAACCCCCACCCAGGCAATCCCCCCCCCAAGCACCTCTACCCGGTCTGCTGAGGGCACAGCAATAAGGAGAGGACTTGCTGAAGGCATCTTTTCCCAGTAAATGGACCTTCATTATCTCACTTTATTGTTTGGTTTTACACCATAAACGCACAGATATTATGTGACATTTAAAATGTTTCTTTGCACAGTAAATGCACATTAATTATATGACAATGAGAATGTATTTTTTCACAGAAAACGCACATTAATTATCTCACAATGAGAATGCATGAATGCACACCACTGTGGTCCCTAGCACAGACACATCACATGCACATCGAATTGGATTAGATCCAAGTACCCCCCCCCCTTTGGTACTTGGGAGCAGTAACGCCCCGCCACGGCTCCAATTATGTCACTGTGCATTCATACACCATTCAGGAACCTGGGATGACTTCTCCCTGGTCCTGGGGATCCCTACTCCACCAAAACTGAGGGTGACACCCGTATGTTATCAGGAATTCCACCCCCCCACATTCACACATCATTCACACACATAAACCAAATCATAAGTACAGTATAATAATAAAAAAAAAAAAAAAAATTACCCCTGCAACTTAGTGATGTTGCCGAGTGCTCCTTCTGGGCTGACCACGGGCACGGGCACGGCCAACTGGAGGATCTTCACGGGGGGGGTCTGGGCAGGGGAGGGAGTATCTTCACGGGGGGGGTCTGTGCAGGGGAGGGAGTATCTTCACGGGGGGGGTCTGTGCAGGGGAAGAAGGAGCCTCCCCTGGTGTCTGTCCTCCTGCTGGCCTGCCCTCCAAGGCCACGGCTATCCTTGTCAGACAGGCAGTGATGTCAGCCGCATTAGCCTGGCCAGCCCGGGTATTGTCCTGCACAGCCCGGGTATTGGCCTGCACAGCCTGGGTCAGGGCAGTCACCTCCTGGGCCACGCCTGTTGTGGCGTTCTTCAGGTCCCACAAACAGGTGATGACCCCCACTGAGTTGGTGGCCACATCACCCAGTGAATCCCTCATTAAACCCAGGCTGTGCTCCACCTTGGACATTGTTTTTTTAATTTCACCCAGACTGCGGGTCTGCCGGGCATTGTCCCTCAGCAGACTGACCGGCAGACGCTCAAACCCCCCCTGGTTTCCGGGGTTGGCCTCCTACTTGCCCCTGAGGCTTGTGGCCTTGGAGGAGGGGTTGGAGTGACCCATGGGGGCTGCTGCATGTTGGAGGAGGGTTGGGAGGGGCCACCCCTGATGGTGGCCTGACTGCTGGGAGCCTCTGGGGTACCCTCAGGGGATGACTCAAAGGTCCTATCTTGGCCCATCAGGATTTGCTGGCCAATAACAATGTTTTCATCTTCCTCCCCCTCATCCTCCTCCCACTCAACATCCAAATTAGGGGAGTTGTGGGCACTCCCCTCCCATGGCGAATCCTGCCCTTCTTGGGACTCAGCATCAGCCTGTCTTGGGGGTGGTGCAGCAGCCTGCCCTGATGGGCCAGCAACCTCCTGCCCTGATGGGGCTGCCACCTCCTGCCCTGATGGGGCTGCCACCTCCTGCCCTGATGGGGCTGCCACCTCCTGGCCATCTGGGGAGGACACAAAACAATCATAGGTTGGTGGATCCACACACTTGGCACATCTTCCCTTCCCCCACCCACACATGCTAATCATCAGATAGAAAAAATAAAAAACTTACCTGTCCTCACAGGAGCATCAGAGTCAAAGCCAGGCAGGCCCACCACCTGCTGTGGGTGGAAACACTGGGCCACTGCCCATTCCTCCTCACTCATCCTGACTGGGCAGGGTCCCCCTCCTCCAGTGCCCCTGGTATGGGCATGCAGCGTTGCCAGCTTGTTCCGGGACACGCTCTTTAAATCGTTTATTTTTTTTTGGATTCCAGCGATGGTCCTGGTCTCCCCCCCCCCCGACGCATTGATCCGATCGGTGATCTTTTTAAGGATCTCCTTCCTCCTGGCGGGGGTGGTGTTCTGGCTCTCAGGGCCATGTAGAAAACTACCATATTTTATGATGCCCTGAGCAAGAATATGCTTCTCTGCCACTGAAAAATTTAGCTTCCTGCGCTTGGTGGCCATCACAGACACCACCCAGCAACAGGAAACTCACCCAAAAAACAATCAACAATACACACACAACAAAAAAAAAAATCACAGCAAAAAAAAAAAAAAACACAAACAGACAGCTACTATAAATTCAAAAACAAACAGGCAAAAAAGGGAAACAAAAAACAATCACACACCAAAAAACAAACACTTATCAAAAACAAACAGGCAAAAAATCAAAACAAATAACAAATTATCAAAAACAAACACCAACTATACTCTACAACTCCAAAACAACTTTTCTCACAAACAAATCTTACCAACAAACACTGACAAACGTTCAAAGCAGAAGCAACTTGCTTTAGGAAGGGAACACAGGGAAATACTTTTGCAAGGGAAGTGTGTTTGACTGGGGCTATTTAGACACAGGGCGATCCTCAAACTAAGTACGCTTGGCCTTTTACCTATCTCACTGATTGCGATGAGCAAAGTTCTGCACATGCCCAGTGAGGTCCAGATTTGTGCGCGCATGCGCAGTACGGCCGGCCCTTCATTTGCATGGGGTCACGGCTCATTACAATGAAGCACGCCCACTTCCTTCCCACTTGCCATAACCACGCCTTACGCCTCGGAATTTAGGTTACGGATGGCGCAATTTTGTGCGCAAATGCGCTGTGGATACGGCACTTACGACACCAACTTAAGGCGCCGTAACTTAAATGACATAAGTTAGGTAATACTAAATTTGCACAGCTTTTTGAGAATTTGGCCCATAGAGACTTAGGGCCAGATCCACAGCCAGCCGCCGTAACTTATTTTTTCCCATTTAAGTTACACTGACGGAAAATTTCTACCTAAGTGCCCGATCCACAAAGCACTTACCTAGAAATTTTCGGGTGTCTAACTTAAATTCCGCCAGCCCAAGGCGTTCCTATTCAAATGGGGGCGAGTCCCATTTAAATTAGGCGCGCTCCCGCACCGGACGTCATTTTCCCGACGTGCATAGTGCGAAATTACGTTACGCCGAGCTTCGTGAATCGCGCCGGGTCAAAAAATTGCGTTGGGATAAAAAAAAGATACGGCGGGAAATTTAAAAAAAATAAATAAAAATAACAGCGTCGCGGGTAAGAAGGGTCTACTTTTACAAGGTGTAAACAGTTTACACTTTGTAAAAGCAGCCCTAATTTTACACATGCACCTTAATACTTACGGAGAAAAAACGAAGCGTAAAAGCTTCGTGGATCTCCGTAAGTGCTAATTTGCATACCCGAAGCGGCATTTCGACACGAAATGCCCCCAGCGGCAGATGCAGTACTGCATCCTAAGATCCGGCAGTGTAAGTCCCTTACACATGTCGGATCTTCTGCCTATCTTTTGGCAACTGATTCTGTGGATCAGTTCCAAAGATAGAAACAGGGATACGACGGCGTATCAGTAGATACGCCGGCGTATCCCTTTTGAGGATCTGGCCCTTAAATCAGATTATAAAATGACATGATATATGCTCTGTAAGTATTTGGACTGGTTTAGCATGTTTTACTCATGTTTCAGAAACAAATTAGGAAGGAAGTTTGTCTCTCTTGACATACTGAATTTCCTAATAAGAGTAATCAGGAGCTGCATATGAGAGGGGCTCAGTCCACTCCATTATATGAGTCTGTTAATGTGAGTAATGGATGGCATTGTTTGATTTTTCCAATCATTTGTTGCACTGCTCTTCAGGCTCCAGTCCCGTAAGGGATGGTACATGGTAAAGTCAGAAAAAGAAAAGAAGAGAGCTAACTGACTGAAAACATCTTAATAACAGTCATTAGGAAGATGTCAGGCTCTTTCTGCTCTACCAAGACCCTTTTAGCCCTGACCTAAAGCTAACCACATTTTGCCCTGTGTGCTCTTCTAGCAAAGTATTATTTGCCAGACAGTTATTTTTCACCAGGAGCTGCTTTAAGGAAGAAAACATTTCTAAACTAAGCAATTTATTTTAGAATGGAAAAAATTAAATAAAAAATACAGCAAGCATAAAACAGCAAAACAACTTGGATAAAACACAATGTGAACATGCTTTTATCTTTTGTGTTAATAGGCTGTATAATGCCCTAAGGTTGCCATATCATGATATACAGTAAGTTTCCAAGGCTGGCAGGCCTGTATACCCTCATTTAAATTTGAACTTCAGGCAAACTACACATACACTGATGTATAAGGCTGCATTCACCTCTAGGCGGACAAAATCGCGGCGTTTTGTCCCGCGAATTGTGGCGACAAATAGCCGCGTTTTGTACCGCGATTTGCGGCGACAAAACACTGCGATTGTCGGCCTAGATGTGTCCCTAGATTGTCCCCCTATGGAGATGGTTCCCATTTCCTATGCCGAACGCCGAAAGCCGCCTGAAAAAAAGGTCCGGGACTTTTTTTCAGGCGGCAGGCGGCAGGCGTGGAGATGTGAACCATCTCCATAGAGGGCAATGTTAAATCATCCCTCTGGCGTGTCGGGGCGGCAGCGGGCGTCACACTACAGGCGACAAAACGCCTAGGTGTGAATGGGCTCTAAGAGTGCTCTCTTATTTGAATGAATGAATGAATGAATGACTTGTATAGCGCAACGCATGCGAACTGAATCGCCTCTGGGCGCTTTTTCCAGCCAGTATCTGCTTGGCTGGTGCGGTCATTTTTACCCCATAGGATCATGACACGCTAGGGACACGCTAGGGACACACATATATACATATATATACTGGGCCAATTTGGACGAGATCCAATTTACCTACCAGCATGTCTTTGGCAGCATGTCAAATACAAATGATTTGTATTTCTGTCCATTCTGCCCTGATAATTAAGCAGCTCGGCCACTCAGCACATTCCTTTAAGTAGGACAGAAAACCTTATTTTTCTCTGCTGTAGTTAAAGTGGAGTTTCCATCCCCAAATTTTTTTTCATTATTGTGCTCATTAAACCTAAAAAATAAAAAAATAAAAAAAATGTTTTTTCACTCACCTGGAAATGCCTGTTGCTATGCGGTCCCACGAAATCTGCCTTTGGAATCACCTAGGATTCTGATATCATCTCCCTCTAATGCTCCTGGGAAATGTGTGTCATAATTTCCCAGGATGCATGCGCTACCCAATTATCACTCCCCATCCAAGACTTCCAGGAAGTAAGTGCTTGTGGGCTTCACAATGCCCACAAGCAAAATGACAACGGTGTGGACATAGTTTTATAAACTATCTTTTTTGAATAACTATGCGGAGCGGCGGTGGATTGTAAAATAGTAAGTGACTGGATTTATATTATAAAAAAGCATGATGAAAGGACATACATTTAAAAAAATGCTAATTGTGGTTGGAACCCCGCTTTAAGTAAAACTCACAGAACTTGTCCCCCCAGCCTTTTACTAGACAGTGAAAGGAAAAAGTAGCAGACTGATTTACAGATCTCCCTGTCACTGCTCTCTCTTTCTATCTCTTTCTGAAACCCGGACAGCAGCACTTTAAGGGGTGGAAAGTTGTACTGAGCCAGGTGCTGCACTGTGCATAGGGGAAATATTTTTCTTGGTGAGCCAGGGAGAAAAATCCAGAAAGGCTACTGTGCTTGCTGTTTGCTGGGCTGAGCATGAGAGGACCACAAGTTGGATGCAGAATAGGTTCTGGTGCAGAGTGCATGTGCCAGGAGCCTGGGTGGGCAATATGGACTGTGCTCAGGGCTGGATTTCCCACAAGGCCACCCGAGGCCAGGCCTCGGGCGGCAGTGGTGAAGGGGCGGCGCCGCTTCTGCAGCGACCTTTTGCCTTTCGCGGGCCCTCCCTGCCGCCGAGTACTTTCCCCCCTCTCTTTACAGTAACATTTCACAGCGCCTCTCCGGGACTCCTTTGCTCCAGCCTGTCCCTCTGGAGCAGTGCTGTGTCTGTGTGTGAGTGCAGGGGGGGGGTGGGAGCATTGAGAGGTCAGCTGACCTCCTGGTCGGCGGGGACACCAAGCACCCAGCGCTGAGGAGATCCCGGATGTCTGAGATGGTCAAAGATGCAGAGGTAAGGAGGAGAATGGATCCTCCCTCTCTACATCGAGCTGTGTGTGGGGGGGAGGGGGGAGGTGTGTTCTACATCGAGCTGTGTGTGGGGGGGGGCTGTGTGTGTGGGGGGGTGAGGTGTGTTCTACATCGAGCTGTGTGTGGGGGGGGGATTGAGGTGTGTTCTACATCGAGCTGTGTGTGGGGGGGAGGGGGGAGGTGTGTTCTACATCGAGCTGTGTGTGGGGGGGAGGGGGAGGTGTGTTCTACATCGAGCTGTGTGTGGGGGGGAGCTGTGTGTGGGGGGAGGGGGGGTGAGGTGTGTTCTACATCGAGCTGTGTGTGATAGGTAGGGAGACCACCGCTCCAGGTGAGCACAGGCCGGTAATCAATGTCCACTCAGGAATCACACGGGTGCTGGCAATGCATAGAATTAAGCAGGTGGGAGAATGGATGGACAGCCGCACTCCAAAAAGTCTTGTTGAAAAAAGACGTGCTCTTTATTGTAAAAAGGAAAAAATGCACAGCACACAACAGCATACAGTGGGATAGACAGCTGACGCGTTTCGCACTAACAACTAATGCATAGTCATCAGCTATGACTAAGCATTAGTTGTTAATGCGAAACGCGTCAGCTGTCTATCCCACTGTATGCTGTTGTGTGCTGTGCATTTTTTCCTTTTTACAATAAAGAGCACGTCTTTTTTCAACAAGACTTTTTGGAGTGCGGCTGTCCATCCATTCTCCCACCTGCTTAATCGAGCTGTGTGTGGGGGGGAGGATTGAGGTGTGTTCTACATTGAGCTGTGTGTGGGGGGGAGCTGTGTGTGGGGGTGAGGTGTGTTCTACATCGAGCTGTGTGTGGGGGGGAGGGGGTGAGGTGAGTTCTACATCGAGCTGTGTGTGGGGGGAGGGGGTGAGGTGAGTTCTACATCGAGCTGTGTGTGTGGGGGGGTGACACCTGAGATGTAAGGAAAGACTCCGCTGGGGACAGTGACACCTGAGATGTAAGGAAGCACTCTGCTGGGGACAGTGACACCTGAGATGTAAGGAAGCACTCCGCTGGGGACAGTGACACCTGAGGTGTAAGGAAGCACTCCGCTGGGGACAGTGACACCTGAGATGTAAGGAAGCACTCTGCTGGGGACAGTGACACCTGAGGTGTAAGGAAGCACTCCGCTGGGGACAGTGACACCTGAGGTGTAAGGAAGCACTCCGCTGGCTGGGGACAGTGACACCTGAGATGTAAGGAAGCACTCTGCTGGGGACAGTGACACCTGAGATGTAAGGAAGCACTCCGCTGGGGACAGTGACACCTGAGGTGTAAGGAAGCACTCCGCTGGCTGGGGACAGTGACACCTGAGGTGTAAGGAAGCACTCCGCTGGCTGGGGACAGTGACACCTGAGATGTAAGGAGCACTCCGCTGGCTGGGGACAGTGACACCTGAGATGTAAGGAAGCACTCCGCTGGCTGGGGACAGTGACACCTGAGATGTAAGGAAGCACTCCGCTGGGGACAGTGACACCTGAGGTGTAAGGAAGCACTCCGCTGGGGACAGTGACACCTGAGGTGTAAGGAAGCACTACGCTGGCTGGGGACAGTGGTGACACCTGAGATGTAAGGAAGCACTCCGCTGGCTGGGGACAGTGACACCTGAGATGTAAGGAAGCACTCCGCTGGCTGGGGACAGTGACACCTGAGATGTAAGGAAGCACTCCGCTGGCTGGGGACAGTGACACCTGAGGTGTAAGGAAGCACTCCGCTGGCTGGGGACAGTGACACCTGAGATGTAAGGAGCACTCCGCTGGGGACAGTGACACCTGAGATGTAAGGAAGCACTCCGCTGGCTGGGGACAGTGACATCAGGGCTCCCACTCATTCTGCATTATGGTGAGTTGAACTATTAATTTTATATTACATTGTAATAATAGATGAGTCTGTGATGGGGGATCTTTTATGGGGGGCTTTGTGATGGATGACCTTATATGGGGGCTTTTTGATGGGGGAAATCAGTGATGGGGATCGGTGGCTGTCTCGGCTCCTCCTCGCAAGAACTAACCCCCTTCATGCGAGCTCTCTCGCATATGGGTTAGTTCTTGCGTGCGCGCGCTCCCGTGATACATTTGGCGGCTATATCACTTGGCCCCTGTGTGTGTGTGTGTGTGGGGGGGGGGGGGCGGCATTGAAGGACCCGGCCTTGGGGCGGCACAGGGAGTAAATCCGGGCCTGACTGTGCTGCCCAGGGACTGCTGTAGGTGCAAAGCTCGGGTACTGAGAACAAAACTGCTACAGGAGACAATTTGTTGTAGACTGCTGCTGCCTACAGACGGCTACATTTTAGACTGAGCTGAGCAGTGGTGGACTACATCTCATAGTGTGGCAGAAGAGAGAGAGACCGTGGCTGTTCCTTATTCCGTGAGAGAAAAGGATGCTGTTCCTAATTCCTTGTGTAGAGGACCATGCCGTGCTGCCCCTGGATGCTGGCTTGAGAGGGGGCCCCAAGTGGGGGCAAGACTTTTTGCATGCCCTTTGAGGGACCAAGTTGGACAAGCATTAGTGGTGAAAGACCTCTTTACTGCCTTCATTCTTTGTTTGACTACTTTAGTTAGACTATGCTGGCTTTCAGGGAGTTTGGACAGTTTTCTTTTGGGAGCACTTTCTCACTCAACTTGAGATTATAAAAACTGTTTAAAAGAGCGCCTTAAAAGTAATTTAGTGAGGGACTTTAGACCCTAATTAGGTCATTTACTAATTTTACCCGACCTTTATGGTTATTTTGCTTTTGAGTGCTGTCTAATAACTGTTCTGTTGTATTATCACTGTTTTTGTTTTTTGACCTTTTCCTTGCATTCCTTGGGCTTTTGCGTTTAAAAAAAAAACATAATAAGCCACTAGATGTGTCTGTGAGACAGGGTTCATCACTGGGATGATCAGAAGGATGCCAATTTATAAAAGAATGAACAAGTACGTAACACACCATTAGAAATTTGGGCGAACAATCATCTGGTTTTCTTCATTGTTTCATAGCATGTTGAAAACGAGAGTGGAAAAAATGTATGAAAATTCTTGTAAGACAAAGGCTTTTTAAGATTTTTTTGTTGTCTACTGTTTCTAATCATGCGCAGCAAACATGAAAAAAAATTCAGACCCGAACCACGAACCCTGTGACCTAGTATGTTTCAGGAGGGCAGGCTGCATGCTCCGATAAGGGTCTAGTAGGGATTTTAAAAGGGGACCCCATGTAGTTTATTTATTTTTATTTTGGGGTGCCCCTCAAAATGTATAGCAGACCCAAAGGGGTTTTTTTTTCAAATTTTTCTATTTCAATGTTTTTTTTCTGTCATTCAGCTGTCAGCGCCGCTGACAGCTGATGACTCATCTTTTCTTAAGCACATGGTGGCTGTTTTCCCAGCCCACTCCTTAAGAACCAGCAGTTATTTGTTATTCGGGTGTTCGCCAAACATAAAAACAGGCGATATTTGGGCGAAACTTATGCTGGCCCCAACTGCTCGCCCAACACTAATCACGGGGTGTCAGAGGGTCAGCATCTAAATACCAGTTTGCCTAAATTGTTGGCTTTACAGTTCCCTTTCTTTTCCAGCTGGTGTATTCTGCCCTCTCTCAGGAATTTGTGGCCTCTGCTGTACCACATGGTCAACCGCAGGGTCCACATGACCACAAATATATAGTCCAGCAAGTATGGGTAAGAATGTTACAGTGCATATCATTCATGGCTCACTGGGTGATTCTGCTGTCAACCTGCATCCTTACAGCTAATAGTAATGTTCCAGAGCTGTCCTCTCCACCTCCTCTTAAGGCTCAATGGCCATTTATGCTGAGTCATCCTCTGATACATCAGTCCCCCTTAAGCATTCAAAAGGCTATGCAATGGCTCTGGTAAAAAGATACAAAAAACTCCTGCAGCTGGTGCAGCATACCTAGGGGACAGGAGCCACACTAGGACAGAGATTCTTTCAGGTCTGCAGAGGCAGACCCAGAGGTGATTAACTCCAAGGCAACATGTGCTAGGAGTGGTGATGTGTGACAATGGCACCAACATGGCACCAAAATGCTCTCCACCAGGGTGTAATCAGATTGTTCTCTCTCCTTCAAAAAACTGTGGTCTTTCTGATAAAGGCTTAAAAAACCCTCAAAACTGTTAAATTTTCAGTCTTCAAACTTAGCAAATAACCCTACATTTTCTTTTCTTTTACATGTAATCTACCTGGTCTCTTTCTTTGCAATAGCGGAATAGCAAAAAAAAAAAGGATTCAGTCTGCATCTGATTGTTTTGATTGTTTAGGTTAATGGTCTGAAAGAAAAAGACTCTGGGCCGGATTCAGATACCTCAGCGTATCTCCGATACGTTACGCCGCTCTAACTTTGGGCGCGAGTTCTTTATTCAGAAAGAACTTGCGCCCTTAGTTACGGCGGCGAAACGTATGTGTTGCGGCGTAAGGCCGCGTATTTCAAATGGGGATGTAGGGGGCGTGTTTTATTCAAATTTGTGTTGACCCCGCGTTTTTTACGTTTTACTTGAACGGCGCATGCGCCGTCCGTAAAATATCCCAGTGTGCATTGCTCTAAATGACATCGCAAGGACGTCATTGCTTTCGACGTGAACGTAAATTCCGTCCATCCGTATTCGCGAACGACTTACACAAACGACGTTAAAAATTCAAAACTCGGCGCGGGAACGACGACCATACTTAACATTAGCTACCCCTCATATAGCAGGGGTAACTATACACCGGAAAAATCCGAACGCAAACGACGTACAAAAAAAGCGCCGGGCGGTCGTTCGTTTCTGAATCGGCGTAACCACTCATTTGCATATTCCTTGCGTAAAAATACGGAAGCGCCACCTAGCGGCCAGCCTGGAATTGCAGCCTAAGATCCGACGGTGTAAGACACTTACCCCGGGAGGATCTTAGGGATATCTATGCGTAACTGATTCTCTGAATCAGTCGCATAGATACGACCGGCCGAACTCAGAGATACGACGGCGTATCAGGAGATACGCCGTCGTATCTCTTTCTGAATCCGGCCCACTGTTATTTGTTTATCTCAGACCAGGTCTGCCTGATCTTCCTTTTGACATTGAATATTAGAAAATATGGAATACATACTGTACAGCTAATCAGTTCAGTTTTTCTAGCTTGTGGCTCTGAAAAAGCACATTTTGATTAATAGTTTAGGACAACCTACCTAGTCCATTTTGCATTGTGGCCTAATAAAAAATATTTACATGGTGTGCTGCATGTCTGTGTAGTATTTCTGGCTTTTGGATGTGACATAATATACTGCCTTTTTTTCATCCCTTAGAGTGGCCAATTACAAATGTTTGCTAAATTGGCAATCTCTATAATATTTAGGGCTGTCTTTGGAATATTATACACTAATTGTTTTTCTTGGAAATAATTGACTCTTCTCTCCATCTTATATTCATGCCTTTGGCTGCAATCAAACTGCTTGCACTGTCTCCAGCTACCGTGTGAACATTTTTGTGTTTGTCCCTGAACATATACAACTTCCTCAAGTCTGCAATGTGGCTTTGTGTTTTGGAGGTGTTTTGATGCACTCTAGTTTGACATTTTTTTCAACTTCATGCACAATAATGTGTCACTGAATAGAAGATAACAACAAGCAGTGATCTGTGACTTGTCTTTTTTTAATTACATAACTTACAATAATTTTTTACTGTATTGCTTCTGCTTCTTCCAATGGTACAAAGTGTCCAGTGGTGTTAACTACCACTTTATGACCTTGAACAAAACCTATACTAGTATACCCATTGAAAACGTACTTGCGTTTCATAGCCATTTATCGTCACCATAGGCTCCTTCCGAAACTATTTCAGAACAACTAGCAGATGACCACCTGACACATAATCTACTGCTACGCTCTCACGACAAGCCCACCTTGACCATCCCATATCTGTAGCAGAGGTAACGCCAGCAATTGAATTCATTAGCAGCAATAAACACCTTGGTCCTGATAAGCTACCCACATCCTAATATAAGAAATGTGTGGATTTCCTAGCCTCCCTTCCCACTAATGTATTCAACTCCCGTCTTGATGGCCACTCCTTCCGCCCTAAATCACTACATGGAAACATCACAATGATTCCGAAACCTGATACTGATGCCACCATCTAGTCCAGTTATTGCTCAATTTTACTGCTCTATCAAGATGTCATATTGTTGGAAAAGGTGCTCTTCCTACGTTTGAATGCGATCATTGGGTATTTGATCCATAAGGATCAAGTGGGCTTCATAACGAAATGGCAAGCCCAAGATAATACACGTAGGATAATGTTGATCCACATTTTTTGCATCCCTGCTTATTTTATGTCATTAGACATATGCAAATCATTTGACTCTGTCTGCTGTTCTTTCCTGCGATACATATTATAAAATCCAAGAGAAATCCTGCACCTTTCCAACCTTCAAACCAGTAAACAAAAAGGTCAAGTAAAAGTGACATTAACAGGTGTAAGAGTGGCAACCCAGTAAGTCCGATTAATTTAAGGGTGCAATTAGGGCGGCTAAGATAGAACACAAAAGACACATAGTGGAGGAGAGCCAAAAAATACCAAGAAATTCTTTAGGCAAATAAACAGTAAAAAAGGGAGGACAGACCATATTAGCCCCATAACGAATGAGGAAGGAAATATGGTTACAAAGGATGGGGAGATGGTATTGAATTTATTCTTCTCCTCAGTCTTCATGAAGGAATAAGGTTTCTGGCTCGATTCACACTAATGCGTTTTTTGGTGCATTTTGCATTTTGCAGAAAAGCAGGGAAATTTTTTAACATGGGTTCCTATGGAACATGTTCACATCAATGCTTTTTTGTGCCTCTGCGTTTTTGGAAAGGGTCGGGGACTTTTTTCCCCACAAAAAACAGTGTTTTGCATGTAATAGAATTGAATGGACCCGCATCCAAAACGCAAGTACCGCGTTTTTACTGCGTTTTTTTCTCGCGTTTTTACTGCGATTTTGCTGCGATTTGTGTTTTTACCTGTTTATAGCTGGTTGTTAAAGGAAATGTAAAAAAAATAAAATTGATGTAAAAAAAAAAAAAAAAAGCAAATCGCTGTAAAATCGTGGTAAAAACGCACAGCAAAAAAAGCAGCAAGCACCGCAAAAAGCACTGCAAAAACGCTAAAAAGCAACATGCATAAGTGTGAACCGAGCCTCAGTAACCAAAACTGCAGTGTTTGTCCTCATAACACATCACAGGAAGCACCCTGATGGCTAACAGAGGACAGAATTAGAGATAGACTTGGAAAACTTAACATTAACCGCTTGCCAACCATGTCACGCCGATATACGTCGGCAAAATGGCACGGCTGCGCAAAGCAACGTATATATACGTTGCTTTGAATTTTGCGCCGTGTGGGCGCGCACGCGCCCCTGCCACGAGTTTTGTGCCCGTGGGACCCGTGGACTCGATGTCCACCGGTGTCCTGTGATCTCGTCACAGAGCTGCAGAACAGGGGGATGCCTGTGTAAACAAGGCATTTGCCTGTTTTGCCTTGTGACAGGACAGTGATCTACTGCTCCCTGTCATCGGGAGCAGTGATCAGTGTTGTGTCACTCGTAGCCCAGCATCCACACAGTTAGAATCACTCCCTAGGACACACTTAACCCCTTCCTCGCCCCCTGGTAGTTAACCCCCTTCCTGTCAGTATCATTTACACAGTAATCAGTGCATTTTTATAGCACTGATCACTGTATAAGTAAGAAGGCTGGCCGCAGGCCAGCCTGTATTTGTGGGAGGAGTCTGAGGCTATTTAAGACTCCCTCCCTGTCAGGGCTGGGTCGCCGGCGATTTCTGTGTAGGAGGGGGCGTGTCATATCAGCGTCAGCAGACGCCATTCAGCCGTCGGATTTGGAGGAGGGAGGGGTCGTCCGCCCGCTCGCTCATGGCGGCTCCACATGGGGATCTGACCCACCAGCGTCTCTCTAAACGAGTACCTGGCGGTATGGGGGGAGCGGGAGCCGCCTTCCACCCTGGGCTATCGGCTGCAATTCTCCGGGTACACGAGGGGGGGCCATCCAACCTCCCTCCCACTCCTCCGAGCACACACCGGCGTGTTGCGGGGGCCGTCCACTCCTCCTCCCTGTCAGTTCTCAACTCACGCTGAGGGTGGGGGGGCGGCAAGCCATCCATCCCCTTACTACTCCATGCGCCGCAGGTCTGTTTAGGGGATTGTTTCCTTCCCCCGGGGGTCCACATCTTGCCACCTATCTGCCTGCCTGTATCTCTAGCCGGTCAGACACCCTTCTCCCGCCGCCGGCGGTCACGTGGTTTCTCCGGTGCTCGTCCGGGTCCTCCTCTCGCATGCCCGCTTGTTTGTCCACGTGCTCCCTGAGTAGCATAGGCTTAGCATAACTGTTACATCGCATGTAGTATGAAACCTGTAATGGTAACACACAGGGAACATAGTCACGCATGCACTTCACATCCAGCTCTGTGTTCACTACTGTCAATGTGTCATGCTTCTCCCCCTGTCTCAGGTTTCTGGTTGCTTTATGTTTTCATGCCTTCATGTTTCTCATGCGACATTGTTCTCATGCGACATTGTTTCTCATGCGACATTGTTTCTCATGCGACTGTTTCTCATGCGACATTGTTTCTCATGCGACCACGTATCTCATGGTATTTTCTCATGCGGCTACGTTTCTCATGCGACATTGTTTCTCATGCGACTGTTTCTCATGTGACTTTGTTTCTCATGCGACATTGTTTCTCATGCGACCACGTATCTCATGGTATTTTCTCATGCGGCTACGTTTCTCATGCGACATTGTTTCTCATGCGACTGTTTCTCATGCGACTGTTTCTCATGCGACTGTTTCTCATGTGACTGTTTCTCATGCGACATTGTTTCTCATGCGACTGTTTCTCATGCGACATTTTTCGCATGCAACCACGTTTCTCATGCGACCACGTGTCTCAGGGTATTTTCTCATGCGACCACGTGTCTCATGGTTTTTTCTCATGCGATTTTGTCTCATGCGAGTTGTGTCTCATGGTGTTTCTCATGCGGCTACGTTTCTCATGCGATTTGGTGTCTCATGGTATTTTCTCGTACGGCTATGTTTCTCATGCGATTTTGTGTCTCATGCGATTTTGTGTCTCATGCGATTTTGTGTCTCATGGTATTTTCTCATGCGACTACGTTTCTCATGCGATTTTGTGTCTTATGGTATTTTCTCATGCGACTACATTTCTCATGCGACTACGTTTCTCACGCGATTTTGTGTCATGGTATTTTCTCATGCGGTTCAGTTTCTCATGCGATTACGTTTCACATGGTATTGTCTCATGCGATTTTGTGTCATGCGATTGCGTGTCTCATGTGATTTGCGTCTCATGAGATTTTTGTCATGTGGTTACGGTTCTCATGCGTTCACGTTTCACATGGTATTCTCATGCGATTACGTTTCACATGGTATTTTCTCATGCGATTTTGTGTCTCATGCGATGTTGTCTCATATGATTCAGTGTCTCATGCGATTTTGTTATGCGGTTACGGTTCTCATGCGATCACGTTTCACATGGTATTCTTATGCGATTACGTTTCTTATGCGATCACGTTTCACATGGTATTTCTCATGCATTTTTGTGTCTCATGCGATTGGTCATGCGATCACATTTCACATGGTAGTTTCTCATGCGATTACGGTTCTCATGTGTTACAGTTCCCATGCGATCACGGTTCTCACAGGGGGGGGGGTTCACTTTATGTCTGCCATTACGTTTCTGTCCCTGGTTTCGTTTTTTGCGTTGCTGTCCTGGGTTTTGTTTTTGTCATTACGTTTCTGTCCCTGGTTTCATGGCGTTTCTCATGCGATGACGTTTTTCTTGGCGTTTCTCATGCGATGACGTTTCTCATGCGATTCCGTTTCACATACGATGACGTTTTTCATGCGATTACGGTTCACATACGATGACGTTTCTCATGGTGGTTGCTCATGCGATGACGTTTCTCATGGTGGTTGCTCATGCGATGACGTTTCTCATGCATTCACGTGGCTCATGGCATTTTCGCATACGCTACGGTTCGCATGGTAGTCGGTCATTTGGTGACGTCTCTCATGGTAGGCGCTCATGCGTTTCTCATGGTAGTCGCACATGCAAGTACATTGCTAGTATCATGCGTTTCTGCCCCCAGGTTTGCTGTCATAGTGTTCGGGCCGCACGATTTCTGTTTCAACATTTGTCATTACATATCTGCCTCAATGTTGCAGGCGCAGCTTTCTCTCATACCATTCATGCCCAGGTTTCTGCCAGATTTTGCCTCAGCGTTCCAGGCTGGGGTTTCTGTCATACCATTCTGCCTCAGGTTACTGTCATCACGTTTTCCCCAGGTTGTTGTCATACGTGTCTGCCCCAGGGTTTTGCTGTCATACGTGTCTGCCCACGTGTCTGCCTCAGGGTTTTGCTGTCATAGCGTTTCTGCCCCAGGTTTCGGTTATAGGGTTCTGCCCCAGGTTTTCGGTCATAGGGTTTCTGCCCCAGGGTTGTGGTCATAGGGTTTCTGCCCCAGGTTTGCAGTCATAGGGTTTCTGCCCCAGGGTTTCGGTCATAGGGTTTCTGCCCCAGGGTTTCGGTCATAGGGTTTCTGCCCCAGGGTTTCGGTCATAGGGTTTCTGCCCCAGGTTGCTGTCATCAGGTTTGCTGTCATGGCGGTTCTGCCTCTGGTTTTCCGTCATAGCGTCTCTGCCCCTGGCTTTCTGTCTGGGCACGGCGGCCCCCCACGCTTTCTGTCTGGGCACGGCGGCCCCCCGCGCTTTCTGTCTGGGCACGGCGGCCCCCACGTTTTCTGTCTGGGCACGGCGGCCCCCACGTTTTCTGTCTGGGCACTACGACCCCCACGTTTTGTCTTTTTTCTGTCTGGCATTGCGTTTCTGTCTCAGCATTTCAGGCTCAGTGTCGCTCTCATACCAGGTTTGCCCCAGGGTTTTGTTTTTATTTTTGTCCTATATATTTTTTGATTCAGTATTCTGGTTCAGTGGGTCTCCCGTACCATTTCTGCCCCAGGTTTTGCTACAAGTTTTCAGTCTCAGCATTTCTGTTGCCCCCACGATTTCTGGTCCCCTTAATTTCTGTCATAGCATTTCTGCCCTCACGATTTCTGTTTTAGTGTTGCCCCACGATTCCTGTCTGTGTTTGTTTGTCTTGGTTTTGTCATCTCCGTGGTGACTATGTCTCATTGTATGTTGTCCACGTTGCATCTGGGTTGATTAGCTAGTGCTCACATCTCAGGATCTGTCACGTCTTCAGATTCTTACGGGCTGAGGTTTCGTTTTTAATTGATTGTTGACCACAATCTTCTCGCCTGTATACCATACGTCATACGTGCACGTTCATTCATACACCTATACGATTACCCACCACCGTCCGTGGGTACACTAGCCTTGAGTGTTCAGTTAAATTGCCTGTCTCTGCGCGGCAGGTTACTCGGGCTCACATGCCAGTCACACTGGGTTGGGGTGTCATCGGGGTCATTTATGCGCAGTGGTCTTGATGTTCTGATCATATATAGGTAGGCTCATAGGGTGTTGTTGTGGCATGTCTGGTTTCTGTCTTGTCTAGGTTGTGTCAGTACACCCCCAGTTCCTGCTCTTCTTCCATTTCTGCTGGCCATTTCATCATCCCTTTGGGTCCGGTCTATCAGTCCTTCTAGTTATGTCTGAGCTACGGGTGTTCCTTGTCGGAGGTGGTGGTGGAATCTCCCATCCCCGATTCTCTGACGTCCCTTCCATGGGTACTTGCAGCCAAGTCTATCAGGTAGGAACGGGTTTCATGTGTCGACATGGTTCCTTGTCAGGTTGGTGCTGCCGTAGCGCATGGGCCTCGTCCTGCTGCTCTGACAATTTATCCATCAGGTTTCCAGCACTTCAGGCTCCTGTCAGTTGTCAATTTTTGCAACTCACCCACTCACTTTCCATATTAAGTATGGGTAGGTCAGGGGTTGGGGGGTTTCCTTACGGAGCTAAGTCTGGTGTCCGGTTGTAGTGTATTATTGTTAGGCATGGTTGCAGGGGCATCGCGGGCTAGTTCTGGTTCAGTTGCCCCCAAGTATCCTCGTATCATCAACGCTTCTGGCTCTCGGCTGGGGTGTCGCAGGCAGCAGGCTCGAATCAATCTTTCTCGGGGCATTGGTTGAGTTCATGGGCTGCTTCACGCGTTCGCCAGGGGCTTCCTTCTTTCACAGGTCATGAGGCAGTAGCTTCGGTCACAACGGCTACTTATCGGGTATGCATACGGTTGCCATCCGGGTGCGCGCTGCTTTACTTTTTGGTCGCTCATCTACCCCTCTCCACCTAAATATGGGTCTTTTTGCCCTCTTTCAGGCGTACCTACGGCGGGCCAAAGCGCACACTCCAGGCCATTGGTTACTAGGGTTATCGCATCCCTTACTCGAATACTTGAAGACTCTGATTACAAATGACAATGGTCGCAAAATAGCATCAAAAGTGTCCGATGTGTCCGGCAAAATGTCGCAGTCACTATGAAAATCGCTGATCACCGCCAATACTAATAAAAAAATAATAATAAAAATGCCATACAACTATCCCCTATTTTATAGACGCTATCGTTTTTGCGCAAACCACTCAATATATACGCTTATTGCAATTTTTTTACCCAAAATATGTAGAAGAATACATATCAACATAAACTGAGGAAAACATTTATATATATATATATATATATATATATATATATATATATATATTTTTTTTTTTTTTTTTGGGATATTTAAAAATAAATAAAAACTGCAGAGGTAATCAAATACCACCAAAAGAAAGCTCTATTTGTGGGGAAAAAACAGAACCAGATGGCTTGCACCCGAGGGTCATTAGGGGGGTCAGTCAAGTAATTGCCGGACCATTGTTTCTAATTTTTACTGACAGTCTACTGGTACCAGCTGATTGGAGAAAAGCCAATGTAACACCAATATTTAAAAAAGGGCCAAAATACATCCCTGGGAATTACAGACCAGTTAGCCTAACATCAATAGTATGCAGGCTCCTGGAAGGGATGATAAGGAACTATATACAAGATTTTAGTAAAGAAAACCGTATCATTAGCAGTAATCAACATGGATTCTTGAACAATCGTTCTTGCCAAACCAATCTATTAACCTTCTATGAGGAGGTGAGTTGCCATTTAGATAAAGGAAGGCCTGTAGGTGTGGTATATCTGGTTCCCCATAAACGTTTACTGTACAAAGTAATGTCCGTTGGCATGGACCATAGAGTGAGTACATGGATTGAAAACTGGTTACAAGGGCAGTGGGTAGTGATAAATGGGGAGTACTCGGAATGGACAGGGGTGGAAAGTGGGGTCCCCCAGGGTTCTGTGGTGGGACTAATCCTATTTAATTAGTTCATAAACGACCTGGAGGATGGGATAAACAGTTCAATCTCTGTATTTTCGCTACTAACCTAAGCAGGGCAATAACTTTTCCGCAGGATGTCGAAACCTTGCAAGAAGATCTGAACAAATTAATGGGGTGGGCTACTACATGGCAAATGAGGTTTAATGTGGAAAAATGTAACATAATGCATTTGGGTGGCAAACATATGAATGGAATCCACTCACAAGGGCAAGAACCTCTAGGGGAATCTAGGATAGAAAAGGACCTGGCGGTCCTAGTAGATGACAAGCTCAGCAATGGCATACAATGCCAAGCAGCTGCTAACAAAGCAAACAGAAAATTGGCTTGCATTAAAAAGGGGATTAACTCAAGAGATAAAGCGATAATTCTCCCACTCTACAAGACTCTGGTCCGGCCTCACCTGGAGTATACTGTTCAGTTCTGGGCAATAGTTCTCAGGAAGGATGTACTGGAAATGGAGCGAGTACAGAGAAGGGTAACAAAGCTAAAAAAGGGGACTGGAGGATCTTAGTTATGAAGAAAGGTTGTGCGCACTGAACTTATTCTCTCTGGAGAACATACGTTTGATGGGTATATTCACACAGAACTGTTTGGTTCCTTATTTTTCCTTGCATTATGGCTGGAGTTGACCAAACAAGAGCTGGAATTTTTCTTCTTCTTTCTCTTCTGCACTTTGAATGTTGTTGATGCCATCGCCCTGCAGATTCCAATAGACATTGATCTCTCTACAACTCTGAGGCCCTGTACACACGGCCGAGGAACTCGACGTGCCAAACACATCGAGTTCCTCGGCCAGTTCAGCCCTGAAGCCGCCGAGGAGCTCGGCGGGCCGAGAGCTCCCATAGAACAACGAGGAAATAGAGAACATGTTCTCTATTTCCTCGTCGAGCTCCTCGTCGGCTTCCTCGGCCGAAAGTGTACACACGACCAGTTTCCTCGGCAGAATTCAGCCAGAAACTCGGTCGGAAGCTGAATTCTGCCGAGGAAACTGGTCGTGTGTACGGGGCTTCAGAGGGGATTTTTATGATGTTATGCACTGTTCACTCTAAATCTTAATGAGACTCCCCCTGTGTGGTAATCTTTAGTTGTCTGTTCTATATGCACATTTCTGAATGTGATGGTATATTTTCTACAGAATAAAATACTTGAACAAGACAAAAACAAATCTGAGACGGCTATATGACGGCATCGTGACTTACAGAATTTCAAACACAAAGTCCAGTTATTAGCAGAGAAGCCAGCACAGCAACAAGATTTTGACAAGACTTTTTTCTATATAACAAAGGCTTGTCAGTAAGGGGTGGACAGGGACAGTGTGTTTGTTACAGCATTATTGCTTTTGTTTTCAAGCACAGGGAACAAAAATAGTTTCCTTTAACGTATAAAATAATCTTAACTGACAACACTTAAAATTGTGAGCATTTTTTCTAATTTTGCCATGCTGTGCTGCTTGACAGGGCAATTTTCTCAAAATTTCAGTGAATACAAGACTGAATTGGCAATTTCACTGCAAAACCAAGTTTAAAACACTCCAAGCTCATTCTACTCTATATATAGCAGACATTTTGTGAAAAGAAAAATGTGTTCTGCATATAAACTTATCTAACGTGCAGTATAAACTCTATGGACTGTTGCAAAGCATGCTACAACCAGAGCCGGATTCTTGATAAGGCCACAGAGGCCTTGGGGCTTCTGTGGGTGCAGGGCGGCGCCGTGGCAACAGAGGGGTGAAAAACCCTGTCGTCCCCGTGTCCTGCTGAAAAAAGGTCCCCTGGCAGAAAAGGACCCCCTGTACTGCGCAGACGCAGCGTGGAGCCACCAAAAATAGCCGAAGATGTAGAGCTAAAATTCAGCTCTACACGGCACCTGTGCAATGACTGTGACACATGCCGCACGCTCCCGATGCTAGTGCTACTCTGCAAGGGGCAGGGGGGATTTTAGCAATAGAGTACACGTCTTAGCGGGGCATGTCAAAACAAATGGAGGGTGTGTTTAGCATTGTTGATGGGTGGGTTTTGCAATGTTGATAGGCAGATTTGCACAAACTATTTAGCCTCGTACACACGATAGGTTAACCAGAGGACAACGGTCTGAAGGACCGTTGTCCTAGGTTAACCAATGAAGCTGACTGATGGTCCGTCATGCCTACACACCATAGGTTAAATAACCGATCGTGTCAGAACGCGGTGACATAAAAACACAACGACGTGCTGAAAAAAACGAAGTTCAATGCTTCCAAGCATGTGTCGACTTGATTCTGAGCATGCGTGGATTTTTAACCGATGGTTGCGCCTACTAACGATTGGTTTTGACCCATCGGTTACCAATCCATAGGTTCATTTTAAAGCAAGTTGTCTTTTTTTTAACCTATGTTTTTTTTTAACCTATGGTTAAATAACCTATGGGGCCTTCAGACCGTTGTCCTCTGGTTAACCTATCGTGTGTACGAGGCCTTAAACTCACAAAAGAAGCAGTATTTTAAAATGATGGACAGATTTGATAAGGGCGAGTAGTTCAATGTTGATGGCCAATTTTAATACTTGTCACAGTTTTTGCTTATTATGCTTATGACTTAACCCCATTGCAAAACCCGCCCATCAACATTACAAAGCCCACCCTCCATTTGTTTTAACACGCCCTGCTAAGACGTGCACTTTATTGCTAAAATCACCCCCGCCCCTTGCAGAGTAGCACTAGCATTGGGAGCGTGCGGCATGTTTCATAGTCATTGCACAGGTGCCGTGTAGAGCTGACTCTCAGCTCTACATCTTTGGCTATTTTCGGTGGCTTTGTTGAGGTTCGTACTGCGCAAGCGCCGTGCCTGCGCAGTACTGGCAGGTCCTTATCTGCCGGGGACCTTCACCGGCAGAACACCGGCCGGTCTGTATTGAGAAAATCATCCGCCCCTTGTCTCATCACATATGGCTACCCATCACAGTTTGCTCTGGAAGTGACGTTCCACTGAAAAATGTTGCACTGCGCATGCGCAATACCGCCATATGCGTTTCAACACTTTTATGACAAAACAGCACACTAAAACTGTGATGGGTAGCCAAATGTGACGAATCACCGCCATCTTGCTACATTCCGCACTCCTCCACCCTAAGGATACAGTGAGAAGGGGACAAGCGGACATCTTTGTACACCCCCGGAGTTTTACATTTTACACTTGTTTATTACAGTAAACTGAGGTTCCATAGTGAAATACAGTACTTAGAACTCCGTCTGACTGTTTACATGTTGAATTTTAAAAGCTGCTGATCTCACAGGTTTGCTAATCTGACAGAAGTCCGCTGCTAAAATTCAACATGTAAACAGTCAGACGGAGTTCTAAGTACTGTATTTCACTATAGAGGATTTTTAATATAATTACATTTTTTTTCATTTTTTTTTTACCTAATTTCTATCATATTGAGGGGGGGTGCTCATAAGCCCCCTATGTGATGGTGTGTGTGTGTGTGTGGGGGGGGGGGGTTGTTGGCATTGAAGGACAAATTTCTGAACAGGAATAAATTAGAACAAAATAACTAAAATGCTTATGGAGAGAAATCTAACAGACATACTACTTTTCCGCAAAGGTTTCTGTCCACAGATGGAAGACCAGTATACATTAATAAGGGTTTCAGAAGGTCCAAATCAAAGCTAAAGTCTGACAAAAATAATCAGCTATCTAGGTTATTATGTGGAACAAATATTGTCCAGGAACAAATATTACTATGTTTGTACATAATAAACAATAAAATTATTGGGTGCGCATACTGAAGTCCCAGTAAACATGTTTGTACAGTCTAAATGATCTTCTAGCAATCAATTATTCTATTGCAAAAATATTTGAAGAATGTTCACACATAATCAATATAAAATATTCCAAAAACTATGAGCAAATAATGGGAGCTTTGTTCCTTTGGCGATTTACCTGACTCTGCAAGTTTGCAGTTTTCATGGCATGTTTGTAAATACTGTATATCTGCCTTTCCTTCACTGTTAAGTTACTTGCTTCACCTCTTGACCAGTAAACCTGAAATAAAGAAGTGGAAATTTCCCTATATATGGTAGAATAGTTCACAATATAATGCCTACCATACCAGGCATTTCATAGGTATAACTGGAAACCTGCCAGATCTCAGATGGAGATGCCTGTTTGCTTATTTTACCACTTTGTTACTTGTAGGTGGGGTGCAGTGTGGTACTGAGACATTAAGTCACACAGTCAGGTGCAATATGAAACTTGTATTGAAGTAAAGTAGCAACAGTTCACAATAGACCCAGTGGGACATTTAACCAGCAGAGCACACTCACAGTTTCCAATAGGGTGAAGAAGCAGGTTCCAGACAAAATGACAGCGTTTGTTGAGAGGGGGCAGAATGAGGCCTGGCCTTCTTGTGCTCAATCAAAAAGTTATACAGAGAGCTGCAACCCTAAGCTTTCCCTCCTTGTCAGGAACCTTTTCCTATTGCTAATACTACCCACTTGCATGAAGCATGCCAAACCCAGGGACCAGGGTCTTAAATTGATTCTGCCACACCTAAGATGGCCACCAGAGTCACATTGGTGACCAGCATCCAATCGGATCACTGCCCCATTGACTCAGGAAACCATAAAAGTACCCTGTTTCTCATGACTTCCTCTCCCTATGCATTGTGGTTGAGTGCCACCTGCACTGGAGACAGCAGACTGCACCTGCCTACATACTGGCCAGGCTCAGTTCTCCAGATTTCGATGTTGGCTTATACGCACTTTCTGGAAATAGTGATGCTTGCATTTTATCGGTTGTGTGGTTTACCGGGCAACCAAAATGCTGTGCTTTCATAAGCACATGCATTTAGATGTGAAATGATGCCGGTTCCCTAAAAAACAACCACACTTCTGCTTGATTATTAACTGTTGGTGGGATAGACAGCCTTAAGCCTATATGTACTCATTTCCCAAGGGGTGGGAGGTGATCGTGACTGAGAAGTTGGCTCCTAGGAGTAACAATATTAATGTAGCCTAAAAAGTAGCTATGTCATATAGCAATGTAATGTTTGGCTGTGGGGTGAGTTTGTAAAACCAAAAATAAAAAAAGCAAGCAAAAAAAAAACTAAAAAAACACAGACATACATTGTGCTTTCTAGAGCAAGAAGAGTAGCTGAGAATGCACAGAAGGTGAATGCAATAGCTTTGTGGAAGTCATGAAGTTTGCTGGCAATAGTTGTGCTTTTCTTGGAAGGACTTAAGAGACATGTATAAGAGATCTTACTGAGGGAGCCAGGCAGTTGGAATGTAATACAAAACACCAAAATCCTATACCACCCACCCTAAACTATGTATTTATATACACATAGAGACAGTATGGATAGCTGCATCAAGCAACAAGGGCAAAAAAAAGGATTCCTCCGCTCAATGCCGATTAGTGGATTGAGTGACCTGGCAGCATTTACTACAATAAGTAACCATGGCCCAGCTGGCTCAAAAAGATAGCTGTAAGCCTTGTCATAGACAGTTTGTTGCAGTGTGCCACAATGTTTAAAGGAGATTCTCTAAGCAGAATGAAAAAGGGAGCTCAAATTCCTGAACATAGGAAAAACAAATGCAAAATTGTAGGTGTAAAGTAATAAAAGGTCCCAAGGGGGCCTGTCATGGTCAAGAGTCAGTTACTATAACAGTAGAGAAGAACCCATCAATCAGCTGGATAAGTAAACAAGCAGGTCACCCTGGTGGATGACACATGCTCACCCAAGGTACGGGTCTGAATTCTAACCAGTGTTCACTGGAGCTCCTGATTGTAGAGATGGGTCTTGCTGCATGTTAGTACCAGGTCCTCAGATTGCCCAACCAGGAGGTGAGCAAGCGGGAGTCCAGTATCAGATATAGCAGGTAGGGATCAAGCAGAAGTGTAGTCAGTAAACAAGCCAATGTTCTGTAACAAGTGGTTGCATGTTGGGATCAAGCAGAAGTGTAGACAAGAAACAAGCCAAATGTCAGCAAAAAGTAGTAGCAAAGATTTGGTTGGCAGCAAGAGTAACAAGAGCAAAATATTGGCTGGAGAGAGCAGAAGAATCTAGCATACAGGAATTGTAGAGACATGGTATAAATCAGGAAGTTCATGGGAGAAACAAGTTCAAACGAGTTCAAGGTTCCCAAGAAGCAAAACCTAAGGCAAGGTTGTCTAAGCAATCAGACAGGGACCTGACCAGTATCTCAAGTGGCTCAGGTCCCTTGTCCAGGCCCTGACAAAGCCTTTACCAGATGACTTCATGGCATGTTTAAGAATTAATTGGTGTGCCTTAAAGATTCGACAATATTTATTATTATTCGCACTCCAAATAAATTCTCAGTTAAGCCAAATCAATGATAATAGATGTATTTTCTCTTGTGGTTGGTTGGAAGCTTTACTTGATGATAATGTTAAGTATATTTTAGGCTATACATCAGAAGAAGGTCATGGTGATTTTTTTCAAATGCTGGAAAGGCAGCAATGCCCTATTATCAATACAGTTCTGCATAATGAAAGAAAATATGCTGATGAATGTGAGAGGTAAATAAACTGTACACTCTATTGGAGTCCATCCTGCTTTCTAAGCAATATATTTATAAAAGTATAAAAAGGACAGTAAGCAGCGATACGCATTTTCCTTGCATATTATATATCACTGCCTGTCGCAAAAAGGACCTCATGTTTTTTTTTTTTTTTGCTGGTTATGTGACTATTTCTGTCTTCTGGTGACTGAAATAGAGGTTATAAAAAGCCTTACTATGTAAAGGACAGTATGTTTATTAGATGAAGAACAATAATGGGGTCTTGAAATGGAAAACAAACGAATTATTAATGTTCTCATATTAAAGAGAAGCTGCATACAATAATTAAATACATCATTGTCCATCCTATTCTGATAACATCGTAAATGTAGGATAGTCTGAAGGGCACTCAGTTTACTTTGAGTTTAATGTATTTTGTAAAAGCCAGATTCTGTAAACTACTAGCCTTTGTCACATAACACTCAGCAACCTCCTCCCTCCTTCCACCTCTCTCTTGCTATATTTTCTTTATTGGGGAAATGCTAGTAGAAAGAAAGATACAAAGGCAAACATAGAAACTTATGCCTCGTACACACGACCGGTTTTCCTGGCAGGAAAACTGCCATGAGAGGTTTTGACCGGCAATCCCGTCCGTGTGTATGCTCCATCACAGTTTTCCCGACAGGAACACTGCGGGGAAAAAAAAGAAAATATGTTCTCTTTTTTCCCACCAGGGTTCCCGGCGGTCTTTTTCCCAGCAGTTTTCCTATGGGAAAAACTGCATTGGAGCATACACACGGCTGGGATTCCCAGCCAAAGCTCTCACCGCAGTTTTCCCGACGAGAAAACCTCTCATGTGTACAGGAGTAAAGTTACAGAGCAGGTTCTCGGTTTTCCCCTCAGGATTCAAAATATTGGGTTGCCATGCTGTGCTACACGAATGCCTAGATGAAAAACAAAAGTCCTGAGCAACTTGGTTGTATCCTCTGTACATATTTATGGCTTTGATTTCAATTGGTCACCTTTAACCTGTAGTAGGTAAGCAACCCCTCTCCCCCCATTCTGTAATAAGCTTACCCTATTCTCATTAAAAAAAAAAATAATGTGGAAAAACTTTTTCTCTTTGAGTTACAATTTATACTACATAGGCACAGATAAATAAACATGTCTTTTTATCAGGGAAAAAACAAAATGACGGTACAACTTACTTTAACCACTTAACCACCAGCCGCCGTCATATAACGGCGGCAAGGTGGTTGCTTAACTGGGGGTTGCCGTTATTTAACGGCGCCCTGCAGAAGCAGCAATGCGCGCCGCCTCGGGCGCGCACACAGAAGATTCTGTGCGCGCCGGGTCTATGAGACCCGGCGCTACACAGATCAAGGAAATTGACCAGTAACAGTGGTCTTTTTCCATGTGATCGTGCCGTCCAATGACGGCGCGATCACAATGTAAACACAGAAGGTCAGGGAAAGTTTATCTCCTCTCCTCTCCTCACACAGTATCAGCGAGAGAGAAGAGGAGATAAACTGTGAGTTTTACAAACCATACAAGTGCCCCATAGTGCCAAATCTGTGCCCATATTGCCCCATATTGCCAAATCTGTGCCCATATTGCCACATCAGTGCCAAATCTGTGCCCATAGTGCCACATCAGTGCCACATCTGTGCCTAAAGTGCCACATCAGTGCCACATCTGTGTTCATAGTGCCACATCTGTGCCCAGTAGTGCCACATCTGTGCCACCTGTGCCACACCAGTGTCACCAGAGCCGCACCAGTGTCACCGGAGCCGCACCCGTGTCACCAGAGCCGCACCAGTGCCACCAGAGCCACAACAGTCCTATACCAGTGCCAAAACAGTGCCGTACCAGTGCCGCCTGTGCCCACCAGTGCCGCCTGTGCCCACCAGTGCCGTCTGCGCCCACCAGTGCCGCCTGCGGCCACCAGTGCCGCCTGCGGCCACCAGTGCCACCAGGGCCACCTGTGCCCACCAGTGCCGCCTGTGCCCACCAGTGCCGCCTGTGCCCACCAGTGCTGCCTGTGCCCACCAGAGCCACCTGTGCCCACCAGAGCCACACCCGTGCCACTACAGTGCACATAAGTGCCGCCTTCTGCTAATCAGTGCACACCAGAGCCCCACCAGAGCCACCTGTGCCCACCAGAGCCACCTGTGCCCACCAGAGCCACACCCGTGCCACTTCAGTGCACATAAGTGCCGCCTGTGCCCACCTGTGTCCATCAGTGCCACCACAGTGCTCTGCAGTACAGCCTCACCAGCCACCAGTATGGCAAACAAATTCTTTACCGGTGAGCAGGCCGTACAGCGTCTACTAGCCATGAGCGATGAGAGCAGCGAGGAGTCTCTGTCCGATTCGGATTCGGCCTATGAACCCGTTATAGACAGTGGGTCGGATTCAGAATCTGAAGAGGAACGTGGGCCCAGGAAAAGAAGGGGTGCTGGCGTGGAGAAGCGGCCTACTCCCAGACGCGCAGGGCCGTCCACCTCAAGCGCTGTGCCGTCCACCTCAAAGCCCAGGCACCAGTAGGGTGTCATCTCAGCCCCAAAGGGATAGGGGGCATGCCAGCCTTCCCTATGGCCTTCAAAACCCCCTGTGGCTTCCCCCTAATTCCGGAGCAGCAAATATCCCCCCTTTCACTGCCCAGCCAGGTGTCCAGGTGAACACCGAAAACTTTTCAATGCTTAATTTTTTTAATTTACTTTTCACCGAAGATTTGCTATCCTTCATTGTGGCCCAGTGCAATCTCTACGCACAACAGTACATAAGAAGTAACCCTGGTTCCAGATATGCCCGCCCCTTTGAGTGGAGAGAACTAACCGTGGACGAATTTAACATTTTCTTAGGCCTAACCTTTACTATGGCACTTTCAAAAAAAAAAACAATTGTACTCCTACTGGTCCACCAAACCCATTCACCACATGCCACTCTTCTCCTCCCTTATGCCAAGATCCCGATATTTAATAATTATGCGGTTCCTCCACTTTAACGATAACGCCCAGTGCCCTCCCCGAAATGACCCTGCTTTTGACAAGCTATATAAAATTAGGCCACTTCTAAATTTTTTCGCTCAACGATTTCCCCAATTATATACCCCTGACCAGAACATATCTGTGGACGAGTCCCTTGTCAAATTCTCAGGCAGGCTGGGCATCAAGCAGTTCATCCCCAGCAAAAGGGCCCGATATGGGGTCAAAATGTACAAACTTTGCGACAGAGCCACAGGGTACCTCTACTCATTCATGGTGTATGAAGGGAAGGATTCCCAACTGCATCCCCCTGAATGCCCAGAGTATATGGGTGTAACGGATTATGGACTATTCTGCCTGGACATTGATAATAATTGCAGGATCTTGAGAGACTACAAGATGTTGGTTAATTGTGACCCCAACCAGTCAATATTCTATGACTCAGTCTAGTGACATGCTAATTGCGTCAGGGCCTGGGAGGCAGTCCATTGTCCTTGTATAAAGGTGTTGTAATGGACAGGTGTTAATCCCAGGTCTGCTCTCAGAACTATAATTATGCATGCTAAAAACTGTTTATGTGTGATAACACTGTCTCTGTATGCGGAGACGAAACGTCTGCCTAGGAGACGGAGTGGGTGAAGGTTTTGTTGTTATTAATTAAAGAATGTTTAGTAATTAGCCTTAGTGTGTGATGAGGGGGGGAGTGTCATTTGTTTCTGTACAGTTGTAACCAGATATAAGGAGAAAAAATGTGGAAAATAAAGTCAGTCTGCTTGACCCTTCAAACGTAGCGCGTCTCGTTTCTTGGAAGGGCGTTCGATGGGATATACCGGCGGTACTTGCATATCGCAGCTTGCCAGGGAAAAGGACGTCTCCAACGGCTGAGACCCTCACACTACTTGGGTAGCCGTTACATTGGTTGGCAGCGGTGGGATGGTCCTTTTATCCAAAGAGCAAGTGCTGAATGGAGTCGCAGTACGCCAGGCTGAAAAGATCCACACTGAAAGATCTATTGGAGATTCGTGGTAGGAGCGCCAGCAACAGACCACGGAGGGAGCTGATAGCTGAACTGCTGGAGCTGGACGAAATGGATGGATCCATGGAAGGAACGGAGCCCCTTGCACCTGTCAGCAAAGAAGATGTAATTACTGGGATTGTACAGCGGAGATTATCCTTGTATCCAGAAACGTCCGTGGAACTAATCAACCAGCTGTTTCAGGAAGCAAGGGAGGAGATACAAACGAAGAGGGGACAAGAACTGGAACTGGTAAGAGCGAGACAGCCCATTACACCTGCAGTTCCTACCCCCCCCACCTGCTGCTACAGGAAAGAAAATACCGTTCACTGCATTTAAAGCTTTTGTAGAAAGTGAGGAGGAAATCGATGGATATTTGGCGGACTTTGAGAGGCAGTGCTCACTACACCAGGTACCACCAGACCAATGGGTCACTATTTTGTCGGGGAAATTGTCGGGCAAAGCCAATGAAGCCTTTCGGGCTCTTGCTCCAGAGGATATTTTACAATATCAGCAAGTTAAAAAGGCGCTGCTAACCCGATACGCCGTAACGCCAGAAGCCTACCGCCGGCGCTTCCGGGAGTCCAAGAAGAAGGCTGTGGACTCCCACATGGAATGGGCCAACCAGTTACAAAGGGTGGCATCCCTTTGGGTCCAAGGGTGCAAGGCCAACACCGGGGAGGAAGTATTGCAGCTGTTCCTAATGGAACATTTCTTCCAAGACCTGGCCGCAGACATACAAGACTGGGTACGAGATCGCCGTCCCGCTAACTTAAACGAGGCGGCTCGGCTAGCAGATGAGTACGCGGAAACAAGGAAAGTAAGCCAGGGTACTACACGGCTGGCTCAGAAGGTAGAACCGCGTACTCCAACCGTCACCCCATGCCCAGAGTTTCAGGCTCCAGTCCCACCACGTCCTCAGGGGCCTAGCAACTACCCCCGGGATTCGCCTAGGGTGACGTGCCATCACTGCAGCGACACGAGACATATTGCTCGTTATTGCCCTTTGAGAGCTACAAATAACAATTGGAGACGCACAACACCCAACACAGAGGTCACTCCATCACGTCCCTCTGCGGACCACTGCCTGGAGACCGAAGGGGGCCCTGAGGAATGTCTGGGAATTTGGTATGAGGCAGACCCAATACAAGCGGCCTCTCCGGATAACCGTCAGCATCACTGTCAGGAGGTACGAGTGAATGGACAAGTAGCACAAGGCCTAAGAGATTCCGGGACTACTATCACTCTGATTCTAAAACATCTGGTAAAGCCAGAGAACGTGTCCACTTGCACAGTTGCCGTCCGGGTCGCAGGGGGTGCTGTATTTCGCGTACCCACCACCCGGGTGCACTTAGACTGGGGAGCCGGGTCAGGAAAGACCACAGTTGGTATCATGGACAACCTACCTGCCGAGGTGGTGCTGGGCAACGACATTGGCCCTCTGACTTCGGCTTATTTACCTACACCTGCTGCTGCTTGTGCCGTGACCACCCGCGTTGCTGGAATAAACCCGCTTGCTGCTGAGAACCGGGTAAGACTACCTTCCCCGACATGTACTGTAGATCCGGCACAATATCACAGTCTAAAATGGGAATGTGACAAGTTGGCCAGTGAGAAATCAGAGATGCAACGACACTACGTCATGTATTATGAGATGTCCCTCGGCTTGAACATTGAAATGCACAAACAGGCAGAAATTGTCAAAAGATTAAATGGGATTTGCATTCAGGTGGTGCCGTATCTGTCCCAAGAGCATCAGCAACAGGTTTTGGGAGCCATTGAGAGAGCAAAGCAAGTGACTGTTCCAGAATTGAATTCTATTCTTCACCGTCACCATCAGCTACCGACCTGGTAAGCCAATGGGAAGGCCGACGGACTGTCCAGGCAAACGGAACTTTTACCCTAACAGCAGACCGGACATCCCCAAGTTGATCCGAAAAGGATCAATCCGGGTCTGCCGGAGTGTTCCACAAAAGGGGGGCAGTGTAACGGATTATGGACTATTCTGCCTGGACATTGATAATAATTGCAGGATCTTGAGAGACTACAAGATGTTGGTTAATTGTGACCCCAACCAGTCAATATTCTATGACTCAGTCTAGTGACATGCTAATTGCGTCAGGGCCTGGGAGGCAGTCCATTGTCCTTGTATAAAGGTGTTGTAATGGACAGGTGTTAATCCCAGGTCTGCTCTCAGAACTATAATTATGCATGCTAAAAACTGTTTATGTGTGATAACACTGTTTTTGTATGCGGAGACGAAACGTCTGCCTAGGAGACGGAGTGGGTGAAGGTTTTGTTGTTATTAATTAAAGAATGTTTAGTAATTAGCCTTAGTGTGTGATGAGGGGGGGAGTGTCATTTGTTTCTGTACAGTTGTAACCAGATATAAGGAGAAAAAATGTGGAAAATAAAGTCAGTCTGCTTGACCCTTCAAACGTAGCGCGTCTCGTTTCTTGGAAGGGCGTTCGATGGGATATACCGGCGGTACTTGCATATCGCAGCTTGCCAGGGAAAAGGACGTCTCCAACGGCTGAGACCCTCACACTACTTGGGTAGCCGTTACAATGGGAGTCAGCGGAAAAGTGGTCTGGGATCTGATGTATCCACTCTTTGGAAAGGAATACCACCTTTATGTGGATAATTTCTACACCAGCTTGCCCCTGTTTCGCTGTCTTTACCTTCGGAATACCCCAGCATGTGGCACAATAAGACCCAACAGGAAAGGCTTCCCGCAAAAACTGGTGGATCAAAAGCTCAGACGAGGGGAGTCTGCAGCATTGAGGAACCAGGAGATATTGGCTGTCAGGTGGAGGGACAAACGGAACGTCCACATGCTTACATCAATCCACGACGACACCTGCGTGGAAGTCCCCAAAAGAACCGGCCCAATCCAAAAACCAAAATGCATCTATGACTATAATTTGTTCATGGGGGGAGTGGACTTCAATGACCAGATGATAGAACCCTACCTGCCCACAAGAAAATCCCGCCACTGGTACAAGAAAGTGTCCATTTATTTTTTTAGTTTGGCCTTTTATAACTCCTATGTAATCTACAAAAAATCATCAGAGAACCCCGTATCATATCTGGACTATCAAGAAGAAGTCATCACCGCCCTTTTGTACCCTGAAAACCCACCGGAAAATATTCGCTCTGATTCTGTGAGCAGACTCCACGAGTGTCACTTTCCTGAGAAAACCCCCTCCCCTGAAACAGGCCACAGAAATCAGAAGAGGTGCCGGGTGTGCTACAGAAGAGGAATTCGAAAAGACACTGTGTATTACTGTCCCGATTGTCCTTCCCAACCAGGCCTCTGTATTGGAACATGTTTCCGCCGTTACCATACGTTTCTTCATTATTAGGGACGTATGGTAAACGCAATTCTAATTTCCTGTAATTTCCCCCCACACCCCTTATGCCACTGCACTCATACCTCTGCCTTCTCCGGAACCGACCATGGCCTGTTATACGACCACTCTTTTGCCTAACCCTAAACATACTTATGCCTTCTCCGGAATCGACCATGGCCTGTTATACGACCACTCTTTTGCCTAACCCTAAACATACCTCTGCCTTCTCTGGAACTGACCCTGGCTTGTTATACGACCACTCTTTTGCCTAACCCTAAACTGTACCTACCTCTGCCTGCTCTGGAACTGACCCTGGACTGTTTGACCACGTTTTTTGCCTGCCCCTTGGATTGATCTTTTACCCTGCTATACTAGTGGGAACACAGGGGTCTCACATATGTGAGGGGCTCCAGAATTGTTTTTCTGGATGAAAAAAACTAATTTTTTAGTTTTCTCATTCCCGGATTAGGGTCTGGTTGCCCGGAGGCTTCAAAGAGATTTGGGTGGGAGAAGCCTCTACCCCTGTCCCCATTCTTTCCTGGCCCGCTACTTGGACCATGTTCCTACCAGGACGAATATTTTGCCTGACTATGGACAATTTTCCTGCCTGCTGCCTGCTGCCTGGACAATTCCATTCACTGTCGCTGACCAGTGACCACGTCCCTGCCTGCTGCCTGGATCGGGGCTCTCCTTCTGTGGACAATTGCACTACTAAAACCACAGGTAATCTTCTTTTTTTTTTACCCATTACTCAGCAGAATGTATTTTAGGGTGTAATTCTTGGTATGTACATGCTGTTAGAAATACGAAGGCCCTTCAAAAATGTGATAGATTGTAAGGAAATTGGATGTGTAATTTATGTCCCTAGAACACCTGATGGTGCTTCTTGGATGTTGGGCCTCTGTATGTGGCCACGCTGTGTAGAAGTCTCACACATGTGGTATCGCCATACTCAGGAGGAGCAGCAGAATATATTTTGGGGTGTAATTTTTTCTATGTACATGCTATGTGTTGGAAATATCCTATAAATGGACAACTTTCTGTAAAAAAAAATGCGTTTTTATTTTTTTCCACATTTTCCAAAAACATCTGGAAAAAAATTAACTGTTCAAAAGACTCATTATGCCTCATAGATTATACGTTGGGGCGTTAGCTTTCAAAAATGGGGTCACTTTGTGGGCGTTTCCATTGTCCTGGTGCTCCAGGGCCTTCAAAAGTGTAATAGGTGGTTGAGAGATTAGATGTGTAATTTATGCTCCTAGAATGCTTGAAGTTGCTACTTCGGTGTTGGGCCTCTGTATGTGGCCACGCTGTGTAAAAGTCTCACACATGTGGTATCGCCATACTCAGGAGGAGCAGCAGAATATATTTTGGGGTGTAATTTTTTCTATGTACATGCTATGTGTTGGAAATATCCTATAAATGGACAACTTTCTGTAAAAAAAAAATGCGTTTTTATTTTTTTCCACATTTCCCAAGAACATCTGGAAAAAAATTAACTGTTCAAAAGACTTATTATGCCTCATAGATTATACGTTGGGGTGTTAGCTTTCCAAAATGGGGTCACTTTGTGGGCGTTTCCATTGTCCTGGTGCTCCAGGGCCTTCAAAAGTGTAATAGGTGGTTGAGAGATTAGATGTGTAATTTATGCTCCTAGAATGCTTGAAGTTGCTACTTTGGTGTTGGGCCTCTGTATGTGGCCACGCTGTGTAAAAGTCTCACACATGTGGTATCGCCATACTCAGGAGGAGCAGCAGAATATATTTTGGGGTGTAATTTTTTCTATGTACATGCTATGTGTTGGAAATATCCTATAAATGGACAACTTTCTGTAAAAAAAAAAATGCGTTTTTATTTTTTTCCACATTTTCCAAGAACATCTGGAAAAAAATGAACTGTTCAAAAGACTTATTATGCCTCATAGATTATACGTTGGGGTGTTAGCTTTCCAAAATGGGGTCACTTTGTGGGCGTTTCCATTGTCCTGGTGCTCCAGGGCCTTCAAAAGTGTAATAGGTGGTTGAGAGATTAGATGTGTAATTTATGCTCCTAGAATGCTTGAAGTTGCTACTTCGGTGTTGGGCCTCTGTATGTGGCCACGCTGTGTAAAAGTCTCACACATGTGGTATCGCCATACTCAGGAGGAGCAGCAGAATATATTTTGGGGTGTCATTTGTGGAATATACATGCCATGTGAGAGAAATAACCTGTTATAATGACAATATTGGTATGAAAAAAAAAAAATCTTAATTTTGCAAAGAATTGTGGGAACAAATGACAACTTCAAAAAACTAACTATGACTCTTACTAACTACCTTGGAATGTCTACTTTCCAAAAAGGGGTCATTGGGGGGTATTTGTACTTTATTGGCTTGTTAGGGTCTCAAGAAATGAGAGAAGCTGTCAGTACTTCAGGTGTGATCAAATTGTTCAATTTTCAGAAATTGGTACCATAGCTTGTAGACCCTATAACTTTCACCCAGACTAAATAATATCCAATTTTTTTTTTTTTACCAAAAATATGTAGCAGTATGCATTTTAGGCCAAATGTATGAGGAAAAATTACTTTTTTACAAAATGATATGATAGAAATGAAGAAAAATTTTTTTTTTTACAAAATTTTCGTTCTTTTTTCATTAATAGCGAAAAAAAAACCGCAGAGGTGATCAAATACCACCAAAAGAAAGCTCTATTTGTGGGAAAAAAGGACAAAAATTTCATTTGGTTACAATGTTGTATGACTGAGTTATTGTCATTCAAAACGTGAGAGCACCAAAAGCTGAAAATTGGTCTGGTTATTAAGGGTGTTTAAGTGCCCAGTTGTCAAGTGGTTAAAATACCATAGCATTTCCATGGCTGATGCTAAACTAACATTGTATTCCTTACACTATGCAATTATTGGGTAGCATTTGCCTATATGCTCAGTATTAGAGTTCACACTATCAGTATAATTAGACAAAGTTAGAAAACAATGACATTATGTATGGATAAGAAGAAGTATTATCTTTGTTTTTTAATTGTAAAATATCTTATACTTGTAATAGTAATAGTTATAGTAATAGCCACAAGGTGGAGCAAGAACACCAGTGTTTTATAGTCGTGCAGTATATTTTTTGTTTCTTGTTAAATCTTGACAAAAATACAACATATTTCATGTTTTTTTTTTGAATATTTAGGCCCTGAAGTTAGTAGCTATAGATCTCTTGTTTTACAGAGAACAGAGAAGGTATAAGTGACTAGCACTAAACATTTAAGCTCCACATCGCTAGATTTTATGAAAGACCCAAAATATTACAAGTAGATGGGACTAAAATTGAGATTGCACAAATAATATAAAATATGTTATTGATACAAATTAAAAATACCATATATACGGTATAAATTCATATAAGATGTCTGAGGGCCAGTTCACACACAGCAAAGAGCTGCCAGACAGGTAAACCATAGTGATTTCCTCTGCCTATCCTGCCTGTAGTAGCGGGCGGGGTGGTGCGTGATTCAGATTATCACACAGCTCCCCTTTTTTTCACTGAACTTTATTTGAAGTGTACATAGGTGTGCGCAGCCTATTGAATTAGGGTGTGCACCTCAAAGCTCCAACACATATGCGTGTGTGACATATTTACCGGCCTCTTCCCCACTCTCCATCCTGAAACAATAGTGGGAGCAAGGGAGCATACAGGGGGACCCGGCCAGCAGAAAGAAGAGAAAAATGGACAGGATGGGTGGCATATATTGGTATCGATCACCTGTATTTTCCTCTGATGGCAGCTGAATGTTGGCAAGAGGGAGAGGAGGAGAAGCCCATTTTTAGCTGCTGCAGGAGGAAAATACAGATCGGTTCCACTAAATTCCACCTCCGCCGCCTCTCCTATCAAGGTTCTGGGGGTTGACAAGGAAGGATCATGGTTTACCTGTCACCTGCCCATGATTGACAGATTGCGATTGACAGGTTGCCAACCCTAGGATTAGGGTGTGCCCAGGCACACCCCTTGCGCACGCCTATGGAAGTATACAATAGTACACTTAATTTATGTTCATTATTCAGGCAATCCAAATAGCAGTTCAAATTCCAGACAAAGGATCAGTAACAGTTGAATCCAAAATCACAGGGTAAAGCAGACAGGCAACTCACTGCGCTGCTGTACAGTATCATGGGGTTCTGTGCAGTGAGCTGCTATAAAATGCACCATGTCTGCATTTTATTGTAGCATGTTGCGACACTGCTTGAGGCTGTATTGCAGTGTGAACAGAACACACAGAAAACAATTGTTTTCTGTATGTATGTAGCGCCCTCTACCATAGGTAGGTGTTAGAGGTGAGGATTTTTGTGGCAGCTGCCAGGCAGGTACATTTAGGAAGGCCTATGCTGCATGCCAGGCCTGCTTGTTTTGATCTGGGGGCAGGGAGTGGTTAGTGTAGCAGTGGATGTGACCTCCTGTCTTTCAGTTCTTTGGCGCCTCCCCTGCTTCCAGGGAGAATGTTCTGGAAGGGGGGCAGGGCTGGGAATTGGAGTGACAGGGAGCTCATGTGAGGAGCCCTGACCAATCTCCAATTGGAATTGGCAGGGGGCAGGCCTCCTACTTAAGCTCAGGTCCAGTCCACTGGAGGGGAGTTGTCGGCTGGGTGAAGTGAAGAATAGAATGTTAGATTGCAGCAGGAGGCCCATCCCCTTCTGGGGGATGGGCTGGGAGGAAGCCTCTCTCCTTACACGGTCATGGAGGAGGTGTTCTGGAACAGAGGAGCTGGAGAAGCAGTCGGTATGCATGTCCGGGTAAATTCTTCACCAAGGACTCAGGGCAAGAGAAGGTCGCGAGTGAGGCACAGTGCATATCTGGAGGAGGCATGCCAGGGGAGCTGGGTGTAAGGCCAGAGGAGAGACTGTGGAGTTTTGTGTCAAATCACTGTGACCTGCGGGCACAGGGTTTGCAAGAAGAACTGGCTGGGACCAGTAGTTCACCAACTATCTAATGATACTAATCATCTAGGCCATCAAGAAGGGGTACCGCAGGCCCCTGGCCTATCAAATCCAGCAAGTCCAGCAACCACCTAGGATTATTCAGAATGATCCCTGTTGCAGTGTAAAAAATGACTGACATTGTACAGTGAAGTTTGTGCAGGAGAAGAGTCCTGGGAGTAACAGTCTGCAGGAGTTTGTGCAGGGAAAAGTGAAGTTGAGACTGTAAATGTTAGGCCCCGTACACACCATAGAATCCATCCGCTGAAAAATCTCAGCGGATCGGTTTCAGCGGATAGATTCTATGGTGTGTACAATCCAGCGGATCTGTTTCCGCGGATTTTTCTCCCATGCGATGGATTTCCAGCAGATAAATATTTGAAGACATGTCTTCAAATCTATCCGCTGGAATCCATCCCAACGGATTGATCCGCTGGTCTGTACAGACTCACCGGATCAATCCGTCCAAAGGGATCCCCCGCATGCGTCGTAATGATTTCGACGCATGCGTGGAATTCCTTATATGACTGCGTCGCGCACGTCGCCGCGTCATCATCGCAGCGACGGCGCGACACGTCATCGCCAGAGGATTTCGGCGCGGATTTCGATTCGATGGTGAGTACAATCCATCGCATCAAAATCCGCGCAAATCCTCGAGAGGATTTATCCGTGGAAACGGTCCGCTGGACCGTATCCGCGGATAAATCCTCCCGTGTGTACGGGGCCTAAGAGTCCATTATTTGTTCTAAGTGCAACTGATTTAACAATTCTTTAACCACTTCCATACCGGGCCTATTTTGGCACTCCTCTCCTACTTGCAAAAATCATAATTTTTTTTGCTAGAAAATTACTCAGAACCCCCAAACACTATATATGTTTTTTTAGCAGACACCCCAGGGAATAAAATGGCTGTCATTGCAACTTTTTACTCCGGGCCAGTGTCTTTTTCTAGATAGATAGATAGAGCAGGCAGGCTAGTCAGTTTAGTTAAAGTTACAGGCCCGGATTCAGAAAGGACTTACGTCGACGTATCTTCTGATACGCCGCATAAGTCCACGTATGCGCCGTCGTATCTATGTGCCTTATTCAGCAAACAAGATACGCCTGAATTTTGGCTTCATACGACCGACGTAAGTCTCCTATGCCGTCGTATCTTGGGCGCATATTTACGCTGGCCGCAAGGGGCGCTTCCATTGATTTACGTGTCGACTATGTAAATGACCTAGATACGCCGATTCACGAATGTACTTACGCCCGTCGCAGTAGTCTACGCCGTTTACGTAAGGCGTACGTCCGGCATAAAGTTATTCCACCTAAAGCAGGGGTAAGTCATGTTAGGGTATGGACCAGGGAACAGCCGTCGTGTTTTACGTCATTTACGTAAGTCGTACGTGAATGGGGATGGGCGTAGGTTACGTTCACGTCATAGGCATTGAGCCGTCGTATCTTAGGGAGTATATGCGACGTGATTGTGAGCATGCGTGCGCATGCGCCGTTTGTTCGGCCCTTCATTTACATGGGGTTACGCTTCATTATAATAGATCACGCCCACTACCTTCCTACTTTGAATTAGGCGGGCTTACGCCGGCCAATTTACGCTACGCCGGCGCAAGTTTGGGAGCGAGTGCTTTGTGAATACATTTCTTGCCTCACTGATTTACGTCGGCGTAGCGCATATGAGATGCGCTACGCCGGTCTAAAGATGCACCGCTGTACGTGAATCCGGGCCACAGTGTGTAGAGGATATATATACATCCCAGGTGTTGTACAGATATTTATACACTGTATAGTTTAGCAAGATCAGTTCTTCCTATCCTACTTTACTGTCTATCAGTTGATTGTGCTATCTGCAGTATTCTCACATGGTGTATTGCCCGTGTGCTCTGTAGTTTGCACCTAAAGTTACTTTGTGTGTACCAGTACTGCACTTGTGCTCTGTAGTTTTGCACCTAAAGTTACTTTGTGTGTACCAGTACTGCACTTGTGCTCTGTAGTTTGCACCTAAAGTTACTTTGTGTGTACCAGTACTGCACTTGTGCTCTGTAGTTTTGCACCTAAAGTTACTTTGTGTGTATCAGTACTGCACTTGTGCTCTGTAGTTTTGCACCTAAAAGTTACTTTGTGTGTACCATTACTGCACTTGTGCTCTGTAGTTTGCACCTAAAGTTACTTTGTGTGTACCAGTACTGCACTTGTGCTCTGTAGTTTGCACCTAAAGTTACCTTGTGTGTACCAGTACTGCACTTGTGCTCTGTAGTTTGCACCTAAAGCTACTTGGTGTGTACCAGTACTGCACTTGTGCTCTGTAGTTTGCACCTAAAGTTACTTGGTGTGTTCTGCACTTGTGCTCTGTAGTTTGCACCTAAAGTTACTTGGTGTGTACTGCACTTGTGCTCTGTAGTTTGCACCTAATGTTACTTTGTGTGTACCAGTACTGCACTTGTGCTCTGTAGTTTGCACCTAAAGTTACTTGGTGTGTACTGCACTTGTGCTCTGTAGTTTGCACCTAAAGTTACTCTGTGTGTACCAGTACTGCACTTGTGCTCTGTAGTTTGCACCTAAAGTTACTTGGTGTGTACTGCACTTGTGCTCTGTAGTTTGCACCTAAAGAAACCCATGCTATTTTTCTCAGTGATTTTCATCCATATTGCAGGGACCAGACATTACATTAAAGCCGCAAGCAGTCTTAAAGTACTTTTTTCTTACAGTAATCTCATTTTGTGCAGGGACAGTTCTAAACACGTGCCACTACTATAGACACCCAGCAGGTAAGATATTTACAGGAATTTTTCATTTTTTTTTTTACTTTAAGCATCATTAAAATCACTGCTCCAGAAAAAACAACCATTTTTAAAACTTTTTTTTCCATTGATACATGTTCCCTGGGGCAAGACCCGGGTTCTCAAAAACTTTTTCCGACAATAACTTGCATATTGGGCTTTAAAATGAGCACTTTTGAATTCGAACGTTCGAGTCCCATTGAAGTCAATGGGGTTCTAAATGTTCGCGCGAACGTTCGGCCCGTTCAAAGATTCTGGTGTGAACCGAACGGGGGGGTGTTCGGTTCATCCCTAGTAACTAGTAGCAACCATCCGCTACATGTCATTGAGGTGACAGACATTTTACAACATGTAAATTCACCCTAAAAGAAGAAGGGAGGAGATCCTACAGCATATACTCTTTCTCCTTGGAGGATTTTTTACTTGGTGACTACTGTATTTTTTCTATTAGACATTGGGTCTATTACTTCTGCTATTCATCCATCCCTACTGAGGAAGTATAATTGTGCAAAACATGTTTAGGGAGTGTCCCTTTCCTATTGTAGTTTATAGTTAATGGATTTAGTACAGCTTAGTACATTTACTGTATTTCTATAGGTAAGCTGAAAACTTGCTCTGTACACAGTGTCCGTGAACAGAGTCCTCTGAGGATGGCTCAGTTCATAGACATTAACAGGTGCACTTACCGCCAAAGGGCTATTTTTTGAGTGACATTTATAAACTGCACTCCAGAAACACATGTCCACATACAGTAGTAAGGCAGGTTATATATGCTTTTGTACTGTGTTTGATGGCAACAAAAAAATACAATGCTGTGTATGTGTTTTGTTTCAATGGTTTACAAGGCTGTAAAAAAAAAAAAAATGTCCGCATGTTTATTGTTTAACTGACAAAAATATATCTCAGTCAATTTTGGTTGTGCATCAGTGTCTAGTTAGCTGGATATTGTCAACCTGTGGTTCTGTGGATGGTTTCCTAGTGCCTGGGGAACTTCCTTCTGTTTATCACCCTTGTTATGCCCTGCTCCTTGATCTTGGACCCCGGCCCTACCCAGTGTCCAGCTGTAGGCAGTCACATGATTTAGTGACCTATAAATCTTCACTCCCCCTTCCTATCTTTGCCCTATAGGTTCCTGTTCAGCTCATTGGTGTATGTTAATGTATTTCTGGTTGCTGACTCTGCGAGTTCCTGACTCCACTTCTAGGATTACCTCTTGGATTTACGCTGATCTTGTTGCCGACCCTGCCTGTTCCAGACACTGCCCTCTGGTTGACCCCTGTGTACTTTTGCCTTGGCCCGCTGACTTGGATCATTTAGGATTGTCCTTTCTCCCACCTGGTTCCTGTCTTCGGCCTCTACTAACTGTGAGTTATTTGCCGGTGGCTCCTTCTTAGGCTGTTTGCACCATCTATTGTGGTCCCCTAATACTGGCTGCATGATCTCAACCATCCCTTCACCTTATACTTGGATAACAAAACTACCGGTCAGGAAACCGGCGTGACGACTGGAATCTCCTGGCAGGCCTGACAGATATTATACACAACCAAACCCTACTGATTTTATTGATGTGCCAAACCGGAGGGCAAAGGCAAATGCAAATTATCTATGGAATTATCTGAGTGCTGCCACCTTCCCTAATAGCAGCTGCAGCTCCATCAAAAACTTAAGTTTCCAGAAATGTTTTGCACATGCACACTCCCACTTACATCCCACAATGTAGTGCTCTACAGCCTATTGACAAGCCCAAGTACAGTTACATGGGGTCATGTCTAGTCCTAGCAAGATCTTTACTTTTTGAAAGTTGGTATTTGCAATTAAATTTAGGGGACTGGAGGGACTGACAAGGCCATAGCAGATACCTTATAATGCCTGCTGCACAGTCATACTGTTACTTTGCTGGTAATAGGAATATTTCAGGGTCATGTGAAAGAAATGTTACCCAAAGCTAAAGTTCTGGGGGTGAACCAAGGGCTGCAGCTAAGGGATTAGCTATGTAAGAAGTAAAGGCTTGGGAAATGTTTACCATTTTTCTCATTAAACTTTAGCAATAACTGTTAAAATGCCATGTTTTGCAATACATGTACAGACCACTTCACATAGAGCCATAAATAAAAATATATTTTCAGCAGAATTTGCTTATGGTTGGCACATCTGTAGCGTAGGCTCACAGAGTTAGTAACATTCTTTTGAGAACTGCATTAAATCACCACTAATGAGCTTTGCTTTATTTTCCTTGGCAAGTCTACAACAACCTACAATAAAGCTACACAAGATCTTGAAACCACTGACATGGTCTTTAAACTTATTTTCAAGATTTGTCTTTGTGCAAACTATTAAATAATTTAGCGATTAAATAAGGGTCCAGTTATTATTTTATTTGCATAAACTAATGACTTAATGGTGTTAATGCTCTGCAGTACTAAATGGGACAAGCAAAAAGGCATTTGGTCGCAATCCAAAAAATCAAGATGGTTAAAATCAAATACAGTAATTATATGTTACACATAGTACTTGCCCATAATTTGGAACTCTAATCAAAATTCAAAAGATAATACGCTTCCATTTTCTTTTGTCTATATTTTTTTAGACAAATTAGGAGAGGTACCCCCTGTTATTTTAGTGGATTATGGGCAGAGCTATCATTTCAAAATAAAGTCAATAAGCAAGCAGACAAGACAACAGGTAGAACAAGAGCAGTGGTCAGAAGACAAGCTATGGGAAATTGGAGTGATGGTCAATGATGCTATGATAAAGCTTCAATCAATCAGAAAACAAGAAACGGAAGATAAAGTCAGAATTAAGCCAAACCAGGAAGCCTCAGTATAAGAAAGAAAACAGGTCTCAAAACATTCTCCTGAGACACTGCATAAACACCATCCTGCACACTGTATATAGTTAATGCTACATACAGTAAAATACAGAGCTTGCACCACCTACATCACTTAGTAGGGGAAATAAAGGGAATAGCCTGTTTGGACCACCTTGGAGAGGTTAGACCATTGTATTGTTTGCTTATTATAATGGCTATTGTCATACAAGTGAATATAAACTCAGATGATTAGGGTTCACGTCCATTTGATGAGAGACTTGCAATTTTTGGTGGTGGATAACAAATCACTATACTGGACATGCAAGAGGATGATTGCATTTTTGATATGGACTTTTACTATATCATTAATTTGGTGTTATAACCTTTGTGTCACATAATACATTTTGTCCGACTAGTGGTGGGACACCCAAAGGAATTGGCACCTTATCCCACATAATTAAATGACTCCAATTGGAAGGAAGAAGGGATTTTTATGGTGCTTGCAAATAATAATGAGAACTGTACATTCAGAAAAAAGTATACAAATTTGAATGAGAATAAAGTTAAAACTTAGCAATTTTTGTGTCACATGTTTGCATTTTTTCACAGTAATAATGACATTATTGTATAGGGTGGAATAAGTTGTTTTATTTTATGTAGCTTAATAGGCTATATCACTTAAAGGGATAGCACAGCATTTTTTTGACATCCTGTATTTAGATATCTTGCAAGTGGCTTTTTTCTTAAATGTTTTATTATTATTATTATTATTATTATTGTTTTACATTTATGATTTTTTTTTCAACAAATAAGGCTTGTGTTTCTGTAGAAAAAGAAAAAAAACATTATTCTATAATTTGTCAGTTATTTACAAATTAAATGAACATAAACATCTTTTTTTGAACTACCGTATTTATTGGCGTATAACACGCAATTTTTTCCCCTTAAAATCAGGGGAAAATCGTGTGTGCGTGTTATATGCCAATCCATGCTGTCTGAGTGAAGAGGAGCGAGCACTGCTGAATTACATAGCCGTGATCTCCTTTCTGTGTATCCGGCGCTCCGTCCTGCACAGCCACGCCTTCTGGCCCCACATTGGACCACAGTACTGTCTATCATATGAGCAGGTGCAGGAGGCATGGCTGTGAGTGACGGAGCGCCGGGTACACAGATAGGAGATCACGGCTCTATGTAATTCAGTGGCGCTCGCTCCCCCTCTTCCCTCTGAGACAGCAGGGATGATCTGACAATGAAAGGTGAGACTGCATATGGGCACTGAACAGGTAGGACATTTTGGTAAATGCATAGGCTGCAGATGGGCACTAATCAGTCTGCAGTGAGGAGCAATGTTGCAGATGGGCACAGTTTAGGCTGCACTGAAGCTGCAGATAGACACAGATCTGGCTGCATTGAGGCTGCAGATGGGCACAGATCAGGCTGCATTGAGACTGCAGATGGGCACAGATCAGGCTGCATTGAGACTGCAGATGGGCACAGATCAGGCTGCATTGATGCTCAGATACCATAATTTTGCTTCAAAGTGGTTTATTAAAAAAAAAAAAAACTTTATTTTCCTGAAACATACCTCTTAAACTGTGGTGCGTGTTATACTCCAGCGCGTGCTATACGCCAATAAATATGGTATGTATTTTTTTTTTCAGGCAAAACAATGAAATGAACAAGCAAACAAAAATGTATCTGCAAATTGTTAAAAAGTTAAAGGGGTTGTAAAGGTTTGTTTTTTATTTTCTAAATAGGTTACTTTAAGCAAGTGCATTGTTGGTTCACCTACCTTTTCCTTCAATTTCCCTTCTTTGTTTTCTTTGTCTGAATTTCTCACTTCCTGTTCCTCCTCAGTAAGGTGTTCAGTAAGCTGTTCTAAATGACTATCCACCGCTCGGTGGAAAGCTTACTGAGGAGGAACAGGAAGTGAGAAATTCAAACAAAGGAAACAAAACATTTATAAGAGAAATCAAAGGAAAAGGTGAGTGAACCAACAATGCACTAGCTTAAAGTAACATATTTAGAAAATAAAAGACGAACCTTTACAACCCCTTTAAATAACAGAGAAAAGAGATAAGAGAAATGGATGTGGGAGCGTGATGACGTGGTGCACGTGAAGCACGCACGTCCGAGGGAGGAGCAGCTCGCGCAACGGATCTGACCCGGCAACGGGAGATGGGACGCGCCGCAGAGAGGGAGCCCACCGAGCGGTTAGCTCGTCCAACCCGCGGACTACATCTGCACCCGCCGCTCTCCGGAAACCCCTCACCATCCGACCCCCCTCGCACCCCCTTGGGAGACAGCAGGTAAGGTACAGTATGGAGGGATAGTAGGGAAGCCTCCACTTGCGGCGCGGTGGTTGGCAGTCCCCCTCCCTCCTCTGTACACAGCGATTCCAGGCTACCTTGCCATCGGTGGAAGAAAAAAAAAAGGTGAAAATAACAGCACACAACAAACAGCTAACAGGTAATATCAATCCGTTTTTTTTCTGCTATAGAACTGTACCGTAGCAATGAGAGTAACCTGAGACTTGGCCCCGACAGAGGAGACAGGGTAGGAGAACTGAAGTTACAGATTAATTCACAGATACCCCATTTGTTGCCACAGTAAGTGTGAGGAGGGAACTAACAAAGAGGAGACCCTGAGTAACCCGGTAAATTTGTGGAACACCAGAGGGGTACTTGTCGTGAATGCTGTTTGTACAAGCTCTATATCTCTCTTCTTATACCTACCTACACAGGAATTCATGCATCTATGGTTTAAACGCTTTATATACTGCGGACATTCACTTTGGCTGATAAGTAGAAAAGCATCAGCCATCCCAGAGACATTGTACCTGCCTCCACAAAACATAGTTAAATCCTGGAAGGGGTATGTCCCGGAGCACTGGTTGAAACTTCAGGGGTCGGCATGCAATATATCCCATATTATTAAATAAGGCTGGCTACGGATCCAAAACAGGATAAATTTAACTGCCTTACTCAAGGAGCCCAACCACATCAGGACTACAAGTTCTCAGTCTATATATACTGCGGACATAGACCCTGGGGCCCAGGGGGGATGGTGTCTGCTGTTTAAGAGACCCTATATTTTTCCTCCGCAAAAACCTCTGCTAATCACGGGGGGGTTGGTAGGACATTACCAGCGGTCATCGTATAGCATGCCTCACTATACTCAAAGTGTTGACTAAACTATAAAAAAAAAGGGGGGTGCAAATACGGCCCCCCCCCTAGGACTGTTGCTGCTTAAAGACCGCAAGGCCCCCCGCAGTGGAAAAATCCCTAAGAAAGACTCAAATCCAAACAGGGGTTGCATCACCCTTATAACAGAGGGCGAGCAATCCTTCTTTCAGAACCCGCCATAGCGCAAACGGGTGAATCCTCGGATCCTTTTTCAACCTATGGAAATACCCGGCGTTAAATACCCATCAAGAATTAATTAACACCCCCAAAATTATATAAAATTGCCCCCTAGGGAGCTATAAAAATCTCCCTTAAAAAAAAAAAAAAAGGGGGGGTGAGGCTCTCCATCCTCCGTTCAAACTGGGGAAACGCATCAGAGCGATAAAGAAATATAATATGAACAGATCAACAAGGGGGGCTGCCCCGAAAATCCCTAAAGATATCTCCACCACCAGTACGATCAGACACTATATGACGCCGGAAGTTCCAAGAGCGGATCCAGAAGGGAGATTTTTAAAATAAAGATTGATAACATTGCCTATACTCTAGCAAATATCTATGCCCCAAACGTACACCCAACCCAATACTTAAGTAAAATTCTGGGAAAACTGAATAATTTTGCCGAGGGATATATAATTCTGATGGGGGATTTAAACTTCGTCTTCAATTCGACAGAAGATAGTACGTTCCGTGGGAAGGTGACAAAAAATGCGCATCTACAGAGAATCAAACATAAGCTCCACGAACGCCAACTAGTGGACGTTTGGCGGATTTTTCACCCAAAAGAACATGATTATACATTTTTCTCCCCTCCCCACGGAACGTACTCCAGAATAGACTACATCCTGGCGGACCATGGGCTGCTCGACTCTATCACAGAGACGGAAATTGGAATCATGACGGTGTCAGACCATGCTCCAATATCTATGAAAATTACACTATCTACACAAAAGAGACAGCGGCCGATGTGGCGCCTAGATGATAGCCTGATTTGAGACGAAGGAGGGGTAAGTAGGGTGGAGGCCGAACTAAAACAATTTTTTCTCATCAACGATACAGAAGGGATTTCCAGCGCAACCCTGTGGGAGACGCACAAAGCTTACATTAGAGGAATTCTAATCGCTGAGGGCGCTAAAAAAAAAAAAGAGAGGAAAAGTAAAGCTAACTCTCTGATGAAAGAGATAGAGACCCTAGAACACAAACACAAAGCACAAAGATTAAAAGAGACCTACCATAATTTAACCCTGAAATGAGACGCATTCAAGGAAATTATGGAACAGGAAGCAAGGTACAAACTAAACTGTATTTCCAAGGAGAGGTACTTATGGGGTAATAAACCAAGTAAGCTCTTAGCTAAAATGGCTCAAAAAAAGAAAACTAGGAACTACATTGAAAAAATCAAAAGGAAAAATGGGAATTTGGTTTACGCAACTAGTGAAATCGCGGATACATTTAAAAAATATTATGAGGAATTATACACAATAAAACACCCAGGTTGGCAGGAAGGGGAAAGGGAGGAAGAGACCCGAGATTTTCTCGGTAAGGCAGGACTTTCTAGACTGGAGGAGACGGAGATCTCGAACATGGATCGCCCCATAACCGAGGCAGAAATAAAAATAGCTCTAAATACCACCACTGGCGGAAAGAGCCCGGGGCCGGATGGGTTTTCCACCCTGTACTATAAGAGATTTAGCAACATACTGATTCCAAGGTTGTGCAAATACTTTAATGGGCTAGGTTCCGAATTCGAAACTAGTAGTGAAGCTACAGCGGCCGTGGTTGCCATAATTTTGAAAGAAGGGAAAGATAGCTCTCTCTGCTCGGGATACAGACCTATTTCTCTGTTAAATACAGACATCAAGCTTTTTGCCAAAATTCTTGCGGGGCGCCTGAAAGGGGTTATGCACTCTTTGGTGTACCCCGATCAAGTAGGGTTTGTACCCAACAGAGAGGGCAAAGACAATAGCTTAAGGGCAATTCTCCTGCTTCAGACCATAAGGCAGAACGAGTCCCCCGGTCTATTCCTGTCAGTTGATGCTGAAAAAGCTTTTGACAGGGTAGACTGGGGGCTGTCAGGGCTCCATTCCCGGCTCCATTGAGCTCCCGCGCATGCGCGGTACGGCAGCGCGCCGTGTGCGTGGAAGCGCGCACGTGCAGGTATGCGGCAACCCTGGGGCCAATCAGAGGCCGGACACTCCTATTTAAACCAGCAGCCTTCCCTGAACAGGTTGCTGGTTTGTCTTCAGCTCCTATGTGTTTACCTGTTGCCGTACCTGCCTGTTTTGACCCGGAATTCCTGACGACTCTCCTCTCACCTGGAACCTCTGACCCTTTGGCTAATGTTACCTGGATTGCTGTTGTCTCCTGCCCCTTGACCTTGGCTTGCTCTCATGGACTCCCTCTGAACTCTCCTGCCCTTGACCCTCGGCCTGTGACTCGGATTTGCCTTCATCTCCTGTGGACCCTACCAGACTTACCTACCAGTTCCTGCCTGACCAACGCTTGTCTCCAGTCTTCTGCACCTGCCCTGCTTCTGTCAGCTGCACCAAGTCTGCCTGCCAGCTCCCGGCACCGGTGCCTCCTTGTGCCGTCCCTCCTCTGTCCCAACTCCAGGGAGTGGTCTGCACAGGGTCGCAAAGGTGAGCCGCCCTCAGCATCTCGGTCTCGGTGAGTACAGGCTCTGACAGGGGCTCATGATGGAGACCCTTACTGTCATGGGAATAGGATGCAGGATGTCCCGTTGGATTAAAACACTTTACCTCCATCCTACCGCAAAAATTAAAATAAACGGTATGTTATCGGAACCCTTCAAGATGAAAAATGGGACAAGGCAGGGTTCCCCCCTATCTCCCCTCCTTTTTATCCTATCATTAGAGCCATTGTTGGCTACTATTCGTAATGACCCCGACATTAATGGAGTAAGAGTAGACGGGGAGGAACATAAATTATCGGCTTTTGCCGATGACATATTATTTTATTTAACCAACCCGGTCAAATCTATTCCAAAGCTTTCCAAAGTATTGAAACAATACGGTGCCATTTCAAACTTTAAAATTAATGTAACCAAATCAGAAATCTTGAACATTAATTTAAATAAAAGAGAGGTAGGTTTAGTGAAGGAAGTCTACGCTTTTCCCTGGACTAAAGAACTAAAGTACCTAGGTATTAAACTTGCCAACACATTACAGAAGATGTATAAAATAAACTATGTTCCCTTACTAAACGAGATCAAGAACGAATTAAAAAGCACGGTAAACAAACCCATATCATGGATCGGACGCATAAATATGCTGAAGATGGTTGTAGTTCCAAAAATTCTTTACAAATTTTTATTGGTTCCAATCGCTCTCCCTCAGCAATTTTTGAGAATTCTTAACACCTTGTTACTAAACTATGTATGGAAAAACAAGAAGCATAGAATATCCCTCTCCACACTAAAACAGGGAAAGCTACTCGGCGGGCTGGCTGTACCGGATATCAAAAGTTATTATAAAGCGGCGGTACTATCGCGGGCGGTAGAATGGGCACGGGACAGGACAGATAAAAGATGGGTGCAAATTGAGAAAGCGCTAACTAGTAAATTCAGTTGATGCTGAAAAAGCTTTTGACAGGGTAGACTGGGGGCTGTCAGGGCTCCATTCCCGGCTCCATTGAGCTCCCGCGCATGCGCGGTACGGCAGCGCGCCGTGTGCGTGGAAGCGCGCACGTGCAGGTATGCGGCAACCCTGGGGCCAATCAGAGGCCGGACACTCCTATTTAAACCAGCAGCCTTCCCTGAACAGGTTGCTGGTTTGTCTTTAGCTCCTATGTGTTTACCTGTTGCCATACCTGCCTGTTTTGACCCGGAATTCCTGACGACTCTCCTCTCACCTGGAACCTCTGACCCTTTGGCTAATGTTACCTGGATTGCTGTTGTCTCCTGCCCCTTGACCTTGGCTTGCTCTCATGGACTCCCTCTGAACTCTTCTGCCCTTGACCCTCGGCCTGTGACTCGGATTTGCCTTCATCTCCTGTGGACCCTACCAGACTTACCTACCAGTTCCTGCCTGACCAACGCTTGTCTCCAGTCTTCTGCACCTGCCCTGCTTCTGTCAGCTGCATCAAGTCTGCCTGCCAGCTCCCGGCACCGGTGCCTCCTTGTGCCGTCCCTCCTCTGTCCCAACTCCAGGGAGTGGTCTGCACAGGGTCGCAAAGGTGAGCCGCCCTCAGCATCTCGGTCTCGGTGAGTACAGGCTCTGACAGTACAAACCAGCCAGATGTCTGAGACCGACAGGGCGCGCTCACCCTTTGAGACGCTGTGCCAACAGGTCTCCGCCTTAACAGAGGCAGTCCAGAAGCTTCAGGAAGGCTACCTCCAGATTGATGGCCACCTCCAACAACTGGCCGGTTCCCCAGGTCCATCCGCTGCAGCCCTAGCCTCTTCACCCGGACCTTCTGCTGCCCAAGCTCCTGCAAGCCCTGCCATGATGGGGAGTAATCCCGAACCCCGGGTCTCCATGCCCGAGCGATTCTCAGGCTACCGCCGGAAATATCGGGCTTTCAAGAATGCCTGTTCCCTTTACCTGGCCTTGCAACCTAGAACTTTTGCGACCGAAGCTGTTAAGGTTGGATTCGTAATCTCTCTCCTTTCTGAGGAGCCTCAAGCATGGGCACACTCCTTAATGGAACAACGCAGTCCAATACTTGACTCTATGGACACCTTCACCCACATGGGGAAATTATACGACGATCCTCTACGTGCAGCCACAGCGGAGGGTACTCTGCACAGCTTAAATCAAGGGAGACGGCCGGTGGAAGACTACACCGCCGAATTTAGAAAGTGGTCTGCTGACACAGGCTGGAATGAGCTGGCCCTCAGGTACCAATACCGCCAGGGCCTCTCTGAGAACCTAAAGGATGAGCTTGCAAGGTCGGCACCCCCTGCCTCTCTGGAGGATTTAATCCAAACCGCCACTCAGCTGGATAGGCGCCTTCGAGAACGTCGTTCGGAGAGGTTCCAGTCCAACCGGCCTAACTGGGTTCCACCAAGATATGCTCCAGTACCTCCGCCTCACCCAGCTCCACCAAACACCTCATTACCCGACCCAGAGCCGATGCAGCTTGGTATAGTACGGGCCCCTCTGACTCCAGAAGAGAGACTCCGGAGGCGTCAATCTAACCTCTGTCTGTACTGCGGAGCCGCCGGACACTTTTTGCGCACTTGCCCAGTAAGGCCTTGTAAGTCGAAACCTCCATCTGCTATCAATTTCCCTGTTACCAGTTTGCCTCAGACTTATGTTATCCTCTTTCTTTCCCTACAGCTCCCGGAAGGGGCAACACGTCTGCCGGCGATAATTGATTCCGGGGCCTGCAGCTGCTTCTTGGACTCATCCTTGGCCCAAAAGCTGCGTATCCCCTGCCGTACCAAGGATTTTCAGCTGCAAGTTCATCTGGCTGACGGCTCTCTTCCCCGTTCCGGATTGATTACCCAGGAAACCCTTCCTCTTTGTGCCATCTCAGATTCTGGGCACCGGGAGTTCCTCTGTTTGGACTTGATCCCGTCCCCCATGTTCCCTATCATTCTGGGTCTCCCTTGGCTACAAGTTCATCTGCCCTGCATTGATTGGCTCAAGAAAGAAGTCAGCTTCCCTTCCACCTACTGTTCCCAGCACTGTCTCGCACCCGTTCCAGTCTCCTGCTCCACGTTAGCTACTCCACCTGAAGACCTACAGCATGTTCCTCCAGCCTACCTAGACTTCAAGGATGTCTTTGACAAAAAACAAGCCGATTGTCTCCCACCACATCGGTCATATGACTGCCCCATTGACCTCTTGCCCGGATCTGAAATTCCCTTTGGGCGCATATTCCCCTTGTCAGAGACTGAGTTGAAGACCCTCAAGGCCTATATTGAAGAAAATTTAAGTAAGAAGTTCATCCGTCCCTCCTCCTCGCCAGCGGGGGCGGGGATCTTCTTTGTCGAGAAAAAAGATGGATCGCTTAGACCCTGCATTGATTATAGGGAGTTAAACAAAATTACCATCAAGAATCGGTACCCGCTGCCTCTAATCCCCGAGCTCTTTCAAAGGTTCCGATCAGCTCAGGTTTTTTCTAAATTGGACCTCCGGGGCGCCTACAATTTGGTCCGAATAAGGGCAGGAGATGAGTGGAAGACTGCGTTCAGGTCCAGATTCGGGCACTTCGAGTATCTGGTCATGCCCTTTGGGCTTTGTAATGCGCCCGCCACTTTCCAGCATCTAGTCAATGACATTTTTCGACAATTTTTAGATGACTTCCTCGTAGTCTACTTGGACGATATTCTCATCTTTTCAGCCACAAAAGAATTACATCGGCAACATGTCAGGCAGGTTCTCACCATCTTGAGACAACACCGGCTTTATCTCAAATCAGAAAAATGCGAGTTCGAAAAGACATCAGTGCAATTTTTAGGATTCATCATTTCTGTGAATGGGGTAGCCATGGATCCCCAGAAAATCAGTGCTATCCAGGAGTGGGCACCTCCAACAGACAAGAAGGGCGTTCAGCGCTTCATTGGCTTCGCCAATTTTTATAGACGATTCATCATCGGTTTTTCATCAATTGTTTCTCCCATCACCAAGTTGACCCGCCAGGGGCACCGCTTCCAGTGGCCACAAGAGGCTCAGGAGGCCTTTATCAAACTCAAAGCGGCCTTTACCTCGGCACCTGTACTTTGTCATCCGGATTCTACGTTACCTTTTGTTCTAGAAGTGGACGCCTCGGAATCTGCTACAGGCGCTATTCTTTCCCAGAGACAGGGACCGAAGTCGCTTCTTCACCCAGTAGCCTACGCCTCTCGGAAACTAAGTCCTCCTGAGCGCAATTACGACGTAGGCGATAGAGAACTACTGGCCATAAAATTTGCACTGGAGGAGTGGAGGTACCTGCTGGAGGGGGCAGCGCATCCCATTATCATTTTCACTGACCACAGGAACCTGGAATACTTACGGTCTGCAAAACGCCTTAGGCCCAGACAAGCCCGTTGGGCTCTTTTTTTTGCTCGCTTCAATTTCCATATTACCTATCGTCCTGGCGCAAAAAATGGAAAAGCTGATGCCCTCTCCAGGATGTTTCCAGAGACGCCCGATACTTCCGAGCCCAGCACGATCCTGTCACCTCAAAATTTTTTGCTTCTCCCTCAAACAGATTTGTTGACTGCTCTAAAGACCGCATGCCAACGGTGCCCTGATCATGAGGTTTCCTCCTTGGAGAAAAAGGACGACCTGCTGTGGTCTCGTAGGAAGATTTTTGTTCCAACAGAGGCAAGACAGTTAATCCTCAGCACCTTCCATGATCGTAAATTGGCTGGCCATTTTGGTACCCGTAAAACTTCCGAACTGGTCTCTCGCTCCTTCTGGTGGCCTAAATGGAGGTCCGACTGCAAGGATTATGTCTCCTCCTGCATTCGCTGCCAGCGGAGTAAGGGGCCAAACACGAAGACCTGGGGGCTGCTGAAACCCCTTCCTATCCCAGAACGGCCCTGGATTGACATCTCCATGGACTTTATTGTCGATTTGCCTCCTTCAGCCGGGTTTACCACGATCCTAGTCGTGGTGGACCGTCTGTCCAAGATGGCGCATTTCTTGCCCATGGTGGGTACGCCCTCCGCGGCAGACACAGCCAAAATCTTTTTTAAAGAGATTATCAAGCTCCATGGAGTGCCCAAAAGCATAGTATCTGACAGAGGTACTCAATTCACATCCAAATTTTGGAAGGAACTTTGCAGAGCTTTGGAAGTTAAGATCTGTCTGTCCTCGGCCTATCACCCTCAAAGTAATGGCCAGACAGAGCGCACTAATCAAACGCTAGAACAGTATCTACGATGCTTTTGCTCAGTCTCCCAAGACGATTGGTCCTCCTTGTTATCTACAGCCGAGTTCGCTTACAATAATTCCATACATTCTTCCACAAACCAAACCCCGTTCTGGGCTAACTTCGGTTTCCACCCTTCCTTTTTGCCGGACTCCATCCCGGAAACATCTGTGCCAGCGGTCCAGGAACGTGTGACCTGCATCCAGCAAAACTTTCAGAAGTTACAGGAAAGCATGCAGCAAGCTCAGCAGGACTATAAGAGGTTCCATGACAAGGGGAGGAAGGATTGCCCTGTCTTCAAAGTGGGTGAGAAGGTCTGGCTATCCGCCACCAACCTCAAGTTACCTATTCCCTCTCGGAAGCTGGGTCCAAGGTTCATCGGGCCATTTGAGATCAGGCGAGAAATCAACCCAGTAGCTTTTGAGTTGGCTTTACCCAGGTCCTACAAGATCCACCCTGTGTTTCACACCTCCCTGCTTAAGCCCGTTGTGTCTGACCCCTTCAACGGTAGAGAAGAACTGCCGCCACCACCAGTGGAGATTGAGGGGGAAAAGGAATTTGAGGTGGAGGCCATCTTGAATTGTAGGAAGAGAGGAAGACAATTACAATACCTCATCAAATGGAAGGGGTATCCCCCTGAAGACAACTCCTGGGAGCCTTCCCGAAATCTCCATGCCCCTCGTCTGATTCGGGCCTTTCATGCGGAGCACCCTGAGGTGATGGACAGTTTGGGCGTCCGGAGTCCGCCCCTTGGGAGGGGGCACTGTCAGGGCTCCATTCCCGGCTCCATTGAGCTCCCGCGCATGCGCGGTACGGCAGCGCGCCGTGTGCGTGGAAGCGCGCACGTGCAGGTATGCGGCAACCCTGGGGCCAATCAGAGGCCGGACACTCCTATTTAAACCAGCAGCCTTCCCTGAACAGGTTGCTGGTTTGACTTCAGCTCCTATGTGTTTACCTGTTGCCGTACCTGCCTGTTTTGACCCGGAATTCCTGACGACTCTCCTCTCACCTGGAACCTCTGACCCTTTGGCTAATGTTACCTGGATTGCTGTTGTCTCCTGCCCCTTGACCTTGGCTTGCTCTCATGGACTCCCTCTGAACTCTCCTGCCCTTGACCCTCGGCCTGTGACTCGGATTTGCCTTCATCTCCTGTGGACCCTACCAAACTTACCTACCAGTTCCTGCCTGACCAACGCTTGTCTCCAGTCTTCTGCACCTGCCCTGCTTCTGTCAGCTGCACCAAGTCTGCCTGCCAGCTCCCGGCACCGGTGCCTCCTTGTGCCGTCCCTCCTCTGTCCCAACTCCAGGGAGTGGTCTGCACAGGGTCGCAAAGGTGAGCCGCCCTCAGCATCTCGGTCTCGGTGAGTACAGGCTCTGACAGGGGCTCATGATGGAGACCCTTACTGTCATGGGAATAGGATGCAGGATGTCCCGTTGGATTAAAACACTTTACCTCCATCCTACCGCAAAAATTAAAATAAACGGTATGTTATCGGAACCCTTCAAGATGAAAAATGGGACAAGGCAGGGTTCCCCCTATCTCCCCTCCTTTTTATCCTATCATTAGAGCCATTGTTGGCTACTATTCGTAATGACCCCGACATTAATGGAGTAAGAGTAGACGGGGAGGAACATAAATTATCGGCTTTTGCCGATGACATATTATTTTATTTAACCAACCCGGTCAAATCTATTCCAAAGCTTTCCAAAGTATTGAAACAATACGGTGCCATTTCAAACTTTAAAATTAATGTAACCAAATCAGAAATCTTGAACATTAATTTAAATAAAAGAGAGGTAGGTTTAGTGAAGGAAGTCTACGCTTTTCCCTGGACTAAAGAACTAAAGTACCTAGGTATTAAACTTGCCAACACATTACAGAAGATGTATAAAATAAACTATGTTCCCTTACTAAACGAGATCAAGAACGAATTAAAAAGCACGGTAAACAAACCCATATCATGGATCGGACGCATAAATATGCTGAAGATGGTTGTAGTTCCAAAAATTCTTTACAAATTTTTATTGGTTCCAATCGCTCTCCCTCAGCAATTTTTGAGAATTCTTAACACCTTGTTACTAAACTATGTATGGAAAAACAAGAAGCATAGAATATCCCTCTCCACACTAAAACAGGGAAAGCTACTCGGCGGGCTGGCTGTACCGGATATCAAAAGTTATTATAAAGCGGCGGTACTATCGCGGGCGGTAGAATAGGCACGGGACAGGACAGATAAAAGATGGGTGCAAATTGAGAAAGCGCTAACTAGTAAATATTTGAATAATTTCATATGGATCCCTGCACAACACAGAGCACTAGATCACAAAATACACGATATAACACGAGACACTTTAAGAATGTGGGACAGGACTCAGGCACAATTAGAAGTGAAATTCAATTCCCCATTAATGAATTTAAAAGAAAATCCTTATTTTGCACCTGGGGAAAACAAAATCGGAGGGAACTGGATTAGGAAAGACACTGTGCACTTAGGAGATATTATTAAAGATGGAGAGATAATGACCTACGGAGATTTGAAATCCAAAATGGACTATTGGAATCTCGATAGGTGGCATTATTCCCAGTTGCATCACTTTGTGCGGCACCTCCCCTGCCCATTACGGACGGAGGCGGAGCTGACTCCACTCGAGAGGATTTGCAAATCTAAGAATTCAAAGGGCACTATCACTAAACTTTACGGGATATTGGTCAAGATAGGTTCTCGGGGTGAAGCACCCTTCATAGATAAATGGGAAAGAGAGCTAGGTATCACGAGAGGGACAAACACTTTTCAGAGGATCATTCAATTAACCCACTCATCTGCAATAGACATACGTACAGCTGAAGAAAATTATAAGTGCATCTCAGGGTGGTATATCACTCCGGATAAAGCTAATAAATTTAAAGCGGACCAGTCCACAGAGTGTTGGCGGGGCTGCTCAGAAATAGGCACGATGGCCCACTTATGGTGGCTATGCCCAAAAATACAAATCTATTGGGACACAATATTGAGCCAAATAAAGGCCATTACGGGCGAGGAGATAAAGAAAGACCCCTGGGTCGTGCTCTTTCACGGTAGCCATGAGGGGGTAAATAAATACAAGCAGTCCTTACTCCCCCATCTCTTAAACGCAGCCAAGAGACTCATACCCAAAAAGTGGCAGGAGAAGGAAAGCCCACACGTCTGGAACTGGATAGACGAAGTAGAGGAAACGTACAGGTTAGAAGAACTTAGGCCCCATACACACCATAGAATCTATCCGCAGATAAATCCCAGCAAATGGGTTTCAGCGGATAGATCCTATGGTGTGTACACGCCAGCGGATATTTATCCGCGGATAAATCTCCCCTGGGATGGATTTCCAGCAGATGGATATTCGCTGACATGCAGAACAAATCCATCTGCTGGAATCCATCCCAACGGATGGATCCGCTCGTCTGTACAGACTCACCGGATCCATCCGTCCAAAGGGATTCCCCGCACGCGTCGTAATGATTTGACGCATGCGTGGAATTCCTTATATGACAGCGTCGCGCCCGTCGCCGCGTCATAATCGCGGCGACGGCGCGACACGTCATCGCCAGAGGATTTCCGCGCGGATTTCAATGCGATGGTGAGTACACTCCATCGCATAGAAATCTGCGGAAATCTTTGAGAGGATTTATCCGTGGAAACGGTCCGCTGGACCGTATCCGCGGATAAATTCTCTCGTGTGTATGGGGCCTAAAGGATAGTCATCTGGAGACGAATAGCGAATATAGGGAGAAATGGGTAAAATGGAAGGAATACAAAAAAACATGGAGCTATGCTGAGAGAGTCAGGGTTTGCTAGGAACAAGAAATGTGCAAGTAGACCCTAAACTACATGCATTCCTTTCACTGTCTTTTGCTAGAGAGACATGCATACATATTTTCCTTTGCTGAACTTTTGAGGAAATATCTTTGAGGGGAAAAGTACGAGATCCCTGGGAGCCATGAGGGGAGGGGGGGGGCGTAAATAATTTTAAGAATATTTTTGTCAAATGGTATTTGGTTTCGACCAGCACAGATGGGGCGTAGAAGGTTATGTAGCAGGGTCAAGGCTTTGCTGCCCCAGCGGTTGGCCGACATAGAAACTGTTATGCTTATGATCAAGTTAAAAAAAAAAAAAAAAGAGAGCGCAGAATAAATTCCACATATGATGCAAACCACAACCTGAGACGTAAGAAGCATCAAATCATGAGCTGGTCTCTAGAATTTGGTAAAAAGCTGAGGTGGTAAAAAAAAAAAAAAAGAAAAAAAAAAAAAAGAGAAATGGATGTAAAAGTTAGGGGTTCTAATGGCATTTGCAGGTTTGCTTGAGCTCATATTATGTGCAGATAAAAAAAAAACAAAAAAAAACAAGGCTTTTGATTTGCACATAATCATGAAAACAAAATACAATGGAACAACATTGATAAACTATATGTATGACTGAAGCCTGAAAACACTGTTCATTCATGCCAGCAGCACTCTGAAAATATAAACAGGGACCTAGATTTAAATTTGACAGTTAAATTCCAATGAATCCACCAACAGAGTGTGTGTAGAAGAAGTGATAAACTTCCAGCTTCTTTAGGTGGTACCTCAAGTGGTGGTACCCATAATCTATTTTACCTACTAGAGTACAAATAGAAGATTATGAGACATAATAGGAAATGTAAATTCTGCCGCATTTTGTACAGAAGATAATGAAACTAATGCCTTGTACATATGATCGGAATTCCTGATGGAAAAAGTCAGATGATAGCCCTATCAGAGTTTTTTCATCGGAGTTTAGATATAGAACATGTTCTATTTTTCTCTGATGGAAGATTTGGCCAGGCAAAAAGCCTGATCGTGTGTACGCGGCATTAGCCTGTAAGTAAAGGGTAATAGCAGTTTTGCATGCTCACTTTAACTCTGGGAACTTTGGCAACTTGTGCACCTGCTGTGGTTATGGCACTTATTTTTCATTTTTGTAATCCATGCCTTTACTTGTTAGGTAGTAAATATACTTACGTATTTTATTACTTTGGTCTTTTAATGAGTGCATTGTTTCAATAACCCAATTCACAGCATATTTCAGTAAAGCTGGATGGGCTATATAGGAGTCATTTTTTCATCACTCTGGCTATCATCTTATTGTTCTTTTCCTTTGTAATGGGGGGACCTCCTCTCCAGAGACACTCATGTTGTTTGTGAAGAAAAAAATGAATTGACAGTATAAATCCTCTTGAGCTTGGAGCTGTTCCAGTCACTGCATTCTGGAGAAGGTCAACATCATCATGTCAACCGAGTTGTAGACATCACACTTGACATAAACATAAAAAGGTGGCTTTATCTAGGTTTAAACTAGGTGATAATGATCTCGTTACATGACTTCAAACTATGATCATTTCAACTATCAGGTAGCACTTGGTGTTAATATATGTGAAACCATGTCAATAAATATATGCATTATTGAGCCTTGAGAGCACACATATATCAGAAAAATTCTTAAAAGTAATTTCCAAGTGAATTTTATTTTAATATGTTCACAATTTACATAACAAAAACAATCATACATATATACATATTACCAAAGGTATTGGGATGCCTGCCTTTAAACACACGTGAACTTTAATGGCATCACAATCTTAGTTCGTATGTATCTCCTTTGTGAATCTGGACCCTAGTTTGGACTCTACCGCTCTATCTCTTTTGTACAGGCCTGATGCCTAGGAACAATAAGATAGAAAACCATTTTGACACCTCACTGGACTACATGCAAAATGTGTCACTTAATTAATGGTATGAAAATTTAAGGGCACAGGAGCCCCGCAGCTGAGGACCGGTCTCTAGATATCCCTTTATGATCAGAACAGCGGATTAGTGAAAGTGGAACCACAAATTACCCAATGCTGTTTTTGACTGCCTGTGTGCTTGCATGTTGATGAAGATGAGACACTAATGAGCACAGTTGGTGTGGAAACATTGAGGTGTTGTTGGATTCACTTGAACTTTTTTAAAGGGACATTGCATGATTAATATTTTGTTAATATTTTATCGTGACACTTGTCACAATTTCTTTTTTTTTTTTCATTGATCACTTGTATATAAAATTTACAGTTGTGTGGGTATGTGGTTAATTTTAACCTATTTATTGCACATTATAATAGTACAGTGCTATTAAGTGCTAATGTGCCGTGGCACTTAATTATGCATAAATCAACATGTGCATCAATTCATATACCACATGCAAAACTCATCAATATAAAAACATGAAAGGAAGATAAAAACTACATGAAGTTAATAAATTCAAAAGTAAGCATGTTGCTAGTGAAAAAAGTGCATGCAAGTTCATCAGAATAAGTGTATAAATGTAAAGTTAATCAAATATCAAACTGGAAAGTGCTCCGTGCTTGTCTAACCTCACTGCAAGACAAAATGTGTGCAGTCACCTGCAGGAATGGACCCCTTAAGCTTATGCAGAGGTGGGTCAACAAGGATTAAATGAATATGTATCCACCCGATAAAAGGGGGTCCTCTCATGTGCTCCAGATTATAAAAGCAATCACAAAGTGGACATAGTGTGATACCGTTTATTAAAATAAATCTTTAAAACATGTCACATATTATAGTGCCATGTCCCTGCACTAGGAATGATCTGCCAGATGTACAGTCTGTGTACGCCGTGGGTCCTGGAGCCAGCTTGTCTTCCAATCTGCAGAAGTAACAACCAAACATGACCAGTAAGCCCGTCCCTATGCATTTTGTTATCCAGATGTCATCAGGGGATGTGGTAATGTCCATCAACCACATCGTTGGATTACCCATCCTAACTTGCCATCGGTGCCATCTCATATAGTTGTGGACTATAATATCAATACTATTTCAGCTTGCAGATGGTTCTTACAATAAGCATTATCAAATCAACTTACAAACAAACTATTATTTGAAATATACTATCATTTAAAAACTGATAGTAAACTGTATTAAAATTGTGTGTCAATCTATTGGGACACCTCCATCTTTGACTAAGATCAAGTGTAGTATCTGTTGTTATCAGTTTCCAAGAGGTGGCACTATGCTAACCGTCCCTAGTACACAGCGAGGTGGAAAGGGATGGCGGTGGCATATGCAAAACCCCTTTGGCGTAATGGCGGTAGCCTCCTGATGGGGATGGAGAACCATTGGGTCTGGGCGGAGGGCCGGGTCCCTGGCCTTCTGGCCTAGATTTGTGTGGTACTTGCTCCAGACAGTTTTTCAGGAGAGAACACTGGCTCCTTTTTCCCACCGGGGGGAGTGGTTAGTAGTTCCCGAATGTAATTAGGTGGAGAGTGATGGGAGTAGTGGTTGAGCCTTCTAGCGTGGGCTCTCCCCAATCTCTCAGAGCTCCATAACTTCCTGACTGGGGTGGATGCTGCACGGTCTGGGCTGTTGGTCAGGGTTGAGAGAAAAGCTTGTAGTGAATGTGCCCCTGGAGTGGCAGTCTTGCACAAGTTTTGAGGGGCACTTCGAGTTTGACACCTTGGTCACGTCACCACACAGACTTTTTTCACACCTGCCTCTAGGGCTGAGCCTTTTGGCTAGGACCAGAGGAATTTTTGATTCCTGGCCGGAGGGCCAGCCATTGTGGTACACAATGGTCACTTTTCACTTCTCCCACCTTCCTTCTTCCCACTTTCTTTTAATTTAACCCTGTTTGTCACTTTTTTATGTCTTTTTTTTTTTTGGTTGTTGCAGGTTTTGTCACTGTGATTAGTATGGTGTAGGTCTTTGGGCCTTCCCTGAACGCAGGAGCCGCCGGTCATGGCACAGCAACTGAAGAAACGTCATGAACAAGCCATTTATTCAGTGCGCATGTGCACATGATGTTGGCACATGTGGATACAGTAAATATCTCCTAAACTGTGCAAGTTTAGGAGTAATTCACGGTACCTACAGGTACTGTAAGTCTTATTATAGGCTTCCCTGTAGGGGTTTACAACCACTTTAAGGCCGGTGCTTTCCTGTATATGATTTTGGATGTGTTGGGCAATATTTGTCTAAGTGTGGGGTCCCTTATCAAGATGGGCCAGTGCTTTTTGATAATGGCTTCTAAAATTTGACCCTGCATTGGCCACATCCCTTGTGTTGCTTCCTAGTAGAGTGTTCCTATTAACAGCCCCTATTTTGCTTTCCCCCTCACTCAACTGTCTTTTTATGTATCCCTTGGCTAACAACCTGTTAGTTAGTACTTTTGATTAATCCTCACAATCTTCCTTGGTGGTACAATTGCATCTAAGTCTAGTGAGTTGCCCCTTTGGTATTGTAGTAACCCATTTTGGGTAGTGGCAACTGTTTGTCGGGATATACTCAGTGTTCTTGAAGTTTGTCCTGGTATACAATCGTCCTCCTGATTTAAAAAGTTCAAAAAGGTGACTCTTTTATAATGTCAATTTTCAGTATATTTGATCCCATATACATTTCTATTTACATGTGCCATGAATTGGGGCTTTCTGGTGTGCCCTCCCTCATCAATGTACCTCTTATATGTTATTTATTTTGGCCAGTTTTTTCCATATATACTTATATATATATTTTGCCCCAATTGCAACGCCTTTAATTTTTTTAGTAGGATCTCCAGCTAGTTTTCTGTATGTATTTGAATCGCCCAACGCTCTTCATCTCGGCATCATAATCTTTTGTTCATGATAACCACTCCCCCCCCCTTATCCGCGGGGCAAATAACAATTTCCTTGCTAAGGGTATGCCCTTAATGATCTGTATGCGCTTAATATCATTCTTAACCATGCTTTTGAATACTTCCACATAGTTATGTCCTGTGGATTTGGGGTTGAATATGGACTTGTTTTTTAAACCACTATGTTGATAACATTTTGGTTCATCATCTAGGATCCTTTTTGGTTACTCTTTTTCTCAATAGCAAAATGTTTTTTGATATTGATCTTGCAGGCAAAATTGTGGAAATCAATATAATTCAAATTTGTCAATCATCTTGTCTGGGGCATATTTTTAAACTTAGGTCTAGGACTCTCCTTGGTTTCTGGTGTATGGGTGCTGTTCCTTTTGGGCCTGGCGTTCTGGTAAGGTGTGTGTGTGTGTGTGGGGTTCCCCCCTGCCTTCATTCTTCCCCTGCTGATACTGATATTGTCTGAAGGGTTCCCTTCATTCCCCCCTTTTATGGGGTGGTCTGTGGTGTTGTTATGGTCTAAACCCCCTAGGTTCTCCTCTAGGTCTACCTCATGGAGGTTTGTTAGTGAAGAGACTTCTCTGTGGCCCATATTCATAACCTCTGTACTCTTACCCCGGGTGGTCTCTAAGGAGTGCAAAGTGCAAACCTGTTATGAACCGTTACTGTATATCCTGGTGTATTCCCCATGTTTCTGTATGTAGGGCATGCTGGGTTTTGCGTGCCCTACCCTTTTGCTTATGCTCCACTCACTGCCCTTTGCTTCCTATATTATCCCACCCTTGGTTCCCCCTTTGGAGCATAATTTTCCATTCCATAGAGGCAGTTCCTATCGTATCTTCCTGCCATGTGTAAACTTTCTTGTCTTTATAATCTTTGGTGTCCCTGTGAATATTTTGTGTTTCTTAGTCTGCTTTTTTAAGAAACCCTTGTACAGCAGATCCTCTGATTTCTCCTTTTACTACATCCACAAAATTCACTTTAAGATGTAATTGAGGTATGGGTTTGGACATAATAATCACACCACACAATATGGCTGTAGCAAAGGCATACATTTCTTTAAATGTTTTAGCTCTTTCAGCTTGCTTTCTTTGGATACAAATTAGGAATTGTTGGAATTTATAGCCTGGCTGGGAAACATACATAATATAATACGGCAGGGAAATCAAAAGTAATCGCAGCTAAACCTTGAGTATTAATGTATGATATTGCAATATCAAGGAACTACTATACAATCATGTAATTTAACATGAAATATACATCCTCACAGCAAATAACAGTAAAATAATCATACAACATGCCTATTATAAATATGAATGTTAAAACACAAAGTTCTGCTATTCTGCTAAATACAAATTGTATTGCTTGAGATTACAGTCTTTTATTTTCTTACTATATACCCTAAAAGCAAGTCTTTAGCAAATACATAAATGTACAGATTCCCTTGAACAACTGAATAGAGTATTATTATTGTCACATGTTGCTTTTGAATAGTCTTGGGATGTATAATTTTGGTTTTACCCTCCATTCAAAAACTATGATTAATTTAACAGCCCTGTTGTGATAATGAGCAATAAGCTTATTGCGTACGTAGTTATTGTAAATTCATTTTACAATTAGAAAATTCGAGAGCAGTTTAAAGGCTTAAAGTATTAACTTGGATCATTGATTTATGTTTACGAATCACTTAATTGCATAAGCGTAATATACAATAAAAGTTCTAACCTCTTGTGTAACAATAGATATTGTAAGAGTCTTTCCATTACAACACTAATACTTATGGGCTTATTTATAACAATCTTAAAATAATGGCTTCTTGTTTAAATGGACATTGGAAGTGATTTTTACACTTATTTAGGTAGTAAAATCAAAGACACAATAGAGAAAAACTTGGCTAAAATTAAGGAACTCACATGCTACAACCTATCGTTTTTTTAATCTTGATTTCATACTAAGACGTTTACCGCTGTCCTTTATGGATGAGTTTAAGGTTTTGTCCAAGCACTAGTTTTGACTGGGCCTTTGCTGTTTGGGCATTTGGACAAACACCTGAACATTTACCCATTTGGTGGTAGCCAAATGTCATGTATAATAACAGCATTACTTCAACTATTATAGCTTCCTATTGTCAATAGTTATTAAGGATGCTGGTTATTGCAGGCACCATTAAGTCCTAACAACCAGTGACATCCCCGGTCCGGCCCTATTCACTTATATTACTGGGAATCTTTGGCTGGGTCTGATATGAATTTTAAGGGGAACCTTATACAAAAAAACAACAACTCAAAAACAGCATGAAGTCCCATCCAAATTCCTTTTGAAGGGTCTAGTATTGAGGTTACGGAGGAACACTCACAAATCTGGAGACAAAAAAAGATTGCGTTCTCCCCAAAAATCCATACCAGACACTTGTTAAAGCATGCAGCCTGACATTATTATATTGCAGCTTACCATTGTCGAATTGCAAAAAGTGCTCAAGTCAGGAAGGGGATAAATTCTTCCCGGGGCTGAAGTGGTTAATGAAAGCTGGGTAACATTTTTCATAGTAAGAACATTCACTAATTTTTCTAATCATTAATGGGGTCAAATTGGCGTTGATTTTCAACTTCAAAGATGAGAAAAGGAGCTGGAAGAATTTTTATTTAAATGTATGAATTTCTAACAGTGCATGTGGTGTTCGATTGGTAACGTCCATTCATTCCAAAATACGAGTTAAAAGCAATCAAAATTTTGAAATACATTCATACAACATTCAAATGTACTAAGAACTTTCATATGAATTTTCCTAAGAATTTTTATACATATGTTCATTCAAAATTCTACTAGTGTATACCGATGAGATGAAAGAAAAATCCTGGATTGCCGCACTCCTCAAAAAACGATGTCTTTATTCAAAACATGAAAAAACAACAAAAATTCTAATGGAAAAAACAGCCAAAATTCATGCAGTCAACCAAGAAGTGGATTAGGAAAAAAGAGCTGACATGTTTCGCATCCTGTGACAGCTACGAGTAAGCATCACAGGATGCGAAACATGGCAGCTCTTTTTTCCTAATCCACTTCTTGGTTGACTGCATGAATTTTGGCTGTTTTTTTCCATTAGAATTTTTGTTGTTTTTTCATGTTTTGAATAAAGACATCGTTTTTTGAGGAGTGCGGCAATCCAGGATTTTTCTTTCATCTCATGGTAATTGAGCACAGCCAGCACCCTCTTGGTTTGAAAACAATGGGGATTGATTGTTTTTAGAGCGGTATACTTTTCTTCACTACAGTAGTGTATACCGATATTATTATGGTATTATCTGCATACACTGTAAACCAATTTTGTTTTCTAAATTGATAGCTAGTGTTCCAGTACTGCTGCTATCAGACTGGATGGTTTTCACCAGGAGTTTTATAACTAATGCAAATATTAGGGACATCCTTGCCTGGTGCCATTGGTTATACTGAATGGGGTAAATAGTATGCCTGATGTCCAAACTCAGGCACTGGAAGTCATAGAGGGTGTGATAATAGCTAAAACAATAAAGCTTGTGAGGCAATTTTTTTTTTTTTTTTAGAACAGCATCCAGGTAGCGGCAATAAACCCTGTTAAATGCCTTCTCCACACCCAAGGACAGGATCAGAGATGCCATTTAACAGTGCTCTGTCTACTGAATCAAATCTATGAACCTCCAGGTTCTGTCAGCTGGCTTAATGACCAGCTATGAAACCAACTTGATCATGGTGAAATTCAGTGGGTATAATGGGGAGTATTCTATTGGCCAGTAACTTAGCATACATTTTGATGTTTGTATTGGTAAGGAAATATGCCTGTAGTTCAGAGTTTCTGGGGTGAATGACCTGTGGAGACTGGTTGATTTTAAATCTGCCAGAGGTGGGGTTCTAGGTTGTGAGTGTAGGTTTTACATAATATTCACAAATAAATTCACAATTTACAATAATATTCACTAATAAAGTCACCTGGGCCAGGGGCCTTGTGTAAAGTAATGGTAACTGCTCTGTTAGGGTAGCTGACTGTTCAGGGGATACCCTGGGAAGGTTAAAGGTTTCTAAGATAAGTTGTATGTTTGCACGCATAGGTTTGTTCTATGGACCTTTTAAGCTATATAAGGAGGAAAAAAAGTAACTGAAACAGCTGGCGATATCAAAGGGTTTACAGCAGAAGTATTCCAAATTTAAGGCCCCTTTCACACTGGGACGGGAGGCGCGGTGGCGGTATAGCGCCGCTAAAAATAGTGGCGATATACCGTCGGATTTGCCGCAGGATTTGGCCACTAGCGGTGCGACATTAACCCCCGCTAACGGCCAATAAAGGGTTAATACCGCCCGCAATGCGCTTCTGCAGAGGCGCATTGCGGGCGGTATTGCCGTGGTTTTCCATTGTTTTTTAGGAGTGGTATACACGCCGCTCCTCTCACGGCCTCAAAGATGCTGCTGGCAGGAGATTTTTTTCTCTCCCGCCAGCGCATCGCCTCAGTGTGAAAGCCCTCGGTCTTTCACATTGAGTATGTAGTGCAGGAGTTTTTCAGGCGGTATAGCAGCGCTATTGTTAGCACTGTACCGCCTGAAAAACTCCTCAGTGTGAAAGGGGTCTAAGTAGTTAGGGCTAGCAAAAAGATCAATGGAGAAAGGTGTGTGATCAGACAACGTAATCAAACAGGTACACCCTAGAATACATCTTCAGTATGTGAGAAGGAAGAACAACCTATTTCTGTGCTGTAAAAGCATCCCCACACATCATATAAATTGTTACAGCTCAGCAGGAAGAGGGGTGTGAAGGTATGTGGCCTAGCCTTATTAGAAGTATCTAGTTCAGAATTGAGGATTTGTTATAATCCCTACAAATTATGGGATCTTTTGTATTTCAAGGTGAGAAAGTTTTTCTGTTTCATATTTGATGTATACAGATTTATTAGGGTTATAGATTTATCATTTAGGGTCGAAAATGCCTTTTGTAAGGTGAAGGATGTATTCTGTGTGTGTGTGTGTGTGTGTGTGTGTTTTTTTGTTTTTTTTTAGTAGCGTGTGAGAAGTTTGAATTGCTACATGTCGGGGGGTTATCTTTATAGAGGTGGCTTTCTGTAGTTGGTGGAAGATACCTTCTTTCTTAGCACTGAACCCATATGTGAGTTGTTCAGCCCTTTAACATCCAGTCAAATAATTTAAATTGCCATGGCATTTTATGACTGACACTTACAGCCTAACTAGACATGCAACTTTAGTGATACATACTTGCATAAGCATGCACACATTAGATGCTGATGCCAAGCAGTCTGATTAAACCTGAATTCTGCAAAGGATTATTACTGAATAGTCTTTCAGTCTGAATTAGTGCATGATGCCAGCTCTTTCTGGTTCCAGTGTTCAGCTTCTGCACCCTGGCATCTGTGCCTTTCCAAAGTCCTTGCAGTCCCTGTCTCAACTGTGCAGGGGGCCATCCTCATTATCTTAGGCCTTGTGAACAGGTGTGGGACAACAAGACGGTATGCTTGTTACTTTAACTAGAATTGTCAAGTAATCTGACAAGCCTTCTACATAATGCAATGAATTTGTGTGTGTGTGTGTGTGTGTGTTTTTTTGTTTTTTTTTAGTAGCGTGTGAGAAGTTTGAATTGCTACATGTCGGGGGGTTATCTTTATAGAGGTGGCTTTCTGTAGTTGGTGGAAGATACCTTCTTTCTTAGCACTGAACCCATATGTGAGTTGTTCAGCCCTTTAACATCCAGTCAAATAATTTAAATTGCCATGGCATTTTATGACTGACACTTACAGCCTAACTAGACATGCAACTTTAGTGATACATACTTGCATAAGCATGCACACATTAGATGCTGATGCCAAGCAGTCTGATTAAACCTGAATTCTGCAAAGGATTATTACTGAATAGTCTTTCAGTCTGAATTAGTGCATGATGCCAGCTCTTTCTGGTTCCAGTGTTCAGCTTCTGCACCCTGGCATCTGTGCCTTTCCAAAGTCCTTGCAGTCCCTGTCTCAACTGTGCAGGGGGCCATCCTCATTATCTTAGGCCTTGTGAACAGGTGTGGGACAACAAGACGGTATGCTTGTTACTTTAACTAGAATTGTCAAGTAATCTGACAAGCCTTCTACATAATGCAATGAATTTGTGTGTGTGTGTGTGTGTGTGTTTTTTTGTTTTTTTTTAGTAGCGTGTGAGAAGTTTGAATTGCTACATGTCGGGGGGTTATCTTTATAGAGGTGGCTTTCTGTAGTTGGTGGAAGATACCTTCTTTCTTAGCACTGAACCCATATGTGAGTTGTTCAGCCCTTTAACATCCAGTCAAATAATTTAAATTGCCATGGCATTTTATGACTGACACTTACAGCCTAACTAGACATGCAACTTTAGTGATACATACTTGCATAAGCATGCACACATTAGATGCTGATGCCAAGCAGTCTGATTAAACCTGAATTCTGCAAAGGATTATTACTGAATAGTCTTTCAGTCTGAATTAGTGCATGATGCCAGCTCTTTCTGGTTCCAGTGTTCAGCTTCTGCACCCTGGCATCTGTGCCTTTCCAAAGTCCTTGCAGTCCCTGTCTCAACTGTGCAGGGGGCCATCCTCATTATCTTAGGCCTTGTGAACAGGTGTGGGACAACAAGACGGTATGCTTGTTACTTTAACTAGAATTGTCAAGTAATCTGACAAGCCTTCTACATAATGCAATGAATTTGGTCTGTTATTATTTATTGTTTTTCAACTAATGTTTGGCTTTTTTCCTCATAACTTTAAATGGGGGAATAGTTCTAAGCAGAACACTACCAGTTAAGGACCAAGGGTGAGGAATAGTCCACTGCCCTTCAGGTTTGTGGGCACCATACAATTAAAGGGTCACTAAAGGAAAAACATTTTTTTGCTGAAATGACTGTTTATTGGGTATAGAGACATACAAGTTAACTGATTCCTTTTAAAAATGATTAAAAATTGAATTTAATCTATCATATAATGTGCCTCTAGTTTCACTTTCGGTTTTAAAGGTACATACATGAAGTTCCGGGTGAGAGGTGAGTCGGGAAGACACACAGAACAAAAACAAACAAATCTAGGGCAGTGTTTTGTTTTTAAAATTAATCTGATTGGTTCTGAGGAGTTTTAGACACACAGTAATGACAGCTTAGACCACCGTGAAAATCTCCCAGTACCATGGTTATAAGGAAACAGGCAACCAGGAAGTGTGGAGATCACAGCAGAATTACAGCTACTTCAAAGCAAAAACGAACAATGAGGACATGAGATCAGTACTGCAGTAAGGTAAAGGAAGCTATTTAGCTTAAAAAAAAATTCCTTTAGTGACCCTTTAAAGACGCGTGAGGACCAAGGAGGGTTGCTGGTGACGTCATCCGCTCGCGGCCGCAGAGCGGAGACACATGAGATTACACACGCTGAACTTGCTGAGCTGTCTGTGAGTGTTTACTTGTTTTTATCTAATAAATCGTAAATGATTTTATGCTATGGAGGCTTCCCTTATTTCTGTGTTTGAGTGACATCGTTTTAACCCCGGGAGCTGTCGTATATGGGATCGGATCAGCAGGCTGGCTGTGGGACCTGCTTAAAGCAGCATTTCACATAGGCTATATTTAAGCCTTTGTAAGGTAAGGGGCTGGAACACCCAATCTGCTATACATTGTGGGAAGCCTGGCGGTTTTATTTACAAGTACGTTATGCACGCTCATCATCAAGCACACAAGTTTTGATTTATGGATCTTTTGAAAGCACATTTGCACTTAAGAACAATTATTGATTGATATTTTTTTTGGACCAATTATTTATTTTTGCACGTTTTTTGTGTGCCCTGGACACGTTGATTATTACACTGGATTGTGTTTGATTCATTGGTGGATCATTTGGGACACTTTCACTGCAGAAAGATTATTGTGTTCATGCCCACTTGTGCATGTATTGATCTATTTACTCTAAGGCCCCGTACACACCATAGAATCCATCCGCAGATAAATCCCAGCAAATGGGTTTCAGCGGATAGATCCTATGGTGTGTACACGCCAGCGGATCTTTTTCCGCAGATATATCTCCCCTGGGATGGATTCCAGCAGATCGAATATTTGCTGACATGCACAACATATCCATCTGCTGGAGTCCATCCCAACGGATGGATCCGCTGGTCTGTACAGACTCACCGGATCCATCCGTCCGAAGGGATCCCCGCATGCGTCGTAATGATTCAACGCATGCGTGGAATTCCTTATATGACAGCGTCGCGCACGTCGCTGCGTCATAATCGCGGCGACGGCGCGACACGTCATCGCCAGAGGATTTTGGCGCGGATTTCAATGCGATGGTGAGTACACTCCATCGCATTAAAATCTGCAGAAATCCTCGAGAGGATTTATCCGCGGAAACGGTCCGCTGGACCGTATTCGCGGATAAATTCTATTGTGTGTATGGGGCCTAAGGATTTCTGTCCACAACATATATTCAGTATTTGGGACAACTATTCACATTATTTCACAGATTATTGCACCATGCACTTTCAAATGGATTAAGCACTTTATGGATTTTTTATTGATTTTTACTGCATTTATTTATTCACTATTTGCCATTAATTATCTGAATTTTATATGTTTATATTAACATTGTGCTGAGTTTGGCACATTTGTTCACCTGATTAGGTATTTATTATTTTACCACTCTTAGTACCCTCCACATTATCTATTAATGTGGGTTGGTATTCTTGGATTTATTTAGAGTGGAACATATTTAGACCCACAGCAGGTGGCGGATTGACCCATCAGTCATTTGGATTTACATTGAAGAAATATTTTTAAGAAGTGATATTTTTATATTTTTATATAAGTTTTTTAATTGGTAAGCGCCATTATACCCCACCCCTGTATTCATACAATTAAAAGGTCTCACGCTTGAAACACCCTTCAAAGCCCTGCTGTGGGGTTTCACATGGTTACAGCACTTTATCAATTGGGGTAGGTCTTGTGACGCTTCTGTATCAGGTTCACCAGAAGACTGCTTATTTCACATTGTCAAGTCTGTTTTATCTGGCATGGGCACAACTCCAGCGCGGGTGCCATCGCTGGAGGCCAACTGGCATGCTTATGCCTGCAGATATTAAGGATAAGGTTTGGCATTGCGAGTTTGTGGATTTGCTCACACTGGTCCCTCCTGATAAAAAAAACAGTGGACAAATCACAGTGAGTAGATGTGAAATATTCTAAGCAGCTTCCCCATACCTTTGGGAATTGGCTGCAGGGCTTCTGCACATACTTTGGGAGCAATTCTCTGAATTGGACCCTTCCCTGTTTTGTTATTTGGATCTTATCTGGGGGGCCTGAAAGGTGTACTGGGGTCAGCGTTGGTTCAACTACGATACCCAATTTTGGCAGAAAATGGTGGCGCGCAAGGAATTTCGCTTTGACTGTCAGGGCGGAATCTTGTGCTTGTTGCTACTGTGTCCACACAGCCCCCCCCCCCCACAGGGTGTCGGCTGTCCTCAAAAAAGGTATCTGTTGGCTTTTTAATGAAAACTATTGCAAGTGGTATACTTCGTGCAAGTTTAAGCACAACTGTTCACTCTGCGGGGGGTGATCATCCAACCATCCAATGTTTTAAGAGAGGTAAACAACAACCTCCCAAGCCTGGGGCCAATCTTGACTTTTCTAAGTCTGAGGTCGCCAGCGAACATTCCAACATCCTTTTTCTCTTTTGCTATAAGCGCGGGTTCACCTACCTTTCTTAACATTCCAAGGATGCTCCACTGGCTAGATCAGCAAGCAAACAATCTTCATTTGGCTGCTCAGCATACGATGTGTCTCCTCATTCTGATGTGCAATCCGTCCCGTTCGTAGCTCTTCCCCCACGCGTTACATCACTAGACACGTGACTTAATCATGGGTAAGTCACGTGTCTAGTGATGTGGGGGAAGAGTTACGAACGGGATGGACTGCACATCCGAATGAGGAGACACATCGTATGCTGAGCAGCCAAATGAGGATTGTTTGTTTGCTGATATTAATCAGTGGATTCGTGAGTGTGACCTATCTCAAGCTTGTCAAAATTGTTTCCATATGGTTGTGTGTTATCTGCACAATGAGGATTTCTCTTTTTGTCTCTCTGTTTTTCACATGAGCTGCACAACTGTGGAAGATCTGATACTCACATGTGAAGCAAATCAGCTTGGAGTCTGTAGAATTTGATCACCCCATACTTATCTTTCAAGCCAGTACACAGCACTTGCACTCAGGAGGTGTATTGTAGTTGCATGCTTAGTAGCATGCATTTGGACTAATTATTTTTATACACATGTACTGAATTTGAATCACCTATGGTTTGTGGTTCCGGTTCACATCACAGAAGTTAATACTCAGCGCATATTATTATTATTAACTTGGGCTATGAAGATCATAGTTGCCCCTCATTATTATGTCTGCATATCCAGACCAATGCAGAATGACTTGGAGGTTTGGTTATCCTTTCTCCAGTCTTACAACAGACATTCATATTGGCAAATGGAGGAGGTGCTAAACTCACAGCTGGAGCTTTATGTTGATGCAGCTGGCTCCTGTGGTCTGCTAAACGTTGGCCGACCTCATGGGCCCGCATGGATCTGTTGCCTGTTTCCAATCATTGTGGCCATTGAGCTCTGGGGTGAGATATTACACAACAGACACGTTATTTTCTGGTCTGATAATTTGAGTGTGGTTCAGTGGATCAACCAACTTTCCACGAAATTCCCTCTAGTTGTTTCATTGCTGTGATTTCTTGTTCCTAGATGTCTGCAGTTGAACATTTGGTTTAGGGCTAAACATGTACCTGGAATTTTCAATTACATTGCCAATGCAGCTCTCTTGTTCTCGGCTCCACGCTTTCACTCTCAAGCCCCTTCGGCATCAGTAGAGGGCATGCCTTGTGCGACCTATTTGTGGAACCTCATTTTCGATGGCTGTTAGCTCTTAGTTCTTACCATTGGGTCTGGAATGACTGGGTTCAGGCATTTTGTGGTGAGTTCTTTTTCATCCTATACTGATCGTTTGTCATGTTTTTTTATTTCTTACCTCTTGCATTTACTTTAAATAGGTTTGTCTGTGTCCACGGTGAGTTCAGCGTTGTCTGCTTTGTCCTTTTGGTTCAGACATCTTGGGTGGCCAGATGTTGGCCTGGATATTTTTAACCTTGGCCTCCAGTCTGGTATTAAACAAGCGTGGGCTGTGGTGGGGTGCTCGTCAGCTAGCCACTGACGTGCAGGTGGCGGATTTTGGACCTTGCCAGCGAAAACATTTGCCATAATGGACTATGCTCTGGTTTGCTCTGGTTTGGAATTTGGGATTAATTAATGTCTGTCCAGCACTTGTAACTTGCTCACAGTACACCTGTGACCGGAACTGGTTAAAATGTTTGTTTCTTGAAAACGATCCACAAAGAAATTCCGCCGGCGTATCTCTTGCGCATCGTATCTTTGTTTTGGTATCCACAAAACAAGATACGACGGCATCTGTGTTAGATCCGACAGGCGTACGCCTTATGGGCCGTACACACGACCGAACATGTCTGCTGAAACTGGTCCGCGGACCAGTTTCAGCAGACATGTTCGGTCGTGTGTAGGCCCGAGCGGACAGGATTCCAGCATACATTTGCCCGCCGGGCCTTTTTCCAGCGGGCAAATATTTCTGGACTTGTTTTAAAACAGCCCGCTGGAATCCTGTCCGCTCGGACATGTTCGGTCATCTGTACAGACCTACCATACATGTCCGAGCGCCCGCCATCCCTCGCATGCGTCGAATGACTTCGACACATGCGTGGAAGCATTGAACTGGCAGGGCCGCCCACGTCGTCGCATCATCGTCGCAGCGACGGCGCGGCCACGCCCCGCGTATTGTTTACGCGCGGATTTCTGTATGATGGTGAGTACAGCCACCATACAGAAATCCCCGGGCAGACATGTACGGTGAAAACGGTCCGGCGGACCGGTTTCATCGTACATGTTTGGTCGTCTGTACACGGCCTTAGTACGCCGTTGGATCTAAGATGCAATTTTCCGGGGGCCGCTAGGTGGCGTTTACGTCATATTCCGCGTCGAGTATGCAAATTAGCTATTTCCGACGATCCACGAACGTACGAGCGGCCGTCGCATTCTTTTACGTCGTTTCCGTTCGGCTTTTTCCGGCATATAGTTAAAGCTGCTATATGGTGGCGTACTCAATGTTAAGTATGGCCGTCGTTCCCACGTCTAATTTTGAAAATTTAACGTCGTTTGCGTAAGTCACCCGTGAATGGGGCTGGACGCCATTTACGTTCACGTCAAAACCAATGACGTCCTTGTGACATCATTTAGCGCAATGCACGGCGGGAAATTTTAGGGACGGCGCATGCGCAGTTCATTCGGCGCGGGGACGCGCTTCATTTAAATGAAACACGCCCCCTACCCGCCGCATTTGAATTCTGCGCCCTTACGTCGCGAGAGATACACTATGCCGCCGTAACTTATGGCGCAAATTCGTTGAGGATTCAAACCAACTCAAAGTAAGTTACAGCAGCGTAGCAGATCTTACATACGCTGTGCCCGGCGCGGATGTATGTGGATCTGCCCCGATGTCTTTAAAAATAGGCCTCCTGGAGAGGAAATTATTCTTAAAATGTCAGATAAAAATTATATTGATTATTTTATTTCTGTAGCTATAATAAGTGCGCTTTGCGCATACTAGAATAGCACAGGCTAAATTCTTTAGTCAATATTTTAAATCAATTTCTGAACTGATTTATATTAAAGGGGAATTGCAGACTTTGTTCTTATCAAACGCTATTTACAAAGATAAAACTAGCAATTTCTTCTAAATGTTAAACTATTATTATTTTACAACAATACAAGCTAAATCCTGCATCTTAGTTATGTCATTTACCATATTAACTCTTGAAAAATGTTTAAATCACTCACTAAAGGATATTGGACAAGATGAAGCATGTTGTTTTTTATAGAAAGAAAAATGTTTGGAACATGCAGATAAACAATCTAATAAAAAATATGATGCATGGGCTCATAGCCAAAAAAATTCAAAGTATTTAAGTATTTAAATTTATAGGAAGCTGTACTTTCTGTATTGCAGTGACTGTATAAAGAGAATCTGTCATCAACAACTGAAAAAAAAGCATTTCATTTAAGCCGATAGGTGAGTGACAAGTTTTGTATTAGTTCCAGGCTAGTGAAGCATATGGTTGGCATCCTGGTGAGTGTGGTAAGTTAATACATTAGTGTCAATCAGTGGCAACTTCCATTAATGACTTTTCAAGCAGCAGTTTAGCTTAGAGAAAAATTACATTTTACATAATGCGCTTTGAACTTAGGTGACATCCTGTTGATTTTGATTTTACCATTCCTGACAAAAGGACCATAATGAAGCCACAGAGCATATATTCAAAAGTGTGCAAATTATAGAAAGTTCCATGTTAGTCTTAGCTTACTTTGCAAAGGGACATTACTTGTTATCCGTATTATTCAGGGAATTTAAATAAGAAGTTCAATTTTCAAGGAAAATAAACACCAGCAGTGCTGAAACAGTAGGTTACTCAGTCCATATATAACACCTGATAGCAATAATGCATCCTTCAAAGCAGAGCTGACACACTGCTGGTAACTCACATCAGGTTGATTAATCACATCACCACACATCATAGGGCTTCACAGCCAGACTACTCCTTCGGGATATAAACCTCCTCTTCAGTAAGTGCTCTCACTGGGGGTGGCAATCTCAGCAGAGGGGATATATATATATATATATATATATATATATATATATATATATATATATATATATATACTGTGTGTGTATGTATGTATATATATATATATATATATATATATATATATATTATAAAAACAATCTCATAGCATAATTCTGTTTGTCAAGCAATTTATTCCCAAAATACCCCCCCCAAGAATTACATTTACAAATGGTACTTGAGGTGATTGTAGCCGTATTAGTGCAATTGTGACAGAAACCTGTCTGATACTTTTTTTATTTGCACTAACATATAATTTTTCATGGACAAGCTTTCGGGGTGTGGACCTTGAAGAATGGGACACACCCCGAAAGCTTGTCCATATATGATTGTCAGAACCATTGACGTATCTCGGCATAGAGCCTACATATACAGTCAGAATTTTTATACTGAAATATAAAATATTATTGTATGTATGGAAATATGTAAATCTGTGCTTTGGGAGATATACAATATTTCCTACAATACAAGAAATCCAAAATTCTTTTATCCGTGCTATTTTGAGGACAAGTAACACAAATGAATGTTTAAAACATATACATTTATTAACTAAAGATATAGTGCAAAATTAAAATCAGGTACAATTCGTGATAAAACAAACAATTGATATACTTCTACAATCAGAGATACATGATGGTTGAATGTTCAGATAATATTTACATTATATGACAAGGTATATTCCCGTGATTTCCACGGACTCTAGGTAAACAGCTTCTGTCTACATTATGTTATCTCTTCTCAATACCAAACAGATCTCTTGCTTAATACTCATTATATATGTGTACAGAACAAATGCCATATTGTACACAAGCTCTGCAATGCAGACAAGCTTATTTTAAATTTAGAGAGAATTTATTTTCACAGACATCACCCTAAAACCAATGTACAACTGTTGGCATTTAGGTTTTTAAAGACAAACATAATTGGTGTATGTCTCCTAATATTTGGAATATAATTATTTCATAATGCAGTCAAAAATAATATAATCCAAATTATTTTTGCCAAGTATATTTAAAGGGTTTTAGTTATGTGTATGCGAAAAACATCCAATTACCTAAATGGTAATAATCAAAATTATAAATTACCAGTATTTAAGAGTTCTTTCTGTTTGAGAAGTGAAAGTCCTATGAGAAACCCTCTTAATCATGGCTACATCTTTGCGTTCAATCTCTCCCTTCCAGCTTCCTTCAGAGATAGAGAGATAGCCTTCAGAGATAGAGTGAGAGCTCTCCCATCAGTGACCCTTGAAGATCAATCAGAGCACCCTCCCAAAGATCATCAGACATCCTCTTCTGTCCTCTGCAATCACTTTTTATCTCCCCCAAAAAGTGGGTGTGTATCTCACTTTACTACGTCACTGACGATGTCATATGATGCTATGTTTGGTAGGCTGCTATTAGCAACCAACTATGCAACCATTTTTAATGCCAATATTAACCTGTGGTGTATAAGGACTAATTCCTAATTTTAGGGTCGTCCAGGGTTAATCATAATGTATGATCCCCTTTGACCTCTGGCTTGATAAAACACCATATTTTGTTTTATATGTCAAACAAATGACAACAAACCCAGACACTTTGGCAACTTCTCAATTTATGATTGAGATAAGGTTTATGGTCAACACAAATGGTCTGGGAAGTTCCTTTGAACTGATACCGGAATTTAACCTAAGCAGTCTCTAATACTTTTAAGCTATTATAGGATCTTATACTTGAGACCCTAGTAATGTCTATGTATTAAACGGGTTTACATATGGATATATAATTAGTACATAGATATACTGTGAAGGTATTATAAAGAAACAATTAAGATAAATATATATAATACAATAGCTTATTGGTGGGTGAACCCCCCCCCTAGTTTCGTTTATGCAAAGGACAATTCCTGTGACTTCATATGAAACCAGAGCTCCTTTTTTTAATCAGATAATTTTTTTATTGAAAAAACGAGCATATAAAACATATACAAACATTTTTCTCTTTTTTTTTTTTAAATACGTTACAAAATATAATGCAAAACAGATTTCACATATCGTCAAAAACACAGAAAAATCAATGCGACACAGTTATACTCTTCAGCACTGCATTTGGTGTATCCATTATGTCAGAAAGCAGTTATACCGTGATATGATTAACCACAGCCATCTAAGCCGACACAGTGGCCACTACAACTCTGTCTCCAAGAATCCTGTTTTGCACAAGCCGCAGCGGTGCCAAACCTGGGATACCCAACCAGGGATCCCATATATTCTCAAACTTCCCCGGGCTACCCCGATGCTTATACGTAAGTTGTTCCCTAACCAGAGAGTCATTTACCGATGTAATCCACTCTGTGTGTGTGGGAGCCATTACGGACAACCATTTCCTGGCAATAAGTTTCCTGGCCAGAAACAGGACTCTAAGAATAGCAATAGAGGTATGTGGCGTGTACAGTTCTTCATCTAACCACCCCAACAAACACAGTTTAGGATCAATAGGTAACTGAAGCTTCCATATGCTATTGATAGTGGCCACCACCGCAGCCCAATAGCGCTGCAGCTTCGGACACCTCCACAGCATATGCACAAGTGTCCCGTTGTCCACTAGACAGCGGGGACTAAGCGGGTCGTCTCTTCTGCGCCATTTATGCAACTTTTCAGGTGTAAGATATGTACGGTGAATAATAAAAAGCTGAGTGAGCGTCTGAGTTGATGACAGCGATACCTTAAGAACATTGCCCAATATTGCGTTCCACTCCTCATCAGAAATATGTCCTATGTTGTCCCCCCAGCCAGCTCTACATCTCAAGGTCATCGCCTTAGAGACATGACCAAGAAGGGAGCTATACAAGGATGAAATTTGTCCTTTCCTGGAGGGCGCCATAGTTAACTTCATAAGTACTACCGGTCTGGTGAGCTCCTATGTGGAGGTTGTAGCCTGCGCTGAGATAGCGTGTCACAGTTGTAAGTATTGAAAAAAACATGTGTTGGGCAAGTCAAATTCAGCACGCAGGGACTGGAAATCCCTGAGTACACCTCCAAAATATAGTTGTGAGATATACTTTACTCCCCGTCTCTCCCAATGGGAGAAATTTTGTAATTTGTTAAGTTCTGGGTAGTTCCTATTCTTCCATATACGTGACCAGCTCACATGTATTGCAAATGCTGTTTGGTTTTATTCCATATCTTATCTATAAGCATAAACGTGGGGTACTGGTCCATGGCACCCAGTTCCCCCGCCTCTATACATTCTACCAGGTTATCCCCAGTTACCTGGGTCCACACCATATTTCTAGTGGGGTCCGAGGGCTCTGGACATAACCATCCTGCCAGATGTTGTAGCTGTGCCGCAACAAAATAATAAAATGGGTTTGGCACTGCTAGACCTCCCAAGTCCTTCATCTCCTGTAAAGTTTCCAGTTTAATTCTTGGGACCTGTTTCCTCTATATTAATGCACGGTATATGGTATTACATCTCTTAGGCCTCATACACACGACCGAACATGTCTGCTGAAACTGGTCTGCGGACCAGTTTCCACGGACCTGTTCGGTCGTCTGTATGGCCGACCGGACAATTTTCCGGCCGATCGGACAGGTTTCAGCGGACAAATGTTTCTTAGCATGCTTAGCATATAATGTCCGCTGGAAGCCTGTCCGTCGGACATGTTCGGTCGTCTGTACGACTCACCGGACATGTCCGCTCGGCCGAAAGCCCTCGCATGCGTCGAAGTGATTTGACGCATGCGTGGAAGCATTGACCTTCCAGGGTCGCGCACGTCGTTATGGATACCGTTCAATATGAAGGAGAAATATACAGACAGTTAGCTGATACTAATGTCTATAAACGGTTGGATAGCAATCCCACCACATGGGTTTCAAATAAAATAAAAAAAGTTGTAAACCAGGCTGTACAGACAAGAATAATAGATAACAATATTCAAACATTTTTTGATTTCAGATTATCCCACAACCCCTATTTTTTATGTGTTACCTAAAGTACACAAGTACCCAACAAAAAAACCTGGGTCACCCAATCGTTTGAGTATTAATTCTGTGACCATGCCAATAGCTAAATATTTAGATAAATGTCTCACTCTTTTAATACTAAATACACAATCCTATATCTGTGATACCCATGATTTTTTTGAAAAAAATTAGAATTTGATCCTGCCACCAGGAACTAACATTATGAGCTGATATTAGTGACCTGGGATGTAGAAAATCTTTACACTGCAATCCCACACACTCTGGGTATCGAAGCGTGCCGACGCCTATTAATCAATTATAAACAATATGACCCAGCTCAGATTGCATTTCTTTTGTAATTGCTTAAGATAGTATTGGAGGAGATTTTTTCCTCTTTAAAGATACTTATTATCTCCAGCTCACCGGTACAGCGATGGGCTCTAATGTCGCCCCCCCCCCATATGCCAACTCGTTCATGGACATGCTGGAACATGCATTTATTTATCATTGCAGATTGTTTAAAGATAATTGCATAGCATGGTTTAGATTTATAGATGACACTTTTGGCATATGGGTGGGCGACCTAAACTCATTACGGTTGTTTAATGAATAATTGAACTGTTTTAGTCCCTGGTTTGAAATTTAACATGTCTGTTTCAAATAAGGATACTCAGTTTTTGGATACATTATTGTACATACAAAATGACCGGATTGTCAGTGATCTTTACCAAAAACCGACAGACCACAATCAACTGTTACACTTTTCTAGCTTTCATGCTCCAGGGGTGTTTAAATCGATACCCAGGAGTCAGCTAAAACGGGTATCTAGGATTACCAACAGGTCTATTCATCAGGAAAATAGGTTGAATGAAATAGAGGCCAGACTACATCAACGTGGATACCCTGGTGACATAGTTCATCAGAAACGTATAATTTTGCATTGCAATAAACCACAAATCGCAGGATGCCATTTATTTTCCAATTCTACCCATTTTCCAATCATATTAATAATGTTATTAAAAAACTGGTCCATACTAAGTAAGAATTATCCTACTGTCCCTGAATTTCACCACTCTCCATTACCTTTATATTGCAGGGGTCAAGTCTGACCAATATAGCACTCCTAGTCCTCGAATTACGTTTCTGGGTCCACCTAATCATGGCTCTTTTCCTTGTCTTTCTTGCATTTAGTGCACAAGCATGATTAAAGGCAAAAGTTTTTGCCATCCACATAAAGGATATAACCTAAATATTAAAGATCATTTTACTTGCCAATCGGCTTATGTAATATACATTATTAAATGTCCATGTGGACTTGTCTATGTAGGTGAAACAACACAGAATTGCAAGGCATAAATATTTAATTTGTGATAAACTAGACAAGTTACCATTATCGAGACACTCTTAGAAAAGAACCATACAGTATCACAATTGAGATACATGATTATAGATGGGATTCCAAACAATAGACGAGGGGGTAACAGGGAACTGGAATTAAGAAAAAGGGAAGTATATTGAATAAACCGCTTAGACACTTTGCAGCCCAAAGGGAAAAACACTGACTTTGACTTATATCTATTCATTTGAAGGTGTGTTTTTTAATAGTTTTTGTATCGATTGTTTTTGGTATCGATCGTTCTCGTGTCATTTTCTATATTTCTGCAGACTTTTAATATTGATCAATGGTAGGCTATCTGAATAGTATTGATTATAACTCTATATGTATGTTTTGTATTCTGTAAATTAATTCATGAATAATTATATCAACTATATCTCATCTTAGTGAGGAATGAGAATCACTTGTTACTATAAGTCGTTTTGATTTGTGCAACTGATTAACATATGCTGATAAGGAATGTAGCTCTCTATATGATGTAATTAATTCTAGCTTGTCTTAATTAATTGATTAGCAGTATTAATGAGCTCTATATATATATGGACTTGTGTGTATGACCAGTTGTAGGTATGTGGTTGTGAAGAAGGGCGTTATCAGTGTCAGCCCGAAACGCCACCTGTTATATCTGGTACCTGATGTATTTTTTTTCAAATAAATTCTACTTTTTGTGCAGCAATCTCCTCTCTTATCTCTTATCTCTATCTCTATCTCTATCTCACCCCCCAAGGAATTACACTAACAAATGGTACTTGAGGTAATTGTAGCCGTATTAGTGCAATTGTGACAGAGAAAATTAAGTACTGTCCGTGATACTTTTTTTTAACCACTTGCCGACCGCGCACCGCCGTTATACGTCCACAAGGTGGCTCGGCTGGGCGAGAGCACGTAATATGACGTCCTCTCTCCCAGCCGCCACTAGGGGCGCGCGCGCCGCCGGAGGGGCGCGTGCGCGTGCCCCCCGCTCGCCCCCGACTCCCGTGCGTGCGTGTGCCCGACGGGCGCGATCGCCGCCGGGGCACACGCGATCGCTCGGTACAGAGTGGGGACCGGGAGCTGTGTGTGTAAACACACAGCTCCCGGTCCTGTCAGCAGGGGAAATGCTGATCTTCGGTTCATACAATGTATGAACCGAGGATCAGTGTTTCCCCTAGTGAGGCCACCCCCCCCCCCACAGTAAGAACACACCCAGGCATACTTAACCCCTTCCCCGCCCCCTAGTGTTAACCCCTTCACTGCCAGTGGCATTTTTATAGTAATCCAATGCATTTTTATAGCACTGATCGCTATAAAAATGCCAATGGTCCCAAAAATGTGTCAAAAGTGTCCGAAGTGTCCGCCATAATGTCGCAATACCGAAAAAAAATCGCTGATCGCCGCCATTACTAGTAAAAAAAATATAATAAAAATTACATAAAAATACCCCCTATTTTGTAAACGCTATAACTTTTGCGCAAACCAATCAATAAACGCTTATTGCGATTTTTTTTAATGAAAAATATGTAGAAGAAAACGTATCGGCCTAAACTGAGGAAAAAAAATGTTTTTTTATATATTTTTGGGGGATATTTATTATAGCAAAATGTAAAAAATATTCATTTTTTTCAAAATTGGCTCTCTATTTTTGTTTATAGCGCAAAAACTAAAAACCGCAGAGGTGATCAAATACCACCAAAAGAAAGCTCTATTTGTGGGAAAAAAAGGACGCCAATTTTGTTTGGGAGCCACGTCGCACGACCGCGCAATTGTCTGTTAAAGCGACGCAGTCCCGAATCGCAAAAAGTACTCTGGTCTTTGGGCAGCAATATGGTCCGGGGGGTAAGTGGTTAATTGCACTAACATATAATTTTTCGTTTCCAATGTTTTTATTAAATTTCCAAGTAGAAATACAATAAAAGGACAGATATAATCTGTCCATGCAGTATAATTCAAGTTACAGGTACGAGTCAATGAGAATACAACAGTATAACCAGCGTATGAGGCCCCGTACACACGACAGAGTTTCTCGGCAGAATTCACCGAGAAACTCGGTCAAAACCCGGATTCTGCCGAGAAACTCTGTCGTCTGTACAGTTTTGGCTCGATGGAGCCGCCGAGGAACTCGACGAGAAAATAGAGAACATGTTCTCTATTTTCTCGTTGTTCTATGGGAGAAGGCGGCCCGCCGAGCTCCTCGGCAGCTTCATCCCAAAACTCGACGAGGAACTCGACGTGCCAAGCACGTCGAGTTCCTCTGTCGTGTGTACGGGGCCTCAGAGTTACCCAAATTTATACCACAAAACTGTCAACGGATATATAAGAAAAAAAACGGGGATTAATCAGAACTACTACCGGGCCTCCCAGCGGGGAGCCCAACTGATCTCAAGGACCCGTTACTCAGTAAAATAAGAGTAATATGCATCGGCAATAAAATAATAATGAGAAAAATAAAGAGAACAGAAAAGCACCAAAGAGAAAAAGACTAGAAAAGACAGGAAAGGGAAGGAAGAAAGAAGGAAGAGATGAAGAGATGGGGGGAGCACTCCAGCATCAAAGGGTCATTCACCAATAGTAATCTACATCTCACGTAGTCGTGAGATAGTCAATCCAAGGGTCCCAAATCCTGTGAAACACTGCAACCTTGTCCGCCAGGATGGCGGATAGCCTCTCATTCACCATTATCCAAGATAATTTAGCCTTCAGCAGATAGAAAGGAACGGTGGGGGACCTCCAGGACCTTGCTATTGAAATCCTAGCCGCTGTAAAAATGTATGCTATTAGCTTTTTTGTACATTTCGATGTTCCCTTGATCGGACGTCCCAGCAGTGCATCCAGAGGTGACTTACGGAGATTGACCTGAGTCAGTGAGTATATAAAATTGTACGTACGGATCCAAAACCGTCTCACCTTCGGACATAGCCACCAGACGTGGTACATAGTACCATCTGCAGCGCAACCCCTGAAGCACCGCGGGGACGCCCCAGGGACAAAGGTTGCCACTCGCGCCGGGACCATGTACCACCTCAACAATACCTTGTAATTTGCTTCTATCAAAGAGGTGTTAATATAAGTTTTAGAGGCACTTTGCGACAATGTACCCCACTCAGCAAGGTCCAGTGACTCACCCGTATCCTGTTCCCATTTCAGCATATAGTCTAACTTTTGGGAGCTAGAGGATAGAAGACCATAAATCAGGGATATATGTCCCGCATGTTTGTCAAAGGTCGTACAAAGGTGCTCCATGGGAGTACTAGTAGTAACGTCAGAAGCACGATTCAGTGATGACAAAAAATGGGCAATTTGCGTATAACGGAAAAACTCAGTATTTGGGAGTTTATATTTCTCCTGCAGGACAGACCTCGAGAGAACTCCTTTATGGTCACAGAAGTCCGCTATCCTCAATAGACCCTTGTTGGTCCACCAGGTAAAGTCCTGGGGGTGGAGACCCGGGATAAACAGAGGATTACGAAACAGTGGTGCCAGAGGCGTATGTGGGGACTTAAACTTGTGTTTGGCCGTTAGGCGGTCCCATAGGCTGAGAGAAAATGACAGAGACGGACACATTATGGGCGGCCTCCCCCTCCCCCCAAGCCACATTAAGTGGGAGATCTCTCTGTCTGCACATACGAAGGACTCCAATTCCATCCAGAGCGGCCTGGGTCGAGCTGTATGGAAGCGGGTCAGATGGGCCAATTGAGCTGCATGAAAGTATCTGAGAAGATCAGGCACACCCAAACCCCCTCCCAATTTAGGAGTGTACAATGTCCGTCTGTTCACTCTGGGCCTCCCGTGAGCCCATATAAAATCAAGCAATTTAGCCTGGAATCTTTTGAGATCCGCACCCACTATTGCAATCGGAAGGGTCCTGAATAGGTACAGCACCTTGGGGAGAATAGTCATTTTGATGGAATACAGCCTACCGAACCACGACGGAGGACTCCGAGACCATCTCTGAAGGTCATCCAGCAGTCTACGAAACAGGGTGGGGTAATTCCTCTTATAAAGAGTGGAGAGGGTCGGGGTCAGGAAGATGCCCAGGTAAGGCAGGGCATCCTTCTGCCAGTTAAAAGCGAAGGACTGTTGAAGGGCTCGAAGTATGTGAGGTGGCAGGGAGACATTGAGGGCCTGGGATTTAGACTGATTCACAGATAGCCCCGTAAATGTTGCGAATTTTCCTAAGACGAGATTTAAATGGGGTATAGAGGCAACCGGGGAAGAAAGGAGCAAGAGGATGTCATCCGCGAACATAGCGCATTTATGCTCTCGGCCCCCACAGCTGACCCCCAGGATGTCCGGATGTGTTCTAATCTTGATAGCGAGAGGTTCTAAGGCCATAATGAACAGCAGGGGGGAAAGTGGGCAGCCCTGTCGGGTACCCCTACCTATGTGTATGTCCGGGGATCGATAGCCTTTAATCGAAAGACTTGCAGTCGGGGCTGTGTAAACCGAGCGAAGCGTCGTCAAAAAATTTGACCCAAACCCATACCGCCCAAGTATGAAAAAAAGGTAATCCCAAGACAGGGAATCAAATGCCTTACACAAGTCCAATGACAACAGCAAGGCACCCGGCTTCCCTCCCCCATCCCAACCAGAATTCAGGGCCGATATTATGTCTATGACGCGTCTGGTCTGATCCGAGGCCTGCCTATGAGGCACAAAGCCCACCTGATCTGGATGGATGTATTTAGGTAAAAACCCATTCATACGTGTGGCTAGCACCTTGGTTAGCAATTTAAGATCGATGTTTATCAATGATATGGGGCGGTAGTTCGCACAATCGCCGAGATCCTTATTAGGTTTGGGAATGACGTGTATAAAGGCCCTATTTTCGTGTGGCGGGAGGGGAGAACCCTTTCTCAGGTCGTTAAAAAAGGTGCAAATATGTGGGATCAATATCTCGGCGTACTTACGATAGTAATGGCCTGTGAAGCCATCAGGGCCCGGCGATTTCGATGGATTTAGGGATTTAATGGCAGCTGCAATTTCACCCGGTGTAAACTCTGCCTCCATTATCTCCGCATGGTCCGTGGACAGCGTGGGAAGGGGCAAGTCTCGCAGAAAGTCTTCCGCCTCAACCGCATCGAAGGTCCTCGGGGGTGTGTATAATTTAGAGTAGAACGCGGAGAATTCTTGGAGTATGGACTGGGGATTTTGAGTAGTCAATCCAGATCTCAATCGCAGTTTAGGGAGACCAGGGCTAAATGGCCGAGGAGTCAACTTTCTTGCGAGTAGCGTATTTGGTTTATCGCCTAAGGTGTAATATCGGTGGCGGGCCCATCGGACGGATTTTTCCGCCTTAGTGGTCAGGCTCAAGTTCAGGGCTGTCCGGGCCTCATCAATCTGGTTTCTAAAGTCAATATGTGGGTTAGCTGTTTGGTCGCGCATAAGGCGATCAAGCTCATCCTCCTGATATCGGATAGCTTGCTCCCTTTCCCGTTTCACTCTAGAGGCCAATTGTAGTAGTACCCCCCGAATGGTGACCTTATGGGCAGCCCAGAGTGTTCCCGGAGAAACCCCCGGGGAGGAATTTTCCTGAAAGTAAAGTTGAATAGCCCTCTCCACCTCCTTTTCAAGGACAGGGTCATTCAACAGGGACTCATTTAATCGCCACGGCGACGGGTCTGACTTAGACCAAAGGTCTGTCAACATTATTTGAACCGACGAGTGATCTGACCATGCCATAGGAGAAATTTTTGCCGACGAGACATACGGAAGCAAAGGGGAAAGTGTAAACAGGTGATCTATGCGCGAGTACGTTTTGTGGACATGGGAATAATACGAAAAATCCCTGGCGGTAGGATGGAAGTCCCTCCAAATGTCTATCAGGTCATAGCTGTGAAGTAGCCGTGCCATAGCGCTGCTCCGTCTAGGGACGTGTTTCAAAACATCCCTCCCAGGGTTAGATTTGTCGAGAACCCGATCTAACGAGGTATTGCTATCTCCCCCAAACACCACATGACCCGCTACGTGAGGCATTATTACGTCTAACATGGAGCGAAAAAAGGACAATTGGCCTACATTAGGGGCGTAATAGGAGAGAAAGGTCACCTCCCTATCATTAATCTTCCCCACCACCATGACATAGCGGCCTTCCTTGTCTCTAATCACAGTTGAGGGTGTAAAGGGAACCTTCTTGGCGAAACAAATTGCGACGCCGCGTTTTTTATCGGGGCCATTAGACAGAAAGAATGTTGTGTATCTCGAATGTAAATATCTAGGGGCCGAGGTCTTAGAAAAATGTGTCTCCTGTAAAAGTAGGACGTCCGCCCTCATTTTGTAATAGTGCTGAAATGCTTTAGACCGTTTGGTAGGGGAATTAAGGCCCTGAACATTGTGAGTCAAAATAGTGTAGCCTGCTGGATGTTTAGGGGTCATAATGGTTCGGTCTACTGTACTCACGGTTTAAAAGTCTCAGAAATCGAGCTGCAGAAGTCCCCCGAAGCCCCCACCATACTTTGTTTCGACGCTGGAGTGCGCCCCCGAAGAGAAAAGCTTGGAGAAAGGAAAAATAAGTCAGGGTAGGAAAAATAAAGTACAAATAAATCAAAACAGTGAGCATCACCTCGTTCTCCTCTCCCCTTCCCCCCCCTCAAAAGAGGGAGAAAAAAGGAAAAAGAAGAAAAGAGAAAGAGGAAATAGCAAAAAAAGAAAAAAGGGATTCTGCAGTATAAACAACAGCTGCAGAATATCTTGTAACACACCGTAAACCGGTGTGTCCCTGGGAGTAATCAACTACCAGCACTTAGCGTAAAGTCGCCTCCACCAACTAGGAGGAGGCAAGTTCACTTCAAGTTTCCACCTCAGCCCAATTCAGTCGCAAAATGAGAAGAGCGGGCTGAATCGGTCAATAGAGGGCCATAAGGAGAGCAAGGAGGGACTCAGGCCCAAAGGCCACATCCAGGTCCGTCACCTTACCGGAAAGCTAAAAAAACGGTACAAACTAAGAACCAAAAACATAGAATATATATAAAAGAAACATAAAGGTTAAGGCAGAGAACACAATCTCAGGATGGTCTCAATCACTGTCCAACCAAACCACGGCCGTCGTTCAGAGAGGGCCAAACCACCAGAACCTGTAAGAAAAGGTAAGCAAAGTCACAGGCATTCAGGTGTTCAAGGTGGACTTCTTGCTCTTGTTAGGGCGGCCTTGCTGGGACCAGAGAGGGGACACTGGCCTATCCCTCATCTCAGAGGCGCTGGAGGGGACCCTCGGATCTGTCGATATTAATCCCAATTCCCGAAGCAGCTCTTCTCCAGACTGGAAGGTAGAAAAGGAATGGGGTTTCCCCTTGTATGAGAAGGAGAGTCTGAACGGGAACGACCATCGGTATTTAATGCGGTGATTAATTAGGTGGCTCAAAAGAGGCTTCAACGCCCTCCTTTTCTGAATCGTCGATTGGGATATGTCGGCAAATATCTGAACCGAATGTTCCAAGGGGGGCACGTTTCCCTGTGACCTAGCCGCCATCATCACCTTCTCCTTAATTCTATAGTAATGTGGCTTGACGATAATATCACGTGGCAAACCGTCAGGCCTGGGGGCCGTTAGGGCACGATGGACCCTATCTAACTCCAGTTGATGAGGGGAAATGTCCGGTATCAGCTGTGTCATCAAGGCATGGACAGCCTCCTCTAAGTCAAGGACCGTCTCCGGGAGACCACGCACGCGAAAATTGTAGCGCCTGGACCTATTCTCCAGATCTTCGATCTTTGCGTTGGCCTGGTCCAGTTGGTCCTGCAGGGAGGTGATCATCCTGGAATTTTGGTTCACACGTTTAACTGTGCCATCCATTTTAGTCTCAATACTGTCCAGTCGCTCTCCAATATTTTGGAAATCAGCCTTCATTCCGGATGTGATCATTGTACAAGCCTTCGTCAATTCTTGCTGTAACAGGGCGGAAAACCTAGCCAGTAATACCGTATCTCCAGAGTAATGGGCAGCAGCGGTTACTGGGGCCTGCTATAGCGCAGAGCTAGTCTGGCTGTAGGTCAGTTCAACAAGTTCCGCCATTTGTCTATCAGTGGAGGAGACAGGGGAGGCAGAGAATAGGAGTGCTCTGTCAGGGGAGCTGGAAGATGGAGAGTGCTGTGAGCAGCCAGTTTGTGGGGAGGGGAGCGGGTCTGGGGACTGTGAGGAGAAGGGATCTCTGTGCACCTCAGCCTGGATCGAGACAGAGCCAGGGCCCCACGCTGTGGTTGTCGGCGTAGAGCGCACACTGCCCCCCTTCCCAGTACCTGAGTCTCTCATCGCCATCTGAGTCATGGAGGGCTGCAGGGGTGGGAAGTCATTCACCACCCCCATCGGCAGCTGTGTCATCCAAGGGGATCCCGGATTCAGCTGGGGACTCTCCCTCACCTCAATCCCTCTGCTGCGTTCCTCGGCGGTCCGGGGAGATGAAGGCTGGGCCTGGAAGCCGCCGCGTGTTGAATCCCCCTTCCCCAGCGTCATCTTGCCTGGCGGGGACGGCTTCTGGGCCTGTGAGGATCTGGTCTGCCGGGCGCTCTGTGAAGGCTTGCGCTGGTGGTGCTTGTTCCCAGCTGTCCTCCGCTGCATTCTCCGTGGGGTAATGCGGTAGAAAGACCGATCCGCTCGCTCTGGTTGCTGATTAAAACGCTGTTTAGGGCCGGAGGTGTGCGGAGCTTCTCAGAACATATCTGATGTCGGCGCCGCGCGCATGCGCACTTCTAACATATAATTTTTCATTGACAAGCTTTCGAGGTGTGGACCTTGAAGAAGGGGACACACCCCAAAAGCTCGTCCATGAAAAATGATACGTTGGTGCAAATAAAAAATACCAGGACTGTACTCAATTTTCTCACTTACAAATGGTAAAATTCTTATAGGCATAAAACAAGGATTCATCAAGACGCGTGTGTCACTCTCACCACTCCTAAATAAAAAAATAAAAAAATGCGATTATAAACAGCCGATATTTAGTGAATTTGAGTTTATGTTATTTTATTCACAATTTTATGTATATACCTTTGCAGCGCTGTTTGATTAATAGAGCTGTATGGTAATGCCGCTGTAGAATCTGCTGTATTTTACAAGGCTATTTAATATAATCTAAACTAATAATCTCAAGAGATATTCACAGGTTCCCTCTATCTACTGCATAAATGGATTCATTGATCTACACCTATTAAGACACACACACATGCACTGCTGCTGGTAAAATGAACATCTGTGTTTATTCCCAAGGAAAATAGGGATAATCCGATACCACACATTAAAACATCATAATATACATACATATACAAGAGAAATTCATAGATATTTATCACATCTGTAAGATAAGCTGGTTAGCAGTGAGCCTAGAGCTCCCATGGCCGGTATCAAGAGGAGGGAGAAAGAGCTATAAGGCCTTGGCCTGGCCACATGTCTTATACCCAAGATGGCCACCAGGTCTCCATGAAGCCTTTGGCCAGCCAAGATCCTCACTCACCTAGCATCCAAGAGAATAGAGAGCTCTGCCATCCAGCCCCACTCACTCAATACTCATTCAAAACCCCACCCATATGTGCCTATCCAATCAGCTGCACTTCCAAAACATCCTCTCCTCTAGGGGGGGGGGGTATTGCAGTTGATTATCACAAAACTCTTTGAAGCCTGTAGCACAGCAGTTCAAACTGCAGGGGGCCCACTTCCTCTGTAGCTTCACTTAAACCATGGGATCAAGTGTCATTCCATTGTAAACCCAGATCTCTTTAGCCCAGATTATTTTGACTGTACTCCAACATATGCCGCTTTGCGCCTGAAAGGCGCATATTACCCTTCTTCAGCCACGGCTCCCATTGAACAGTCCATGTGGTCCAAACAGTCCTCAACTGTTTCAATGTGTCGCGTTCTTCAAAATGCGCCTCAGAAACAGTTCCTATGGCACAGTCCATAACTAACTTCAGCATGTGATTCCGAACCAGTACCTCTGGAACAGTCTTTCATTCTTCAACATGTGAAATAGCTCCTATGGAACAGTCCATAAATGTCTTAACGCAGGTGGCTTCCCAACCTGTTTTTCCGGACCAGTACCTATGGAACAGCCCTTAATGGTTTTACCTTATTGCGCCTCTCAACATAGGCTTCCGAACCAGCTCCCATGGAACAGTCCCTAACAGTCCTAACGAGCTGTGCTTCTCAACACATGCCGCTTTGCTACTGGGTGACGCACCAACATCATTCTTCTGTGACAGCTCCCCTGTCACCATTCTGTATCTTCTTCTTCTTCCTTTTACCATCTTCAGGACAGCGTGCAGTACAGGCAAGGGGTGTCCATTCACTCACCATTCAGCAGCACACCCTCAGAGCAGCATATTAACCAGCTTTCAGATACAGAGTCTCAAGGAGGGCCTTTTCTTGCCCATCTTACTAGCCTAAAATACACAGTTATCACACTACTCCATGACATAAATAAACCCATTACCATAATATCTACATATATGCATGTGACCCATCAAATTACATATCCCGCTCCCAACCTTCTATATCTCTTTACTGTAATAACGGGTCGGAATTATGCAGGCTTGCTCACAGTGGTTTTACCTACCGCAACTTGGCCTGTCTGCGGTACCTCAGGGATCTAACTTGGCAGCAAAGTCCCTAATTTGTACGAAGAAACCCCACCGTCAATTCGTCCCTCAACTTGCATAGATAAGCAGGAGAGCTTTCTATAAGTTTTGAGTCTAACAACACATATAAATCTCAAACAATGACACCAAAACCCACACAATTCTATCCCTGTGACTGGATTCCAGTGACCATGCCCAGGGTATCCTGCACCTCTACATACCGTTAGGTTCCAAAAATACCTTTGTTACATGACTGACGTTACCTTGGTATCCTTTAGGACAAGGACAAACTTGTCTATGTCATAAATAATACCCAGGTGCTTCCTTCCCAGCAATGATCTCTCCATCCCGAACACAGAGTACTGTGTATCGACCTGGTATGCAGAGGACATCGTGGTCATGCTTTCGACAGAGGGAAATATAGACCTGCCCCCCGCTTCTGCACTCTCTGACCACATGTGGGTCATTTAGCCACACATGCAACAAGATAGAATCCCCAGTCAGTAAGCCCATTGATGCCACACAATATACAGACCGAGTCTGCACTTCTGTACATGGCTCATACAGCACACCCTTTCACAATCCGAACCAGTACAGTCCATCCAGGCATTCGATTACCACTTTGGATTACTGAAAGAGAAATGTTTTGCAAAGTCTTACTGAGCGGTGATGCTAACTCATCAGGCCACTGCCCCTCATAGAGAGACTGTACAATCAGCTTGTTGGTGGTCGATAACTCCGCCTGCCGCTGCATGCACGCCAGAGCCCCTGACATATCTATCCTATACCATCTCACACTGTCTATCAACCTCTCACCCTGGTTGACAAAATCTTGAGCCACTTTACACTGGGTCCCATTCCCCCCCAATATAGTGCTGAATACATCCCTCCTCCTCTTCTGGTTACTCCTCAGAGATAAGCGCCCTGAACCTCACTCTGTGTCCGCACATCTCTGAGAATAAGCCACAAATATATTGCATATGATTCAGAGTATATTCAGCACATATAGGGTATTAGGACTCTATCAACCACTGCGAGATGCTGAAGCACCATGTGATGACGGCATACTGTACCCTGATAGCCAGCGTTTATTGCTGTCACTGGCATTACCCCTGCAGGGTTTCAACCTCTCAGGTAAGACATCAATTAGGTGTATCTCCCACATGTCCAGTAACCGAGAGCTTCTCTATAGGACTGCTAAGATTGAGACACCGCCCCTACGAGGACGCTTTCACCCCATTGATGTATCACCTGGCACCCTCTAGTCTGGCCCACATACACTGTATTATGCATAAGTGCCAGCCTCCTAGGTACCTGCACCATGTCAATACATCTAAATAAAAAAAAAACATTTCCTTTCCTAATAAACAAAAAACATATTCTGCAACTCTTGTTCTGAAGGATTGGATACGTTATATTCCTTCCCCAACCTCCAACCCATTGCATTTGTATTCAAGTCCGTTTGCATCCATAAATGATAGGAGAGACTTTGGCAAAATGTTTCAAGCGTCTCGTTGTTGGGCAAAGTCTTTCAGATTCAGTATTAGTGCAAAAATTGTCCTTAAGAAAAAGAAACCTTATATTTCAAGTATTACTCTGAATCTTTTCTCTCCTGAACGTTTATCAGAACAAATTTTCGGTGTGGTATGGCACAGACGAACTGCCAACCAGATGAACATTCTTCATCTCTGTTCCAGAATCCTCTCCAATTTCGCTCCACCAAGATTCTGGAATTAAAGAACAAGGGCAGAATCAAATTCTTATCGCATAATATCTCATAACACAGTAATTTAGTGTTCCTGACTTCTGCACAAATTATCAAAACAACCATGACTCCTCTCGGATGACCCATTCTAAAACGGATCCCCATGGTACAAGCAAAAATCTAAAATAATAAAAACTGAATGTGAACGTTGCTTCTCAAAAATTCTAAGTTGTAAGCATTACTAAAAAACAATGCATTATCTGTACTTTAAGATCTATGCATTACTCGCCCTTTCAGGTGGATAAATCACAAAATATTGGAATTCTTTCCACCTGAATGAAATAAAAAATAAAATAGATGAAACACTAGTAATAAACAAATGAAGGGAGAAAAAAAAATTGAGAATTTTTTTTTTTTTTTGAAAAATGAAAATTATCACAACAATCGACTTTTTAAGTCCCTCAAGCCTTTTGCCATTTTGTAATTCAGGGGGAACAATTGCCATATTTTCCTATACTAAGCAGGCAGTATTGTGAAACTTTTCCATATTGCACAGGAAAAGTGGCAATGCCATCTGCATCCAATTACATTCAAGCCAGAACGGTAGATTAGCCCAGGGGGCACCCATTGGAATGTTCATCCAGTCTTGTTGACTGTAATTAGGGCGTTGGCTGTCATTTATTATCTCCTCTTGAGAATACACACAACCGTTTTTCATGTCATGGAGAATGACGCCACCCTTTGGGCTTGATTATGCAAATTTACCTTCTCATAACTTGCTTCTGAGCATGCACGTTTTTTCCCCGTCATTAAAGCCTACACACGCATATTTTTCACAACGAGAAAAATGACGACGTGAAAAACGTTGAGAAAAATGCTCTGGAGCCTACACACGATCGTTTTTAATGACCAATTTAAAAAATTGAATTTTTTCTCGTCATGAAAAACGATCGTGTGTACACGGCATTAGATTTTTTTTAACGCTTTTTACATAAGTTTATATATATACGTGTCATTGGAATTCATATGTAATATAATGTTTTTATTTATATGTATCTCTGATTGTAAATGGGTAGATATTATTTAGTAGAGTGCTATCTTAAATGAATTACCTTTACACATGGGTATCTTTTGACAATGCATAGTTTCAGTGAAAAGGATGTATTCCAACTATGCATACCATATCCTATGACAGTCATTTAATATACATAGTTGAGGCTTATATGTGAATAGCAACAGTGTAACAACATGACTCTAATATTGTATAGAGCACTTGCTACATCGTATCACCTGTCCTGAGACAGTCAGGAGCTCTGTGATATGTAACCCCGATCAGCTGAATTGAGCAGAGACAGGGTTAATGCCCTGCTGATAGCTCATAAATAGAGTGTGCCGTGCTGTGTGGCTACACTCTCTGAAGTTGATGACTAAATGCATTAGGGCATAGCCACACGGCCACCTATTCTGATGTATCGGTGTGAAGCTCAACCCGGGTATCACCGCTCCTGATACCATCTTGGAGCGGTGAGAGTGACGCACACGTCTTGATGAAGCTTTTTGTTTTATGCCTATATGAATTTTACCATGTAAGTGTAGTTCTTGGGGGAGGGGGGTATTTTGGGAATAAATTACTTGCCAAACATAATTATACTATGAGATTGTTTTTCTCATATAAACTGTATTGTGATAAACAGCCCCTGGCGATTATTGATGGTGTATATCTGTTCCTTTACCTCAGGTGTCCCAATCAGAGTGCCCCTTCACATTAGGTATTCCCGTCAGAGTGCCCCCTTACATCAGGTGACCCCATCACTTCAGGTGTCCCCGTCTGAGTGCTCCTTTAACATAATATGTGCCGATAAGCGTACCCCCACTAACATATGTGCCCATCAGTGTGTCCCCTTAAAATAAAATGTGCCCATCAGCATGGCCCTTATTTTATGTTAGGAGGCACTCTGATGGGTACATTTTACATTAAGGGGCATGCTGATGGGCACATTTTGTTGTGCCCATCAGCATGCCACTTAACATAAAATGTGCCCTTCGGCATGCCCCATAACATAAAAAGTGACTCTTAACATAAAATGTGCCTATCAGCATGCCCCTTAAAATAAAATAAGGGGCACTCTGATGGGCATGATTTACATTAAGGGGCACTCTGATGAGCACAACAAAACGTGCCCATCTGTGTGCCCCTTAACATAAAATGTGCCCATTGGTGCTGCTCTTAAAATAAAATATGCCCATCAGAGTTACCCTTAACATAAAATATGTCCATCATCATGACCCTTAACACAAAATTAGGAAAGCATGCTGATGGGCACATTTTAAGGGGCACCCTGATGGGCAAATTTTATTTTAAGGGGCACTCTGATGGGCACAACAAAATATGCTCATCAATTCACCCCTTAACAAAATATGCCCATCAGTGTGTACCATAACGAATTCTGCCTATCGGTATACACCTTAACAGATTATGCCCCACATACCTTGAAGGCAGGAGAGAGCACATTTGGCGAGCTGCAGGGTGCGAAAACTGCGGAATATACCTTGCATGAGAGCCAGGAGCAGGGAGACTGGAGCAGCAGGGAGCGGGGCATGCGTGATGTCACGCCCGGCCGGGAGAGAGCAAGAGCCGCGGCGAGGAGCAGGAGGCGGGGCGCACACGCGCAACATCATTGGTTGCTGGGAAACCCGTAGTCCCAGCAAACCAATGACTGGTTCTACACTGGCTGCCTGGCAGTCTGGACCGTGATGGCTGTTTTAGAAAGACAATTCACTGTGCACCCCACCCCCAATTAATTGTACCCCCCTTCCTCCCCCCCTTGTACCGGTTCTACTAATCGCTCACAATACTTACCACCACTGCGGAGATTGCCACCCCCAGTGAGAGCACTTGCTGAACAGGAGGTTTATATCCCGAAGGAGTAGTCCGGCTGTGGATCTGCTGACGGGAGGAGGCCATCTTTTACATTCTCAAGGCGCTTTCTTTTCTGACTTGTGGTGAGTTTAATATCTTCAGGGCGACAAGCCCTATGAGGTGGGGTGATGTGTATGATCATCCTGGCGTGAGTCATCAGCAGTGTGTCAGCTCTGCATTGAGGGATGCAGTATTGATCTTAGGCTTCTTTCACACTATGGATTGTATGTCCGTTTTATAATATCCGTATTACACCTATTAACGGACGTTTATTAACGGATTTAATAACGGATACATACGGATAAATATTTTACCATTCTTCCTTTATTGAAAACTAATAATGTTTATCCGTATATATCCGTATACATCCGTTATATCATTCCTTTCTAACGTCCGTTAATAAAAACCATTTCACCCTTTCTTGAAGTCCAGCTCCAGAAGTCGTATGGATATTAAGGGGAACCCCGCCGTCAATTTAAAACAAAAATGACGTGCGGTTCCCGGTAAATATCCATAACCAGACCCTTCTGGTCTGGTATGGATATTCAGGGGAACCCCGCCGTCAATTTAAAACAAAAATGACGTGCGGTTCCCGGTAAATATCCATAACCAGACCCTTCAGGTCTGGTATGGATATTCAGGGGAACCCCGCCGTCAATTTAAAACAAAAATGACGTGCGGTTCCCCCTAAATATCCATAACCAGACCCATTATCCGAGCACGTTGACCTGGCCGGCCGCAGAAAAAAGGGGGGGACAGAGTGCGGCCCCCCTTCTCTCCTGAACCGCACCAGGCCACATGCCCTCAACATGGGGAGGATGTCCCCATGTTGATGGGGACAAGGGTCTCATCCCCACAACCCTTGCCCGGTGGTTGTGGGGGTCTGCGGGCTGGAGATTTATCAGAATCTGGAAGACCTTTCCTCTTCTCGGGCTTACCCAGTGACGTAGCAGAGGCACGTCAGAGGGGGTGGGGTCACGTGACGGGTGGCTCTGCCTCCTCTATATAAGAAATGTCACAGCTTCAGCCGCTCATTCGCTGGGCTGTGCCCAGCGGTGAGAGGAGGTCCGGGATGCTGCTGCGCCGGATGGATGGATCTTCTCATCGCCTGAGCGGAGATCACCCGACGCTGGATCTTCTCATCGCGGGAGATCACCCGCACCCGTCGCTGGATCAGGACAACGCAGGAAGCCGGGAACGAGTGGATTTTTCAGCGCTGGAGTTTTTTTTTTTTTTTAATAAAGGACTTTATTCTTTTGTGTCAGTGTGTTTTTTTTACAATACTTTTTACTTCCTTCGTGAAATGGTAGAGGTACAGTGTACCCCATTACCATTTCACACAGGGGGGGGGGGGGTCAGGATCTGGGGGTCCCCTTTGTTAAAGGGGTCTTCCAGATTCTGATAAACCTCCCGCCCGCAGACCCCCACAACCACTGGGCAAGGGTTGTGGGGATGAGACCCTTGTCCCCATCAACATGGGGACATCCTCCCCATGTTGAGGGCATGTGGCCTGGTGCGGTTCAGGAGAGAGGGGGGGCCGCACTCTGTCCCCCCTCTTTTCTGCGGCCGGCCAGGTCAACGTGCTCGGATAATGGGTCTGGTTATGGATATTTAGGGGGAACCGCACGTCATTTTTGTTTTAAATTGACGGCGGGGTTCCCCTGAATATCCATACCAGACCTGAAGGGTCTGGTTATGGATATTTACCGGGAACCGCACGTCACTTTTGTTTTAAATTGACGGTGGGGTTCCCCTGAATATCCATACCAGACCTGAAGGGTCTGGTTATGGATATTTACCGGGAACCGCACGTCATTTTTGTTTTAAATTGACGGCGGGGTTCCCCTGAATATCCATGCTCAGTAAAATTAACGTCCGTTAACATAACGGACATTTACGGAGACATTTACTAACGTCCGTGTGCCATAGACTTCAATGTTAAAATATAACGGACGTTAATATATCCGTTACTTGCAACGGACAAAACATTGACAAAAAATAGTGCAAGACCCGTCACATATTCCGTTATAACTAACGTCCGTATGTTATAACGGACTATTACGGATCTTTACGGAACATAAAAAAATCCCATAGACTTTAATGATATTTTATAAAGGACGTATAACTTCCCTTTTTTAACATTATCTGACGGATTTTAAAACGGATTATTAAAACGGATTTATTTTGTAGTGTGAAAAGGGCCTTAGGTGTTTTAATACCATTTGTAAGTGTAAAACTTGCCAAACAGAATTATGCTATGAGATTGTTTTTCTTATACACCACCACTGCGGCGATAGCCACCACCAGCGAGAGCACTTGCTGAAGTGGAGGTTTATATCCCAAACTAGTAGTCCGGCTGTGGATCTGCTGATGGGAGGAGGCCCTCTTTTACACTTTCAAGGTGCATTCCCTTCTGACTTGTGGTGAGTTTAATATCCTCAGGGAGAGAAGCCCTATGTGGTGTGGTGATGTGATTAATCAACCTGATGTGAATTACCAGCAGTGTGTCAGCTCTGCTTTGAAGGATACAGTATTGCTATAAGGTGTTTCAATATATGGACTTCTACTACAGTCATCTACTGTTTCAGCACTGCTAGTGTTTATTTTCCTTGGACATTAAACACCTTATTTATATGACCATTGTTTTTATAGTAGCAACTATTTGTGTAATGGACTTTTTTACCTAATTTGAATATTGGACCATTTTTGAGCGCTGAGGGGAAGTGGATTATTGCTTGATTGCGATTGTATGCTTTCTTTCTTAAGTATTCAGGGAATTTGCTTTTTATTTCTTCCATCCAGATCATGGACAATAAAAGATATTTCAACAGTACAAACAAATGGCAACTGCCCTCACCACATGCAAAACAAAACCAGAAAAATTCTTTGCTCAACTTACCAACCAGCCTGCAAACAACTGAATTATCCAGTCTAACAGTATGCGTTAAAGGGTGGGCTCCTTCCAGACTAACCTGTCCTCTGTCTATCCATTATAATGCATGTGCTTCCACTGTGGAGGATCTCAAAATTTAAAGTTGGGACTACAGGAAAAAACGGGGTGCCTTGAAGGGGCTCTGTGACTTATGCATGTATTTGCAAATGTGTGCAGACTAAACCCCTGTTTTAATGCATACTGTTAAACTGGATAATTTGGTTGTTTGCAGGCTGGTCGGTAAGTTGAGCAGGGAATTTCTCTGATTTTATTTTGCATGTGTTGTCCTTCCATGTGCTCCTTGATGCAAAAAATAAAAATTGAGGGGTGAGCTCCCTCCAGGCTCACCTGCCCTCTGCCTATCCATTATAATGCATGTGCTTCCACTTTGGAGGTTCTCAAAATTTAGAATTTGGACTACAGAAAATTCCAGGGTGCCTTGACGGGGCTCTGTAGCTTATGCATGTATCTTCAAATCTGTGCAGTCTAAACCCCCATTTTTAATGCATACTGTTAGGCTGGATAATTTGGCTGTTTGCAGGCTGGTTGGCAGAGGCGGCTGGTGTTCCAAATTTTTGGGAGGGGGCAAACAAACTGAACAAAAAAAAAAAATATTCAGCTAATGTGCCCATCAATTTCAGCCACTGTGCCCATAAATTTCCTCCACTGTGCCATCAAATGCTGCTACTGTGCCCATCAATTCCCACTACTGTGCCCCATTAATTGCCGCTACTGTGCCCCATCAATTGCTGCCAGTGTGCCCATCAATTGCCGCTACTGTGCCCCATCAAATGCTGCCAGTGTGCATCGCCTGGCACTTACCTGTCTCGCAGCGGGTCACAGTGGCGACCTCCAAGCTCCTTGATGTCTTCTCCCGTCCCCTCTATCAGGCGTCCAATCACCTGTTGTTTCAGCCAATCAGGTGACGGATAAAAGACCCGAGCACCTGATTGGCTGAGAGACGGGTCAGTGTTAGGAAATCGATTAATTTGCTTTCCTAACACAACGCTGAGTGAACAGCGAGCACCCAGCATGGTGCCCACTGTTCACCTTTTTGGACGTCTATTAGAGCCTACGGCTCTAATCAGGTGCTTCCAAAGAAAATGCTGCTGTAATTCAGGTGCCCAACAAGGGGCCGGACACCGGAATTGGGGGTGGAAGTGGCGACCAGGGCCATATTAATAGCATCATGGGCCCCTGGGCAAAGTAATGCTATGGGGCCCCTACAAGCCCCAATTTACGCACCTACTTTACAGTGTGTCACTTGTGTTAGCCTGTCACTTGCCACTGTTACCTGCCTCCAGATTCAGCGTGTCACTTGCCACTTTCACCTGCCTCCAGATCCAGCGTGTCACTTTCCACTGTCACCTGCCTCCAGATTCAGCGTGTCACTTGCCACGGTCACCTGCCTCCAGATTCAGCGTGTCACTTGTCACTGCCTCCAGATTCAGCGTGTCACTTGCCACTGTCACCTGTCACCAGATTCAGCATGTCACTTGCCATCGTCACCTGTCTTCAGATTCAGCGTGTCACTTGCCACCCATCCCCTGCCACCAGATTTAGGATGTCACTTGCCACCGATCCCTTGCCACCAGATTCAGGGTGTCACTTGTCACCCATCCCCTGCTACCAGATTCAGTGTGTAACTTTCCATCCATCCCCTGTCTGAGAGACAGAGGAGGGGTCTGAGAGACAAAGGAGAGGGGTCTGAGAGGCAGAGGAGGGGGGTCTGAGAGGCAGAGGAGGGGGGTCTGAGAGGCAGAGGCGAGGGGTCTGAGAGGCAGAGGAGGGGGGTCTAAGAGGCAGAGGAGGAGGGTCTGAGAGGCAGAGGAGGGGGTTTGAGAGGCAGAGGAGAGGGGTCTGAGAGGCAGAGGAAGGGGGTCTGAGAGGCAGAGGAGAGGGGTCTGAGAGGCAGAGGAGGGGGGTCTGAGAGGCAGAGGAGGGGGCTCAGACAGACCACATAGTGCTGTCTCTTCCTGCAGTCCCTCCTCTGCTCACCCCCCCTCTCAGTGTGCTGGCATGTATGTACAGGATGCCAGGTACCTGATGGCCAGAAGTGGCAGCGCCGAGTCTCCCTCTAGATCCGGGGGTGTGCTCGCTGCTCTGCTCCTTCCAGTGGCTCCTTGGCAGCCTCCGCCTAGCGCATGTTCCTTTCTTCCGGGCTCCCAGCCAGCCTGTCCTCCGGCCTGGGCCGCACGGCACACGGTTCCTGGAGAGTAGAGAGGAGGTGGAGGAATCCAAATTCTGGGAGTGGGGGGGGCAGCCCTCGCTCCTATTCATCTCTTCAGTGGTCAGGGAGGGGGTGGACCTGTTCTTCCTCCTCTACTTTTACATCCAACTCCCCTCCTCGCTGGCCACTTTCCCTGAATCCCTGCTGTCTGCTGCCACGCTCCCGCTGAACTCTGCATAAAAAAAGTCCTGATGCCTGCATCATGATATCAGTGCAGCGCAGCAGATTACAGGAAACACAGGATATCAGAGCTGAGAGTCAAAGCTGCACGGGAGGGAGGCTGCAAAGGCCAGTTATAGGTGAGGGCAGTGGTCATTTGTTTGTACTGTTTAAATATTGGTAACGGGACGCACTGGACACCTTTGCTGCCATAGTGCTATATGCTTGGTGTCCAGTGCTCCCCTGTGCCTTTTAAGGAGGGTGGGCTCCCTCCAGGTTCACCTGCCCTCTGGCTATCTATTATGGGACAGAGCCTTAATAGGTTTAGTTAAGCAGGGAATTTTTCTAGTTTTGTTTTGCAATAAAAGAGATTTAGCTTTTGACTGGAGGTTTAGAGAAAACAAATCTGTGCTGACAATAGCTAACACAATTTTTTTTTAAACATGTTATTCCTGAACTACCCTATTAAACGAAAAAGAAACCTGGTAAACTTAACAAAAAGAAGAAAAGTGTGCATTTTAATTGTATTGGCTAATGTATTTTCCTTAAAATTAATAATTTTTTCATGCAATGAAAAAAAAAAAAAAAACATGCGGCAGCTACCTTTTAAATTGTGGCAGTAGTAGCCTCTGCTGCTGTAATCTGGAGGTTCTCTTAAAGTTGACCAATAATCCAAATTTTTCAGGTCTATAAATTATTGAGTAATTACAGTATTACAGAACTGCATTTCTGTAGTTTTCTATAAGTTTATAGTCACTGCTGGAAACAAATTCTAACAGGTTTACAATTTTCATTTACTAAATAACCTTGGGCAAGCTTTATAAGTTGTATGTTTTATCAATTAAGAATATTGACAACATTTTTTATCAGCCAACTTAAATTATATTGCCCAGGTGGTAGCTGCTTTATTACCTGTATGCATAGTTGAATTAGTTAAGAATGTTGCAGGTGTAAACTGCCAGGAAATAAAAACACAGCATATACAGATCCCAGTGGTGGAGGTGGAAAGAGTCTTTTGTGACAGCAGCAGACAAAGGATAAAAAAAGTTGTCAAGATTCGCTGTAGAGTGGGACATTCAGTGATTCAGGAGCATCTTTAAACTGTTATCTTAGAAGAAGCCATTTGACATATATTTCTACTGTTTCAGGAATCCTAAACAAAATGAAGGCCAAAAACTCTACAGGAACAATATTATTAATTTGGCTTGAAAGCACCTTCACCCCCTAATCTGAACAGCTTTCTTATATGGCCAGACAAAATTTGGCGGGCACAGCATACTGATCTTTCAACCTTTACTGTGGTAAGGACTGAAAACAATGATAAGTATTGTACACACCAAAACTTTGCAGCTTCGAGTTCTATTTTACACACTACAAGACAAAATTAATTGGAAACACACTAGAATTCCCAATGGATGTTTTTTACTAACAAAGCTTGGACTTGATTTGGCATTGTTATAGTTTATTTTCCTATTCTCAGCGATGTGAAATAGTGGGGGTCATGAAACTTTGTTAGTGAGTTATGCATGTAGAGCAACGTGACTAACCTTTTGGTAATTTTTAGTATATGAGAACATTTGTTTGGCTGAGGTATAACCTATTTAATATACCTTAGATGCACCCTTTTCTTTGGAAGTAACAGCTTCTGAGTAATGCGTATTGGCTTTAACATTATCGCGAAAAGTAGTTGCTAACTGCCAAAGGTTTATTTTGCATGGTTTGTACTTATGTAACTATGGATTAAAGCAGAAACTACATCAATATAGTTGTCAACAATATAAAATACATGTATAACAATGCCAAAGCAAAATATTAATAATAACAACTAAATCAAATAAAATGTGTCTCTTGACTAAAAATTTTGAATAAATACAATCTCAAACAAAAGTTCATGTTTGAAAGTGAACCCAACTCCAATTCACTTCAAAACAACAACTTTCACTTATCATCCACTTTGAGAGTCCAGACAATTTGTGTTCTGCACTCAACACCACTTGTGATTCCTTCACCCAATTGAAAAGACACAAAAAAACTAAAAAACAACTTCATCCAGTCAGCGGGCAGAGGAGGCAAGTTGACGACCGGAACCAGCTCACACGTGTCTCTGGCCATCAGGAGAGAGAAGTCTTTGCAGCAGAAGACAAAGTCAAAGCCTTTTCGGACTGGGGATCATGGTATGGCCTCCTTCACAGTCTCTCCAGCTGCATGTGAGCTCAGACAATCCCTGCTTTTCACTAAGCCCTGGCAGGTCTCCCTCACAGGCTGCAACCCTGTCCCCAGGATATGATTCCTATGCATCTTTAACCATATACAAGGATATGGCAGACATTCTCCTCAGCCAATCCAACAGCCTAATCTGGACAGTTCTGCAGATCCCCCCCGATTCCCCACTGATCCAGCCACAATACCCAGGTGATCCAATACTCCTTGCTTGCTTTGCAGATTTGCTACAGAGGGAACTAGCAAGGGCTACTGATAAATCGGCCTCTGAGATAAAACAGGACCTTCAAGAGTTGGGAAAACTTTTAGAGAGTATTGAATCAAAGATAGATGATACTTATCACAGTGTCCCAAAATTCTAACATGATCACAGAGCTACAAGACCACCTTGAGGAAGCTTACACAGAAATTGACGACCTTGAAAATCACGTTGGGTGCTATAATTGTCATATTAGAGGTTTTCCAGAAATGGTGAAAGATGACACCTTCTCTTATGCTATCTGCTGTGCCAGATATTGATGAAATTCATATAGAAACACCCAGAGATGTGATCGTGAAACCCTATTTTTTCAGGGTCAAGGGGGTGATCACGCGCTATGCTAGAGAACACCCAGATCTTGAAATTGATGGATTCAAACTTCAAGTCTTTTCTGATATCTTCCAGTCCACTATGTAAAAAGGAAGATTCTTCAAATCTTTGCTTCACCCTTGATTCAACGGAATATCCGCTACAGATGGAACTATCCTTTTTGGCTTCAGTTTACTTTTAATGGCGATCCTACAACTTTTCTACATTTACTGAAGGTGAGAATATCCTATTAAAGTTGGGCTTCATATCTCACAGTTCTCTACCTTGGAGCCAGCCAAGATCCAGCAGCTCTCCCCCTCTCTGGTTTCCTTCACCGACTAAGAAATCTGCGACCTCTCACTGTGAGACCTAAGAACTTGCTGTTTGCTGCCAGTTGATGTTTCTTCCTAGCAGTGTCTTTTCAGTGGTCCGTTTGAGGACATTAGCCACTGCACATATTTCCCCCCCTTTTTTTGGGGGGAGGGGGGGGGGGTTGTTCAACATGTGCCTTATACATGGCTGCTTTAGTTCTTAAGGGTTATGCTCTTGAATCTAGGCTGTGATGGTTACTGGTTTAATAATAATGGTACTGTTATTTTTATATAAGGTGCTGTTGGGTATTTCATTTTCCAAGTGTACCCTTTAGTACCGGGAGATGTCTATGCACTCCTCCTACTCAAAGGACTCTTCCCATTGCTTGGTCTTGATAAAGAATCCTCTGCATTAAGAGCTTTGGTTCTGGGATATTGGACCATTCGTTATTACATGCTAGTAATTCCCTGTATTGTATGTTATATTGTTCGGAGCTGGAAGGTTCCTGGCCCAAATACTTCCCTTTTTTTCTTCTTCTGCTTTGCTCCTACTTTAACCTTTTTTACTGTTCCCTTTTGAAAGTCACTCTGAGACTTTGTCGGTTCCTTTGGATTTTTTGAACTTTGGACGGGTTTTCAAATGTTTATCTGTGCTGACTGTTACCTATGTTTAGAGTAGCGAATACTATTCACTCCGTCCGCCTACTCTCTCACAATGTTCAGGGCTTAGGGTCGCCTTCCAATTGTATTAAGGCCTTCACACGTTACCGATCCTCGGGTGCTGATATTGTAGCCTTACAGGAGACACACTTTGCTCCTTTATTTACCCCATATACATCCATTAAGATTATCCTATTTGTTTTTTTGCAACTGCCTCTGAAAAAAAGGGGAGTGGCACTCTGTCTATCTAGACAGCTTTCCTTTACTGAAACTAAAGTCATTAAAGACAAGGAAAGAAGATACCTCTTGGTTAAGGGTTATTTGGGAGAGAATTTGGTGACCTTTTTTATTTACTATGCCCCTAATATGAAGCAAGTTGCGTTTTTAATCTTCTTGCTGCAATCTTTGGCTCCTGAATTTGAGGGGTGTGTTATTTTAGCAGGTGACTCTAATTTAGCCTTAGACCTTATAATGGACAGATCTCACACTGCTTCATTCAGATCCACCTTCTTTTCTTTTCCAAACACATCCACTTCTAAACAAAGTCATAAATTTGCTCAATTGCTATATTGTTACAATCTTATAGACACTTGGAGGGACACTAACCCCACTTCTAGAGATTGTTCTAATTTTTCAGGAGCCCATAATCATTACTCTTGTATTGATCATGTTTTTTTCCTCTCAGGGCTCCTACCTAAGTTATATTCATCTAAAATAATCTCTACTATATGGTCAGACCATGATCCTATAACATTAGTTCTCAGACTTGACAACTAAGATGGCTAACTTGCATTGACACCTAAACAAATGCCTCCCCAATAATGAATCTAAGGCCCTGTACACACGATCAGTCCAAACTGATGAAAACGGACTGAAGTTCAGTTTCATCGGTCCAAACCGACCGTGTGTGGGCCCCATTAGTCTGTTATCCTTCGGTCCAGAAATTTAGAACTTGCTTTAAAATTTAACTGATGGACTGGTAACCGATAGGTCAAAACTGATGGTTAGTACGCAAAAGCATCGGTTCCAAACCCGGGCATGCTCAGAATCAAGTCGACGCATGCTTGGAAGCCTTGAACTTCATTTTTCTCAGCACGTCGTTGTGTTTTACGTCACCGCGTTGGGCTCGATCAGATTTTGAACTGATGGTGTGTAGGCACATCAGACCATCAGTCAGCTTTATTGGTGAACCGATGAAACTGAACTTCAGTCCGTTTTCATCAGTTTGAACTGATCGTGTGTACAGGGCCTTACTGTCTTGATATTTCTACCCATCTAAAGTCTTATTTTGAAATTAAAAAGGCAGAAGATACCACCCCTGCAATCAATTGGGTGGCTCACAAGAGCTCTGTCAGGGGGTTCTTTATCCATCTGTTTTCCAGGCATGATTTCCAGAGTTGATTTCTGCTAAAACTAAGGAATATAAAGCTCCAGCTGCCCAACATAAAAACTCTCCATCCCCGATTTATTGACTAAACTTGAACAAACCTTGGAACTCAACATTTTCCTCACCACAAAAGCTGAGAAACTATTGTGTTGGTTAAATCATTTTTTTATTTGGCATGATCACCCAGAATCCTTGCTAGCATACAAGCTCTCTCCTAGACACTCTCATTTGGCATTATCTAAAATAAGTCTTTCTGGAGGCCACATCTCTCAAGATCCCCAAAAGATCCTTCAGGAATTCCACAAATGTTATGCTGCTCCTTCATCCATTAGGGACTTTCCGGGGAGCCAGCCTGTCCCCTCTATTGAGGAGGCTCATAGAGACCTCCTGATGGACCAGCCTTTTACCTGTGAGGATATCTGTAATACTATCAAAATATCACTTCACAAGTCGCCAGGCCCAGAGGGTCTCCTTAATATTTAGTACAAAAGATTATCTTAACAGCTGGTCCCACATATGGCTCTCCGTTTTAATTTCTGGTGAAACATTTCCTCTGGATGAAAAGAAGGCCTATATTAGTGTTACTCCTAAACCTAATAAAGATTCCACCAAAGTCTTTAGTTATCGCCCAATCTCATTATTCAACTGTGATTTAAAAATCCTTACAACTATCTTGGCCTTACGTCGCAATACCTTTTTAGCACAATAGTTCCTTATAGATCAATCAGGATTTATTGTCGGTGCCAAATATTAGATTAGATTTGTAGGTCAATAACTTTGATTTCAGCCATGCATGCTAATTGGGACGCACACCTTTTTTTAGGAGCCTTTGCTTCTTTGCTTAGACCTCCATAACGTTTTTCTTAGTGTAAATTGGAATTATTTATTCACTACTTTAGAGACTTTGGGTTTGGCCCTACATTTCTTTCCTTATTGAAAACTATATCTTTCTCTGTCAGCTCAGGTTACAGGGGTTACAAATCATCATCATTCACTATCAGACGTGACAAGAGAAAGAATTGACCACTCTCTCCTCTACTCTTTGCATTAGCAATTGAAACCCTGGCTATGGCAATTCGGTCTCATCCTAATACCCATGGCATTTGTTGTGGGCAACAATAACTTGCTGATGTCCTTATGTATATCACTAATCCTCAAATCACTTTACCTAATTTGTTGTCCTTATTGGATCAGTTTTCACAGCTTTCTGGCATTTCCCTAAATTCTCATAAAACAATGGCCTTTAATGTCTTGTTACCTACATTAATGGTATGGGCCCTTCGGGATACCTACAATTTTTAATAGGGACAAAACTCTCTTCCATATTTAGGGGTTCAATTAACATCTTCTATTGAGACTTTTTATAAGGCTAATTATCCGCCATTGTTTAAAAAACTTAGGGGGGACCTTTATCGTTGGGCGGACTATTCCCTATCATGGTTTGTCAGAATCAACTCTGTCAAAATGAAGTTTTTTACCCAGGATGCTTTACTACTTTAAAACTTTACCAGTGGCAGTCCGAGATGAGATCTACAGCATCTATAAGCCAAGGTTCTTTGTTTTATATAGGGTAAAAGAAGATCTCGGATGCACAAACAGATATTATGTACCCTAAAAACTAGTGGTCTTGATCTTCCCAATCTACAAAACTAATTTCAAGCTGCTCAAATTGCCCAACTTTCCTACACTACGGCTACAGGTCCTACACCTTGGGTCTCTCTAAAGGCAGTCTCCTGTCACCCCTTTGCCATAGGATCATTGATGTGGTTTCCTAGCCGTCTACGCCCTCCTTTATCACATTCGGTCTGGGACAAAGTGTGTCACTGTAAGTCCTTATCATCCCTGCACACACCATTGGCTCCCTTCTTTAACCCTGAGTTCTCACCTAGGTTGATAACAAAATGATTTCAATTGTGGCTTAATAAGGTGTTAAGAATTGGTGATTACCTTAATGGAAACCAAATATAATATTTACAATACTTTTAAAGACAAGATACAGACACCTTCTAGTGAAATGTTCTGATATTATAAAATTGCGTCTTTTATCAGATGCAAACTCAATCTAATAGTTGGAGTTCTCGCACTTGCGTTTTTTGAGTTGTCTTGCCAGACGGGGGTCTTTTGAGGGGATGAGTGTCTGCGGTGTATGCCTCCCTCACTGAACCAAATTCATAACGCCAATGGGAAAAGGACCTGTCTGAGTGGCAGGCTATTGCCTACCCTTTTTTCTAGTCTCCATCAATACCATGCTAATTGAAGCCAACTATAAAACAATTTTGCATTGGTACCTGGTCCCTATTCGGGTGGCTAAAATGCATCTGTCCACTTCACCTAACTATTTTCGACGTTGTGGTCAGTTGGAGACAATGCATCATATCTGGTGGCAGTGCCCCCTTGTGACTAGGTTTTTGATTCAGATATTTAGTTTAATTCAGTTGCCCTATTCCATAAATTACCTGATGAAGTGCCCCGGAAGTTAGTGAAATTAATCACATATATACTGTTGACGGCAAGGACAAACTCACTCACATACTCCCATAATAACTGTAAAAAGTTTGAGAAAATATGGGGCCCGTGGATATGTCAAATCTCAGTTCCCTAATGAGCTCTGGGCTGACCTTATTTTCTTGAGCAATGGAAAGGCACAAGTGCTGGTAATCTGGAACCAAAGACTTCAACTAGGGAGCACTGGTGTCAAGTAAGCCGATATACAGAAGTGCCGATGTACAGTGGTGAGGGCATCAAGTCTAGTAGAGATTAGAGCCAGGTCACAAGCCAAGTTCAGTAACAATTGAGCAGGAAAGCATCAAATCATGAGCAGGATCAAGGTCAAGGACGAGCAGAGGTTCAAAACATGAAGGCAGCCAGGTACAGAAGCAATAGCAAAAATCCTGGCAAAGAGTTCCGACTGAGGTCAGTAAAAGATAGGAAGTAAACAGACAGGCAAGGATTATCCATAAGCAAGTCAGATTAAATTGGGTCAATAAGTGTCAAGCAGATTCTGGATGTGGGTAAACAGGAACTGAAGATGAATGACCATTTAGCAATGATCTCATGCAGGGACAAGGTTTACATAGTCCACTGGGTGCCAACATGATCTTGACTGTGCATCCGTGTGCACGTTTCTATGCTTGTAGTCATGCACATTGTTGCACATTTACATAGGCTCCCATGCCCAAAAACCTGTTTATGGACATGATGAGCCTTTATGGTTGGTCTAACAGAACGTCCCACACTCCGCTTGAGTGCTTCCGTCATATACCGTTTCCTATCAGTCTGGATATAGATATCAGATATTCCAGCTGCTCACATGCACACAACAAGATGAAACTTGTTTGTCTGCTGAACATGGAGTGTTTAATAGAACCAAGAATACAACCTTATATACAGTTTAAAGAGGAGGTAACCAGAACATAAATTAACATGAGCTAATTAACTAATCATTTACCCAGACTAGGCGACTCATAGATATGACCTTTCAGGGTAGATGTCCCGTCTCCTCGCTCACCTGCTATACAATATATTCATAAGTGTAAACACAGGACATCTTCACACAATAGCAGGGTCAATTAGCACAGAGAACAGACAGATGGCTGGAGGGGGTGGCATTAGCATCTCCTTACACTGTATGTCCCAACAGTATGAATCAATCACTCTAATGGCATATACAGGGTCCCAGGCATACAGCTCACAAAGAGCACCATTCCTCCAAATGCCAGGGCCCATGATCGCAAGGCAAGAGGCTAGCATTCAGTCCCCTCCAAAAGCCTCTGTCCCAGGTGAGTCTGTCACAGTTGGTATGACCTTTCGCATGTTTCTGATGCACTGCTATTATCAGCACTGTTTATATATTTGGTGGAAGGCATACTCTTTAACTGGTATAAGAGAATCTTCAAAAATGAGCAGCTGGGTGGTTGCCCTGATAGCCCTTCTGCTAAAGGCCAACACCTTATGCAGAATACAGCTCCAAAAAAATCTAGGCACTGACAGATACAACATTAACATTTACTGTAACATGTTGCATGTCAAAAGCTCATGATCTGGATGAAAGGCTCTATATTTTTGGTTGCCTATTTAACATAAGGCATTGTTAGGATTTCTGGATAGGTTTAAATGCAGTGTAGAGAACTCTAGAAAAAAAGTAGTGGCTACCTGCCTCTACAGTTTATAATCCCCACTTATTGAGTGCATTGCAGCACATGTATAATTATTTACGGTTACTAATGACTCTGAATTAACTATACCAGGGTACACACTATACAGGAACAAAAGAGTTGGAAAGAGGGGAGGTGGAGTTGATATACATGTCAAAAATGGAATAACTTAAACATTAATAAAAAATGAAAATACTCAACTCTCTGGGTCTGCCTTGCAACCAGAGAGGGATCTTCCCTTAGACTTGGTGTAGCATACAGACCGCCAGGACAGACTGAAGATTATGATGTGAGATGTTTTAAAGTGATTGTAAACAATCACCTTGTAAAAAAAAACAGTTCAGTTTAAAATAGAATTGAAGGTCAACGCAGTTGTACATAAACATAAAAAACATCATTAAAGACTTTATTTATTCTTTTTTTTTCCACTTTCCATATAAGTGATCACATTCTATCTGTTCTCAACTGCATGCCAGCTGGGAGGGTGAGAAGCAACAACACACTGAGCTTCCCAGTGAAAGACTCATTTGAGGGGAGCAGCCCGAGTTTCCAGCATAGCTAGAGAACTGACACTTTGTTCTCCTGCTTAGTGTGGTCAGTTTTTATTTGGAACGCAGAGGGTCTGATAGGAACACTAGGGATTTCACACAAAAAAAGCAATACAAAGAGAATAGGATACTTTCTCTTGCAAGTATATGGTACAGCAGGCACATATCAGGAATATGAAATGATGGTTTTTACATACTATTTTTAATTATAGGTGACTTCAACATGCCTGACACTAAAATGAATTCCGCTATTACAAGCAGGAGCCGGGATGTAATGGAGGCACTGGATGGGGTTTCTCTGAAACTGGTAAAAAGGCCAGCCCGAGGTGGTAATATTGTAGACCAAGTACTGACAAATGGGCAATGTTGAGGTGGTTGACAATTTGGGTTCCAGTGATCACCAATGCATTTGGTTTGATATAAAAAAAAAGAACTAAAATATGATATCCAAAACCAAAAGTTTTAGATTTAAAAAGGACAAATTTTGCTGAAATGAGGGAATTTTGAAAAATAAATTGAAAGGTTGGAGTAAAAGCAAGTAAGCAGTGGGCACTTTTAACCACTTCAATTCCAGGCACTTACACCCCCTTCCTGCCCAAGTCAATTTTCAGCTTTCTGCGCTGTCGCTGTTTAACAATTGCGCGGTCATTCTACACTGTACCCAAACAGAATTGTTATCATTTTTTTCCCACAAATAGAGCTTTCTTTTGATAGTATTTGATCAACTCTGCAATTTTTATTTTTTGCTAAACAAAAATTTTGAAAAAAAAGGGTTTCTGTTATAAAATGTTGTAAATAAGTATGTTTTCTCCTTCACTGATGGGCACTGATAAGGCGGCACCGATGAAGGGGCACTGATGGGCACTGATATACAGCACTGATAAGCACTGGTAGGTGGAGCTGATATGCAGCACTGATAGGCATTAATAGATGCCACTGATGGGCACCCATGGGTGGCAATGGTGGCCACTGATGGGCACTGATAGGCGACACTAATGGGCACTGAGAGGCTGCAATGATGGGCACTGATAGATGGCACTGGTAGGCTTTGTAGAGGGGCACTTATTGGCAGCTGCCAGGGCATTGATTGGCAGCAGCCTGGGCACAGATTGGCATTTCCCTGGTGGTCTAGGGGGGCATACCTGGTGGTCCAGGCAGCATCCTGGTGGTTTTGGTCAGGCATCCGAGGGGGGTTGCACATATAAACAATTGGCACAGACCCCCCCTGTCAGGTGAGCAGCCAATCGGCTTTCCTCTACTCTCGTCTGTCAGACGCAAGTGAGGAAAAGCCGGTCAATGGCTCTTCCTGTTTACATCATGATCAGCCGTGATTGGACACGGCTGATCAAGTGGTAAAGAACCTCAGTCGGAGGCTGTTTACATAGATCGGTGTAGCGGAGTGTCAGACTGACACATCGCACCACTGATTGCCGCAATGTGCGTCCACACAGGCACGCAACGGTTGTTATCCTGCTGGATGTCATATGACGTCCAGTCAGGATAACTGAACCACTGCCCAGCTGTCATTTTGCTATAGGCCTGGCGAGAAGTGGTTAAAGTCTACCATCCTGGAGGCAACTAGATTACATTTCAGGAAAATTGGTAAGAATTAATGGAAGAAAAGAAACAATATGGTTCACTAAAAAGGTAAGTAGAATAGTAAAGTAAAAGAAAATCGGCATATAGGAGATTCAAGGACAGTAGGTGTAGCATGATACAGATGTATATTGAAAAAAGTCAAAAGGAGGCCAAACACATTAGTGCTGCCGAAGCACAAAAATAGGAGGAAATTGCTAAATGTATTAAGAAAGGAGACCAAATCTTTTTTAAGTATATCAGTGATAGAAGGAAAACACTGGGATTGCTAAAATAAAAACTGGACATGAAAACTGGACACAACACTTATGTTGAGGGAGTCCTGGATATAGCAAACCATTTAAACAATAACTTATATGCAGTCTTCCCAGAACTAAATTGTACTAGCAATAACAAGTTGGGAAATCATATTGGTTCATCTAGGTTATTTTTAGGATTTCTAGAGACAGAGGTGGCACAGGAACTGGCTCAGTTTAAGCTTAAAGCAGAGCTCCGCCCTATAATAAGGCTTACTTATAGGTAGTGTAAATATCTCCTAAACCTGTACCATTTAGGAGATATTTACATTACATGTAGCCAGTGACATCACTGGCGCATGCCCTCTGAAGGAGCCACTCACAGCGCCGGAACCTGCAGCGCCAAAACCTGCAAACCTGGAAGTGGCTTCGGGAAAAATGTCATCCGCCTCAGCAGTGTGTGGGTGCCACTGGAAGGCTTCGTTCTAAGGTTATCACCGAGGCCAGTCCGTCTGCCAGCATCCTGCCAAATATTTTTAAGTCAATATTGATGACTGAGATAGGACGGAGGTTTTGGGGGACATAATGATCCTTATGTGGTTTCGGGATAGCAGACATATTGGCCAAAAGCATCTCTGATGGAAAGTTGTGGCCCTCCAAGATGTGGTCAAAGAGTGACTAATTTTGGGGTCAGTGTAGAAGAGAACTTTTTATAGTATGTAGTGGTATAGCCATCTGGGCCAGGGGCTGTGGACGATTTGAGGGACTTAATAATGTTTGCAATTAAACTAGTGCACGTAGTGATCAAGGTTTCCAGTTCCTGCTCAGACAGAGTGGGTGGAGCTAATTCAGCAAACTAGGCTTGAGAGGCTGGGTTAGCAGCCACCGCTTGTTTCGAAAATTGTTTTTGGTAGCAGTCGACAAAAATACCAAGAATGTCCTTGGGGTGAGATACCAAGGAGCCAGTAGAATTACGTAGTTTATACGCATGAGGTGGTTTTACCATGTGGTGATCTAACCTAGGGCATTCATGAATCTCTGCAGCAGAGGAGTTGGCTAGGACAACCGGGGTGCAATAAATAGGCAAGCATGACTATCATGCGGGTTAGAGTAAAAGGTATAGGATCTAGTGCCTACATTGTGTGCTCGCCAAATGTCAATTGCAAAGCATTGTGAGAACCGACTAGCGATTTAGGAAAGGCTTTCGAGGATGGAGTAAATCTGCTTCTGTCCAACAATGGGTGTGCTTTAGTATTGAAATTCCCCCCCCCCCCCCTTGACAACCAAGTGAGTGTAGAGATATTGATCAAATTGATATTGATATTGATCAAAAGAAGCATAGAAAAATGACGCTTGGGCCTCATTTAGAGCATAAGCAGAGGCTATGGTGGTAGCACAGCCCTGTATCATGCCTTGGAGGATTATGAATCGGCTTTCAGGGTCTTTATATACATGGCTAAGGTCAAAAAGCAGAGTGTTGCATACGAATATGGCTACTCCACAGGACTTGGCTGTATGAGTAGTGCAATAAAATTGTCTAAAGGCCTTGTCAAAATATTAAGAATGAGTAGGGACTGAGAAATAGGTTTCTTGTAGTAGCAGGATATCAGCTCCTAAACTTTTATAGAGGCAAAAAGCCTTTTTTCACTTTTGAGGAAGGTTGACACCTTGAACATTATGAGAAATAAGTGCCATAGCGAGCCATCAAAGGGGGGGGGGGGTGAGTGAAAGTGGGTGCAAAAACTCTCATGTAAGAGACGTGGAGTCTTAGTGAAGTAGCCAAATTCCCACAGTAATACCTGTCAAACAGTGTCAAATAATTGAGATATGCACAATCATTATGAAGAAGCATACAGTACAGTAGAACTGTGTAATTAAATCTTCCGTAACCATAAAATGTAAACAATTAAAACCAAAAAAATGGAAACCAACATTGAACAAGAGGGTCAGAGGAGAACCTCCAAACTGACCAAAACATAACAAACTTCGGGACCAGGGTGTCCGATACCTACCACCAGAGCCAAGGTAATCCGTAATGGCAAACAGAACAGCCCAATATAACACGCTGCACTGAACACCACCCCGGGTTGGATCAAGGAGTAAGTAGGGGGAATAACTGTGTAGACGAGGAGACTTCTTGCCAGACAGTGTGAGTCATTATGAGACAATATATCTTAAAAAATATGTCATCCGTAAGTTAAATGAATCCGGTTATAAGATAAATGTTCCTTTAGGGTCATTACCAGACTGGCTACCCACTTGAAGGATGATAGTAAGGTGTAGTCAGTGAAGGAAGAATTCCACCATAAGGCACTGTGAGATGCCATGTCTCTCTGCATGACACAACAATCTGGCGAAGCCAGCTACATTATTATGAAGGAACCTGAATCAGTTATACCGGTAAGACACAAAAGTGGCAAAGAAAAGAATCGGCAGATAAGGCTGGAAGGTCCCAGAAAAGTTGGTGCCATCTTCTCCGATCGCAGCGAGGGGAAGGTGTTGCCCAGATAGAGTTAGGCCGAGGAGTAGAGGGGTTGCGGGGTACAGCATCTGATTCTAGCAGGAGATTTTTTGCCTTCTGTGATGTTATAGACCGTGTATGTGGTGCCATTATGAGGCACTGTAAGTTTATAAATGGGAATCCCCAGCAGTATCTTATGTAGCGCCTGGTTACTTTACAGTACCGGTGCTAGTTAAATTTAGAGGGAGATCAGAGTGTAGTTAACCACTTACCCCCCGGACCATATTGCTGCCCAAAGACCAGAGTACTTTTTGCGATTCGGGACTGCATCGCTTTAACAGACAATTGCGCGGTCGTGCGACGTGGCTCCCAAACAAAATTGACGTCCTTTTTTTCCCACAAATAGAGCTTTCTTTTGGTGGTATTTGATCACCTCTGCGTTTTTTTTTTTTTGCGCTATAAACAAAAATAGAACGACAATTTTGAAAAAAAATGAATATTTTTTACTTTTTGCTGTAATAAATATCCCCCAAAAATATATAAAAAAACATTTTTTTTCCTCAGTTTAGGCCGATACGTATTCTTCTACATATTTTTCGTAAAAAAAAATCGCAATAAGCGTTTATTGATTGGTTTGCGCAAAAGTTATAGCGTTTACAAAATAGGGGGTATTTTTATGGCATTTTTATTAATATTTTTTTTTACTAGTAATGGCGGTGATCAGCGATTTTTTTTCGGTATTGCGACATTATGGCGGACACTTCGGACATTTTTGACACATTTTTGGGACCATTGGCATTTTTATAGCGATCAGTGCTATAAAAATGCATTGGATTACTATAAAAATGCCACTGGCAGTGAAGGGGTTAACACTAGGGGGCGGGGAAGGGGTTAAGTATGCCTGGGTGTGTTCTTACTGTGGGGGGGGGGGGGGTGGCCTCACTAGGGGAAACACTGATCCTAGGTTCATACATTGTATGAACCGAAGATCAGCATTTCCCCTGCTGACAGGAACGAGAGCTGTGTGTTTACACACACAGCTCCCGTTCCCCGCTCTGTACCGAGCGATCGCGTGTGCCCGACGGCGATCGCGCCCGCCGGGCACACGCACAGGAGTCGGGGGCGAGCGGGGGGCGCGCGCGCGCCCCTAGTGGCGGCTAATAGACAGGACGTCATATTACGTGCTCTCGCCTAGGAGAGCCACCTTGTGGACGTATTTCGGCGGTGCGCAGTCGGCAAGTGGTTAAACTCGGATCCAAATTGTTATGTGTAAAACAGGGTCTCTGTCTCATTTTGGCTGTGCTGTGGGCTTATTCTTCTGTGCTGGGGTGTTCTTCCAACCCCTGTGCTGCGGGTGGCAGCAGTGGAGTCAAGGTTTGGGTGCTCTTTCCCAGCAGCCAATCAGGAGGATTTGACCTTTCTGTGCATGCTGGGGAGGGGTATTTATGGGGCAGACACCATTGGTTCTGGGTCTTCTTCTTCGAGTGTGGCACCCACCTTTAGGGTGACCACATCACGGCACCCCGGTGTTATGGCCTACTTGACCAGGGCATGCGTGCCATGCAGTGTTCTTGGTTCCAGGACCACAATGACCCGGAGCATCTGAACAGCGACGGGGACCCAGTGAGCGACTTGGTTCCCACCTTTGAGGATCCCAAGCTGTACTGCTGTTCAGTGTGAAGTCCGTCTGAGGAGCGCCATTGAGAGGCTGGCGGTCCAAAAAGGCCTCGACAAACCACCGGGGATCAATGAAGGATTGATCACCTGTCAGTCGGTACCTGGGCGACAAGATGAAGGAGATCCAGGCGTAATTCACCTAAGGAGAATTGCCTCCGTAACTACAAATTAGAGAGGGCTTGTGGCCCAAGGAGGGTCTGTGGCAGAGACTTTTCCTCAAGTTCAAGTTCACTAAGGAGGGTCTGTGGCAGGGACTTTATCCTACAAATGTTTGAGTGATACTCCGGCTGCCAGGTCAGTGAGAGAGGCCTGTCCTGGTACGCTAACCCCACTCAGGCAAGAGTGGCGCAGAGAAGTGTTACACTTGGGAGCAGGACTGTTTCCCTATCATCACGCCTGAATTTTCTATTCTCCTTTCTTCTTCAACTTTACTTTCCTCACCACAAGTTTTATTGTTTTTACCCGGCTGGGTAATAAAGAGCACAGCAAAGAGCACCTGTTGCGGACATTCCTTTACTTCTAGCAAATGCAATACGCATCATTCACCCCTAAGAATTTGGGGGAGCCATGAGGTGAATGTGCCACCCGAAACAACCAGAAGCTCCTCCGGGGGTAATGCTACACTTATATGGGCTGCTTAAAGCACCGATGTGACTACCTTCATTTTGCGTCTACGGTCAGGAGTAGTCTGGGATAATCAGGGTAGATCTGGATTTTAACCCCATTCAACTCAATGTGGTTGGTATTCCTTTAGGCTGTCAGGATTTTTTCCTTTGTCCGGAAATCCTTCATGCAGAGTATGACATCGCAAAGGGGTTTATCCACTGGAGGTTTCAGGTGCAATGCTCTGTGCAGCCTGTCCCATGTAAAGGCTTTAGAGGGGGCATCTGGGAGAATGAAACAAAACAGCTTAGTGGTTGCTGATGTGAGATCCGTGAATGACTCTGGGATACCCCTCAGCCGCAGGTTGTTCCTGGGATTATGATTATCGAGGTCCTTGACTTGGGTTTGCATGAATGAATAACTCTCTGCCAAGGATTCGAAATCTTTGCAGAGATCTGTATGAGCAAGGGCCAGCTCATTGTGTTTTGTTTCTAATAGATCAGTGAGGATGCGCAATGCTGTGATTTCCTGTGTTAGCATGCTTGTGGTTTTATGTTTTCATACATCACTGATAAGCTGTCTTCCAAGTCAGCCTTAGTGAACTGGGTAGGGTACTCACGGTTTTCTGAATGCTGGCTATAGGAGAATAAGCTGGTGATACAGAGTGACGCTGGACTTGGGCACCATCTTTGGTCATTTTGGCCTGAAGCTCGCAGGAGATAGGTGGTGAGAGACTGCTGTGGCTTGCTTTTCAGTTAGGATATTTTGCCGAATGACATACACCTTGTCGTCCCACAGGCAATGCGAGAGGTAAGGGGTGAGAAATAGTAGCTGAATAGCTCTGTGATAGTTGTTCTTGTCTCGCCGTCTGCTGGAGCTCTCACAGGAAGCGGTTGTCTCTTCTTCGCACCAGACATGCGCCACGGCTTCGTCCTAAGGTAAGTATTTCATAATGAGCTAGTATGACATGTCATTTTTTTTGGGGGGGGGGGGGGGGTGGTAACCTAGTTTTAACAGCTACCTGCTCCCACTTCCACTCAGATCTCCTAGGCCAGTGATGGTGAACCTTGGCACCCCAGATGTTTTGGAACTATATTTCCCATGATGCTGAACTGCACTGCAGAGTGCATGAGCATCATGGGAAATGTAGTTCAGAAACATCTGGGGTGTCAAGGTTCACCATCACTGGCCTAGGCAATTTGAGTGGAAGTTCTCCTCTCCCCCAGAAGACTCTCGTCCAAAAGACTGCTGGACCTTTCAGCAAGTGCAGCGTGACTCATGCATGCTGAGTGCAGACCCAGCTGTAAAGCCGCTGGATGCCCACAGTTGAAATGACATGGAGAGGGAGACAAGTGATGGTTCGGGTGACCACATCGCTGGTTCCTGGGGCAGGTTTTGTTGTAGACATGTGCATTTGTTATCCTCCAAATGCATTTTCATCCGAATTTCTGGAATTTTTGTGTTCATTTAAACAAAACGATAATGAACATGCAAAATCTAAAAAAAAAATGCTTTATTTTTGTATCCATTCGATTTTCGTATCGTTGAATCAACAGTTTAATTTAGATGGATAGGAGATTCGACATGACGGTAACAACAGCGTTCTGTGTATATCGAACCTGCGGTTGAATGTGCCCAACCTAACTTTATTAGTCCAAGATTATTTGACATAGAGAGAAAATATTCTACATTGTAGAAACAATAGTAAAAGAGCTGTTAGTGGTCACTGCTGGAATGGATGATGATGAATGTAATTTGCTGATTGTAACCAAAGAGAAGGAGCAGTAAGATAGCTAGAACTTAATGACGCACTCTCTACCTTACGTAGGTGCTAGAGTAGGGTTTTTGTGTATACTGCCAGTGCAGGTATATTTGGGCAAGCCTAGAGCTAGGCCTGTTTGTTTTTGATCTGGGGGCAGGGGAGTGGTTTAGTGTAGCAGCAGGTGACTGACATGTGCCTCAGCTCTTGAACACCTACTCTGTTTACAGTAAGAATGTTCTGGAAAAGAGGCAGGGCAGAGGGCTGGAGTGACATAGGGTGTATTTGAAAAGGATTGGCAGGGGGCAGGCCTCCTATATATATCCATGGTCAGATGGTTGTGGGAGTTTTTGTCGGGTGGAAGAACTGAATGATGGCTGAGGTGGCCTTCGAGGGACCCCCTTTTTTGGGGGGGATGAACTCAGGCCTGGAGCTTGAAGGGAGAGTCTCTTTAAACAGTCATTGAGAGGTGTCCTGGAACAAAAGCAGGATGAAGACAGCGGGGATCATGGCCAGGAAAGTCATTCAAGTGGGATCCATGCTGGGGTTGGTGAGTGAGAAGCTCTGGGAGACATGCCAGGATTGGATGTGGAGCCAGAGAGAGAGACTGTGCTGTTTTGGAGTTAAGTTGCTGCAGTCAGGAGGTTTGGCAGGAATCGCATCGGACATGCTGAGAGCAGTAGTCCACCAAGGATCAGTTAGCACAATTATCTTTTCCATCTAAAATTGTTGCTACTAGAAAAATGTTAGGACTTATTCAGAGTGATCTCAAATAGTGTGCTGGAGGAGAGACTGTCAGTTCAAATTCAACTACATTTATTTCCATTACTAAAGATTCATTATTTGGGCATCCCATGTCCCTCCCCCCCCCCCCCCCATCCAAGTTTAATCCCACAATAAAAGCAACAATAACAAGCAAGATACTGTTCATTGTCTGAAAGAGTGTGCCTAAAATGGATGTTGAAACACGCAGCGACTCAATGGGGGGAGCGATAAATTAACTACACATGCACAGCCAACTTACTTTCACTTACGATTGCTAGCAGAAAGAGACACACTGAATCATTTCAGACAGTCAATCTTAGCTGGTCCATTTGTTTGTTAACAGAGAACCTGAATTATTAAGCAATAAGCACAGCAGCAGAACAGATAGTGAAGCAAGCTACAGTTCAACTTAGCTTTTTCATTTCATCTGCTATTAATCTGCTATTGTGTTAGTGTTGAACTTGATACTGATACTAGTGGTGTTCAATACAATGCAATTCCATTGGATGTTGGGGTAGACCGTTCGATATGAACAGAAACAAACAAGTATATCATTTGATACAATCAAAAATATGTATAATACCGTTCGACATGAAGATTCGACGAAGCAGCTAAAAACATACAATCGCAGAGAGCGGACATATACGTTCAAATGCTCCGCTCATAGGCTATAGAAAAATTCTAATCTTATTTGGCTAGTAATAATAATTATTATAATTGTTACTAGTCAAACAACATTAGAATTCTACTATAGCTTGTGGGCGTAGCATTCGATCGGAAATGTACGATACTGGTGTTGTACAGTTTAGTTGCTTTGTAGAATCTACTTCCGACAGACACCATAAGCCTTCAATTGACAGATTCAACCTTAATTTAGATTTTCGTATGAATGCATCTTTTAACAAAACAAAATAAATAAAAAGTTTGCACATGTCTATTTTGTAGTTGCTGACTCTTAACAAAAAAGAAAACAGAGTTCTAAGAGAACTTCAAGGTCTAAATGTTGGACCATTAACAGATCTTTTTAATCAAACTCCCCCATGACTGACGGACAGCTAATATTGTACCTAACCACAAGAAGAGCAGCAAAGTAGAAACTGGAAATTACAGACCAGTGAGTTTAACATTGGTTGTAGTGAAGTTAATAGAATCACTCCTGAAAATAATTATCATTGATCACTCAAAAACACACAAATTGCTGGACCTAAAACAGCAGGGGAAGGCTGGCAGCCTTAGTCCTGGAGGGCAAGTCCAGTCAAGTGGCCCATTGAACTACAGAATCAGCTCACCATCCATCTGCACCACATTGCCCACACAGAGAGAGTAAGGTAGATTGCTCCACATTGCCCCAGAGAGAGAGAGCGACCACTCAACATTTCGGCTCTATGTGCAGACAGAGATCGCTTGCCACTGCCTGCACAGAGAGAGAGAGGAGAGCCCACTCTACAATGCCTGCAGAAAGACCACTTGAAACTGCCTGCACAGAGAGAGAGCCCGCTTCACACTGCCTGCACAGAGAGTGAGAGATATTGCTTCACACTGCCTGCACAGAGAGCAAGAGAGCCTGCTTCACACTGCCTGCACAGAGAGCCTACTTCACATTGCCTGCACAGAGAGCAAGAGAACCAGCTTCACACTGCCTGCACAGAGAGCAAGAGAGCCCGCTTCACACTGCCTGCACAGAGAGCAAGAGAGCCCGATTCACTCTGCCTGCACAGAGAGTAAGAGAGCCCGATTCACTCTGCCTGCACAGAGAGCGAGAGAGCCCGATTCACTCTGCCTGCACAGAGAGCAAGAGAGCCCGCTTCACACTGCCTGCACAGAGAGCAAAAGAGTCTGCTTCACACTGCCTGCACAGAGAGCGAGAGAGCACGCTTCACATTGCCTGCACAAAGAGCGAGAGAGACTGCTTCACACTGCCGGCACAGAGAGAGAGAGCCCGCTTCACACTGCCTACACAAAGAGCGAGAGAGGGAGAAAGAGACCGCTTCACACTGCCTGCACAGAGAGAGAGAAAGAGACCGCTTCACACTGCCCACACAAAGAGCGAGAGAGAGAAAGAGAGAAAGAGACCCCTTCACACTGCCCACACAAAGAGCAAGAAAGCCCGCTTCACACTGCTCGCACAAAGAACGAGAGAGCCCGCTTCACACTGCCTGCACAGAGAGCCCGCTTCACACTGCCTACACAAAGAGCGAGAGAGAGAGAGAGAAAGAGACCCCTTTATACTGCCCACACAAAGAGTGAGAGAGCCCGCTTCACACTGCCTGCACAGGGAGTGAGAGTGCCCGCTTCACACTGCCTGCACAGAGAGTGAGAGATCCTGCTTCACACTGCCTGCACAGAGAGCGAGAGAGCCCGCTTCACACTGCCTGCACAGAGAGCGAGAGAGCCTGCTTCACACTGCCTGCACAGAGAGAGAGAGAGCCTGCTTTACACTGCCAGCACAGAGAGCCCGCTTCACACTGCCTGCACAGAGAGAGAGAGACACCGCTTCACACTGCCTGCACAGAGAGCCCACTTTACACTGCCTGCACAGAGAGCGAGAGAGCCCGCTTCACACTGCCTTCACAGAGAAAGAGTGCCTGCTTCACAGTGCCTACACAAAGAGTGAGAGAGAGAGAGAGACCGCTTTACACTGCCTGCACAGAGAGAGAAACACACTGCTTCACACTGCACGCAAAGAGCAAGAGAAAGAGACGCTTCACACTGCCCGCACAGAGAGCGAGAGAGAGCGCATCACACTGCCCCCACAGAGAGTGAGAGAGACCGCTTCACACTGCCCACACAGAGAGAGGGAGAAAGAGAGAAAGACACCGCTTCACACTGCCCGCACAGAGAGCGAGAGAGCCCGCTTCACACTGCCCGCACAGAGTGAGAGAGACCACTTCACACTGCCCGCACAGAGTGAGAGAGAAAGACACTGCTGCACACTGCCCGCACAGAGAAAGAGAGAGCCACCGCTTCACACTGCCCGCACAGAGCGAGAGAGACCGCTTCACACTGCCTGCACAGAGAGAGAGAGAAAGAGACTGCTTCACACTGCCAGGGCTGGATTAGGAGCATCATGGGCCTGGTGGTGAGGATTTTCGGTGGGCCTTTTTATGTAAATGCCAAGACCAATTTTCAGCGCTGTCACACTTTGAATAACAATTACTTGATCATACAACACTATACACATATGACAGTTTCAGCTTCTTTTTTTCACACAAATAGAGCTTTCTTTTGGTGGTATTTAAACACCACTGAGTTTTTTTTGCTAAACATCAAAAAAAGTTTAAAACAGGCAGGAAGGAAATGTGATGACAACTCCTCACTGCCTGTCAAATGCCAGAATAGGCCTGGTGTTGAAGTGGTTAACCACTAGCCGACCAGCCGCCGCTGTTATACGGCGGCAGCTCGGCTCGGTTGCGCAAAATCACGTAGGTATACGTATTTTCGCATTTCAGCCATTATGGGCGTGTGCAGAGCACTACAGAGCGAGAACCGGGAGAAATCAGGGGGAGAAATGACTGTTTGTCTGTTCATACAATGTATGAACAGCGATATGTAATTTCCCCTAGTTAGTCCCACCCCCAGTTAGAACACACCTAGGGAACATAATTAACCCCTTCCCAACCCCCCTAGTGTTAACCCCTTCCCTGCCAGTGACATTTTTACAGTAATCAATGCATTTTTATATCACTGATCGCTATAAAAATGCCAATGGTCCCAAAATGTGTCAAAAGTGTCCAAAGTGTCCGCCATAAGGTCGCAGTACTGATAAAAATTTCTGATCACCGGCATTACTAGTAAAAAAAAAATATTAATAAAAATGCCATAAAACTATCCCCTATTTTGTAAATGATATAACTTTTGCGCAAACCAATCAAACATTTTTTTTTTATATATGTTTTTTGGGGGGATATTTTTTACAGCAAATTTTTTGTTTATTTTTGTTTATAACGCAAAAAATAAAAACCGTAGAGGTGATCAAATGCCAAAAGAAAGCTTTATTTGTGGCAAAAAAAAAGGACACCAATTTTGTTTGGGAGCCACGTCACACGACCGCGCAATTATCAGTTAAATCAACGCAGTGCCGAATCGCAAAAAGTGGCCCGGTCATTGACCAGCAAAATGGTCCGGGGCTGAAGTGGTTAAAAGGGTTGTAAATAAAAAAAATTAAAAATAACAAACATGTTATACTTACCCCCACTTTACAGCTCGTTTTGCACAGAGTGGCCCTGATCCACGTCTTCTGAGGTCCCTCTGCGGCTGTCTCTGGTTCTCCCCGCAAGAACTCCACACATTCATGCAAGAAAACTCACATGGTGTGGAGTCCTTGGGGGCCCGCTCCCGTGATACATATACTAGGCCCCATCCCCCGGCGCGTCACATCATTGGATTGATTGACAGCAGCACCAGCCGCTATAGCCAATCAACGGCCAGGCTGAGCGGCGAAGAGGATGTCGGGGCCGAGCGCAGGACTTTCGAGGGGCCAGGTAAGTATAACGGATGGTTGGGGGGCGGTATTGTCTGATAGAATGCATTAAGGTGAAAAAAACGTTTACCTTTACAACCCCTTTAAGATCTAAACACATAATTAATAGACATACAGTATATAAACTCAGTAATAGTGCAGTGAGTCACATAATAACATTCTTGGGTGATTTAGCTATGGTTACTACCCCTGTTGAAGTCTTCAATAGACGAAACCGGTCGGGTATACTGGTCCTACCATTCATTTTATTGCACACCATTGGAATCCATCCATCCAGGTGGCGGAGCTGCTGTTTATATTCTAAGTGTGGTTTTCTGAACTTTTTCTTTTAAACTTTTGTGTTACTTGCTGTGAATTTTGAAAGATTTTTTCTTTCACTTGCTGTGAAGTTTGTGAGTGCTTTCATTCACTTGCTGTGAATTTTGAAAGTGTTTTTATTAAACCTTTTTCTACATTTTTGCACTATGAGGAGTTTCTCCTTTTTTTCTATTTTTCTCACTGTTAATTTTGATTGAACGGCACTATTACGGTCCATTCCGGTTCATTGGAGTACTCGTGACATCTGGCTTCAAGTGCATTTGGGGCACTTTGGATCTCCATCACGCCTGGGACAGCCATTGAGACGCTAACACAGAGAAGGTGATTGGAAAGGGCGATCTGACCACACAAGCCTTTAAGACCCCCCCATCGTATGGTGGGTTGGGGGTCCACCACGTCTGGTAAGAGTACCTCACCTTAACTTATTTTCAAGTATTTGGAAAATTGCTCCTGGAAGTATATATCTTTACCTGGGACCACCAGGAAGGATATTTATAGTCATACCACCATCAAGGTGTATGGACTTTTGACAGACCTTCTGTCCTTGGGACTCATATCAGATAGTAATTTATATTTGCGGTTGATGTCTGCATTTTCCATGAATATATGAGGTTTATCACTGCCAGTTAGCAACTCACAATTGCGGTTGTTGGTTGGATCCTTTTAGGAATATATGAAGTTTACTATTGCCATTTATGACCGTTTACATTCATTTTGCCATTTTTTTATTCTTTATTGTTCAATCTAAACAGCGATACACAGACACCTGGGATCAGGGCCTGTGTTACTGTGATCTATATGCTGTTACAGTTGGGTGTATTCACCATTGGGGCAGAATTCTGATTTGCACTATTTTGGTCACATTGGGACTGTGTCAGCTGTCCCCTGTTGGGTTATTTGTATCACATGCTCACATGTGTGGAATAGAGTCATCCTGACAATCACATTGTCAATATTGGCCACTTTCACTCAAGTATTTGTATAATTTCACATTACTTTTTTTGGCACATGTAGGGGCGTTATTGCCTACACATTGTGGACATATGTTTGTCCACCTACACTAAATGCAGGTCACCCTGGTAGTCAGTACACCCACTTAATTGTGGATATGATATGACAATTAGGGCTGCCTAGTATAATAGGTCCACTGCATAGTGGGTCTTCTATTGGCGCTAAACTATACTTTTTATTTCGTTTCACAAATTTCCTTTGTTGTGTTGGCTGCCTAAGCACATTTCACTTGAGGATTAGCGCAATATATTTATTGATATTATTTTCACGTCATTGGATTGATTGACAGCAGCGCCAGCCAATGGCTGCGCTGCTTTCAATCCATCCGCTATAGCCAATCAACGGCCAGGCTGAGCGGCGAAGAGGATGTCGGGGCCGAGTGCGGGACTTTCGAGGGGCCAGGTAAGTATAACGGATGGTTGGGGGGGGCGGTATTGTCTGATAGAATGCATTAAGGTGAAAAAACTTTTACCTTTACAACCCCTTTAAGATCTAAACACATAATTAATAGACATACAGTATATCAACTCAGTAATAGTGCAGTGAGTCACATAATATCATTCTTGGGTGATTTAGCTATGGTTACTGTCCCAAATGACTTTGTACTGGATTCTGAAAGAATACGGTATAGCATCATATATCTCCATGATACTTCTGGGTATATTTTAATGGCTTTGATATTTTACTGACTCTCTTTTTTATATATCAAATATATGAAATCGATCTAGCACACTTTTCTTCTTGTATTTGTGGTTGATTAAAACAACAAAGAGGTAGATTCTGGCTGCACCAAATTGCAAACAAAAATTAAATAAATAAGAGCTCTGTTTAAATATCTATTTTAAGGTATAATCATACACAGTCCCAAACTCTAGAGATATGGTTTTTCAAACTAATCAGCCAATAACAAGCCCATGTGAGCACTAGAGGCTTGTATATTTGAGGCATAATTATGTTAGATTCATATCAGAGCTTACTAGCTTAATAAGAGAAGTAAAGTGAAGTTCCTTGAACAGTATAGGCCAGAATTTATGTCATTTGGCAAGTATTTTATGAGAACAGGAAACTGCTTGAGCCATTACTAGCTACCATCTGCCATATATCCTGGTGCCTATTTTAGCAACAGCCGAATGATTTAATATATATAAAAAAAAGGCTTCTAACAGATACTGTATGTGCCTTTTGTACTTTTGCCATATGCTTGCTGTTCAAAATTGCACAGGCTAGAACAAAGTTCAACAACAGTTTCCACATTTAAGTGTACAAATCTTAAGCACTAGACAACTGGTGAACCAGTGAACAATACTGTGTTGTGGTTTTAATTTGCTTTCAAATTTTTCTCTCATGTTTGTACTGGTAATGGCAAACTAAACTCATTAATTATTAAATATATTTTCAGCTTTCAGCGCTGCCGCACTTTGAATGACAGTTGAGTAGTCATGCAACACTGCACTCATATGAAATGTGTATCATTTTTTTGGGACAGAGCGTGCGTTTGGTGTTATTTAATCACCACAGTTTTTTTTTTTTTGCTAAACAAATGATAAATTATGGAAAATTATAAAATGTTCCATATTTTATCATTTGTTTAGCAAAAAAACAAACCCAGTGGTGATTAAATAACACCAATAGCTCTATCTGTCCCAAAAAAATAATACACATTTCATATGAGTGCAGCGTTGCATGACTACTTAACTGTCATTCAAAGTGTGGAAGCGCTGAAAGCTGAAAATTGACCTGGTCAGAAAAGGGGTATAAGTGGCAAGTTAACAAGTGGTTAAACAAAAACAACAAAACATTTATTATATTTCAGCTTACTAGTAATAATATGAGGTGTCTGCATTTGCTTTCTTCCTTTGCAGGTTTTTTCTTTTCTGGTGATCCTGCCAGTAACCTACTATCTTACCTAGGGTGGAGGTCAGGGCTGTATCCTGGCCTAGGCCAACGAGGCCTAGGCCTAGGGCAGCACGTTGCAGGGGGGCAGCACGGAAAGCATCCCCGATGGCTTGCGCTATTAGTGTAGCACTTTTAGTGTAGCACCAGTCTTATGGGGCGGACTGGGCAGAGAGGCAAGCATCCCGCAACTGTAGAGGGGGGGCGGAGCTTATAATTTTGACTGTCCTATCATCCTGGACCACAAACCTTCCTCACTGTGCTACATATTTTCTGCTGTACCATTGGCATGGTTATATCTTTTTAGTCCTCTCCATAAAATTATCAGAATTTTGTGCTTAAAGTAGAACTATAGGAACACTTTTTATTTTCATTTTGAATAGAGTAAGGGTAAGGGAAGGGCGGGTCTTTAACAACAAGGGGTGTGGCCTTGACAGGAAGGGGTGGGTCGTATTTAAATTAGGGGTTCACGAGTTTTGTCAGGACTAGGGCAGCACAAAACCTAAATACATCACTGGTGGAGGTACTGGCAGAACTATTGCCATAGCAGCCCTTGCAGTTGGTGGGGGACATCAGGACCACAGTAATGAAAAGTCACACTGGGCCACCTGACCCCATCCAAACGACAAAAGATTTGACAGCTAACCTGATCACCACTGTCATTTGTAAACATGTAAATCAGCAGTGGAAATTTTCCACTACTCAAATCCTCTGTGGCACTGGCAAATTACATCTATTGCATGGTACAGCAGAGAAAGTGTGTTGGCATGGCCCAGTCTGACAGACAGGATGGAAGATCTTCTGCTTAACGCTTCCCCAACTAGCCTGCTGATGGACATCTTGATAAGCAACAGAGCAGAAGTAAGCCATATTTTAGGGTACTTTATAATTATTCTCCTCTGTCTCACGTTGCTGTTCTTTGTCTTTGCTTAAGCCTTTAGCCTTTTTGCCTTAAAGGGATTGTAAAGGTTTGTCTTTTATTTTCTAAATAGGTTCCTTTAAGCTAGTGCATTGTTGGTTCACTTATATTTTCCTTTGATTTCTAAATGTTTTTTTTCTTTGTTTGAATTTCTCACTTCCTGTTTCTCCTCAGTAAGCTTTCCACCATCATCCGAGCGCTGGAAAGTCATTTAGAACAGCTTACTGAACACCTTACTGAGGAGGAGCAGGAAATTCAGACAAAGAAAACAAAGAAAAAAAACATTTAGAAGGGAAATTGAAAGAAAAGGTAAGTGAACCAACAATGCACTAGCTTTAAGGAACCTATTTAGAAAATAAAAAACAAACCTTTACAACCCCTTTAACTCTCATGTCACCCTGCACATTCCCTATTCCTTACCCCCTCATCCTGTAAGTCTTTTGCTATATCACAAAGCCTCTTTCCATATTCCATATATTCCTTTTTTTTTTTTCACTTCAGACTCAACCAAGGATCTATTAGACGAGGAGAGGACCACACTCTTGGCCCACACTTCACTTGCCGATATCATCTCCTCTATGGTATCGCATCATAAGTCGATCATAATCTTTTTAATTAGATATATGATTTAATTTATCTATTTTTTTTTTTTTTTTTGTCCCTGCTCATTTTTTTTCTCCTTTTTTTTTTTTTTTTTTCTCCTTTTTTTTTTTGTTTTTATTTACATTTCCTATTCATGCTCCCCATTGCACATATACATTCAATATTCCGTACCTCTTCATTCCATATGCTTTCCATTTTCCTTACCAGCTCATTTCATTTGCCATGCTGTACATTTTACGATTCTGCAATGCCTTACACCATTTGCTTTGTCATATGCTCCTTATTCCACATTCAATACATATAACATGACGACATGCTGTACATTTCTTATTCTACACTGTCCCATTCTGCATAATATGCTGTATCAACCTTATTCTGCACCACTTCATTCCGTATGCCATGCTGTATGTTCCCTACTCTGCAACACTTCATTCAGTATACCATGCTGTAAGTTTCCGATTTCCACTGCCTCATTCTGTATACCATGATCTATGTCCCATATTCCACAATGCATCATTCTGTACAACATGCTAACATGCTGTACTTGCTTTCTTTTTTTGGGGTGCTTAAACCACAGCATTCACATGTTACTGACCATCTGATCTTAGGCCGCGTACACACGATCGGTCTATCCGATGACAACAGTCCTTCGGACTGATGGTCGGTCGCGCCTACACACTATTGGTTAAAAAAACAATCGTGTCAGAACGCGGTGACATAAAACACAACCACGTGCTGAAAAAAATGAAGTTCAATGCTTCCAAGCATGCATCGACTTGATTCTGAGCATGGTTTTTAACCGATGCTTTTGCATACTAACGATCGTTTTTGACCTATCGGTTAGGCGTCCATCGGTTCAATTTTAAAGCAAGTTCTCATTTTTTTAACCGAAGGTTAAAGAACCTATGGGGCCTACACACGATCGGTTTGGACTGATGAAAACGGTCCTTTAGACCGTTCTCCTCTGGTGATCCTATCGTGGGTACGCGGCCATAGAGCTATATGATTAGAAAGTGCAAAGAAAAGTGCAAAAGCAGTGTGCACCTAAACCACCTCAAATACTGTATATCACATTCCCCACACCCTCCTCCCCTATCCCCATTGTAAAATTAAAGTTTATTAAAATTTGAGAAGACCAGCTATATGTTATGTGTTCTCATTCACACATAATACCTGTTTTTATTTTATATTTCTTACCTTTTAGATGTTTGATAGGTGTCATGGCTAACTGCAAGTATTTCTCTACAAGTTCATGTGTGATTTGTCCCCAAAAAAAGGCTTAGGAACTGGACGAGCTCCCTCTCTATAATATGCAATAACATATCTTGGGTTTTAAATGTTTATCTCCTTGTTAGGACAAAAAGTGTTTAAATCTAGTTTACAACTGTTGAGATGAGATCTGTTAGCACAGTGCAGACAGGGTTAAGTATGGCAAACATAATTCCCCCATTAAAAAGATACGCTGCAATGTTTATTTATGCTATGCTAATGGGAATATGTAACAAATATAAAGAAGGTATTATCCCAGTTTGGCTATAAAAGTGAAAATACAGTTAGGCCTTGTACACACGACCGGGTTTCTCGACAAAAAACAGCAAGAAAACTGCTTCTTGCCAAGATTCCCGTTCGTGTGTACGAGGCATTCAGGTTTCTCGTCTGAAAATCTGGTCAGAATCTTGATGAGAAAAAATAGAGATCCTGCTCTTTTTTTTCTTGTCGAGATTCTCGTTTGCCTGTTTCCAGACGAGAAACCCGAGAGTGTGTATACTTATTTGTCCCCGTGGAAACCCGCGCATGCTCGAAATGACTTTGACGCATGCGCGGTAGCTTCCACGGCATAGGTAGGGTGATGCCAGATGGCGGCGACGGCATTGAATGTGACAAGCACATGCTCTTCATCGCGTCACCGCGTTATTTCCTTTCAAGAGAACCGCGGTTCTTTTGAAATGAAAGTCAGTACACTCGGGCGGCAAGAGTTTCTTGCCAAGAAACTTGTCAGGGAAAACGACGGGTTTTTCCTGGTGAGATTCTCGGTCGTGTGTACGAGGCCTTAGGCATACACTGGTTAGGCCTATTGTCAGGGTCTTGGCAATCTTTTTATAGACTAGGCCGGTGATAGCGAACCTTGGCACAACAGATGTTTTGAAACTACATTTCCCATGATGCTCAACTACACTGCAGACTGCATGAGCTTCATGGAAAATGTAGTTCCAAAACATCTGGGGTGCCGAGGTTCACCATCACTGGCCTAGGCCATCTTAATGTAGAGCAACATTTTTTTTTTCAGATCCTCAGAGTTCTTTGCCATGAGGTGTCATATTGAACTTCCAGTGACCAGTATAAGAGAGTGAGAGCAATAACACCAAATTTAACACACCTTCTCCCCATTCACACTTGAGACCTTGTAACAATAACGAGTCACATGACATGGGAAGGGAAAATGGCTAATTGGGCCCAATTTGGACATTTTCACTTAGGTGTGCACTCACTTTTGTTGCCAGGGGTTGCCAGGGGTTTAGACATTAATGGCTGTGTGTCGAGTTATTTTGAGGGGACAGCAAATATACACTGTTATACAAGCTGTACACTCACTACTTTACATTGTAGCAAAGTGTAATTTCTTCAGTGTTGTCACATAAAAAGATATAATAAAATATTTACAAAAATGTGAGGGGTGTAGTCACTTTTGTGAGATACTGTATACTGTATGCCTTTTGATGCACATTAGTTAAATATGTTTGTTGTCTTTGGATGATGTCTTGAAATAATACATATGTACTGTATGTGCAATGATATATTTTATATTATTTTTGCAGTACACTTTATATCATAATTGGTACATGCAGTGATTTAGCAGCATTGAGGTTTGAGATCCAGTGCAGCATGTGGTTGAAACATTTTGTGTGTGTGTATATATATATATGTGTGTGTGTGTGTGTATGTATGTATGTACGGTATGTATGTGTATACATATATATTTATATATATATATATATATATATATATATATATATACACAGTGGGTACGAAAAGTATTTAGACCCCCTTTAAATTGTTTACTCTTTGTTATATTGCAGCTATTTGCTAAAATCTTTTAAGTTAATTTTTTTCCTCATTAATGTACACACAGCACCCCATATTGACAGAAAAAAACAAAGAATTGTTTACATTTTTGTTTATTAAAAAAAACTGAAATAGCACATGGTCCTAAGTATTCAGACCCTTTGCTCAGTATTTAGTAGAAGCACCCTTTTGATCTATTACAGCCATGAGTCTTTTTGGGAAAGATGCAAAACGTTTTTTACACCTAGATTTACACCTAGCTCTTCCGTCGGGCCACTTTGCCATAATGCCCCGACTGGTGGAAGGCCGCAGTGATGGTTGACTTTTTACAACTTTCTCCCATCTCCCGACTGCATCTCTGGAGCTCAGCCACAGAAATATGTGGGTTCTTCTTTACCTCTCTCACCAAGGCTCTTCTCCCCCAATAGCTCAGTTTGGCCGGACGGCCAGCTCTAGGAAGGGTTCTGGTCATCCTAAACATCTTCCATTTAGGGATTATGGAGGCCACTGTGCTCTTAGGAATCTTAAGTGCAGCATTTTTTTGGTAACCATGGCCAGATCTGTGCCTTGCCACAATTCTGTCTCTGAGCTCTTCAGGCAGTTCCTTTGACCTCATGATTCTCATTTGCTCTGACATGCACTGTGAGCTGTAAGGTCTTATATAGACAGGTGTGTGGCTTTCCTAATCAAGTCCAATCAGTATAATCAAACACAGCTGGACTCAAATGAAGGTGTAGAACCATCTCAGGCTGGGTTCACACTATACTACACGACTTTCATCCTACTTTGCCCTGCGACATTGGTCCTACACTGATCTTACATTGGTCCTACATTTATCCTACATTGGTCCTACATCTATCCGACTTTAATGAACAGGATACTACTTTGATCTGACTTTGCCCTGGACTTGAAGTCCGACTTTCAATGAGTGGGGATCTGACTTGGATCCCTGCCAATATCAGGCACTGTTTGATATGAATCTTCAGGGGGAACTCCACGCCAAATTTTAAGCAAAAAAACGGCATTAGTTCCCCTCCAAGAGCATACCAGGCCCATGGGTCTGGTGCGGATTTAAAGGGGAACCCCCTATGCCGAAAAAACAGCGTGGGGGTCCCCCCAAAATCCATACCAGACCCGTATCCGAGCAGCAGCCCGGCCGGTCAGGAAAGGGGGTGGGACGAGCGAGCGCCCCCCCCCTCCTTAACCGTGCCAGGCCGCATGCCCTCAACATGGGGAGGTAGGTGCTATGGGGCAGGGAGGCGCACTGCGGCCCCCCCACCCCACAGTACCCTGCCCCCATGTTGATGAGGACAGGGCCTCTTCCCGACAACCCTGGCCGTTGGTTGTCGGGGTCTGCGAAAGTGGGGCTTATCGGAATCTGGGAGCCCCCTTTAACAAGGGGGCCCCCAGATACCGGCCCCCCACCCTAGGTGAATGAGTATGGGGTACATCGTACCCCTACCCATTCACCTGGAAGTAAAGTGTTAAAAAAATATAAACACACTACACAGGTTTTTAAAATATTTTATTAGTCAGCTCCGGGGCCCCCCTCACTTCTTTAGCTCTTTTACGAGGGGGGGGCTTGCTTCTTCCGACGTCTTCTGGGGGGGTCCCAGTCTTCACCGCCGTCTGGTTCTCTTCCGCCGGGTGGGGGCCGCTTTCTTCTTTAGCTCTTTTACAGCGGACCCCACCCAGGCTTCCTCCGATGTCTTCGACGGGGGGGGGGGGGAGGGTGCCTTCTGCATACTTCTGCCTTCTTCTTCTTCACTGTCGACACGTCGCTTCTTCCTACTGTAATGCCGTGTGCGTGACTCGCACCGACTTATATAGGTCTCTTATGACGTCACAGTCCCATCATGCTCCAGGTGCACGGAGCATGATGGGACTGTGACGTCATAAGAGACCTATATAAGTCGGTGCGAGCCGCGCACACAACATTACAGCAGGAGAAAGTGACGTGTCAACAGTGAAGAAGAAGGGGGCAGAAGGAGAAGGCAGAAGGATGCAGAAGGTGACAGAAGCCCTGGCACCCCCCCCCCAGCCGAAGACGTCGGAGGAAGCTCGGGTGGGGGCCGCTGTAAAAGAGCTAAAGAAGAAAGCGGCCCCCACCCGGCAGAAGAGAACCAGGCGGCGGTGAAGACTGAGACCCCCCCCCCAGAAGACATCGGAAGAAGCAAGCCCCTCTTTGTAAAAGAGCTAAAGAAGAGAGAGGGGGCCCCAGAGCTGACTAATAAAATATTTTAAAAACCTGTGTAGAGTGTTTATTTTTTTTTAACACTTTACTTCCAGGTGAATGGGTAGGGGTACGATGTACCCCATACTCATTCACCTAGGGTGGGGGGCCGGTATCTGGGGGCCCCCTTGTTAAAGGGGGCTCCCAGATTCCGATAAGCCCCCCGCCGCAGACCCCAACAACCAACGGCCAGGGTTGTCGGGAAGAGGCCCTGTCCTCAACAACATGGGGGTAGGGTGCTGTGGGGTGGGAGGGCCGCAGTGCGCCCCCCTGCCCATAGCACCTACCTCCCCATGTTGAGGGCATGCGGCCTGGCACGGTTAAGGAGGGGGGGCGCTCGCTCGTCCCCACCCCCTTTCCTGACCGGCCGGGCTGCTGTTCGGATACGGGTCTGGTATGGATTTTGGGGGAACCCCACGCTGTTTTTTCGGCGTAGGGGGTTCCCCTTTAAATCCGCACCAGACCCATGGGCCTGATATGCTCTTGGAGGGGAACCCATGCTGTTTTTTTGCTTAAAATTTGACGTGGAGTTCCCCCTCTAGATCAGTAGAATACAAGTCGCATACCAAAGTCGGAGCATGCAAGACTGCGTTCCGACTTTGATCCTACTTCAATGATGTTCAATGGAGTGAAGTAGGATCAAAGTCGGACCAAAGTAGTACAGGGAGCGCTTGCAAAGTCGGACCGACATGTGTCGGACCAGTTAAGATGGCTCCCATAGGGAAACATTGCTTTTCACACGTCATGCGACATGAGCTCCCAATGTCGGAGTGTATGTCGGACTAGTGTGAACCCGGCCTCAAGGATGATCAGAAGAAATGGACAGCACCTGAGTTAAATATATGAGTGTCACAGCAAAGGGTCTGAATACTTACCATGTGATATTTCAATTTTTATTTTTTAATAAATCTGCAAAAATTTCAACAATTATGTTTTTCTGTCAATATGGGGTGCTGTGTGTACATTAATGAGGAAAAAAATGAACTTAAAAGATTTTAGCAAATGGCTGCAATATAAGTGGAAAAATTTAAGGGCGTCTGATTACTTTCCGTACCCACTGTGTATATATATATATATATATATATATATATATATATATATATATATATATATATATATTACACACACACACACACATTTCCCTCAGTTATAATAATGTGGCTACCTATGTGCCTTAAAAGCTCCCGAGTGAAAATTAATATAAAAGATAAAATATCAGATAAACTGGAAAGAGAAATAAAATTCTTTCTGATATTGAACTAATCTTGTTGCTTTTGAACAGTATGTTCTTTGTGCAGAAGTTTTATTATTAGATTGACTTTAATAACTTATGAAACATGTCAAAGTAAGAATATGTTGTACCAGCAAAATGGGTCTGCTATTAAATGTGCACCTATTATTGGAGTTTTACACTCATGCACTTTACTGCTTTTCTACAGTTCTAGCTGTAGCTGTTAATGGCAAAACATTGGGTAAACACCATTAGCTATGCACATTTTCATTGAGTGGTAACAATAAAATTTGATGCAGCAATTACAGGTCAGCAAGTGTGTGGATAGTATTTCTGCAAATCAGGGTTCTTGGGCATTTATATATTCACAACAGATAAAACAAACCTTTAAACAGACTGTCAGCAACAAATTTTACAAAGGAAAGCATTCAGCAAAGGCAATATTAAAACATTCACATGACAGTCTAATAAACAGAGTAATGTGTACCAAATGCTTTCTGTATAATGCCAATTATAGAGCCTATTACAATATAAGGCATGTAGATGGTTTGATATAGTTGTATTGTGTTTAGCCTCGTACACACGATCAGTCCATTCGATGAAAACGGTCTGAAGGACAGTTGTCCTAAGTTAACCTATGAAGCTGACTGATGGTCCGTCGTGCATACACACCATAGGTTAAATAACCGATCATGTCAGAACGCGGTGACATAAAACACAACAACGTGCTGAAAAAAACGAAGTTCAATGCTTCCAAGCATGCGTTGACTTGATTCTGAGAATGTGCGGGTTTTTAACCGATGGTTTTGCATACTAACGATCGTTTTTGACCTATCGGTTACCATCCATAGGTTAAATTTTAAAGCAAGTTACCATTTTTTTAACCTAAGGTTAAATAACCTATGGGGCCTACACACGATCGGTTTGGACTGATGAAAACGGTCCTTCAGACCGTTTTCATCGGTTTAACCTATCGTGTGTACGAGCCTTTGCTGTTTGAACGATTACCATAAATAATGGCTGTTTTTTTAATGTAAAAAAATCTGTGCCATTTTAAATAGAACCATTAAACAATACGTGCTGAAATAATTGTAAGTGCATCTGCTCTTACTGCTTTCTCTAATGCCCTGTACACATGATCGGTTCATCCGATGAAAACGGTCTGATGGATTTTTTCATCAGATATCCGATGAAGCCGACTTTCATCAGTCGTGCCTACACACCATCGGTTAAAAAAACGATCGTTTCAGAACGCGGTGACGTAAAACACAACGACGTGCTGAGAAAAATTAAGTTCAATGCTTCCGAGCATGCGTCGACTTGATTCTGAGCATGCGTGGATTTTTAACCGATGGACGTACCCACAGACGATCATTTTTTTCTATTGGTTAGTTAACCATCAGATAATTGAAAAAAACAAGTTCCTAGTTTTTTAACCGATGGATAAATAACCGATGGGGCCCACACACGATCGGTTAGTCTGATGAAAACGGTCTATCAGATCGTTTTCATCAGACAAACCGATCGTGTGTACAGGGCATAAGGCTACTTTGACACCTAAGCGTTGGGAGCCGAAAAAAAAGGTTAAAACTGCCGCTGCAGCGGCACTTTACAGGCGGTTTGTCTGCACTGCCCATTGCTTTTTAAAGGGCAGGAGCGCTTTAGGAGGAGTGTATACACTACTCCTACAGAGCTGCAAAGATGCGGCTATTGTCTTGTACACACGGCCCAATTTTATGATTTCAGAGAAAAAAGTTTGACTGGCTTTTTTTCTAGGAAAGTCCGGCCGTGTGTAGCCTCATTCGGACTTTTTTTTTCGGAAGTCCGACGGACCTTAGATAAAGAACCTGTTCTCTTTCTTTACGTCTGACTTCCGACTGACTCTCGGCGGACTTTTGCGCGGTCAAAAGTTCAACCTTGTGTACAAGTCATGACAGGACTTTTATTTACAGTCCTCACCCCTACACTGATCTGTGTCTCTCGCGTATAGCCAACTGTGTCCCTCAGCAGAGTGGACTGAAGCCGCCTCCCTCTCCTCTCTGTTTATATGTACACAGAAGGAGGGAGTGCGAGGGACACACAGCTGTGCATGTCCTGCGCTGTTCTGAGGTCTGTACAGTTTATTCTAATGTAATCAGGCCTATATTGATGAAGGGGGGTGTACTGAGGGAGAGGGGTCTATACTGCGGGAGGGGGGTCTGTACTTAGTGAGGGCAGTCTGTACTGAGGTAGGGGGATCTATACTGCAGTAGGGGGGTCTGAACTTAGTGGGGGTCTATACTGAGAGAGGGGGGTCTGTAATTAGTGAAGGAGGTCTGTACTGAGGGAGGGGGGTCTGTACTGAGTGGGGACTATAGTTTGTGGAGGGGGGGGGTGACATCAATTTTTTTCCGCTTCAGGTGACACCAACCCTAGTGATGCCACTGAGACTATTGCCTTTCTTTGTGGTGTGCAGACATCACTGAGATGTCCTTTTCTCAGGGCTCTGATGTAAGGGTTCTCTGATGTAACAGGAATCGCTGAAGACTCTGGTGTAAAGAGATCCCCACTACCATCAGAGATTCCAGCATTCGTCCTTAAAATTAGAGTTCCCAGAGCCCTATTATATACTGTAACGGTCCCCAAAGTTCTCCACTACACTGTCAGGGTCACATCAGTGTCCCTCCTTTCCTTAATCTACTCACTCTTTCACTCCACTAGGTCTGCCCTGACATTAGTAACTCCCCACAGAGTGACTGACAACCAACTGCCCCACAGACTCTGTGGGGCAATTAGTCAGTCAGTCACTCTGTGGCCTGAAGCTGCCACACACTAACCTCCATTTCAAGCTGTTGGTCCCCCTCCCATTCTCTTTCAAACTTGCATAAAAGGTGCCAAGTGCCATGACATCACTGTGCACCTGAACCCACCCCCCTTGCATGAGTCCAAGCCTAAAACCTTAGCTGAGCCTGAGTTTAGGGGATTGCTAATTGACCAGCTCCGCAAGTGCACATGTGCAGTGCAGAGCCGAAGAGAAGCAAACAATTTTACAAGCACTTTATGGCTTGTAGTTCTTAATGAACTACCACGGTACTTTTGAGCACTGTGGTAGTTCATTGACGCTTCCTGGTAATGTGTAACTGCATGGCCGTACGATGTACGGGCAGACAGCTTACACACAGAGAGGTTGATTTACTAAAGGCAAATCCATTCTGAACTACAAGTGCACTTGGAAGTGCAGTCGCAGTCGATCTGAGGGGAATTTCTGAAATGAGGGGAAACTCTGCTGATTTTATCATCCAATCATGTGCAAGCTAAAAAATTTTTTTTGATTTTCCTTGCATGTCCTCCTCAGATCTACGGCTTACAGTGCACTTGTAGTGCAAAGTGGATTTGCCTTTAGTAAATTACCCCCAGAGTCTGCAAGAGCCCTGCATAGCACCCATCATGGGTGCAATGCTTTCCAGGCTCCCAAAAAGGAAATCACAAATGCATGTTTTGTTACCTGCAAAAAGATGTGCATTTATTATTTTTTATAAAAATGTGAATTTATCCTTTTAAAGTACAATGAACAGTAAAACTTTTGGATAGCGTAAGGGAGGGTTAACACCTGTCAGTTTTTTCCATTTTTATCCCATTGAGGAAATTTGTCTTCATTTCATTTCCTGTCCCATAGTTAAAACAGGGAATAGGAAATCACTCCAAAGTAAGGGAAACCCCTGGTTGTCACCAGAGACACCAGAACTAGTGTCCCCAATGAAAGATGTCCCCAACCCAATATTTTAATTTCTTTGTGTAATTATTTTTTATTTATTTTAAGAATAGATGAAGAAAAAAAATACATTATTGTATACTATTTATACGATATATAAAACAAAATAAGGGGGGGGGGGGGTTAGTAAGGAAATTACCAGGATGAGAATAGTTGGTAAGTATATGTAAAAAAAATTATAGGAAATTCATCACAAATGTAAAAGGTATCTATCAAGGTCTGGAGGAAAGAAAGATGTAATCCAGTGGGACCATATTTTCTTAAACTTGTGGGAATTGTGACAACCCAATATTTTAGATTATTTCACTTTTCAGTCTTGGTAAGTCTTCCTAATGGGATCACAGACAGCAATAAAAACCTGACGTGTTTCTGTTTCAATAGTTTTTATTGTTTTAGTAAGATAAAGAAGGAAATCATTATTAGAGCAGCGAACAATCCTTGCACGCTACCAGCAGATAACAAACAAAATGTAGAAATGCAAGGCTTAATGGGAACTGGTAAAGACTAAACACATAGGTAAGGTCTGCCTTGAGGCCCTCTAAACAGTGGTCCCCAACATTTTTGGCACCGGGGAGCAGCTGCGTGGAAGAAAATTGTGGCGGGGAGACATGATGTCATCTCTGCTTGCCCGTACACTCGCTTAACTCTTCCACCCTGCGCTCATATGCCGGCCGCCCAGCAGTCTCATGCCAGCCGCAATGCTCTCTCATGTTGCCCGCCCGAACTCGCAGCCCAGCTGCAGAAAGGGGGTTGACACCCCCTGCCCTAACACACATAAATTAGTAACTAGGGAGGGACAGTGACTGATTATAAACTAAAAATAAGGGGTAGAAACATCAAACTCCGTGGGGTAGCCTTCTGGCCAAATACCTGATGAAGCGGTCATTAGTGCACAACATTACTAAGACATTACCAGAATAAGTTGGTACAGATGTCGATAATGCCTCTTACTCATATTGTGTGATATTTAAGGCAGATATTACAACTGTCCTATATGAGGGACCATATTCCCAAAATGATACCCAAGAGTGTCTGGGTTATAAAGAAAGGAGAGAAGCAAATGAACTGTGAAAGCACAATGCCAAGGTTGACCCAAGACAAAGTGGAGTAAGCAAAAGAAGGAAACCATCCGGGAACCCTCCGTGGGTTGTCTAGATAAGCAGATCTATGTATTAGGAACCTGCAAATAGGTAAGCCCAGGAGACCATGTTTTATAAAAAAGGGGTTGTTTGTCACATAGAACACTCACTATCTTTTCTTTCAGCATGATCCATGTAAGTTTGCATTGAATTAATGTTATATCTATAACAGGGCTTTTCCATGCTGTGACAATGGCAATTTTGGCTGCTAGGAACATGAAATGTATTAATGTCTGGGTATGTCGAGGATTATTTTCCACTGGTTTGTTCAGTAGGGTGACACTAGCATCCTTGACTATGTGACCAAAAATATAAAATAAGTGAACCCTCATCTAAAAGCGGCAAATCTTAGGACATATCCACCATATGTGCAGTGGTGTGCCCAGCTGACCACAGCCCCTGAAACAGGAGGATACATTTTTGACAGGTGCTTAGGCACTAAGTACCATCTGCCATGTACTTTGAATCCTGTCTCAATCAGCGTACCATTGTGGATTTGCAAGTCCTCTGCCTCAGGGGCTATGCCCAGATCCCTCTCCCACGCCACCTTGTACATCAATCTAGTCGGGGGATTGGTGAACCACGTGTTTCAATCCCTCTCTACCTTATCCTGAACTAAAATAATTTTTGTGGTTGCTTTGATTGCTACTCTTTGCTCTTTGCTTTGTTACTATTACTGAAATGTAGGACTTCTATATATAAGTTTTGATCACTTGTCTGTTAAAAAGGAAGTAAACCCTGATGGGTTTTACTTACTCTTTATATCCCTGCAAAGGTAAAGCATAATGGGCTACTATGCATCGCATAGTAGCCCATTATGTGTCACTTATCTGAAACCAAAGCCTGCGATGTCCCCGCTGGCTGGAAGCGTCCATCTTCAGCCCTATTTCTTCCCGGGGCCATGGACTCTGGCTCTGTGACTGGCCAGAGTCAGGTGACGTCACTCCTGCACATGCGTGTGGGAGCCGCCAATCATGGCCAGTCATGGCATGACCCCCCTAGAAACAGCACAGCGTGCCCTTTCTAAAGTGTGCATGTGCCAAATACATTGGCGCGTGCATGCGCAGAAGACGACAGCATTCAGGGACATTGTAAATATCTCCTAAACTGTGTAGGTTTCGGAGGTATTTCCAGTACCTACAGGTATGCCTTAATCTAGGCTTACCTGTATGTGAAAGTGGTTGTACAGGGTGTACAGCCACTTTAATACATACGTTTGATTTGACATCATTTGTGGACAATAATTGTGATTTGATGCCTGCTTTGGATTCTTTTATTTTAAAGCTCGAGTTTAAATTTCTCTTTTTTTCATTTAAATTGAAGGTATTTGTCTTTACCTAAAAAAAATGTAACAAGAAAAACATGCAACAAAACACATATTTTGCAGTTATTTATTGCACTAAATCTTGCTGAAGTGTTCCAGAAAGTCTAATGAACTCTCTTATCCTATTTAACTTGAAATGTTTTTCAAACAAAGATTTGGGTTAACTCCTACACTCCATCCCACTACGTTTCACAGCTACAGAAGAAAATGAGTTCAATCTGAAATTCCATCCAGTTTTATCTGGATGTACTTACAACAATAAAAAGAAATAAACAGCAAAAAAGATTGAAGTGTCCCAGGTGATACACTCTGTATTGAATACGAAGCAAATTGCGTGCAAGTACATTTGAATAGAAAGTAATGAGGCACACAAGAAATTACATATCAATCCTGACAACGGATTTCTCTCTGCAATGTTTATAGACTTATGATGTGTCAGGAGAACATTATGATAGCTTTTTAATGGGCTCAGTAAAATAACAATTGTTTCAGAGCAAATTCATTTTTATAAAGAAAAAGTAATTATCAAGTTCAGGTAAGAGCAGTTTTTGCATAGAAACATTGCTTATTAAATTGCTACAAATTAGTGTAAACCTAAATAAATTGAAAATGATCACACAGTATTATTATTATACAGGATTAATATAGCGCCAACAGTTTACGCAGCACTTTACAATATAAAAGGGAGACAATACAGTTACAATGCAATAAAATACAAGAGGATTAAGAGGGCCCTGCTCAGAAGAGCTTACAATCTAAAAGGGAGGAGCAGGTGGTACAAAAGGTTGTAACTGTGGGGAATGAGCTGATGGAAGTGGTAAAAGATTAGTTGGAGATGATAGGCTTCCCTGAAGAGGTGAGTTTTCAGGGATCGCCTGAAGGTAGCAAGAGTAGGGGATAGCCGGACAGGTTGAGGTAGTGAGTTCCTGAGGATGGGAGAGGCTCTGGAGAAATCCTGGAGATGAGCATGGGAGGAGGAGACAAGAGAGCTTGACAGTAGGAGGTCTTGAGAAGAGGGGAGAGGACGGTTTGGGATATGTTTAGAGACAAGATTGGTGATGTAGCTTGGGGCAGAGTTGTGGATGGCTTTGTAGGTTGTGGTTAGTATTTTGAATTTAATTTGCTGGGTGATAGGGAGCCAGTGTAGGGATTGGAGGAGAGGTTTGGCAGATACTGAGTGGTTGGTAAGGTGAATAAGTCTGGCAGCAGCATTCATGATAGACTGAAGAGGGGATAGCCTATAGAGAGGCAGACCAATAAGAAGGGAGTTGCAATAGTCAAGGCAAGAGATAACAAGGGAGTGAATGAGGAGTTTGGTGGTTTAATTTGTTAGGGGCGAATTTTGGAGATGTTACGGAGGTGAATTCTACAAACTTTTGACAACGATTGGACTTGAGGCTGAAATGACAAGTCAGAGTCTAGGATTACACCGAGTACCCTGGCATGGGGGGAGGGACTGATGGTTGCATTGTTGATTTTGATGGAAAAGTCATGGAGAGGGGCACGGGCAGGGGGGAATATTAGTAACTCGGTTTTAGAGAGATTTAGTTTAAGGAAGTGGTGCGACATCCATGCTGAGATGTCAGTTAGTAAGTTAGTAATGCGAGAGGAGACTGAAGGAGTGAGGTGAGAAGTAGACAGATAGATTTGGGTGTCATCAGCGTATAGGTCACGTTGGGTCATGGTTATTTTACATAACACACGCCCCCCTGTTCCAAATTTGAATTAGGCAGGCTTACGCCGGGCCTATTTATGCTACGTCGCCGCAACTTACGGAGCAAGTGCTTTGAGAATACAGCACTTGCCCGTCTAAGTTGCGGAGGCGTAACGTAAATCGAATACGCGGATCTACGAGAATCTGGCCCATGGTCTGTTGTGACACCCCTTTTCACATTTTATTTGCAGCTGTCGGCATTTGGTTATGTGACAACTCAGAAAGGTAATTGGTGCTGGAAGCCTTCCTCTGCCAGGTACTGTGATTACTGGTCTAAACAGGGAGCATATGCCTATATAACACCCTGCATATGTCACTGACTGCAGGTCCCACGGTAATCAATGTCTAAATAGTGAAGTGCCCCCAGTCAGCCCCCCTCCCCCCGTACTAGCATACGTTATTACTACATGTGTTGGGGGCAAATGTCTTCCAGCTTAGTCCTCTGATCTGACCGTAAAGTGAAACCTGATTGCTTACTATAGGCTATTGTACTTTGAATTTTCTATCTGCTTTGCTTATTGAATGAGCAAGTATGAGGTCAACCATGATTAATTCAGAGGTGTGGCATAGGAGTCTACATTTTGTAAAGGAACTTTCAAAAGTAGGCACAGTTTTGAATGTTAAAGAGGTTAAAGGAATATAGTATAATATGTGCAACTTAACTTTTTATTTCTATCTATCTATCTGTCTACAACATAGTCCCAGCTGACTTGTCTTTCTTCTCCACACACATGCCATACAGTCACATGCCATATTCTATCTTGGTGCATTACCTTGATATTTTTGTCATTTAAAAACAACATAGTAGTGGAGAGTGTTCATGGAATGAAGCATATAAAAACTACATTTACCTAATAATGGATTTCTATTTTTTTTCAGTCAAATTTAAGAAATTCACAATTTTTTGTATTTTTATTATTATTATGTATTCCTATTTACATAGCATACCAGTGGCTCTCAACCCCTGACCTCAGGACCCACTAACAGGCCAAAATTTAAGTATTACCTTGGGAAAATGCAGACTAGAATATTACAATCACTGAGCAGCAAATTATATCACCTGTGATGTATTTCAGCCATCTTGCAAACCTGGCCTGTTAGTGGGTTCCGAGGAAATGAATGAAGGTGTCCTGGTCAACTGCAATCATTTCTCAACTCGATTCTCATGACCTGTCCCAATAACTGGGTTGAGGACTGGCGGGTCTAATGAATCTAGTTTTAATTAACAACACAATAAACAAACCCAGCTCCAAGCTTTTTGTTAAGAAAGACAGCGTTCAAATCTAGTACAACTGATCTGCCTCCAGACAGGGTTAATTTTGTTAAACAAAACATCCCAGCCCCAGTTATAACATAGCTATCCATGTAGAATTTATCATTGCTGGAAGTTCTAGAAAATGCTATCTAAAAAGGTAAGCTGCAATTTTTATATATTTTTTCTATGCTATGAAAATGGGGACATGTAACAGAGATAAAATAAGTACTTCCTCAATTTGGTTGTAAAACTGCAAGTACTTTCCAACAAACTTTAGCCCATTCATGATGGGGAATAAAACAAATCTTAAGGCCGCATTCACACCTGAGCGTAGCGTTTTCGGTCGTTTTTTCCGGGCGTTTAGTGGCACTTTTTTTGCGCGTATTAACACGTATTCGCGCGTTTTTGAACTCTGTCGTGTTTTATTTTAGCCAATAGGAAAAATGCTCATCTCTTTCATCATTGCTATGTTTGTAGATTTTTTTTATCTTCTTCCTGGGTGAATATTCTATTTCACAGAACAGATAAAAGCGACAAAACGCCCCTAGAATTGCTCGTTGTTGCACTAGACGCTTGAATCAAGCATTACCATTAGTTTCTATGGGAATACAAATGTTCAAAAACGCCCAAATCAGCCCGATTTGTATGACAAAAAAGGGTCCAGAACTTGTTTGAGCTTCAGGCGTTTTGGAGTGGAGATGTGAACCATCTCCATAGAGAATAATGTATTTTTTCCCCTCTAGCGTTTTATAGCTTCAGGCTACAAAACACTCAGTTGTGAATGCAGCCTAATACCTGAATGAAGTTTTGAAACTTGTAATAATACAACTGTACATCTCATCACAACTACTTAGTGTATCACAGGGAATTATACCTTGTTTTTCTTTTTTCAGGACAAATTGGGATTTCATTGGGTGGTAAATGGCAATCGATATCCCCTGAGGTTTTAAATTACAGAAGGAAAATTATCCCAAAATTGTAAAACATTTCATTTTTGATATTATAGCATTATAGATATTATATACTATATATACCATGACCTACCACCAAAGGCGTACCCAAAATAAATTCTCCTTTTTCAGACAATTGCAGTAATACCATATATGTTTGTTTTTGCTGTTTGTACCTGTTGTAGGGCCTAGACATAGTATGTATTTCACTTCTTTATCCTACCTAAAACACAGTGATACTGACACAAAAATTTTAAAGAGCTTTTTTTACATTCTACCCTAAATAAGCTTTTTATTAATTTTTGATCCTATCTAAAATCCTACCTAAAACACCAGTCAAGAGGAGAAACAACACGAGGGTGGAATGTACAGTGAGTGATCACTGTATTAGCCTATCAGGGGCTATCATAGAGACCATGTGATGGGAAACTGGTATTTCTAGCTCCTGAACGTTAGTATGAGACCTGGAGCTGTCAAAGACAAAATAGATACCATATACAGGTAAGAATAAAGAGAAAGATACGAAAAGGAAGGTTAAAGATTTTAAAGAGGTAGTAAACCCTCTAGAAATAAATAAAAAAAATCCTGCAAGAGAAACCCATTATTAATGACTTACCTGAGATCGAAGCCCCAAAAGCGCTCCTCGTTCCCCTCCTCGGCTGCTGCCATGTCTCCTCCGAGTGCCTTCCGGGTATCGCTGCTCTGTCGCTGTGACTGGCCTGTGCGTGGGACCGGCAGATTCCCGGCAGATCCCATTTAAGACCCAGTATGCTCAGTGCGCCTGCGCCGTTGTCTTTGGCAAATATCTCCTAAACCGTGTAGGTTTAGGAGATATTGCAAACACCTACAGTTAAGCCTTAATCTAGGCTTACCTGTAGGTAAAATTAGTCAGAGAGGGTTTACAACCACTTTAATGTAAAGTATACTGACTGTTCCAATTTTAGTAAAGTAATTCTCAATTGGGAATATTTTTAGCACTATCATTCAGATAATCAATCCATGGATTCCATGATTTCTTAACCACTTGTCCACCGCGCGCCGTCAAATGACGGCGGGCGGAGGACTCCATTGTTCTGACAGGACGTCATATGACGTCCTGTCATTTAAATAGGGAATGCGCGCGATCGCGTGCGCGCATCCCTGTACTGTCGGTGGCGGCGTGTCACCGAGACACCGCTCGTCACCGACAGGGGTGAACAGCGGCGCGGATGCGCTGTTAACCCTGTGATCGGCCGTGATGAATTCACGGCTGATCACAAAATAGGAAGAAGCGGTGTATGCGGCGCGCGATTGCGCGCGCGCCGCGAGTGCACGTCGGTGGCAGCGTGTTCTCGGGAACACTGCTCGTCACCGACAATGGTACATAGCCATTGGTCAGGGCTGTGTACCACGTGATCAGCTGTGATCCATTCACAGCCTGATCACTAAGTGTAAACACAGAGCCTGCAACACTGTTGCCAGCTCTTTTTCTCCTCACACATCGTTTCCAGTGTGAGGAGAGAAGAGCTAGAAGCAGTGAGTTAGTTCTGTGTTTCTGTAGAGTCTGCACAAACACCACACCTGTCCCTTTGCCCCCCCCAATTGTCACCAGTCACCCAACAGTCACCCATAAAGTGCACCTGTCACACAAAGAGACTGCCATCAACCGTCAACCATCAGTGACCTGCCCTGTCCCGTCACCCATCAGTGACCTGCCCTGTCCCGTCACCCATCGGTGACCCGTCCTGTCACCCGTCACCCATCAGTGACCCGTCCTGTCACCCGTCACCCATCAGTGACCCGTCCTGTCACCCGTCACCCATCAGTGACCCGTCCTGTCACCCGTCACCTATCAGTGACCCGTCCTGTCACCCGTCACCCATCAGTGACCTGCCCTGTCACCCATCTGTGACCATCAGCGGTGCACCTGTCACCCATCACCCGTCACCCATCAGTGACTGTGCTCTATCTCCCATCACCCATCAGCGGTGCACCCGTCACACATCAGTGACCTGCCCTATCACCCGTCACCCATCAGTGACCATCAGCGGTGCACCCATCAGTGACCGTCACCCATCAGTGACCATCGCCGTCACCGTCTGTCGCTTGTCACCCATCTGTGACCATTACCCGTCACCGTCTGTCGCTTGTCACCCATCTGTGACCATCACCCATCACCGTCCGTGACCTGTCACCCCATCAGTGACCATCGTCTGTCACCCATCTGTGACCATCGCCGTCACCGTCTGTGGCTTGTCACCCATCACCCGTCACCGTCCGTGGCCTGTCACCCCATCAGTGACCATCTCCCGTCACACCATCACCCATCAGTGACCGTCACCTGCCACCCATCGTATACAGCTACCCGCCAAAATGTCCAAAAGATTCTATTCTGGTGAGGAGGCGTTCCAGATCATCTCAATGACCGATGAGAGCACCGGGGAGCTCTCATCAGATTCCATTTCTGATTCCGAATCAAATTCGTCATTTGAACCGATTGAACACAGCAATGACTCAGATGAAGAATGGGTCCCCCCTAAAAGGGCAAGGCCCTCTGAAAACCAGGCAGCCGCCAGCAATAGGCCCAGTACCAGCGCTGCCGCCAGCAATAGGCCCAGTACCAGCGCTGCCGCCAGCAATAGGCCCAGTACCAGCGCTGCCGCCAGCAATAGGCCCAGTACCAGCGCTGCCGCCAGCAATAGGCCCCGGGAACAAAGGTCCAGTACCAGCGATGCCGCCAGCGAAACCCCTCGCGAACAAATGCCCAGGCCCAGTACCAATGCTGCCACATCACATCCAAGTACCAGAGCAAGAAATTCAACCCCCCCAACTCCTGGAGTGTCACGTCCCCCAGGAGCCAGGGCCACTACATTTATGCCAGATGTTCTTGCCAATCCAACATGGCTGCCTTCCGGATCTGGATCAACAATTATTCCCCCTTTCACAGCACAGCCAGGTGTGCAGGCCAACACCCAAAATTTTTTAGAAATTGATTTTCTTCATCTTTTTTTGCCCGACACTTTTCTGCAGTTCCTTATCGACCAGACAAATTTGTATGCCCAGCAGTTTATTGCCAACAACCCCCAATCATCTTATGCCCGTCCATTTGAGTGGAGAGAAGTAAATTTGGAGGAGTTCAAATTGTTTATTGGCCTTACGATAAACATGGGGCTTAACAAAAAAATTCAAGGACATTCCTATTGGTCCACCAAACCCATCTACCACCAGCCCATGTATTCTGCCACAATGCCCAGGTCCCGATATGAAATGATAATGAGATTCTTTCATATCAATGACAATACCCAGTGCCCTCCCCGTAATCATCCAGATTCCGATAAGGTGTATAAGATTCGCCCCCTGATAAATTTCCTTTCCCAACAATTTGCAGAACTCTATGTCCCCGATAAACACATATGTGTGGATGAATCCCTGGTACCCTTTTGTGGCCGTCTAGGAATAAAGCAATATATTCCTAGTAAAAAGGCTAAATATGGTGTCAAGTTTTACAAACTGTGTGAGAGAGCCACGGGATATTTGTATGCGTTCCGCATATATGAAGGAGAAGATTCCCAGCTCCAGCCCCCCGAGTGCCCGGCCTACATAGGCACAGCTGGAAAAATTGTATGGGACCTGGCTTACCCACTCCTGAGAAAAGGATATCATCTTTACCTTGACAATTTTTATACGAGCCTGCCCCTTTTCCGACACTTATATGTTGAAAAACCCCTGGCCTGCGGAACCTCCAGAAAAAATAGGAAGGGCTTCCCACAATCCATTGTAAGCAAAAAGCTGCGAAGGGGGCAAAGAGCAACACTGAGGTGCAACCATGTCTCGGCTGCTGCCATGTCTCCTCCGAGTGCCTTCCGGGTATCGCTGCTCTGTCGCTGTGACTGGCCTGTGCGTGGGACCGGCAGATTCCCGGCAGATCCCATTTAAGACCCAGTATGCTCAGTGCGCCTGCGCCGTTGTCTTTGGCAAATATCTCCTAAACCGTGTAGGTTTAGGAGATATTGCAAACACCTACAGTTAAGCCTTAATCTAGGCTTACCTGTAGGTAAAATTAGTCAGAGAGGGTTTACAACCACTTTAATGTAAAGTATACTGACTGTTCCAATTTTAGTAAAGTAATTCTCAATTGGGAATATTTTTAGCACTATCATTCAGATAATCAATCCATGGATTCCATGATTTCTTAACCACTTGTCCACCGCGCGCCGTCAAATGACGGCGGGCGGAGGACTCCATTGTTCTGACAGGACGTCATATGACGTCCTGTCATTTAAATAGGGAATGCGCGCGATCGCGTGCGCGCATCCCTGTACTGTCGGTGGCGGCGTGTCACCGAGACACCGCTCGTCACCGACAGGGGTGAACAGCGGCGCGGATGCGCTGTTAACCCTGTGATCGGCCGTGATGAATTCACGGCTGATCACAAAATAGGAAGAAGCGGTGTATGCGGCGCGCGATTGCGCGCGCGCCGCGAGTGCACGTCGGTGGCAGCGTGTTCTCGGGAACACTGCTCGTCACCGACAATGGTACATAGCCATTGGTCAGGGCTGTGTACCACGTGATCAGCTGTGATCCATTCACAGCCTGATCACTAAGTGTAAACACAGAGCCTGCAACACTGTTGCCAGCTCTTTTTCTCCTCACACATCGTTTCCAGTGTGAGGAGAGAAGAGCTAGAAGCAGTGAGTTAGTTCTGTGTTTCTGTAGAGTCTGCACAAACACCACACCTGTCCCTTTGCCCCCCCCAATTGTCACCAGTCACCCAACAGTCACCCATAAAGTGCACCTGTCACACAAAGAGACTGCCATCAACCGTCAACCATCAGTGACCTGCCCTGTCCCGTCACCCATCAGTGACCTGCCCTGTCCCGTCACCCATCGGTGACCCGTCCTGTCACCCGTCACCCATCAGTGACCCGTCCTGTCACCCGTCACCCATCAGTGACCCGTCCTGTCACCCGTCACCCATCAGTGACCCGTCCTGTCACCCGTCACCTATCAGTGACCCGTCCTGTCACCCGTCACCCATCAGTGACCTGCCCTGTCACCCATCTGTGACCATCAGCGGTGCACCTGTCACCCATCACCCGTCACCCATCAGTGACTGTGCTCTATCTCCCATCACCCATCAGCGGTGCACCCGTCACACATCAGTGACCTGCCCTATCACCCGTCACCCATCAGTGACCATCAGCGGTGCACCCATCAGTGACCGTCACCCATCAGTGACCATCGCCGTCACCGTCTGTCGCTTGTCACCCATCTGTGACCATTACCCGTCACCGTCTGTCGCTTGTCACCCATCTGTGACCATCACCCATCACCGTCCGTGACCTGTCACCCCATCAGTGACCATCGTCTGTCACCCATCTGTGACCATCGCCGTCACCGTCTGTGGCTTGTCACCCATCACCCGTCACCGTCCGTGGCCTGTCACCCCATCAGTGACCATCTCCCGTCACACCATCACCCATCAGTGACCGTCACCTGCCACCCATCGTATACAGCTACCCGCCAAAATGTCCAAAAGATTCTATTCTGGTGAGGAGGCGTTCCAGATCATCTCAATGACCGATGAGAGCACCGGGGAGCTCTCATCAGATTCCATTTCTGATTCCGAATCAAATTCGTCATTTGAACCGATTGAACACAGCAATGACTCAGATGAAGAATGGGTCCCCCCTAAAAGGGCAAGGCCCTCTGAAAACCAGGCAGCCGCCAGCAATAGGCCCAGTACCAGCGCTGCCGCCAGCAATAGGCCCAGTACCAGCGCTGCCGCCAGCAATAGGCCCAGTACCAGCGCTGCCGCCAGCAATAGGCCCAGTACCAGCGCTGCCGCCAGCAATAGGCCCCGGGAACAAAGGTCCAGTACCAGCGATGCCGCCAGCGAAACCCCTCGCGAACAAATGCCCAGGCCCAGTACCAATGCTGCCACATCACATCCAAGTACCAGAGCAAGAAATTCAACCCCCCCAACTCCTGGAGTGTCACGTCCCCCAGGAGCCAGGGCCACTACATTTATGCCAGATGTTCTTGCCAATCCAACATGGCTGCCTTCCGGATCTGGATCAACAATTATTCCCCCTTTCACAGCACAGCCAGGTGTGCAGGCCAACACCCAAAATTTTTTAGAAATTGATTTTCTTCATCTTTTTTTGCCCGACACTTTTCTGCAGTTCCTTATCGACCAGACAAATTTGTATGCCCAGCAGTTTATTGCCAACAACCCCCAATCATCTTATGCCCGTCCATTTGAGTGGAGAGAAGTAAATTTGGAGGAGTTCAAATTGTTTATTGGCCTTACGATAAACATGGGGCTTAACAAAAAAATTCAAGGACATTCCTATTGGTCCACCAAACCCATCTACCACCAGCCCATGTATTCTGCCACAATGCCCAGGTCCCGATATGAAATGATAATGAGATTCTTTCATATCAATGACAATACCCAGTGCCCTCCCCGTAATCATCCAGATTCCGATAAGGTGTATAAGATTCGCCCCCTGATAAATTTCCTTTCCCAACAATTTGCAGAACTCTATGTCCCCGATAAACACATATGTGTGGATGAATCCCTGGTACCCTTTTGTGGCCGTCTAGGAATAAAGCAATATATTCCTAGTAAAAAGGCTAAATATGGTGTCAAGTTTTACAAACTGTGTGAGAGAGCCACGGGATATTTGTATGCGTTCCGCATATATGAAGGAGAAGATTCCCAGCTCCAGCCCCCCGAGTGCCCGGCCTACATAGGCACAGCTGGAAAAATTGTATGGGACCTGGCTTACCCACTCCTGAGAAAAGGATATCATCTTTACCTTGACAATTTTTATACGAGCCTGCCCCTTTTCCGACACTTATATGTTGAAAAACCCCTGGCCTGCGGAACCTCCAGAAAAAATAGGAAGGGCTTCCCACAATCCATTGTAAGCAAAAAGCTGCGAAGGGGGCAAAGAGCAACACTGAGGTGCAACGAAGTGCTGGCCTTGAGGTGGAAGGATAGCAGAGACGTGCACATGCTGTCCACCATTCATAATGACACTGCTGTTGTTGTTCAACGAAGACGAGGTCCCATTGAAAAGCCGACATGTGTCCAAGATTATAATTTGTACATGGGGGGGGGGGGGGGGGATTTCAACGATCAAATGATTCAGCCCTATCTATCAATAAGGAGGTCCCGATTCTGGTACAAGAAGGTAGCAATTTACCTTATCCATTTGGCCATTTATAACTCTTATGTAGTCTACTCCAAATCCACTGAAAACCCTTCCCCCTTCCTACACTTCACAGAAGAAGTAGTCACGGCCCTCATCTATCCACAAAGACCCCCCTCTGAAACTCTTTGCTCTGATGTTGTTAGCCGACTTCATGGACGCCACTACCCTTACAACATCCCACCATCCGAAGAAGGCCGAAGACGGCAAAAAAGATGTCGCGTGTGCGGCAAAAAAGGATTTCGAAAAGATACCAGCTACCATTATCCCCGATGTCCCTCCCAACCTGGCCTTTGCATTGGAGAATGCTTCGAATATTATCATGAATCCCTAAAATATTAGTCTATATTTTTAACCATTTCCCCCATCTCACCATTTTCTGACCATTTTCATCCTACTGCCTTCCACGTGAACTGACCCTGGCCTGTTTTTTGACTATGCCTCTGCCTACCGTTTGGACTGCTTATACGTAAATTGACCCTGGCCTGTTTTTTGACAATGCCTCTGCCTACCGTTTGGACTGATTTCACGTGAACTGACCCTGGCTTGTTTTATGGACTATGCTTTTGCCTACCGCTTGGACTGCTTCCACGTAAACTGACCCTGGTCTGTTTTTTGACAATGCCTCTGCCCACCGTTTGGACTGATTTCACGTGAACTGACCCTGGCTTGTTTTATGGACTATGCTTTTGCCTACCACTTGGACTGATCTGTTGCCCTGCTATTGTAGTACACAGGGGTCTCACATATGTGAGGGGCTCCAGAATAGTTTTTCCGGATGGAGAAAACATTTTTTTTGTTTTCTCCGGGTTTCGTAATTTCCGGATTAGGGTCTGGAGTCCAGAGGCTTCATAGAGATTTGGGTGGGTCGAAGCCTCTACCCCTGTGCCCCTGTGCACAGGTCTTACCCGATTGCAGCCCTCAGCCTGCTGCTGACTTACTGCCATCATGCCTGCCATCATATTTGCCTGCGGCATGAACGAGCCAGACCACTGCTACCTGGAAATATGCTGCCTGGAAATATGCTGCCTGGAGAATCACTATAGCTGTCGCTAAGCACATCCCTGACTGCTGCCTGGACCAGTGCTCTCTTCTGTGGACACTACTAAAAGCACAGGTAAGACTTTTTTTTACCCTTTCCGCAATATAATTTATTTTGGATTGTAATTCTAGGTATGTACATGCTATGTGTTAGAAATATGAAGAGCCTTCAAAAATGATAGGTTGCCAGGAAATTATATATGTAATGTATGCTCCTAGAATGCCTGATGGTGCTACTTGGATGTTGGGCATCTGTATGTGGCCAAGCTGTGTAACAGTCTCACACATGTGGTATCCCCATACTCAGAACGAGTAGCAGAATGTATTGTAGGGTGTAATTTTTGCTATGTACATGCTATGTGTTGGAAATATCTTATAAATGGACAACTTTGTGTAAAAAAAATGAGTTTTATTTTTTTTCCACGTTTTCCCAAAACTTCTGGAAAAAAATAACCGCTCAAAAGACTCATTATGCCTCATAGATTATACGTTGGGGTGTCTGCTTTCCAAAATGGGGTCATTTTGTGGGCAATTCCATTGTCCTGGTGCTCCAGGGCCTTCAAAAGTGTAATAGGTGGTTGAGAAATGAGATGTGCAATTTATGCTCGTAGATCGCCTGATGGTGCTACTTCAATGTTGGGCCTTTGTATGGGGCCAGGCTGTGTAAAAGTCCCACACATTTGGTATCCCCATACTCAGGAGGAGTTGCAGAATGTATTTTGGGGTGTTATTTTCGCTCTGCATATGCTATGTGTTCGAAATATCTTTATAAATAGACAACTTTGTGTAAATAAAATGCGTTTTCATTTTTTTTGCACATTTTCCCAAAATTTCTGGGAAAAAATAACCGCTCAAAAGACTCATTATGCTTCCTAGATTATACGTTGGGGTGTCTGCTTTCCAAAATGGGGTCATTTTGTGGGCAATTCCATTGTCCTGGTGCTCCAGGGCCTTCAAAAGTGTAATAGGTGGTTGAGAAATGAGATGTGCAATTTATGCTCGTAGATCGCCTGATGGCGCTACTTCAATGTTGGGCCTTTGTATGTGGCCAGGCTGTGTAAAAGTCCCACACATTTGATATCCCCATACTCAGGAGGAACAGCAGAATGTATTTTGGGGTGTAATTTGTTGTATGCATATGCTCTGTGAGAGAAATAACCAGTTAATATGTCAATTTTGTAAAAAAAAATATAAAAAAAAAAAAATTCTTAATTTTGCAAAGAATTGTGGGAAAAAATTACAACTTAAAAAAAATCGCCATGCTACTTATTTAATACCTTGGAATGTCTCCTTTCTAAAATGGGGTCATTTGGGGGGTATTTGTACTTTTCTGACTTGTTAGTATCTCAAGAAATTAGATAGGCCGTCAGTACTTCAAGTGTGATCAGATTGATCATTTTTCAGGGATTGGCACCATAGTTTGTAGACTCTATAACTTTCACAAAGACCAAATAATATACACCAATTTGGGTTATTTTTACCAAAGATATGTAGCAGTATAAATTTTGGCCAAAATGTATGAAGAAAAATTACTAATTTGCTAAATTTTATGACAAAAACAAAGAAAAAGGCAATTTTTCACAAAATGTATGGTCTTTTTTTGTTTATAGCGCAAAAAATAAAAAACCCACGAGTGATTAAATACCACCATAAGAAAGCTCTATTTGTGTGAAAAAAAGGACGCAATTTTTATTTGGGTACAGTGTTGCATGACTGAGTAATTGTCATTCAAAGTGTGAGAGCACCGAAAGCTGAAAATTGGTCTGGGTAAGAAGGGGGTTTAGAAGCACTGTATTGAAGTGGTTAAATAATGGAATCTTGTCATGCAATATTGCTAAGAGACCATAATCCAGGATAATTTAGCCTTTAGGATGTCAAAAGGTACAGTTTTAGTTTACCAGGATTTGGCTATAGTCATTTTAGCTGCTACAAATATAAAATATATATCAATCTCCTTAAAGGATCACTAAAGGATTTTTTTTTTAAAATAACAAACATGTTATACTTACCTCCACTGTGCAGCTCGTTTTGCACAGAGTGGCCCCGAACCTGGTATTCTGGGGTCCCTTGGCGGCTGCCTCGGCTCCCCCCGCAAGGACTGAACACCTAATGCGAGCGAGCTCTTATGGTGTTTAGTGCTTGCGGGTGCACTCCCATGATACAGCCGGAAACCATAGCCGCTCACTGTATCACTCCTCCCCGCCATTTTTTTTAAAACAAGTAACACGTGGCTTAAAAAAAGGTCAGGAGATGTGGATAACTGGGGGTGGTATTGAACTGCCCTATCATGTCCAGTTCCTGGCAAAGAATAAAAAGAAAAACTTCCTGTGAGGGAATGATTACATTACCATCTTCAATGCTATCAATGCTGATAAACAAACTAGTCAAAATGGCATATGGATAATAGTAAATATAGATAATACAAAAGATAATGAAAATTTGCAAGTATGGATGAATTAACACTTTAATGGGGTTGTTTGCAATATAAAAAATTTACTTTGGTTCGGATTTAGATTTTTTTTTTTTTTTTTTATAGCTTTAGAAAGCAGATCTGTATATACATTTAAAAATCCAGTTAAAATGTAGACACAGTTAAAAACATATTTCTGCGCTTGAAACAGTAATTCTTTTATCTGGATACTAGCAAGTGCTAATCTCTCCCATTTAAGTTGTTTGTAAAAAATGAACAGGTGTTCTCAATCAACTACCACATCTACAAACTGAAGAAGCAATACAGGCAGAATTGTGATGATATAAGCTAGGATTAAGAAAATGTGCTTTGATTATTTAAGAGCACATACTGTGCACAGTGGGTTTTTGTTTTGCGCAAGTGATAAAACTGAAAACACCAGGGCTTATTTACAAACAGATAGGAGAAACAGAGGCATTTACTCTGTTTACTGTATCTAAATCAATGTTTCTCAACTCCAGTCCTCAAGTACCCCCATCAGGTCATGTTTTCAGGATTTCCCTCAGATGAAACGGCTGTGGTAATTACTAAAGCAGTGAAACTGATCAAATCCTCTGTGCAAAATATTGGAAAGCCTGAAAACATGACCTGTTAGGAGACTTGAGAAACATTAATCTATGTAATGACATCTGAATGTAATTAATAGCTTTTAATTTCTACCAGTCTTCGTTGCTCTAATACATTCAAAGGAGGAGAGACAGGCTATATTCATGTAAATACTTTAGTATTTGCCATCCCAAATACTGTATGTAGAAACACAATAAAATACCAACAAGTGATTTTCCTATGCAACACCAAAATCCAACATAAAACCATTATATATGACTACATATTACAATGTACACAAGGCTTGCAATAATTAGATCAAGTCAGAATCATACATGTTCAACAGTAATTAAAAAAATATATATTTTTTAGATTAGACTTGCTCATTCATGACAGGGCTGATACAAAGGCATAACTAGAACTTCAGGGCCACCGGGCAAGAAACCACAAAGGGCCCCCCTGACTCCCTTGCCAGCCCCCCCCCCCCCATGGTGGTGGAACACTGGGGCCGGACTCAAGTACGACCTTTGCGACCCTGGTAGTTCTGCCACTGGTCTCATTTGCTATTTATTTTTTATTATTTTTTTACCATTTTATTTTATTTATTTATTTTTACCATTTTATTTTTAATTATTGTTTACATTTTTTTAAACACCCCGTTGGGGGGCTTTGGTGAAGTATCAGAGATCTAAACATCCCTCTGATGTTTAATTTTTGAGACAGAGAAAGGAAATTGAGGACAAAGCCCTCAGGCAAGCAGCATTTATTTGAATTGAAGGAGGGGGTTGGTAGGGGCATATTGTGTATGTTAGGGGCATGCTTTAAGAGGGGAGAGGACTTGTGCTAGAAGGTGTTGTAGAGGATTTCCAATCCGCCCCTCAGCACAAGTCCTCACCCCTCCCAAAGCACCCCCTAGCACATATTCCCCCCCCCATTACTCCTCCAGGTGTATATCCTATCCCTATTACCACCTCTCCTTCCCAGTTATGGCATCCCTCTCCTATGTATACATCCAAAAACACAGACCTCAGATCATCAACGTAGCTCTTGTAGTGAGATGTGCCTTCTCCACAGCTCCTCCTCCTCATGTCTGTGTACTACAGGAGAACATCTGAGCTGAGGAGGAGGATGATTCAGTAAGGTCTGTGTGCAGGCGGTTAGCGGCTAGAGATGCTGGCTGCTACAGAGGGAGTAATTGCCCCTATAGGACCTCAGACACCCTGCAATAGATGCAAGACAGCTATATAGTGTGCCCACTCTACGGCATCCTGTTAGGCAAATAACCGGAGCTTCCTGCGAGATTCTTCAGGAATGGGCTCCGGGATTCAGCACATCGTGCCTTATGCTGACACTGGCCCTGGGCCCACCACAGTATCAGAATGCTAGAGCCCTTTTGCAAGTCGGACTTTTAAGATCCTGGTAGTTCCGCCACTGGGCTTATATGTTGTACCTAGGTTATATTAATTTCAAAGTCCATTTCGTCTTATATCAAGGCATACATTTACATAAATATACATATTCATACTATATATATATATATATATATATATATATATATATATATATATACACAAGAAATTAACAATTATACATCAGTAAATATAAATATGTTTTTATGGGTACTATGTGCCAGGGTTTAAGACACTCTCTGAGTATATATCCAGATTGAAAATATATGCCCCCTGGAGTTGACAAAAGAAACACCAGAACTTCAAATGATAACAGACACTGGGACCAGAATCCTTCAATCCTCTCCTAGGATAGGCAGTGGCTGTGAGTTGTGATCAATATATAAATGTGTGCAAGAGAATACTGAATATTAAGACCTGGTACTCTAAAGTTTATCCCACACTAGTGGAAAATTTCCAAAAATATCTTTTTCATTTATTGACTTTTTCAGTGGAGTGAAAATTTTTTTTCTAAAAAAAAAAATTTACGTTTCTCAAAATAATCCATCCTACAATACCGGCTTTTTATAGATTTCCTAAAATACATAAAAACATTCAGGACCCAGAAGATCTTCCTATAATATTAGATGGTAATTGTAATGGTTATAAAATTATCACCTCAAAAACCTATATAATATATAATAAAGGTGATCAGCAGCACTTAAATAACAGCAATTAAAGTGCAAAGGATGAAATCGAAATTTAGTGACACAAGTCCATACAATGCAAGTGCTAGAGAATGTCCATAAAAAAAGTCATACAAAGGGTGATAGTCTTCACACTACACACTGTGTCATGTAGCCCACTCCACGTCAGTATTGGGCTCACCCAAAAATATTGCTTTACACTCTTGTGTTTAGCATTAGTACATTACTCACAAACGGTCAAGCCAAAGATCTGTTCCTCTCCACACACAATGGACGATTAGGGGCAATCACATGGAGAGCAATAACAAACAAAAGGCTCCACTAGTGTGATAACATCAAACACACCAATGTTTATTCAAAAGCAATCTTCATACATTGCACTTACAATATATAAGTAAAATCAGCTTAAAATGAAAACCAGATCTCTACAGGGATTGGGGCTGACTTGTTAAACCATCAATATCTCAACGCACTGTCGCTGCACCTGCCAAATCAGCCTAGATGTCTATTGTTGTGATGAAATGTTCTTACTAGTTGCCGCATAGCCACCACTGACGCGTTTCATCCAGACTTCCTCCTGGGAGCGTTTTTTAATTCTACCCGGATATCCCTGAAAAGGTAATTACATATGCCAAATGTGGATATACACATATACATGTGTGTGTACAGCTACCATTGGCTGATGCTTCTGATTTTCAATTTAGCAAATGGCCTTATTTATTATTTATTTTTAAACAGTTTTGACCAATTGCTTGGTCTGGTTTCAATTTATCTACTGCAACAGAACACATCCTTTCGGAGGATTATCTCACCAACTGAAAGACTCATTATCACACTAAGGTAAACTAAAGTGCCATATTTTTGTTTTATGCACAACAACAGTATAATTTATTATAACTTTGGCAGTAATCTAGGGGTTCTGGAGCAATCTTGGTAATCTAAGCATGATATTAACCACTTCAGCCCCGGACGAATTTACCCCCTTCCCGACCAGAGCACTTTTTGCGATTCGGCACTGTGTCGCTTTAACTGACAATTGTGTGGTCATGCGACGTGGCTCCCAAACAAAATTGACATCCTTTTTTTCCCACAAATAGAGCTTTCTTTTGGTGGTATTTGATCACCTCTGCAGTTTTTATTTTTTGTGCTATAAACAAAAAAAGAGCAACATTTTTTTTTAAAAAAGCAATATTTTTTAATTTTGCTATAATAAATATTCCCAAAAAAGATATAAAAAAATATATATTTTTTCTCAGTATTCTACATATTTTTGGTAAAGAAAATTGCAATAAGCGCATTTTGTTTGGTTTGCGCAAAAGTTATAGCGTCTACAAAATAGGGATCGTTTTATGGCATTTTTATTATTTTTTTGTTTTATTAGTACTGGCAGGGATCTGCAATTTTTATCATGACTGTGACATTATGGTGGACACAGCAGACACTTTTGATGCTATTTTGGAACCATTGTCATTTATACAGCGATCATTGTTATAAAAATGCACTAATTACTGTGTAAATGATACTGTCAGGGAAGGGGTTAACCACTAGAGGGCTATGAAGGAGTTAAGTGTGTCCTAGGGAGTGATTCTAACTGTTGGGGGGGGGGCTGGGCTACCAGTGACACAACATTGATCACTGCTTCTGATGACAGGGAGCAGTAGATCAGTGTCCTGTCACAAGGCAGAACAGGGAAATGCCTTTACACAGGCATCTCCCTGTTCTGCAGCTCCATGATACGATCGCGGGACACCGGCGGACATCGAGACCAGGGGTCCCACGGGCACAGGCACAGAGCTCATGACAGGGGCGCGCGCGCACCCACACAGCGGCAAATTTAAAGCAACGTACCTGTAGGTTGCCTTGCGCAGCCTTGCCATTCTGCCAACGGAAATATACAGGAGGCAGTCGGCAAGAGGTTAAAGATATCCTGCAGCTTCATATTGCTTAATAGATTTTCTGCTAATAATCCTGCAAGTGGATTGTTTTCTCATCATTGCTGCAGAAGATTATGCACCATGCATATTTTCAAATTTCCGTATGTAATATATTGCACAATATAGCACCTAAACACCAAATTAGCAAATGCACCAACATTTTACTGTAGTTAAACTTTTATTTTAAGGTTCAATATTTCTTTATAGAAATTCTACAGGTAGTATAAAGTCAAAGACGGGTGGAGGAGAGACAGGGATAGGGACACCAACATAAACAGATATGAGTAAGTAATATCACCACACAACAAAACCTGACCTCAAACTTAAACTGAGAAATTGGTCATAGTAAGGGAAATTGGACTTGGGCCGCATCCAAACAATCTAGACAGAGCTAATATAATTAACTGAGGGGGGAGGGGGGAGGTATCCTACAATGACAGACTATATTGGCTACAAAAAGGAGACATATAAGGTAAAAATGATTTTTTATTATTGGAAAATGATTAAATAGGTTGGAATGAAACAAAAAGTTCTTTATAAAAGACATACATATAAAACAACATATGAAAATTGAAAATGTGTAATCCATACAATGGTATAATATGGCGTTATCTGTACGGTTGACCGCACGGACAATGACCGTACAGACAACGCCACATTATACAAGTTATTTCTATTAGCTCTGTGAAATTAGTCAGGCAATAATGGGTACATCAGGCAAAAAATGAAGAAAAATAGTATGGTGGGTTGACATTTGATAACCCACAGCTGTTGATAGACTGTTTCACACTCTGAAGGTATGGTTGATCCACTGCTGGTTGAAGGCCTTGGAGACTGGGTTTCATGCAATGGGAATGTACTTATAGGAAATCCAGGTGACTGATACACCCTTGGGGTTACAGGGGTGCTGCTTGTGGAGGGAATTGAGGATGGAGTTGGATATGGGATTGGGGGATGCAATGTATTGATGACAGTAAGGTGGTTGCTGGCTCATCATGCATATTGGAGTTTATAAGGTCCAACACTGCTTTCTGCAAGTTATGTTTCTGCTCTAGGTGGATATTTTTGAACATGTCCACCACGAGCATAACAAAAGCATGGTCTTCGAACTCATGACTTTCTAATTTTTCATGAAGTTTATCAACAACCTCAATAAAGCAATTAATGCTTTGCCCACCCCTCCCTCATGCAGGTCTGCTTGTCCAATGTCTGGAAACCTGGCTGGGCTTAGCTGATTCCTCTGTGATGACAGACTGTTCAGGCAGGTTGCTATCATTTGCTTTAGATTCTTCCATGAGAGAATTCTCCTGTGACTCTTGGCCAGTTGTCCTGTGATTCCGTTCTGCCGTTCTACTCCCCTGTCTTCCCAACCAGCTTGTGTTCTGCAATAAAATTATTAAACTGTTTAGGCCCACATTCTTTAAATAACTCTATAGTAGCACTTTACAAACATGACAGATGTTATCTCACTCTGTCATATCCATGAAAGTTTTCAAAAAATCCAAGTCTCCGGCATGAACATATGGTACCATCCTCTTGGCTGCCTATCCACTCCTCGCCTCCCTGAGCCTTCTTAGGTTTCTTTGTTACATATCTTACTTTTACTCAGGCAGCAGTCTCCCAATGGCGCTGAACTGCCAGAGCTGAGGCATATGGATCTGGCTGCACTACACTTAGTTTAATGATTATGGTGGGTCACTTGCTCTGTACCTCTGCCATTCAAAAGGAGTCTTGCGTTATTTTCAATTAAAAGAATGCAAGACTTTTCTTAAGAATGGATGAGGTGCAGAGTATGTGATCCACAGTGATCAATGTACTAAGTGTACTCCATCCTGAACTACGGAGTCTCAGAGCTGGATGTTCTGTGTCAATGGGAGATTGCTGCCTGAGTAAAAGTTAAATATGTAATAAACACTGCAGCAGCCATTGATGAGGCACACATCATTAGAGCTAAGTTAACTGTGAAAATAGACCATATTTTCCATAATTCAGCTTTAACACTGAATTTTGGTCACACAGATACATATGCAGCTTACATACATACAGGAGTTGTTTTACCTTGCAAGGGATCAGTATTTCTGTCAATTCAGTCCTGAGATTTATATAGCCCTGCAAATTACAGAGCCAGGTAAGGGACCTGACTTTTTCCTGCTACAATAAGACAATGCAACTTGGGCACCTTCCTGCTCCCAGTCTGCAAACTGACAGTTAAAGTGTAACTGAAGTCAGAAGTTTATTTCATTTTGGATATAGAAGGGAGGACTACAACCCCCTCAGTTTTATTTTTGCCAACTAGGGATATTTCCCTTCACTTCCTGTCCCATATCCAAAGTAAGGAAGGAAGCCAGAGGAAATCTGTCCAAAATTAGGGAATCTCTGGGTGTCTGAGTGAAATGTGTTAACTGTTTCCCTGTATGGAGCTGCGTTTTTTTTTTTTATGTAACATAAAGGATTCAAGATTTTAATTGCTGAATGGGAATGCCACCGTCTCTCTTTCATCTCTGGAATCCTAGAGTGCCACCAAGGTCGTCAGAACAAGTGTTCTCATTGGAAGATTTCCCCTTTTATTACTGTTTTGGGTGCAGCCTGAATTTCGGGATTTTCTTTTACTTTCAGTAGTGTAGTATTAAAAAGACACCTGATAGGTGTTCTAACCCCTCTCCACTTTATCTAAAACTTAAAATAAAAGTATAACTGAAGGCAAAACTTTTAACAAAGGTAGTATATTGATGAGCTCAGACCTGTGAATGCTCTTTTCCTGTGAACATGTTCCTTGCAATCACATGTACCTCCAACCCAGCTGACTGACCACCACCCTATTTGCTGCATATGGGCATTAGCACACTCTTTTTACCACCACACATGTGTGCTCTGTGGGCAGCAAGAGGCTAAATATGCTTTACTTTAATTCTATAGCTTACATATGCATGCATATCTTATGATCAGAAAATAATGGCAACACTTCAGTAGACAGAGAGCATTAGGCTACTAGACATCATACTGATGAAGACACAATTTCTGATGTTACTCTCTCCAAAATATGTTAAAGGAAATTGCCTCGATGGAGCTTGTGACTTTTTTTGAACCTAATCAAAATGTCATTACACGGTTACAACCACACACTTATAAAAAAAAACAAAAAACAGACAAGTAAATGAGATTTAATGAGCTCTGTTTTAGGGCTCACATGCTGAGACAATTTGGATAATTATAAAATAATTTTCATAATTTTATGATATCCTAACTTCATATTAATTATTGTGCTGTAAATATTTCCCATTTAATTAAAAAGATAATTACACTTAAATGCAATGTGCAATGGACTCCCTCCTTCCCTGTGTGTACCCAAGATGTAGATCTGCCATGAGCTGACAGCAATTTTGTCACTAGTTCCTATGGTCTCAAGCCTTACCTGACATAGCTGCTGTCCTTTGTGGAAAGTAAAGGTTAATCATTTCAAAAGTCAGGCATAAAATGCTTCATCACCTCCACATATTTACACTCACTGGACTAAAACAAAACTTGAATTAATTAATTTTAAATCATTTATTAGAGCCCCCCAGTAGGGATGAGCTTCGTCGAAATACGAACATTACGCCCCATTCACGCCAAATTCGAGTGGCGTGTCACGAACCATAATTTACTGCGGCATCGCAGTGCACTGCTGACTGATGATTGGCCAAGCATGCACTATGACTCACATGCTTGGCCAATCACAGCTTGCAAAAAACGGAGAGCCATATTTGGCCAAAGCCAGGGTGGCTTTGGCCAATTATGGCTCAGGGGGTTTAGTACACGCCCCACACTATAAAAGGCCGCCTGCAGGTTGGCCTTGTGTTGTGTGTTGCGGTGGTTAAGAGAAGACAGAGAGAGAGTGTCATTTATTGCAGGTAGATAGAGCAGGCAGGCAGGCATGCTAGTCAGTTAGAGTTACAGTGTGTAGAGGATATATATGCATCCCAGGTGTTGTGTATATATATATATTTATACACTGTATAGTTTAGCTAGATCCACACTTCCTAATTTACTGACAGGCAGGCAGGTGATTGTGCTAGCTGCAGTATTTTCACGTAGTGTACTGTCTGTGTCCTCTGCAGTGTGCACCTAAAGCTATGTGGTGTGTGTACTGTCTGTGTCCTCTGCACATTGTGCACCAAACGTAAAGCTGGTGTTTCTTATATTTACTCCTAGCAGCAGGGATCTGCTCATATTAATACTACAGGCAGGGTATAATGCTGCAAGTACTTTCACGTGGTGTACTGTCTGTGTCCTCTGCAGTGTGCACCTAAAGCTAGGTGGTGTGTGTACTGTCTGTGTCCTCTGCACATTGTGCACCTAACGTAAAGCTAGTGTTTCTTATATTTACTCCTAGAAGCAGGGATCTGCTCATATTAATACTACAGGCAGGGTCTATTGCTGCAAGTACTTTCATGTGGTGTACTGTCTGTGTCCTCTGCAGTGTGCACCTAAAGCTACATGGTGTGTGTACTGTCTGTGTCCTCTGCACATTGTGCACTTAACGTAAAGCTGGTGTTTCTTATATTTACTCCTAGAAGCAGGGATCTGCTCATATTAATACTACAGGCAGGGGATATTACTGCAAGTACTTTCACGTGGTGTACTGTCTGTGTCCTCTGCAGTGTGCACCTAAAGCTACGTGGTGTGTGTACTGTCTGTGTCCTCTGCAGTGTGCATCTAAAGCTAGGTGGTGTGTGTACTGTCTGTGTCCTCTGCACATTGTGCACCTAACGTAAAGCTAGTGTTTCTTATATTTACTCCTAGAAGCAGGGATCTGCTCATATTAATACTACAGGCAGGGTCTATTGCTGCAAGTACTTTCATGTGGTGTACTGTCTGTGTCCTCTGCAGTGTGCACCTAAAGCTACATGGTGTGTGTACTGTCTGTGTCCTCTGCACATTGTGCACCTAACGTAAAGCTGGTGTTTCTTATATTTACTCCTAGAAGCAGGGATCTGCTCATATTAATACTACAGGCAGGGGATATTACTGCAAGTACTTTCACGTGGAGTACTGTCTGTGTCCTCTGCAGGCCATTAGTATGTCTGGAAGGAGAGGCAGAGAGTCACAAGCCGATAAAAGAGGTCAAGCAGGCTCTGCGTCTAGAGGCAACAGTGCTGGTCGTGGACACGGTGCATCCTCATCAGCACGTGGCCGTGGGACACGCTCGTCCTTTTTTACGGCAGCTGGCCATGTTTTGCCACAACATGCCGAAGACTTGGTAGAGTGAATGACCAAGCCGTCCTCATCCTCCTCATCCTCTCTTACCCAGGCTCAGGGTACTTTGTCTGGCAAAGCAGCTGCCAACGCGGCCTCTTCCCTCTGCTCAATGTCATCAGTCACTCCTTCCCTAGCCCCACCATGTCCTCCTGAGGAGTCCCCCGAACTGTTTGACCACAGTGTTGGGTACATGCTGCAGGAGGATGCGCAGGGTTTTGAAGGCTCCGATGATGGTACACAGCTAAAGGAAGGCATTAACGTGTGCCCAAAGAGAGGGGGTGCCCAAGAAGGACAGCAATCTGGCAGTCAAGTTCCCCCAGCTGCAGCATACTGACAGGTTTTCTACAGTGATGAGGAGGGAGGGGATGATGAGGTCACTGACTCTATGTGGGTGCCTAATAGGAGAGAGGAGGAGAAGGAGGAGGAGGCACATCTTCAACGAGGCAAGATGCCCTCCAGGGGCCAGCTTAAGGGCAGCACCGACTGCATCACAACGCAGAGCTACGCATGTGCAGGGCGCTGCTGTCTCTCAGCATTATTCCAAAAGTTCTTTGGTGTGGGCCTTTTTTGAGATGAGTGCATCAGATCGCACTGCTGCTATTTGCAACATATGTCTCAAGCGTATCTAGCGTGGCCAAAAAATCACCGGCTTGGACAGCACAAGCTTGACCAAACATATGTCGACCTGCCATGCAGTTCGTTGGCAAGCGTACCTCAAAGACCCACACCAAAGAACAAAGCGGACCTCTCCTTGCTCCTCATCAGCTGGGATCTCCAACCCCACTATACCCTCAGTCCTCTCTGAAGCCTGCACTGATAGGACTGAAGGTGTAGAATTAGGTGTGTCACAGCCAAGTATTTGCGGGCAATCTACTATCGGTACACCGATTGCAGATTGTACCAGGCAAATTTCCCTGCCCCAGCTGCTGCAGCGCCGAAAGAAGATCTCTCCCAGCCATCCACATGCCCAGTGGTTGAATGCTAGCTTAGCTAAATTGCTAGCACTTCAACTGCTGCCTTTTCAGTTGGTAGATTCTGCCCCCTTCCTTGAGTTTGTGGAATGTGCGGTACCTCAGTGGCAAGTTCCCAAATGCCACTTTTTCTCACGGAAGGCGATTCTGGCTCTCTACCAGCATGTGAAAGGCAATGTCCATGCCTCGCTGGAGAGGGCGGTCAGTGGTAAGGTGCATATTACCGCTGACTCATGGTCCAGCAGGCATGGACAGGGATGTTACCTATCTTTAACGGTGCATTGGGTGACTGGCAGCTGGGAAGGACGCAGGACAAGGTACAGTAGTGTTGGAGGTTGTTCCGCCACCACGCCTCCAAAATGCTACTACTCGTTGTGACACACCTCTCTCCTCCACCCCCTCCTCTTCTTCTTCCTCTGTGGCCTCTTCCTGTGCTGATGTGTCCTCTGAACTAGCAGTGCTCCGTAGGTGTTCAAGGGGCTACGCAGGTACGCAGGCAAAGAGATGCAATGCGGTGCTTGAGCTGGTGTGCTTGGGGGACAGGAGCCACACTGGGCCAGAGGTTCTGTCAGCTCTGCAGGGGCAGGCTCAGAGGTGGTTGACGCCATGCCAGCTTAAGCCAGGAATGGTGGTTTGCGACCATAGCACCAACCTCCTCTCCGCCCTGCGACAGGGACAACTGACCCATGTGCCCTGTTTTTCTCATGTCCTTAACTTGGTGGTGCAGTGGTTCTTGGGCAGGTACCCAGGCTTACAGGATGTCCTGAAGCAGGCCAGGAATGTCTGTGTGCATTTCCGATGGTCATATAATGCCAGTGCTCAGCTGGCAGACCTCCAAATGAAATACAACCTGTCCAAGAACCGCCTAATCTGTGACATGCCCACCAGGTGGAACTCTACGTTGGCCATGCTGCAGCAGCTGCACACGTAGCAGAGGGCCATCAATGAGTATCTGTGCCAATATGGCAGCAGGACAGGGTCAGGAGAGCTTGTTTTTTTCCCCTACGCCAGTGGGTCATGATCAGGGATACATGCACTGTCCTGTCACCATTTGAGGAGGCCACGAGGATGGTGAGCAGTGACAGTGCATGCATCAGTGACACTGTCCCTGTTATTCACCTGTTGGAGCACACGCTGCGTGGAATAATGCACAGGGCCCTTGAGGCAGAACAGAGGGAGGAAGAGGAGGACTTCCTTACCTCTCAAGGCCCCCTTTATCCAGACAGTGTTCCTGTTTGCCTCCACAGGAAGAGGAGGAGGAGGAGGAGGATTGTGTCAGCATGGAGGTGGAACCTAGCACTGAGCAGCAGTCTTCAAGGGATCAATTACAGTCCCAAGAAACCCATGGACTTGTACGTGGCTGGGACGAGGTGGCTGCGGATCATCTTGTCCTCAGTGACCCAGAGGACTCTGCACAAATGCTTCAGCAAACCTACGTTGTATGGCCTCCCTGATCCTGCAAAGCCTGCGGAATGATCCTCGTATTTGTGCTATCAAGGAGAGGGATCATTACTGGCTGGCAACCCTCCTTGATCCACGTTACAAGAGTAAGGTTGTGGACCTTATCTTGCCGGCACAGAGGGAGCAGAAGATGAAACATCTTCGGGAGGCCTTGCAGAAAGGTCTGTGCAATGCGTTCCCAGAGACTGGGAGGTTACAAAATCCTGGTCCTGGACAACGTGTTGCTGAGGCTTCGGTCAGTCACAGAAGGAGCGGTGGAGAAGATGGCCGTCTGACCGATGCGTTCAGACAATTTTTTAGTCCGCAGCCCCAAGGTATGACCGGTTACAGCAACCATCACCAGCGTGTGTTTTACATGGTGCGGGAATACCTAGGGGCAAGATCAGACTTGGACACCTTTACCAACGAAAATCCTCTGGCTTACTGGGTCTTGAAGATGGATCACTGGCCAGAGCTGGCACAGTACGCAATTGAGCTACTGGCTTGTCCTGCATCCAGCGTTCTTTCAGAATGCACATTCAGTGCTGCTGGAGGCTTTGTAACCGATCACAGGGTGCGCCTCTCCACCGACTCGGTCGATCGACTGACCTTCATAAAAATTAATCAGGCTTGGATCACCACCAGCTACCAAGCACCTGATGCTGATGTAACTGAATATTTTTTTTTTAAATGTCAGATCCCTTCAAGACTGCCTATGCTGATGCTGAGTGACTATCCTGTTATGCTGAGTGACTATCCTTTTCCTCCTCAATGATCATGCTGATAGCTTGTAAGAACATTTTTAGTTCTGGGCACCGCCACCAGTGGCTAAGGCCCAATTTTTCTGCCCCTGTTCAAAAGGGGCGTGTAATTATAATTTTTGGTGCAATACTTTGCAGCGGGCTCATTCCTGCGCTCCAACTAGAATATCTGTGAGGGGTTGCAGTGTTGTGGCACCACCACCACCACCAACAAAGGCCCAATTTTTCTGCACCTGTTCAACAGGGGCATGTAATTACAATTCTTGATCTAATATTTCACAGCAGGGTCCATTCCTGCGCCCACCAAGAGTTACTGTGAGGACTTACAGTGTTGTGGCACCAGCGCCAGCACCAAAGGCCCAATTTTTCTACCACTGTTCAACAATGGCATGTAATTACAATTCTTGATATAATAGTTCACACAGCAGGGCGTTCCAGTGCCCACCATGACTAACTGTTGAGGGCTTACAGTGTTGTGGCAACACCAACAGTTAGGGCACAAATTTCTGCAGAGTATATACGGCAGGCCCCTACTTTCAAACATTCAACTTACAAACGACTCCTACTTGCAAACGGAAGGAGACAACAGAAAGTGAGAGGAAATCTACCCCTAGGAAGGGAAATGGAAATTCTCTTCTGTAAGAGGTGTCTTCATCACCAATCCTTGTTTCATTAAAAAACCCACATTTTCAAAAAATCATTTGTCATTGGGACAGAAAGTGAATTGAAATCTTCTGAACAGATGCACACAGACAGCAAACAAATGTTACAAGGGTGATAACCCTTCTCTATGTTTTCAGAAAAGCTTAAAAATAGATTTTATGGCTGGAGTTACACTTTAAAGAAGTACCAGTTCAAAATTACAATCAGATTCTACCTAACAACAAACCTACAGTCCCTGTCTTGTTTGCACCGCCTGTATACTGCCATTCAAAGTATATAGGGCCAAAGGGGCTGGTAATGACCTGGGGGGGGGGGGCGGGGAAACCCATTTTTCTTATAGTAATCTCATTTTGTGCAGGGACAGTTCTAAACACGTGCCACTTCACAGGCATACTATAGACACCCAGCAGGTACGATTTTTAAAGGAACTTTTCAATTTTTTTTTTCACTTTAAGCATCATTAAAAATCACTGCTCCAGAAAAAACGACCATTTTTAAAACTTTTTTTTTACATTGATACCTGTCCCCTGGGGCAAGACCCGGGTTCTCAAACCCGTTTTACGACAATAACTTGCATATTAGGCTTTAAAATTAGCACTTTTGAATTTGAACGTTCGAGTCCCATAGACTTCAATGGGGTTCTAAATGTTCGCGCAAAAGTTCGGTTTGCTCGAAGGTTCTGGTGCAAACCGAACGGGGGGGGGGGTGTTCAGCTCATCCCTACCCCCCAGTTTTCAGTGTGTTTAAATGAAACTTACAGGTTGTCTGCATATATTATTTGAGTACATTCAAGCTGTTTCTTGATATTTCATGCTTATCTCTACAAAATTATCTCTCTCTCACATGTTTTTATCCCTTGCCTGAAGACTGATAGAAAGGTATAGGCAAGTTGTTCTTATTATGCTATAACAACCTTCATTAAAAGTTTGAAGTGCCCCTAGCTCTTATTCCAAAATACTCCACCTAAAAGCATGGCTTCATCAGCAGAAGGCTATGTGTTGATGTACATTTTGTGCATGTTAACATCATATTATAGTCAGTACTAGAAGCTATAAAATAATTTTAAACATGAGTACACATCATGTTGGAAAAGGAATTTAGAGCACTTAACTAATAATGAAAATTGTTATAGTTACCTCTTTTTTTATTTTTTTATTGTTGGCTTGAATCATACTACCTGTAACAAAGAATACCTTTTTTTTCTTTATGGTAAAATGCACACTTATAGCCACAAACATTATGCTGTTTATATAAATTGAACCTGTCATTCATTCTGAATATTTGATACTAAAAGTTCTGCCTGTTAGCAAGAATGATGTCTTTGACTTCCATTCACTTACGTTATATATCTATGCTCAGAATATGTACTGTAGAATGCTCCTGTAGACTATGTGAGCTAGAGATGCTTCTTCGTATCTTCAAGAGATAGGTATCTGTCTTCAAGTACGGTAATTAGATGGAGGTATTTCTGTTACTTGTTAGCCATAAATAATTAGTTGCCAGAGGAGTGCGTTTTAGAAATGTTTCAAATTAATGTGTTCTATGTTGCTTAACAGCTTGCTGTGTGCTATGCACACACACACACACACACACACACACACATACGTTGGCAGAAGGGCATGTACAGGCAAATGAGCGTACCTGTATGTCCCTTTGAAATTTCTGCACAGGTCCCGTGAACTCAATGTTCACTGGCTGTCAGGGATCGAATGGGAGACTGATTTGATCAGGTTGGCCTCTCTTATATGTCCTGTTCTGGCTCCGCTGAAGGTGAGACAGGGGAAGGCGAAGGACAAGAGGGACAAGAGTGCCTGGAGCAGAAGGTCCCGGGAGAACAGCTTGGCAGGGTTCAGCGGCCTGGAGTAGACTGTGATGAGCTGAGCAGGAACAGGTAACAGCCAGGCAGGTAACCGAGAGTTAACAGCAACCAGGAACATAGACAGGAGCAAGGTCTCAGGGATAGCCAGGTTCGTCAGCAGGCGGGCAGTAATGTACCAAATCATAGACAAAGCCAGAGTCAGAAATGGAGCCGGGTCAGAGCCAAGGTCAAGAGCAAGCCGGGTCTAAATACTGGGAGGACACACAGGATCAGAGCAGGATTCAGGAACACAGCTGAAGATCAGTCAGCAAAGCACAAGAGCCCAGACTCCCTTTAAATAGGCTGTCTGGCGCCAAAAGGAATTAGGCTCGTACGTGTGCGCGCGTGCCTGCAATTTCACGCGCCTGTGTGCCATTCGATGGCAAAGGCTATGTGCTTGCACACGTCTGTGTGCAAAACGTCTCACAGGAGTTCCCTGACATCGGCATTTCCCTACTCTGCCTAGTGACATGACAGGGATCTACTGCTCCCTGTCATCGGTAGCAGTGATCGCTGACATGTCAAAGGTATCCCCCCACAGTTAGAATCACTCCCTAGGACACACTTAACCCCTTGATCGCCCCTAGTGTTTAACTCCTTCCCTGCCAGTGCCATTTATACAGTAATCAGTGGCTATTTATAGCACTGATCGCTGTATAAATGACAATGGTCTCAAAATAGTGTCAAAAGTGTCTGATGTGTTCGCCATAAGATCGCTGCCATTACTAGTAAAAAAAAAGAATAATGATGGCAAAATATAAAAATTCATTGCTAAGACATTTACTTACAGCAGCAAACGCTTGTATCCCAATTTTGTGGAAAAGCACGAGCCCGCCGACAAGACAACAATGGCTGGGCAGGGTAACTGAAATACAGCAGATGGAAAACCTGACAATGGGAATTAGAGAACAGGAAGAGAAATATAGACAGGTCTGGGCACCATATATTGGTTATAGGGAGCAGAACCCCTGAGGAGGGAGGGGGGGAGACAGATGTTTTTTCTTTTTGTTTTTTGTTTTTTGCTATGTCTGTTGTAGGTTTATTTTGTGGTGTAAACAACCCGGGTTTGAACCCGGTGGAAGGGGCATGGGGTAGCTATAATGGTATGGTATAGTAAATAATATACGTTGAATTTAGGTTTTGTTGTAATCAAGGGAAGGAAAATGTATAGCTAAAATTAAGAACAAGATTGTTGGAATGTATTATACTGTACCTATTTGTTTTTCTATGTATGAACTATGGAGAAGTGGAAGAAAAAGTATATAAAATAAAGAATTAAAAAAAAAAAGAAAAGAATAATAAAAATACCATAAAACGATCCCCTATTTTGTAAACACTATAACTGTTGTGCAAATCAATCAATATACGCTTATTGCTTTTTTTTTTTTTTAAATATGTAGAAGAATACATATCAGCCTAAACTGAGGAAAAATCTTTTTTTTTTTTAGATTTTTTTGGGGATATTTATTATAACAAAAAGTATAAAATATCTTTTTTTTTTTCAAAATTGTCGCTCTTTTTTTTTTGTTTATAGCACAAAAAATAAAAACCACAGAGGTGATCAAATACCACCAAAAAAAGAAAGCTCTATTTGTGGGGAAAAAAAGGACGTCAATTTTGTTTGGGTACAACATCGCACGACCGCACAATTTTCAGCTAAAGCAACGCAGTGCTGAATCGCAATGCTCTGCTCTTCCGGGGCTGAAATGGTTAATGAAGGATATATAAGCTCTCAGATGACATTAATGTGAGAGAACAAACACTATCTTAGTCTTCCCTTCTTCTGTGCTGCTTTTTTTAATTGCTGTTTTGGCATGGTGCATTCTGAGAGAAATAAAGTCTGCAGAAGCTTTATTCTAAATTGTCTGAACCTATTTTGAGTAATATTAAACACCTACTTACGTACCCCCTAAAGTGCCTGCAATTGTCTTTCTTATCCAGACAGCATCCAATGCCCTCCTGCTTTCAGTTAGAGAGAAAGGAGCTTTATGACTTGGAGCCTAGATCCCTTTTCTGATGCTAAACTCCATCCACCTACTGTTGGCCAGAAAGGGACTCTTATCTCTTTCTTATGCTATCCACAGACATATGGTGGTATAGCAATTTAAATAAATGGGTATCTTCAGGTATATTAGTGTATCTATTAAAGGTCTATTTTTTGTAGGCATTTAAATAGCACAGACAAGTTACTTGTTATACTGTACATTTATATAATTCCCTGCCTTTAAGGAGCTTACATTCTAAGTTCTTCAACACACATATTTGGGCCAATTTAGTCAGGATCCAATTGTTCAAGCAGTATGTCATTGGGGAGTAGAAGGAAACTGGAATACTTACGCAAGCACATAAAGAGCATACAAACTCCAAGTGGATCCTGGATTCAAACCTTGGACCCCCATGCTGCAAGACAGAAGTGGTAACCACCAAGTCACTGGGCTGCCCACTGACTGCTCATATAAAAGCTTGTTCATAGACACATGTCAATTGTCAGGTTCTGCCAAAGGATTAACTTTTTTTTTAACTGAATTACTGTATACAATACACATGTGAATGTCTTAAGTCTGGAAAGCTTATGTTAAATTATTTGGTACTGACACATGCACACATTTAGTTTGTTACTGTTTATGAGCAAATAGAGTGTTTACCTTGGAAATTGTATGTTCACTTGGTGAATAAGGTGTAGTATAAATACCAATACTGTGCTAGTAAAAATCAAGTTTTTTAAATTTCCCTCACATATTATTGGTTATTCAAAATGAACCCAGTTTGACTCATGCTCATTTTGTAAATTGAGCATATACTTTCCTAAGCATACATCTTGTCAGGCCCTATTCCCTTGGTAAATCAACCCCTCTATCCTATGTCTGTTGATAGCTTTATTCAAACACAAGGTTAAGTACTCTACATATGTACCTTGTTACCCAACAACAAAAGTAGAGGTTTGGATTGAAGGTGATACCACTTATGCCGCGTACACACGATCGGTCAAACCGATGAGAACGGTCTGATGGACCAAACCGATCGTGTGTGGGCCCCATCGGTTATGTATCCATAGGTTAAAAAAAACAATCTTGTTTTAAATTTAACCGATGGATACCTAACCGATAGAACAAAACCGATCGTTTGTAGGCACGTCCATCGGTTAAAAATCCAGGCATGCTCAGAATCAAGTCGACGCATGCTTGGAAGCATTGAACTTCGTTTTTTCAGCATGTCATTGTGTTTTACGTCACCGCGTTCTGACACAATTGTTTTTTTAACCGATGGTGTGTAGGTACGACTGACCACCAGTCAGCTTCATCGGTTAACCGATGAAAACGGTCCATCAGACCGTTCTCATCGGTTTGACCGATCATGCGTACGCGGCATTATTGGCTAATAAGTAAATTAGTAAAAATATTGTAGTGAAAGCTTTTGAGACAAGCTGACCTCTTCTTAGATATTACCTAAAGAATAGGCTGCATGCCTTAAAATCTATTTAATTACCCAATGAATGGTGTAATACCAAAAACACACTTCATCTCTACATATACATACTATATATGTGCATCTCATGTAAAGACAATAAATGGTGTTACTTTAAAATCAAAATTATTTTCTACATATACATTAATGTACATCTCAAGTGAAATGTTGTATTATTGTGGCTAGAAATTACACCCACAAGAACTGTGCATGCCAATTACTTTTATTAGTATTGCCCATTGTTTACAGCAGTTATTAGTAAGTATTTACAATTTCAAATGTTTTACGATGTCTACTGTGATTTGTAATGGGTTTTGGAAGAGCTTATAATTACTCTGGTCATTTGATGTCAAAAGAAGAAAGTAATAACAAGTCAAAGCATATGTATATTCAGACATGGTACATTTGATTATAATAACTGAAGACAAAATGTGTATCATGGAGCTTAGTTATGTCATCACATTGGTTGCAGCTGCTTTTCTTCTGCACTAGGACTAGCATTGGAGTTGTTGATGATTGATTTCCAAAAGGGACACTGTGTTGTCGTATCTCTGTCCGAGACACACAAGATAGTCAGTCATATATGGGCTTTCAACATATATGAGTTGTTTACTATCTTTAATTTTGTATAGTTTTGAATACATTTAATTACATTATAGATCAGGGATATGCAATTAGCGGACCTCCAGCTGTTTCAGAACTACAATTGCCATGAGGCATAGCAAGTCTTTGACAGTCACAAGCATGACTCCCAGAGGCAAAAGCATGATGGGACTTGTAGTTTTGCAACAGCTGGAGGTCCGCTAATTGCATATCCCTGTTATAGATCATCTTTGATTTTGCTGGCTATCAGACTGTAAAATACTTGACTGTTGATTATGGAACCAGTTTAGAGTGGAAAAACATTGTAGATATTATGGGATGCTGTTTGAGTGAGCATAGGTACATTGCTGAATATGACACGCTGATAATTTGAAGGTCATATATTCTAGTGTGTTTGGTTCCAATCTGTGGTGGGACATCACTCAGAAATATTATAATTTATGGTGGAGCTATATTATAAGAGGATTGCTGTTGAATGAGACAGTATGTGCCTTAATGATTCCTTATTTATCATTTTTGAAAGGTGTTTGCTCTAGATAGGGGATTCAAATTTCTTTGCACCATGTTGGGGTAATAACTAAAAGACTTTAAACATTTCAGTGTGGCCTTCTCCACACTGTGGGGTTGATTTACTAAATGAGTAGTGCATGTTCATTTTGCATAGTAAATTATTGTGCTATTCCCTTAGTAAATCATCCCTGCTATATCAATATATACAAAAATTTCCAACAAGTTGCGATAAAAGGGTTTCTTATTGGCAGTTGGAGAATGCCTACATGACCTTATCTTTGAAAAATGAATAGGCACAAGTTTTTCATTACAGCCACAGCAGGGGAATTTTACCATGCAGCATTTGTATTCGATATATTGAAATTACAATAAAATAAAATAACATGAAATCAAGATGGAGTTCAGGCACCTTTGTCAGATTTCTTTGAAAACAGAGTGCGCTTGCATAAGAATGATCCAGGTCTTAGCAATGGAATTGCTTTTACAACATAATTTGGAGAGTGACATTGCATATCAGTTTAGAAATTGGCATATTCTTGTGTCTTGTGTTATCTAATGTTAAAATGTTAAGCATATTATTATAAGCCATTATTTTTGTGCCCATTCAGTGAATACATTTAAATGAATATAAAAACAACTAAAATACATCCATCATTGCTAAATATTGATTTAGCTGACTGTAAGGTAATCAATTTTCTGAAGTAAGATTACAAAGCATCCTGTATTTGAAAGAAAATTATAAATATATATAAACTACAGATGAAGAATGTGGATTTAATATTTAAATATTTTATTGTTGATTAAAAAAAGTTTTAGATCTTAAAGAAGAACTCTGGAATAGGCAAATCAATCATCCAATCATCATGCTCTACATACCATACCGCAGGACAATTAGCTGCCAATCTTATAAATGTAAAGCATGCATGTGCTAAATGTTTAGTTCTTTCATCTATGTAGTCTACTTTCATTAAATATTTCATTCTCCCTCCTCTAGATTTTCTGTTACTTGCTGTGACTGCTATCTTCACATGCAATGCCTCCCCCTCCAGCCACAACAGCAGAGAAACAAATTGATCAGAGACTGTAGCCATACTACAGGAGATGACGTGAAACATATCCTTTGGGATCACAGACAAGAACACATTTATAGTATAGCGTGGAACTACCGACAAAGCGTTTATCGCTGTTCCTGTGCCAGAGTCAGGAATATCTGGAATGTCTCCCTCCAGTAGGGTCACAGAAGTAGGAAGTCTACTTCCAGTGGTGTCACGGAAACAGGAAGTCTCCCTGCAGTGGTGTCACAGGGCCAGGAAGTGAGGGGAAGTCTCCCTCCAGTGGTGTCACTGTGACAGGAAGTGAGTAGAAATCTCCCTCCAGTGGTGTCAGAGAAACAGGAAGTCTCTATCTAGTGGGGTAACAGAGACAGGAAATCTCCCTCTAGTGGGGACACAAGGACAGGAATTGAGGGGAATTACCCCTCTGTTGGGGTCACAGATACTGGCATAATTAAATCAGAGGTAAAGACAGATCAGCATTGAGAACAAAAACACCACAGAGGATGTAGCACCTTCTCAAGCTACAAATTTTGTTTTTATTGGACATATATATTATTATGTATAAACGCAGTACAAAAATCCAACCCTCCCCAAAAAGAGGATTAGGCTCCTCCCAAACACCTTTACCCACACACCCCTCCATTGATGCCCTCCCACTCATAGACTCCCACCCTGTGGTATGCCAGCTGTCAAAACTGATAAGCAATGTCAGAGGTGGGCAGGACTTGAGGCATCGTAATTAACCACTTGCCAACTGGGCACTTAAACTCCCTTAATAACAAGACCAATTTTCAGCTTTCAGTGCTCTCACATTTTGAATGACAAATGTTTGTTCTTTTTTTTTTAACACAAATAGAGCTTTCTTTTTGTGGTATTTAATCACTGTTGGTTTTTTTAATTTATTTTTTTGCGTTGTAACAGAAAAAAGACTGAAAATTCGGTAAAAAAAAAATCTTTCTTTGTTTCTGTTATAAAATTTAGCAAATTAGTAATATGTCTTCATACATTTTGGCCAAAATTTATACTGCTACATATCTTTGGTAAAAATAAGTACAAATTGGTGTATATTATTTGGTCTTTGTGAAAGTTATAGAGTCCACAAGCTATGGTGCCAATATCTAAAAATTGATCACACCTGAAGTACTGACGGCTCATTTCCTAAAACCCTAACATGTCAGAAAAGTACAAATACCCCCCAAATTACCCCTTTTTGGAAAGAAGACATTCAAAGGTATTTAGAAAGAGGCATGGTGAGTTTTTTGAAGTTGTAATTTTTTCCCACAATTCTTTGCAATATCAAGATTTGTTTTCTTTTTTTTTCACAAAATCTTCATATTAGCAGGTTATTTCTCATACACAGCATATGCATACCACAAATTACACCCCAAAACACATTCTGCTATTACTCCTGAGTATGGCGATACCACATGTGTGAGACTTTTACACAGCTTGGCAACATACAGAGGCCCAACATGCAGGGAGCACCTTCAGGTGTTCTGGAGCACCCAGGCCAATTCTGAAATTTCTCTCCTACATGTAAAAATCATCATTTATTTGATAGAAAATTACATAGAACCCCATAACATTATATATTTTTTTTAGCAAAGACCCCAGAGAATACAATGGTGATTGTTGCAACTTTTTATCTAACACTGTATTTGCGCAGCAATGTTTCGAACGCGTTTTTTTGGGGGAAAAAACTGTTTTGTGCTTAAAAAAACAAAAAACAAAACAGTAAAGTTAGCAGTAAAAGTTAGCCCAATGTTTTTGCATAATGTGAAAGATGAAGTTACGCCGAGTAAATGGATACCTAACATGCCAGGTCCTCTTTACAGTGAGATATGGGGTCAATAAGACCCCACATCTCACCTCTAGGCTGGGAAGCCTGAAATAAAAAAAAAAACGATCCTGGCTTTGATCGTAGCGGTAAATCGGTAGAAGCACTGGAGGGCGGCAGGAGGGCGGGATGTCCCCTCTCGCCTCCTGTAAGAATGATCAAGCAGCGGAACAGCCGCTATGATAATTCTTATGGTGTAGGAAATCGCCAGCTGAAAAAAATCTGATGTCTGAATGATGCCTGTAACTGCACCCATCATTCAGATATCCCCACACAAAGTCAAGGACGTCATATGACAGCCGGCGGGTGGGAAGTGGTTATTGCAGGGTATTGCAGTGTATTGCAGTGTATTGCAGTGTATTGCAGAGTATTGAAGGGTATTGCAGGGATGGCTGAGCATGGATGGATGGGATCTCTTCCCTCTCACACTGTACCGATCAGAGTATTGCAGGGTATGGAAGGAAAGGCTGAGCAGAGATGGATGGATCTCTCCCCTCTCACACTGTACCGATCGGTACAGATAGGTGAGAGAGGAACCGGCATCATGTCATGATGTCGGTTTGTTTACAAGTGATCGCTCCGTCATATCTTAGAGATACCAATCATTATTAAATTATCTTAAAAATTTACAAGTTGAAGGAAGCTTTCTGTTCACTGCTGATGTTACTTCACTTTACACAAACATATTGCATACAGATGGTAAGGAGGTGGTCCAATATCATCTGGACACTACTAATCATATTAAACCATCTAAAAACATATATATTTTATTACTTCTACATTTGCCATGTCCCATAATTATTTTTGGTTTGATAAGTGTTTTAGGGGAGTGGCAATGGGAGCTAACTTTGCTCCTAGCCTGGACAATGTTTTTATGGCCAGGTGGGAGGAGGATTATAATTTTAGTTGTGAGTGGCCAGGTTTAACTTTTTGTCAAAGGAATATCATATAATAATAATATATGATATAATATTAGTCTGCAATGCCTTTTAGATGAGAGTACAATGCAGTCTTAGAAGAGGTGCTGATCACATTTAGGGCAAGTCTATCCCTAAGGTTATGCTCATTGCAGGGTTTTATGCGGGTCCTGGATGATAACCATTTTGACCATCAATCTGGATTTTGAGTACAGCAAGGAGAAGATTATTTCTTATTTTTCAAATAATTGTATAATTTCTATGACTTATTTTAGAGTATTGCTAGAAATAGCTACAGTATATCCCTAAAACCAGTTGCCATCATCTGGCTTTGCTAAGGAATGCCCCCAAAAGGGCAGTTTGCTTATTTAACCACTTAACCCCCGGACCATATTGCTGGTCAAAGACCAGAGAACTTTTTGCGATTCGGCACTGCGTCGCTTTAACTGACAATTGCGCGGTCGTGCGACGTGGTTCCCAAACAAAATTGGTGTCCTTTTTTCCCCACAAATAGAGCTTTCTTTTGATGGTATTTGATCACCTCTGCGGTTTTTAGTTTTTGCGCTATAAACAAAAATAGAGCGACAATTTTGAAAAAAAATGAATATTTTTTTACTTTTGGCTATAATAAATATCCCCCAAAAATATATAAAAAAACTTTTTTTTTTCTCAGTTTAGGCCGATACGTATTCTTCTACATATTTTTCATTAAAAAAATCGTAATAAGCGTTTATTGATTGGTTTGCGCAAAAGTTATAGCGCTTACAAAATAGGGGGTATTTTTATGGCATTTTTATTAATATTTTTTTTTTACTAGTAATGGCGGCGATCAGCGTTTTTTTTTCAGTACTGCGACATTATGGCGGACACTTCGGACACTTTTGACACATTTTTGGGACCATTGGCATTTTTATAGCGATCAGTGCTATAAAAAATTCATTGGATTACTATAAAAATGCCACTGGCAGTGAAGGGGTTAACACTAGGGGCGGGGAAGGGGTTAAGTATGTCCCTGGGTGTGTTCTAACTGTAGGGGGGGTGGCCTCACTAGGGGAAATCACTGATCTTCTGTTCATACATTGTATGAACAGACGGTCAGGCATTTCTCCCCTGACAGGACCGGGAGCTGCGTGTTTACACACACAGCTCCCGATCCCCGCTCTGTAACGAGCGATCGTGTGTGCCCGGCGGCAATCGCGCCCGCCTGGCACGCGCACGGGAGTCGGGGGCGTGCGCTCACCCCTAGTGGCCTGCAAGAGAGCCGGCGTAGAGCTACGGGCTCTCGCGCAGGGGAGCCGACCTGCCGCCGTAAAATGACGGCGGCAGGTCGGCAAGTAGTTAAGGGGCAACTGTGGGGAAATTATGAATTTTCATATGCAGGCCCATGCTCTAAAAGCTAGATTTGGACAATACCATTGAACAGATAGAAGTTAATACCTCTTACAAGATCAGAAAAGTTTAATATGTCCTTTCATCACCAACGTTTCTATACAACACCAACATATTAGGCAAATTATTAAAAAAACATTGGGGGATCCTGGGTAAAGATCCAATTCTTGCTAGGTGTTTACAGAGAAATCCAGAGAAAATATTTAGGAAGACCCCTATTCTTAAGGATAGACTTGCCCCATATTTGAACAACCCCTCTTCTAAGATTGACTTGTACTTCTAAAAGGTTTCTACCCTTGAAATAAATGCATGATATTTATCGTATGTACCATGAATGGCACCATGTGCAATAAAATCAAATGGTTCCCTTATGAAACTACAGGCAAGAAATATGAAATTAGTCCTTTATAACATGAAATATGTTGTATATCTCCTACAATGTCCTTGTGGTAAACAGTATATTGGGAGAACCACAAGAAGATTACAAGATAGAACGAGGGAACACATTTATAACATTAAAAAAGGTTTCAATGGGCATAGTCTTTCTGCACAGTTTAGGAAACACCACTATAGAGACCTGTGACGGTATTAGAATGATATCCCCGTCAAAGTCTTCCCTTCTTCCCATAAAGATAATCACCCAATCCAAAGGGATTAGGTTTATGGGGATTAATATTTTACAAACTTATTGGAGGGGGTGCAATTGGACCTTTGACATCTCTAAACTTGAGATGCAATGGATCCATGATCTTAGGACTTTTGGACCTCATGGTTTAAACTGGGACATAAACAGTTTTATAGACAATTGGTGATACACGTTTATGGTCACAGTAGTTTTTATTAACATTTTTATTATTTTTTATTCTTTGATTTCTGTGTCTGGATAAATATTATTCAACTTATCTTTTTTTTTGTGAGTTTATGGCTCGGTTCACAATTCAGTGATGTGGAACCCTGTGAATCCACTGCGGGTTCCCGCATCGCATGTCTTCCGGCAGTAGTTTACACTGCCCTATGCAAACTGTTGGGAGTGTCAATAGAAAGCTAATGACACCCCCAAATAATTTTGCATATCGCAGAGCGAACTGCAAATTCAGACAGGAATCGGATCGCATGGGTGTTCACACCCATGAGATTTGAATCTGCTGTGGACCAAAAAAAGGGTCCTGTACGAGTTTCGTCTGAATGTGATGTGAATTCAGCCATACAATCTGCTGAGATCTCAGTGCAAAGACATGCAGCGCGAATCGCATCCGATGTCGGACAGCACAGCAGTGTGAACCGGCCCTATATGATGATTTTAAGTCATTGTATTGTCTTAGTTTGTGATGTTTATTAACTATCATGACACTATGGTCACCAGGATTGATTTACATTGATTTACATTTTTATTTTGTCATACTGAAATTGATTCTTGATACACATTTCACCTTGAATATGGTTTTAAATATTATTTTTATCTATGGAAACATGGTGGCACCTGCTTTCCCTCAGAGGCTGCCAACTGACTTGGTCTGGCAGATATGTAAATAAACAGATGGCTATGGTAAAATGTCTCTCAGTTTTTGGTCCACGCCCTGAATGAGGGGTGTGAATTGACTACATAAAGATGGTGGAATGCTGGTGCTAAAGGTCCCTCTGAAGACGTCTCATTGGACAAAACATGTAAGGGTCGAAACCTGTAGTGCTGATGTCATGCCAATGTACGCATATGCCGAGCAATGGCTTTTTTCTGTCATTCGGATTGTAAAAAGTAGAAGTCTGGCACTGACATGGCTTGAAGTAAAATAATGCAGAATTTATTCTTTATCTATCCATCAAGACATAAAAGAATCCATTATGTGAAAGAATTGATGTATTTCAATCCCAAACTTTGTGCCTTAGTCATAATCATTGATTGATTATGACTATGGCCCAACGTTTGGGGCTGAAACACATCAAGAATAAAGTCTGCATCATTTTACTTCAAGCCTTGTCAGTTCCAGACTTTTACTTCTTACAAGTAAAACTATGGTATATACTGTACAGCATATGTCCTGGCATAGACTACTGTTCCTTGTCCTGCAGATATTGATAAAGGGTTGGTAGCACTGATCAGTTTTTCGGGATCTGTGCTTGCAGAGGAGTGCACGCAGGCTGTGTGTATCAATAATTATGGCTGCATTCACACCTTAGCGCGACGTTTTGTACCGCGATTTGCCGCGACAAATTGCAGCGTTTTTTACCGCGATTTGCCACGACAAAACGCAGCGTTTTTTACCACGGTTTTCGCTGGAGGGGTGATTTACACATTGTCGGCTATGCCGAACGCTGAAGCCGCCTGAAAAAAAGGGTCAGGGACTTGTTTTGAGCTTCAGGCGTACGGCGTTTCGGCGTTCGGCGTGGATATGTGAACCATCTCCATAGAGAACAATGTTAAATCACCCCTCCAGTGTATTTTAGGCTGCAATAGCATCTGGCTTCAGGTGTTAAAACGCCTAGGTGTGAATGGAGCCTAAGGGTCTGTGCTGCTTTCTCTTACCTGTAGGTCATCATCCATTGTGGGTCTGTGCTGACAGAGGAGTGCAAGCAGACTGTGTGCATCTAATCATGTTGATTTGAACGGTGTTACAACTATAATGTGCTATTTACTCAATGGTGGATTGTGACACATTTGGAACAAATTGTTTCATCATATAGACACAGTGGTGGTGTAATTTATGTTTGCACAGATTACATTACAAACTTTATGTATCTCTTGATATTTCACTGACTATTTCTTTGTATTTGATCACTATATAGTTTTGGTGCTGCACATTTATTTACAATGAAATAGGGTAACTTTGTCTTATAATACTCACAACAGAGGCTAGTGTCAGGGGTATTAAGGTGTGTTTGAAAAAATTCACAGTGGATATAGAAGAGCAACATACAAGGTACATTACTAGAACGTTTCTAGAACAGTGGCTGATGCAGAGGTAGGTATTGTATTTTCTATATTTATGATTGGACTAAAGATTTAATACATCTTTACATTTAAAAGTGTACACTTATTATAAAGCATAATTATGAAAACATCGTTTTTTTTTTTTATAACAGCAAGGAGTTGATTAATAAAAAAATAGCAGCTGGAATCGTGCTAAGATGTCCAACTGTTTTTTACCCCCAATACATAGCCACCTTTACATGATGTTTATGTAAAAGACATTTGATTACAAATCTTTCTTCTTCACGATAGCTACATTTCTTCAGCCTTCTCCTCACCTTTAATGATCTAATAATAAATTAGGTACCCACTTCCTTTGTCCTGTTTGAGCAGCCTTTCACAAACCTTGGGCATTAAAACAATTAGAATTGCTTAACTAATTTTCCCTCTACTCCAATCCTAAGGTGCTATGAATGTGCTTGTGTGTTTTCATGTGGTAGCACAGTTATGTTCATTTTTTTTGTATTTTAATGAAATCATCTTTGATTTTGTACGCAGTAAATTGTGATCTGCCTGTGGTAGTAAAGACCATCTATACAGGATTTATTTAGCATAAATGGTTTGCTCAGCGCTTTACAACATGAGGGCAGGCAGTACAGGTACAATACAATTTAATACAAGATGAATTAAAGGGCTCTGTTCTTTAGAGTTTACAATCAAAATTATGAAATAAGATCATGCAAACAAATAGTGATCATAGTTAAAAGTGCTGTATTTGAGGTGGCCCTCTCTATTCCACAAGATAACATTATTTGCATGGTACAAAACATTAGCTTTGGCTGCTATTTAAAAAAAAAAAAAATCATAGCTAATTTCTGAAGGCTATAATAGAGTCTCTTTCTCATGCTGGAGCATGCTGCTCATAAGAAAAGACTATAGAAAGTTAGTTAATGAATCGTGATAGCTCACATAGCCCAGAGTATTTTGTAGCTTAATCAACGTGCCCTAGATGTATTTCATTCTCATATCACATGACAGGTTATGAATATTTGGCAATTACTACAGTGTTGAATTAAATTGGTATCATTTATTCAATACAGTGTGCCCAATATACAAGAGATTATCTATGCATCTAAATTAATAGTTGTGCTGCCTGCTGCAAATGGAACCATATCTCTGTAGAAAATATATAACAAAAAAAAAGCGATAACTGGAAGGAGACAAAACTTTTTTAGCAGGTAATTTTTGTGTGTTGTCTTCCATGTGTTTTGCTAATCAGCATTTCCCATAAGTGGGTACCAGGATATGTTCAGTAGGGGAGCTCAGGTTTCTATGTTCTAGACATAGGCATCCTGGCCACTGGGTGCTTTGAGTCTAGACACAGAGCACAGTGATCTTCCGCCCAATGGTACTTGCATTGTCCTGGTGCCACCCAACATTACCAATAAGAGCCAAGGTCATGCAACATCAAGCTTCTCATTTCACAGGTAAGTAATCACTGACTTCAAATATATTGTTAGCTCCCACTTACCACCAAAGTAAGAAGACCCACTTTAAGCCATGGTCACTCAGTGCAGTGTGAACTCTTGAATAGTTTGCAGGCCTCAACTTTTCCCACTTCTATCCTGTGTGGTTAAAAAAATCCAGCTACTGCTCTGATACCAGGCTACCAGAACTGTGTTTTCAATTATGAGCCTTTCTTCTGAAGAAATATTTTTATTATTGTTCGCATTTGACCATTCAAATAAGAATTTAATTCAGAAAAGGGTGGTGCATATTAGAGACCTATAACAATGAGAAATCAGTTTTCATTATCCATAGTAGCTAGCACAATAAAATATTATTTTTGATTAGACACTATGTGCAATCACATTTTTCCTCTTGTTCTTTGCATGTTTAAATTAATGCACTAGTATCTTTATAATCTCACATGCTGAGTCATTAGTCCACTTTGTATGGGTATTGTAAAACTAGAGTATTTTTTATAATGTCACTGTAGCACTAATAATGATGAGAGATGGATCATCCAGATCTCCTTTATATACTGTTACATTCTGGTGGTATAGTAAAACAAAGTCTTTAAAAATATGTTATTTCTTCAAAAGGCAAATAAAGCAGCTTATCTTCAGCTTAAGGAAACAAAACAGTTTCATGTACTTTGGTGTAAAGAAAAGCTTTAGCTTACCACCAGTAGGGATCTTCGTATTTGAGTCAAACTCACGTTCGACTCAAACATCGTATGTTCGATCGTTCGTCGAATTACAAACGCTTTGGGCCGTTCGCGCCAAATTCAAGTGGCGTGTCTTGGCCCATAAATTTACTGCAGCATTGCAGTGCATTGCTGGCTGATGATTGACCAAGCATGCACTATGACCCGCATGCTTGGCCAATCACAGCGCGCAAAAAACGGTGAGCCATAATTGGCCAAAGCCAGGGTGGCTTTGTCCAATTATGGCTCAGGGGGTTTAGTACACGCCCCACACTATATAATGCTGCCTGGAAGTCTGCCTTGTGTAGTGTGTTGGTGGTTTACAGAGAGAGACAGAGAGAGAGTGTCATTTTTTGGAGCTAGATAGAGCAGGGAGGCAGGCAGGCTAGTCAGTTAGAGTTACAGTGTGTAGAGGATATATATGCATCCCAGGTGTTGTATATATATTTACACACTGTATTGAGTTTAGAAAGATCCGCTCTTCCTAATATACTGGCAGGCAGGTGATTGTGCTAGCTGCAATATTTTCACGTGGTGTACTGACTATGTCCTCTGTACAGTGTGCACCTAAAGCTACGTCAATAGATTTGCTGGTGTTTTTCATATTAATTCCTAAAGGCAGTAGAGCTGCACGATTCTGGGAAAAATGAGAATCACAAATAATCTTGTTAAGCTTTTGTTAGCATGCATTTTTGTGATTTTTTTCTTATTTTATTTACACACACATTATATATATATATATATATATATATATATATATATATATGTGTAAATAAAAAAAATCACAAAAATAAAAATGAATGCCAACAAAAGCACCATGCATTTTGGTGCAGCAGCATTAAAAAATAAAAAATAAAAAAGGCCTATGCACTTTGGTGCTATTGAGGGGTGGCAAACAGTTCATTCTCAAATTAATAGGCACATACTCTGATGCATCGTATAGATGTGAAGATGAACCTTTAAAATACAGTCAGGAGGCCGAGGGGCATCAAAAACCACAGCACTGATAGCTGATAATAGCATGGCTGTTTTGTACAACGTCACTACAGTACTACCCTACCTCACTCTGCACTCACTGCTCTATGTTTTCCAAAAAGCTTAAAAATAGATGTTTCACTGGAGCTACACTTTACACTTTGGAGCTACAAATTACCAGTTCAAAATTACAAACAGATTATACTTAACAACAAACCTACAGTCCCTGTCTTGTTTGCACCGCCTGTATACTGCTGTTCAAAGTATATAGGGCCAAAGGGGCTGGTAATGACCAGGGGGGAGGGGGGCGGGGAAACCCATGATATTTTTCTCAATGATTTTCATCCATATTGCAGGGACCATACATTACATTAAAGCCGCAAGCAGTTTTAAATTACTTTTTTCTTATAGTAACATCCAGCAGGTACGATATTTTCACTTTAAGCATCATTAAAATCACTGCTCCTGGGGCAAGACCCGGGTTCTCAAACCCGTTTTACGACAATAACTTGCATATTAGCCTTTAAAATTAGCACTTTTGAATTCGAACGTTCGAGTCCCATAGACTTCAATGGGGTTCTAAACGTTCATGCGAACGTTTGGTCCGTTCAACGGTTCTGGTGCAAACCGAACAGGGGGGTGTTCAGCTCATCCCTAACCACCAGTATACACTTGTTCCACAACCGTGTTTCAAATTTCCTGGTTCAACCAGCTGCTTGAGTGAAAAAAAAAAGTGACCCAACCTTAGCTTTTAGATGTTTCTCAGGAGAAGAACTTTTGGCTGAATGCAAATATTTCTGAACAATATCAGAGTGAATCAATCCTAAGGACGGGTTAAGTCTGCTTTCATTAACATTAGGGTTGTCCCGATACTACTTTTTTAAGACCGAGTACAAGTACCGATACTTTTTTTCAAGTACTCGCCGATAGCGAATATCAATACTTTTTTTTAATCTCATGTGACAGCGGCACATGTGTCAGTAGTTTTTTTTTTATCTTTAACAATTTGTTTTTAATTTTTTACAATTTGTTTTTATTATTTTTACAATTTGTTTTATTAATAATGCTTTCTTTTTTAGGGGGGGGGGGGGTGGACCGTGTCAGTGTGTTTTTTCTTTTATTTTTTTATTATTTTCTACAATCATTTTTTTTTATTCTTTTTTTTTTTTCAGCCCTGTTGGGGGGCTTTGGTGAGATATCAGGGATCTTAACAGACCTCTGACATCTCCCCTTTGAGACAGAGAAAGGGACTAAGGACACATGTTCCCCAGTCCCTTTCTCAGCAGCATCAGCTGCGCTGAAAATGAATGGAGTGAAGACAGCCGCTTCTCTTCATTCATAAACTGAAAAATTGTAATCACAGTTTACAATGTTTCAGTTATGTGAATAGACAGAGTCAGTGATCACTGACTCTGTCCATTTGGAGCGGTAAGGAGCTAGATTTACCGGCTCCTACCCCACTCTCCATCCCGACAGTTCCAAGGGGTGTAGGAGGAGCACGGAGGGAGAGAGAAACACGGGGGGACACGGAGGGATACACAGAGGGAGAGAGAAACACGGCAGGGGACACAGAGGGATACATGGAGGGAGATAGAAACACGGCGGGGGACACGGAGGGATACACGGAGGGAGATAGAAACACGGGGGGACAGGGAGGGATACACGGAGGGACACGGAGGGGGAGAGAAACACGGCGGGGGACATGGAAGGAGGGAGATTGCAGAAAAACGGAGGGGGGCTGGAGGAGGACACGGGACAGTCAGTGGTGATCGTGTGTGGGGGAGTTGCAAGCACCGATCACTGCTGATTTTAAAGCAGCTGAAAGCTGGGGGGGGGAGAGAGAGAAGCAGAGAAATTACTTTTAAATCGATACAGCGGTGATCGGTGCTTGTAACTTCCCCATGCACTGATCACCGCTGACAGTACAAGTATCGGGTGAAGCATCGGGAGCATTTGCCCGAGTACAAGTACTCGGGCAAATGCTTGGTATCGGTCCCGATACCGATACTAGTATCGGTATCGGGACAACCCTAATTAACATACAATGGAGAAGCCTAGCTTCTAAACCTTTAACCCTTTGATGGAACAGACAGTATTCAAATCTAGTTTACAACTAATAATTTAAGCCGGGCCAAAGATGGTTTGAATCTCAGTCAATTCAGAAGGGACTGGCCAAGATTCAATCGATTGTATGGGCAGGCCGATTGTACCCAAGTGTGTTGATGGGGGAATCGAGAAATTTTATTTCATGCAACCCTTGGTTGCAAGAAAGAAAATCGCACCATCTATGGCTGGCTTAAGATCTGCCTGCTCAGAAGAGACAGGGTTAATTATGGTAGACACAGCTGTCCATATTTCTCATAAACAAACTATTCAAAATTTTCAGTGCTGGAGTTTCCATAAAAAAGCATCTAAAAAAGAAGGTAAGCTACATTTTTTTTAAATAATGCTATGTGAATGGGGATAATAACAAATATTAAGTATGGTTTGTCCTAATTTGGCTGAAAAAGTGGAAATACACTTTAAAGTCTAAGTTTAGATAAAAGTAAAAAATAAATAAAAAAAAGGCTAAAGTGTCCTTTGTGCTTGTGCCGGCTGTCATAGTTAAAATCCTCTTTCCTCTGCCCCCTTTCCATACACCACAACCATAATCTTCTATTGCTTCAGGGGCCGAGGGACCTGTCACAGGTACTTATGCTTGCATTTCTGCCCCCCTCCCCATTGAGACCTTTCATTCATCTGCCCATCCTCCATGTATAGAATTATTTTCATTCATAGACGCTATAGTACAGCTTCTATGAATAGAGAAGGGGGTCGAGTATGGACATAGTCAGCACTCTTGATGAATTCCTGTGACAAGTCCCTTTGCTCTAATAACCTTCATAACTCCAGCATATTAAAGCTGTGGGGTATGAGAGGGGGGCAGATCTCTCAGGAGTTCAACTATGACAGTCAACACCATCACAAGGGACACTTCATATTAGGGGTAACTACCATCCCTTGTGCTGAATTAAAAAAAAATGTTTTAACTAAACTTCAAACCATGCTTTAAACCATGCTGATAATAAAATAGCAACATTCCTTGTCCAATGTCCCCTCTCCTTTTCACTGTGTTACAACGATTCTGTTCTAATCTCAATATGCCACCCCACTTCCAGGTTTGACATCCAACCTCAAATGCCTTTTTCTGAGCAGTCAGTCATGACCACACCTCCTGTAGTCCTCTTGACTAAAATATGTGTTGTTACAATAGTCTCAGTCCTAGGAGGCAGCATTAAATCCTACTTTAAAGTCCCATAGTAATGACACACCACCAAGGTGTGTAACAAGTGTGCTGTTGTACTCTGCCCAAATGCTAGTGCTGGATAGTGTTGAGCAGAATATGCCATATTCGATTTCGCGATATATCTCGAATATATATTCGAATATTCGAGATATATTCGCTAAATTCGAATATTCGTGATATTTTATCGAAAGTAAATGATTGCGATTTTTCGCTATTGCGAATGCGAAAATAATTGCGATTTTTTGATAACTGCGGTAGGAGCACTCTGATTGGCTCAGAATATTCGTGATATTTTATCGAAATATCGCAACATGCGAATGCGATATTTATTGCGCAATTTCGAGAAATGCTGGAGGAGCGCTCTGATTGGCTCAGAATATTCGTGATATTTTATCGAAATATCGCAACATGCGAATGCGATATTTATTGCGCAATTTCGACAAATGCTGTAGGAGCACTCTGATTGGCTCAGAATATTCGTGATATTTTACAATACAAAATAATTGCGAATATTCGGCAAATGCGGAAGGAGCACTCTGATTGGCTCAGAATATTCTTGATATTTTACAATACAAAATAATTGCGAATATTCGGCAAATGCAGAAGGAGCACTCTGATTGGCTCAGAATATTCTTGATATTTTACAATACAAAATAATTGCGAATATTCGGCAAATGCAGAAGGAGCACTCTGATTGGCTCAGAATATTCTTGATATTTTACAATACAAAATAATTGCGAATATTCGGCAAATGCAGAAGGAGCACTCTGATTGGCTCAGAATATTCTTGATATTTTACAATAGAAAATAAAAAGTGTTTTGCATTGGTGGTGATTCTTTACTCTATCCATCTGTCACAGCCATTTGTCAATCAAACACCTTGAAGATTGAACACGTTCATGCTGCATGCTTTGGACTTTTTTTCACTTCACATATCAGACATTTTTATGAAAGATTATTTTTCTATTATTGGGACTATATTTCTTTATATATTTGTTTTACTGTGTATTTCACAAGTTATTTGCGCTTGCTTATTTTATAATTTGCCCACATGTCTTGTCACTAGACATATTTTTTATTCTTGTAGAGCGACTCCATTTTCTGTCTTGTATTAATTTATGTTGTATAACATTTTTGAGTTGCTGCTGTATTCTCCCCTTTTTTAAGGTATGCGCAATTTTTTCCTTCTTACAAAAAATAATAATATCAAACATACAAATATTCATAACATACACATACACAAAGCCCCCCCCTTTTGCATCAGAGACAATCAGAGTTCTCCTACCACAGTTATCGAAAATTCGCAATCATTTTCGCATTCGCAATAGCGAAAAATCGCAATTTTTTTTTTTTCAATTTGGCAACATAAAAGGATCGCCTCAGCTTAGCTACTCGGCCCAGGGTCTCTAATCATACCAGCAATGCTTTTAGACGTCGATAGGATGTGATTTGTTTTAAAAATCAAATTGAAAAAATGCGAATATTCGGAATTGCGAATATTCACCGCGAAATTCGAAATATAGCGCGATTTCTCGAATATGCTATATTCGAGTCGAATATTCGCAATGCGAATATTCGTGAGCAACACTAGTGCTGGATAGGAGACCATAAAGACTGTAGAGGTGTCAGAACCATTGACGTATCTCGGCATAGTGCCTACATATACTGTCAGAATGTTTATACTGAAATATAAAATATTATTGCATTTATGGAAATATGTAAATCTGTGCTTTGGGAGATATACAATTTTCCTACAATACAAGAAATCCAAAATGCTTTTATCTGTGCTATTTTGAAGACAAGTAACACAAATGAATATTTAAAATATATATATTTATTAACTTAAGATATAGTGCAAAATTAAAATCAGGTACAATTCATGATAAAACAAATAATTGATATACTTCTACAATCAGAGATGAATGATGGTTAAATGTTCAGATAATATTTATATTATATGACAAGGTATATCCCCGTGATTTCCACAGACTCTAGGTAAACAGCTTTTGTCTACATTATGTTATCTCTTCTCAATACAAACAGATCTCTTGCTTAATACTCCTTATATATGTGTACGGAACAATTGTCATGTTGTACACAGCTTGGCAAAACGGACAAGCTTATTTTTAAATTTATAGAGAATTTATTTTTACAGACATCACCCTAAAACCATTGTACAAGGGTTGTCATTTAGCTTTTTAAAGACAAACATAATTTGTGTATATCTCCTAATATTTGTAATATAATTATTTCATACTGTAGTTAAAAATAATATAATCCAAATTATTTTTGCCAAGTATAGTTAAATGGTTTTAGTTATGTGTATGGGAAAAACATCCAATTACCTAAATGGTAATAATCAAAATTATACATTACCAGTATTTAAGAGTTCTTTCTGTTTGAGAAGTAAAAGTCCTATGAGGGACCCTCTTCATCATGGCTACATGTTTGCGTTCAATCTCTCCTTCCAAAGATAGAGAGATAGCCTTCAGAGATAGAGTGAGAGCTCTTCCCAAGATTGATCAGAGCTCCTCTCCTGTCCTCTGCAATCACTTTTTATCTCCCCCAAAAAGTGGGTGTGTATTTCACTATTACGTGACTGACGATGTCACATGACAATATGTTTTGATGGGAGGCCATAGCAACCAAGGATGTGGCCATCTTGAACAATGCCAATATTAGCCTGTAGGGACAGTGTTGTATAAGGAATAATTCCTAATGATAGGTCGTCCAGGGTCAGTAATTGTGACGAGATCCTTTCTCGCCCGGTTCTGCTCTCCCGACACTCCCCTGCTACCAGTGAGTCAGCTTTCAGATTGCAGCGTCTGATGGTCCAGTCATCCAAGGTTCCGGGGTCCGAACTACAGCTATGTGCCATTCAGATCCATTAAGAACAAACACCAGGCAGGCTGTATGTAAGTTCAAGCAGGACTCTTTATTTTCAAATACACAGCACACTTTTATACAGAATTTGGAACATCCCACTCCCAACAACCGCTTTCCTATTGGTTAATTGTAAAGTATCCAGTCTTCACTCAAGTCCTCCTTGACCATGCAAATGAGGACTTGAAATAGTCAACAGGGATTGGTCCAATAGCTTGGATAGAAAGACTTGTGTATTGAGACAGAAGCCCCAGGGGGTAATCAATGTACACAAAAACCCGGTCTACTTAATTACTACCTCTGAGAGGTTACATTGCTTTAGACAATAGAATGCTAATTCAATGCTCCTGACAGGAGGCTTCTGACCTTTAGAACAGTACAAAGGCACTTAGCATAAACACTTACATCTTCAGACGGGCTGTCTCCGACAGAAGACACCCACACCTGATAATCACAAAGGCTTTAAACAGGCTTATCACATAATGGAAATGTCTCAATATAGCTCAGTAACCACTCCATTACTCCAAGGTCCATGACATTACTTCCCCTGGGAAACAGTCCAACAGCCGCAGTGGGACCCAAACGGGTCAACTCGAGGATGTTGGAAAAGTAGTCTTAAGGTTCCAGGACTGTCCGCTGGGATGACCCATCTGCCTTCCTGTTTTGAGGTCCTGGCCCATAATCGGATGGCAAGAGGCTCACATTCAGTCCTCTCCAAAAGCCCCTGTCCCGGCTAGGTCTGTCACACATCTCCCCCTTTGGCAGGAGACTAACACTGGGAGAGACCCCAATTCCGGTACCCACCCAGTACCCCAGATAACTTGTCCCAAACAGAGCATTACTCACCCAGCCAATCTCTGCCTCTCTCAGAGAACACGCCTGCCGCTGGGGAGAGGCCTGGACTGGCCCTTCTCCCTGGAGTCCTTTCAGCCGCTGGAGAGAAGACAGGGTGGCTGGGCTCAGTTCATCATGCCGTTGGGAATCTGGGCCAACTGGCCACCATTCCTGGGGTATACCAGTGGAGACTGCAGTCCCATCCACTGATATCCGCTCAAGCTGTAGTGGTGTGCAGCAGCCAGTAGCATCCTGCCCTGCTGCCACTGATTCAGCTGGGAGTAACAGCTTCACTACCTCAGCTTGTTGCTGGGGAGGGGGGCCAACCGCCCCGGCTCCCTGGAACTCCACAGTTGGTCCCGGTGCTGGGCAGAGATGGCTAGCATTCTGCCCTGTTGCCAGCACTTCTGCTGGGGGTGCATAATCCATAACATCCTCTGAACAGTCCATACATTCTGTAATCTGTGGCTGGGGAGTGATCGCCATCTTCTCACCCTGAGCCTCCGGAACTGCCACAGGGGTGGGGCAGAGGTCTTGATCCCTCTGTCCGGTGACCAGTGCTTCAGCTGGGGAAGTTCCTTGTAACTCCACAAATACTGTCCTTGGTGCTGGGCAGAGCACAGTGAAGTTTGGCCCTGATACCAGCTCTTCTGCTGGAGGCTCCCCAGGTTGTTCTTCCTCAGCAGAAAAGTCTATCAAATCCCCTGTCTCTACAACTGGTGCCTGGGGATAGAGGTTCACCATCTCCTGTCCATGAAACCCAGAAGATGCTATAGTTACTGAGCAGAGGTTAGCCGAGCTCAGCCCTGCAGTCAGCACTTCAGCTTTGGGAATGACAAGCTCCCGATTTTCCACTGCTGATTCATCAGCCAGGATTTCATCACTGTCAGCTGATATTTCCTCATAGTCCCAGGTAAAGGGAGCCCCACCCTGCTGCTGAGCGGAGTCTAGCAGCTGTTTGTAGGCGATTTCCAGCTCATGTTGCCGCTCTCGTTCTCTCTGTTGCCGCTCTCGTGCTCTCTGTTGCCACTCTCGTTCTCTCTGTTCCTGCAGCTGGAGGTCTCTAATGGTATTCTGTATGGTCGTCTCCGATGGGTTAGCACCATATAATGCCAACCGTTGTTGAACTCGCTGCTGGAACAAGTCTTCAACTGAACGGGGTCCTGCATCACCATCCCTCTGATCCATCTCGGCTAGCGCAATGATCAGGGTGGCCTTGTTCTTCCCACCGGTCCCTCCACGGCTCTCAAGCAAGTCTTTTAGCATGGTTCTCCTCCAGGCTGCATAGCTGGTCATTCATGGTGGTGGTTTGGAGTTGTCCCAGTAACTGGAGAGCAAATCCCACCGCTGCCAACCAATGTGACGAGATCCTTTCTCGCCCGGTTCTGCTCTCCCGACACTCCCCTGCTACCAGTGAGTCAGCTTTCAGATTGCAGCGTCTGATGGTCCAGTCATCCAAGGTTCCGGGGTCCGAACTACAGCTATGTGCCATTCAGATCCATTAAGAACAAACACCAGGCAGGCTGTATGTAAGTTCAAGCAGGACTCTTTATTTTCAAATACACAGCACACTTTTATACAGAATTTGGAACATCCCACTCCCAACAACCGCTTTCCTATTGGTCAATTGTAAAGTATCCAGTCTTCACTCAAGTCCTCCTTGACCATGCAAATGAGGACTTGAAATAGTCAACAGGGATTGGTCCAATAGCTTGGATAGAAAGACTTGTGTATTGAGACAGAAGCCCCAGGGGGTAATCAATGTACACAAAAACCCGGTCTACTTAATTACTACCTCTGAGAGGTTACATTGCTTTAGACAATAGAATGCTAATTCAATGCTCCTGACAGGAGGCTTCTGACCTTTAGAACAGTACAAAGGCACTTAGCATAAACACTTACATCTTCAGACGGGCTGTCTCCGACAGAAGACACCCACACCTGATAATCACAAAGGCTTTAAACAGGCTTATCACATAATGGAAATGTCTCAATATAGCTCAGTAACCACTCCATTACTCCAAGGTCCATGACAGTAATAATTTATGATCCCCTTTGACCTCTGGCTTGGTAGAACACCATATTTTGTTTTATATGTCAAACAATTGTCAGACATCCTGGCATTTCTCAGTTTATGATTGAGATAAGGTTTATGATCAACACTAATGGTTTGGGAAGTTCCTTTGAACTAATACTGGAATTTAAGCTAAGCAGTCTCTAATACTTTTAAGCTATTAAAGGATCTTATACTTGGGACCCTAGTAACGTCTATGTATTAAACGGGTTTATATATGGATATATAATTAGTACATAGATATACTGTGAAGGTATTACAAAGAAACAATTAAGGGGCCAGATTCACAAAGGTTAGCGGATCTTTAGATCCGTGTAACCTATGTGAATTAAGATCCGCCCTCGCAAGTTTGTGAGGAAAGTGTCAAATTCACAACACACTTACCTCCAAACTTGCGACGGCGGATCCTAACTCCCCCAGCGGAATTCAAATTCCGCGGCTAGGGGAGTGTCATATTTAAATCAGGCGCGCTCCCGCGCCGATTTAAATACGCATGCGTCGTCCGGGGAATTTCCCGGCGTGCATTGCTCCCACTGACGTCAATAGGACGTCAGTGGTTGCGACGTGAGCGGGACTTGCGACGCGCGTGTTCGTGAATCGGCGTACGCAAACGACGTAGGAAATTTCAAAATCGACGCGGGAACGACGGCCATACTTAACAATACATACCCCTGCTTTTAGAAAGGGTAAGTATACGACGGAAAACCGCTACGGAAACGACGTAAGAACACAGCGTCGGGTCCGCGTACGTTCGTGAATTTCGCGTATCTCGCTGATTTACATATTATTCAGTGTAAATCAGCGGGAACGCCCCCGGCGCCATTTTTAAATAAAAAAAAAGATCCGACAGTGTAACACAGTGTGACACTGTCGGATCTCAGCCCTATCTATGCGTAACTGATTCTATGAATCAGGTGCATAGATAGGACCAGAAAAAATCCGAGATACGATGGTGTATCTGAGATACTCCATCGTATCTCTTTTGTGAATCTGGCCCTAGATGTGTATATATATATATATATATATATATATATATATATATATATACACAGGGCCAGATTCTCATACATTCGCGCTGCTCCTGGGCAGCGTAATATATGAGATCTACGTTACACCGGCGCAGGTCTACAGGTTTACATCCTGATTCTCAGAACACTTACCTGTAAACTTGCGGCGGTGTAGCGTTAGATTGCTCGTCGCAAGCCCGCCCAATTCAAATGGGGCGGGCACCATTTAAATTAGGCGCGCTCCCGCGCCGAGCGTACTGCGCATGCTCCGTCGGGTAAATTACCCAACGTGCATTGCGCTAAATGACGTCGCCCCGACGTCATTTGCCTAGATGTATACGTAAATGGCGTCCAGCGCCATTCACGGACGTCTTACGCAAACGACGTAATTTTTATTGAATTCGACGCGGGAACGACGGCCATCGTTAACATTGGTTGCGCCTGCTAATTAGCAGGGGCAACCTTACGCGTCGGGTACGCTACGCAAACGACGTTAATTCGCTGCGTCGACCTCGCGTATGTTCGGGAATCGCCGTACTTACCTCATTTGCATAGACGACGGGGAAAAGCGACGATGCGACACCTAGCGACGGGAAAAAAAAATACTTTTAAGATCTGACAGCGTAACAGCCTTACGCTTGTCAGATCTAATGGGTACCTATGCGCAACTGATTCTGAGAATCAGTTGCATAGATACCCGGGGCCAGATGAGGTGTTACGACGGCGCTAATGGTGTTGCGCCGTCTTAACGCCTTTGAGAATCTGGCCCAAGGTCTCTGTCTTCCTTACAAGCAGAATTGTGATCTGCCTTGTTTATATAGGCAGACCGCCGTTCTGAATCTCACTTAAAACGATCGCTGGGTTTCTGGAAGACATCGGATCCGCCGGGCCTGCTGATTGGCTCCCGCTATGTCAAATCACAGTGGGAGCGGGGCTCCGTCAGCGCGTGCCCCAGAGTCATAGAAAAAAATCATGTACAGGTACACAATATTTTTGTTTAGGGGTCGCCCTGTCGCACTATATGTACGTGGGGCGGTCTTTAAGCGGTTAAGTGTCATTGACTAATTGGGGTTGATTTACTAAAGATGTAGAGCACATTCACCAATTAAAATGTTCATGTCATGGTTGGATTATGGTCCACTTCACTCTTTCTTTCATACGCTAGGCAACATTCTGTTCCGTTTTCAGTTTCCCTGAGAATGACTGAGTAGTCAAAGTAAGCTCAACTATACTTTTCCAGGGCGCATTCCCATTTTTAAGTTCAAAATCTATGCCAATTTGGTAAATGAGCCATAGAACTAGTAGAGCAAGAAATAATAGCAAGGATAAGGATGCAGATAGAAATTATGTTATTTATTACAGCTCCCACATTTCTATCCTGACAGGTTGCCTTTAAAGGAATGTGACATCAAGAAAAACTGCTTTTGAACATGCAGCAATTCTTTAATTAGCCAGAGTAAAATGTTTCTGCCAAGTTTTGTGATTAATGTAACTATGTTCTAATAAATTCATTATGGTTAGCGTTGAGCGAACCCGAACTGCTTCACTTATGTGAGGGAAAGGTTGCTGAATCATAGGGAGAGTTTTAGGTGTATGTTGCTCCAGAAATATCAACAAGCACTCTATTCCTGTGACATCTGCTGTGCTTCATATAGTTTAGGAATTTTGTTCAACTATAGGGGCAGTTTGCAATCTATAGGTGACTCTGAATATTTCAACAGCAGTACACCTGCCACACCACCTGTGCACCTGTGATATACTGTGTTTCTGTCAAGTACATAGTCAGGGAGAGTTTGCTGAAATATTTTTTCTATGGTGGCAGTCAGCACTCTATAGGTGACTGAGTATTTCAACAGCACTACACCTGCCACACCACCTGTGCACCTGTGATATACTGTGTTTCTGTCAAGTACATAGTCAGGGAGAGTTTGCTGAAATATTTTGTGCCCATTGCCTTGAATTTTGCATTTACTACTGTATTACAAAACCAATTGATGTCATATTAGTTGCATATGGTTTTTTATGAAGTCCTTGTAGGATTTCATTCTGAATACAATTACAAATGTACACTAAATTCCCTAAAATCCTTTACAGCATTGGGGGGTTCAATAATTTTGAACAAAACTGTATGGACCTCGTCCTCAAAGGTCAAAAATCATTATATTTTTTATTTTATTTTTTTATGTTATTTTAAGTTATTTCCCTATCCACATTTATTTCCAGAGTACTTGCCATGCTCTTCCCGACATTTTGCTGCCATTTGCAGCCCTCCAGCCCTTTCCCTTAGTTTTTTAGAGACTTTTTTGTAGTCAAAAGTCTGGGTCCCCATTGACTTCAATAGTGTTCGGGTCAAAGTCCGGGTTCGGGTTCGGTCCCGAACCCGAACTTTTTTTTCAAAGTCCGGGTTCGGGTCCGAACCCGAACATCCAGGTGTCCGCTCAACTCTAATTATGGTGTAATATTTACACATATTTTCTGCTTTTCTGCAGTAAGAGCCGGTTCACACTGGGGCGACTCGTCAGGCGACTCAGCCGCCTGACAAGTCGCGTCCCATTCTATTCACCAGAACCATTCTAATAGGAGCGACGCAAGTCGCTCCGACTTAGAAAAAGGTTCTTGTACGACTTTGGGGCGACTCGGGGGGATTTGCATTGACTTCTATACAGAAGTCATTTTGCTAATCGCCTCTGAAGTCGTCTTTAGGACGACTTGCCAAGTCGCCCCCAAAGTCGTGCCGCCCCAGTGTGAACCGGCTCTAACTCCTGACTCTATGCAGATTTGTTAATATAGCTTGAAGTTTAAATATTCTGTTGTACAATAATGTAACCTTACTTCACACACAAAATATTTGCTTTGACTGTACTTACTTACCGATACCTATTTTATTTGTTAGTGTTAGTGTTAGTGAGGTTGGTTTACAAACATAGTTGAGAATAATAAAACAATAAATTGTGTGAATTTTTATGTTATTTTAAGTTATTTCCCTATCCACATTTATTTCCAGAGTACTTGCCATGCTCTTCCCGACATTTTGCTGCCATTTGCAGCCCTCCAGCCCTTTCCCTTAGTTTTTTAGAGACTTTTTTGTAGTCAAAAGTCTGGGTCCCCATTGACTTCAATAGTGTTCGGGTCAAAGTCCGGGTTCGGGTTCGGTCCCGAACCCGAACTTTTTTTTCAAAGTCCGGGTTCGGGTCCGAACCCGAACATCCAGGTGTCCGCTCAACTCTAATTATGGTGTAATATTTACACATATTTTCTGCTTTTCTGCAGTAAGAGCCGGTTCACACTGGGGCAACTCGTCAGGCGACTCAGCCGCCTGACAAGTCGCGTCCCATTCTATTCACCAGAACCATTCTAATAGGAGCGACGCAAGTCGCTCCGACTTAGAAAAAGGTTCTTGTACGACTTTGGGGCGACTCGGGGGGATTTGCATTGACTTCTATACAGAAGTCATTTTGCTAATCGCCTCTGAAGTCGTCTTTAGGACGACTTGCCAAGTCGCCCCCAAAGTCGTGCCGCCCCAGTGTGAACCGGCTCTAACTCCTGACTCTATGCAGATTTGTTAATATAGCTTGAAGTTTAAATATTCTGTTGTACAATAATGTAACCTTACTTCACACACAAAATATTTGCTTTGACTGTACTTACTTACCGATACCTATTTTATTTGTTAGTGTTAGTGTTAGTGAGGTTGGTTTACAAACATAGTTGAGAATAATAAAACAATAAATTGTGTGAATTTTCACAAAAATATTCCACTTGTGCAGAGTAAATACCTGTTTCCTTACTTAATTTGCACATGAATGGATAATTAAAGTGAATATTCACACAATTTATTGGGTGAAGATTCCTAACTCTTTTAAAAACTTTGGCCACTGGTCTCTTTAGAATTAAAGCTTAAACAATCCTCCTCAACCTAGATTTAGGCTGTCTGATCAATAAAATTTACCAATATCTATGCAGTGTTTTGACCTACCTGATTCAGTATGAATTAAACAGATTCTTGTGGTAGTTTATTATAATAAATAAACATTATAAATGTTTGCTGATATAGCATTTCAAATGAAAAAGAAATCCGTAATGCCTGGACAAGTCACTTCATGATCCTCACCTTATTTTAATTGTCTAGTACACTTGGTACCCTTTTTCTTCACCTGCTCTATAGTAGAGAGAATTGGGCTTACAGGGAGACATTCTTGCATGTAAATGAGCAATTACAACTGCCAAAGGTTCTTATTATCACCTCCAAAAAATCTGAAGATGCCTCGACTTTTCATGCATTTATGGTCATCCTAATGCTTTGAATATATTTAATTTTTAAAAATATATTCATATGGTTTCTTTACAGTTAAAGTAATGCAAAAAACATGACTGGTATTTGCAGGATTATAAAAACAAAACTACCGTACAGTATATACTCGAGTATAAGCCAAGTTTTTCAGAATTTTTTTTTTGTGCTGAAAATGCCCCCCTCGGTTTATACTCATCTTAGTCATCTTTTTGCGCCTGATCTCCGGGGCTTTTGGGGACCTGGTACTGGCTGGCTGTAGGTCCCCTGGACCCTAAACATGGCACACATGTAGCCCCATTTCTTCTCTACAAGTGTGCAAAGCTTGTTGTCTGGGGGACCTACAGCTGGGAGCACCAATTTTTCAAAGCTGGGAACCCCTTCCACAGACTCCCATGTTAAACGTGAGTCTAGTCATGGACACAGTGAGGCATGGACACAGTGAGGCATGGGCACAGTGAGACATGGACACAGTGAGGCATGAACACAGCGAGGCATGGACACAGTGAGGCATGGACACAGTGAGGCATGGGCACAGTGAGGCATGGACACAGTGAGGCAAGCATATGGACACAGTGAGGCAAAGTGAGGCACAGTGAGGCATGCAGGTGGACACCCTAGGCTTATACTTGAGTCAATACGTTTTCCCATTTTCTTGTGGTAAAATTAGGTGCCTCGGCTTATATTCGGGTCTCCTTATACTCAAGTATATACGGTACCTTTGACCATTGCTTTATTGTTGTTTCTCACAATTCCAGTCCTGGATATTATTATGCTGAAGAAACAATGTCCCTGAAGTATTAAAAAAATGCCTTGTAATATTCTGCTTCCAAATAATCTGCAGTTAAAATCGAGTTATCAACCAGGCAGTTTGATATGTACTTGGCCTTATATTTAGCTTAATAAACAAAGCTAAACTTTCTCAACTTAAATGATGATATGATTACTTTGTTAAATTATGTTCAAGGTAATTTATAGGAAGTTTCTGGGAATCTTTATTCTCAGGGTAAATGCAGATTAATTTCAGATATACCATGGGGATTAATAGAAAACAAGATGAAATCTGTAACACAGGAAATGTTTCTCAATTTTAAGATTTGTAATGGGAAGTATGCTCTATTAATAAGATATTTGGGTACTGAGTGTTCATAAAATAAAGATTTTACTACTTCTCAGTATTGTATATGTTCATTAATCAGCTGGGAACCTAAGAAACACTTGTCAGTGGGAACTCTAATATAGTGGGTAAGGTTAAAAAAAATATTTAATTTTGGATAGAGCGGGGGGGGGGGGGGGTGTATCCCTTGTCATATTGTTCCGCCATCTTTGTCCCATTGCAGAGATTGCCCTTTACTTCCTGTCTCATAGACAAACAGGAAGTCAGAGGAAATTAAGGAATCCCTTGGGGACCCCAGATCACTCAAACTAGTGTCACCATTGAAAGGTTTTCCCTCTATTACTTTTCTGGGGAAACTCGAAATCTGGCATTTTCTCTTATGCCGCGTACACACGATCGGTTCGTCTGATGAAAACGGTCTGATGGACCGTTTTCATCAGACGAACCGATCGTGTGTGGGCCCCATTGTTTTTTTATCCATCGGTGAGAAAACTAGGAACTTGTTTTAAAATTATCTGATGGTTAGAAAACTGATAGAAATAAACGATCATCTGTGGGCACTTCCATCGGTTAAAAATCCACGCATACTCAGAAACAAGTCGACTCATGCTCGGAAGCATTGAACTTCATTTTTCTCAGCACGTCATTTTACGTCACCGCGTTCTGACACGATCGTTTTTTTTAACTGATGGTGTGTAGGCAAGACTGATGAAAATCAGCTTCATCGGATATCTGATGAAAAAATCCATCAAACCGTTTTCATCGTTTTCATGAACCGATCGTGTGTACAGGGCATAACTTTCACTTTCAATGATAATGGTAAACTGTACAAATAGATAGGATGAATCTCCCTAATGGGGGCACAGATAGCAATCAAATCTGACAGGTGTTATAATCCCCCTCCACTCTATCCAATCCTAAAAAATAAAAATAAATGTTTTGCTTTTAGTTATACTTTAAAGCTCTTCTTAGACCAACTTCACTGAGTGGCCACGTATCCTCTTGAGTGACCTGAGACTGAAATTTTTTCTATGAGGAATCTAGAATCACTATTTAGATATTTATGTATTGCGATCATATCCCCTCTTAATCGCCTCTTCTCTAGGGAAAATAAACGTAATGTATGGAGACTTTCCTCATAACCGAGGTCCTCCAGCCCCCTTATTAACTTTGTTGTCCTTGTTTGGACTCTTTCCAGTTCTAGCACATCCTTCCTGGGGACTGTAGATGTTGACCAGAACTGGACGACGTACTCAAGATGTGGCCATACCAGAGTTTTGTAATGCACACTATCTGCTGGCCTTGCTTGTTTTAGCTTGGCATTGCATGTTATTGCTGAGTCTTTCATCAACTAGGAACCCCAGATCCTTTTCCATCCCTGATTTCCTCAGAGTTTCTACCCAAGCATGTAGTTTGCATTCATATTTTTATCCCCCAAGTGCATTACTTACCCTTTATCTATATTACGCCTCATTTGCTATGTAGTTGTCCACCTCTCTAATTTGTTGAAGACTCCTTGTAAAGTATTAATATCATGTTGTGAAGTTGTTACCCTGCTTAGCTTTTTATCATCCGCGAATATGGAGACAGAACTAATTATACCAACCACTATATTGTTTACGAACAAGTTAAAAAAAATTGGTCCCAGGGCAGAGCCCTGGGGCACCACACTTACAACTCCAGACCATTCCAAAGATACTCTATTTATCACAACCCTTTGGATGTGCCCCTGTAATCAGTTTTCTCTCCAGCTACAGTACATACTCTATCTTCAATGCCAATAGACCTCAGTTTGTAAATAAGCATTTATGGGTGTCGTGTCAAATGCTTTGGCGAAATATAGATACACTACATCAACAGGCCTCCTTTTATCCAGGTTGCAGCTCACTTTCTCATAGAACAGGTTGCTCTGGCAAGAACAATCTTTCATAAACACATGCTGGTCAGATTTGCACATCTCCACGTAGAGCTACAGATGTGAATGAGGGCTTGTTTTAAATAGATTTTATCATCATTTTTTAATATTTAAATACTTATGTGTCAATAGTCTGGATCCATTTAAGAATGCAATTGGCTTCACATAGCTCCTGAGGGTTTATGAAAGCCCCCTTCAATTAACTTTTTCTGTCAAAGAAAAAGATCACTCCTTATCCTTACTGATTTATGGCTTTTTCTTCAAAGACAGTAAAAAAGTAAAGTAAAACTTTTAAAGCAAAAGCAGGTAAATAACAATAAAATACAGTAAAGTCAAAAGCCGAAAATCACTCTGCTCATCTCTAATTGAATTAATGGCATTTTTTGCCTAGACAATTATTGTAAAGTGTATACCAATTAATTTGAAAATAAAGAAATTGCATTAGCAGTAGCAGGAGTTTCTAACTTTAATTTCTATCATTATTACTTAATGCCATAATTGAGTAATGCAGGATTAATGATAAGACTAAATCATGCTTGTGCTTTGCCAAAGTAATACATGATTTTAACACATATGTTTTTGATATAATCATGCTCAAAGGGGACCCATCACATATACACATTTAACGACTTCCCGCCCGGTCAATAGTCAATTGACGTCTGGGAAGTGGTTGTGAAATCCTGACTGGACGTCTATTGACGTCCTGCAGGATTACATGCGGGCGTGCGCCCGTGGGGGCACGCAGAGCGGCGATTGGTGATGTGGGGTGTCAGTCTGACACCCTGCATCTCCAATCTCAGTAAAGAGCCTCCGGTGGAGGCTCTTTACCACGTGATCAGCCGCGTCCAACCACAGCTGATCACTATGTAAACAGGAAGAGCCATTGATCGGCTCTTCCTCACTCGCGACTGACAGACGCGAGTAGAGGAGAGCTGATCGGCGGCTCTCCTGACAGGGGGGGTTTGCGCTGATTGTTTATCAGCGCAGCCCCCCCTCGGATGCCAACACTGGACCACCAGGGAGTGCCCCCCGGTGCTCAATAGAGCAAAAATAGGCAAAACAATCACATTTTTTTAACACAATCGATGCCAATCAGTGCCCACAAATGGGCACTGACTGGCAACATGGGCACTGACTGAAATGATGCCCAGCAATGCCATCAGTGCCACCCCTCAGTGTCCATGAGTGCCACCTCTTAGTGCCCATCTATACCCAGTGCCCACCTATCAGTGCCCATCTGTGCCACCCATAAGTATCCATCAGTGCCACCCATAAGTGCCACCCATGAGTGCCCATCAGTGCAGCCAAAGAGTGCCCATCAGTGCCGCCTATGAGTGCCCATCAGTGCCGCCTATGAGTGCCCATCAGTGCCGCATACCAGCGCCGCCTAGCAGTGCCCATCAGTGCCGCTTATCAGTGCCCATAAGTGCCACCTCATCGGTGCCCATCAGTGCCGCCATATCAGTGCCCATAATTGAAGAAGAAAACTTACTTATTTACAAAAAAATATCAGAAAAAAAATAAAAACAATTTTTTTTCCAAAATTCCGGTCTTTTTTTAGTTGTTGCGCAAAAGATAAAAATCACAGAGGTGATCAAATGCCACCAAAAGAAAGCTCTATTTGTGGGAACAAAATGATAAAAATTTCATTTGGGTACAGTGTAGCATGACAGCGCAATTGTCATTCAAATTGCGACAGTGCTGAAAGCTGAAAATTGGCTTGGGCAGGAAGGTGCATAAGTGCCTGGTATGGAAGTGGTTAAATATAAAAAATTATAATATGATGTAATTCACCAGAGTGTAGTTCTTAAGCCCTGTACACACAATCGGTTTGTCTGATGAAAACAGACCGATGGACCATTTTTATCGGACAAACCGATTGTATGTGGGCCCCATCGGTTTGTTTTTCATTGAAGAGAAAAAATAGAACATGTTTTAAAATGTTCCTATGGATAAAAAAACAATAGAAAAAAACGATCGTCTGTGTGGAAGTCCATCAGTCAAAAATCCACGCATGCTCAGAATCAAGTCGACGCATGCTCGGAAGCATTGAACTTAATTTTTCTCAGCACGTTGTAGTGTTTTACGTCACTGCGTTGGACATGGTCGGATTTTTGACCGATGGTGTGTAGGCAAGACTGATGAAAGTCAGCTTCATCGGATATCCGACGAAAAAATCCCACAGATTAGATTCCATCAGATATCCGATCGTGTGTACAAGGCTTTAGTGTTTTCATGTTTTATCGTTAGATCCTGCATCTGGTTGTCCTGCTAGCTTACCATTGCTGGTGTCCTGATCTTCTCAGTGCTCCTGGATGTATGCTTCAATAAATAAGCTTATATGAGATTACTGAATGTCTGCTGATAATGGCAAATAATTGTGGCCAATAAATATACAGGGAAAAACTGTCTATTTGCCTCTGTTGCCTCTAGGCGCAGGCCAACTGTGTCTACTGGTAAATTCAGTCCTGATCGTGGATATACTTTAATACTAGGATATTTATTCGACAATATTGTCAGGACATTTAATTGGCCAATTCATTGTTTATGAAGTCGGTTCACAACTGAAAAACTTACAGTTAGACCTAATTTGTAAATCTGCTTATTTTTTAGCCAAGATTATATTTGGCAACACAAAAATCTTGTAAGAATTCATAGCATTTAATTTCAGCTGCAAACTATTTAGGAAGTATATGAATCACATTTTAGTTTTCCATTCTTGGACACGTGTGTCTTTTAAAAATATTATTACACCCTTGAGAACATTTTTATGTCATCTTTCTCATGATAAACGTCCAGAATATTAGGTTACTTGGTAAAAATAGGACAAATCTTATTCAGAAATCGTGCTAGTGCCAATATAGTGTCTAAAATAGTTTGTGGAGAGCAGCAACTTAGTCATGTGATATCACCATAGTAATTGCACGTACAAAAAGACAAAGCCGCGCTTGTGCAATATGCAAATTGGTTAAATAAACATACAGTGAAACATAACACTAGAATGTTATATAACATCCATGTGAATAAGTGAAGAATTAATAAAGAAATTTTCTTTAAAATGCATTGAAAGAGATCCAACACCAACAATGATAAAGACTCATGGGCTAGTACAGAGGTATTGAATAAGGAGACCAAACAACAATTTGATACAACATTTTTATTTATCTTTGGTAAAATTGGCCACGGTGTCATCCATAAAATGTGGGGGCGGGGTTACAAAAATTTCTCAATAAATAAATTAAATTACAAAAGGCCAAATTGGCTAAACTTAAAACTTTAAAATCAGATTAATTGCTGTCCATCCAGCAAAAGCTGGACGACTACTCCCCCATACGGACGACCCCATGACTTATTATGACAACTGACAGGGAAGGGTGGGCGGGCGGGCGATGCTGCTCGTCAGGAGACGTGACTGAGCAAATCGCCTCAGCCTCTCCCTTATATAGGCTCGTCCAGCGCGGGCTTCACCTCACGCGAACGGACCTATCAGAGAAGGGGGCTGCCGCGATCAACCAATCAGAGGCTGTTACTACCCCAGATCACGGCAGCCCACTTCTCCCTCTGCTCTATCCCATGCAGGCTCAGCATATTGCCGTAGCCTCACATGGGCTAGTACAGAGGTATTGAATAAGGAGACCAAACAACAATTTGATACAACATTTTTATTTATCTTTGGTAAAATTGGCCACGGTGTCATCCATAAAATGTGGGGGCGGGGTTACAAAAATTTCTCAATAAATAAATTAAATTACAAAAGGCCAAATTGGCTAAACTTAAAACTTTAAAATCAGATTAATTTCTGTCCATCCAGCAAAAGCTGGACGACTACTCCCCACCGGCCGGGGCCAACCGCGAAGCTGTTGGCCGAGGCCCCCCCACCACCGTGGCTGATTCGATCATAGACTGGATACCCATATTAAAAATGTCCAGGCCAATGCCTGACAGATGAACTTGGTCAACCCGAAACAACCCAGGCAAAAAACCCTCTAACTCGGAATGACGAAAGGAAGAGCCACCAATTGAGGGCATAAAACTATGGATTGTCCTATTTAAACGTCTGCGGATCCTATCCACGTAAAAAAGGGTGCCCTGCGGCGACCATAACAGTCTCGGAACCATCTCAGAATATACCAACACTGAACCCGGGAACATTTGAGTTATGGAATATAGATCCCTTTTCATCTCACATAACAAGTCCCATGTGTTGAATTTACCCAAGTCATTAGCCCCCGCGTGGATAACTATCACTTGGGGTTGAGGCCAGACAGAAGACAAATAAACTAGGTGGTCTTTTACATTGCGCCACCGCATACCTCTAACACCTGACCATAAAATTAAAAATAACTCAGGATCAAGCCCCAGGTTAGCAGAGTATGATCTGGATCCGGAGTGCTTGTAAGCCCAGAACACGTAGGAGTGACCTATTACCCAAGCGATATTTCTGGATAAATCTGAAAGAAAATCATAAAGTTAGAAGACTGGGACGAACATATAACTTATATCTATTGCTGCCCACCTACCCACTTTTTTAACCTTACTTTCCGAAAAACCTATGGCATCAGCTGTGGTGGCCGCGCCAATTCGGAAAGAATGGGAAGAAAATTGGTACCCAGATAAATTCAAGCGCTTCAAACAGGAGGCCAGAACAGATGAGAACTGGTACCTTGTCAATGAGGACAAGTCTTCATGAATGAAAAAAGAATCGCTACACAATGGTCTGACCAAAAGATAGTTACGAACATGAAACACAGGACAGATAGCCTCATTAGGAGAACTGGATAAAGAAAACCACTGGCCAACCTGAGAGGACTTGGATCTGGACAAAAACAGTCGAATAGAACCAGCGTCAAACTGAACATGAGAAAAACGTAGAAATGAAAAGGAGTTTTTGTTTGCTGCTGTAAACTCACCTAAACCGTAGGGCTCCAAAGAATGCGATAGAAAAAGCAGCCTTGAAAAGAAAAGACTCAAAACTGGATGAGCAGACATCTTGAAGGATCCGAAGAAGATCGATCAAAATGGGGATAGATATGGGACGCCTATTATCCGAAGAGGGCCTAGACTTCTTGAGGCCCTTCAAAACTTGAGTGACCTGAAAGAAAGAAGTAAGAGCCGGAAGGCCTGCAAACTTAAGGAAAAAAGAAACTCCAGCCAAAATTTTACCTATGGAAGCCGGGGACAGATTAGATTGAATGAGAAAGGACAAAAAAGACAAAGCCACGTAAGAAGATACAGCTAGTGGATCCAAACCCAATGGTTGACAGAAAGAGCACCATTTGTGCCATGAAAGCCTATAATCCCTCCAGGTGTTTTCCGCTACTGAAGCCTTGAGATTCCGGAATATTATTCCCAAATTAAGCCCCAGAGGAAGTCTGGGCAAGGGGTGCCATGTTGATCCGCTGATGGCGCCAACTCTCGGAATCTCTTGAACTGTGAACGAGATAAAGAATCTGCTATGTTATTTTCTTTACCTGCAATATGCTCAGCTCTCAACCATATATTACAGTTCATACAATGTAGTACCAAGAAACGTAATAACCTTAGAACGGGTTCCGACTTAGAAGACAGAGTATTGATGGCGAAAAAGACACCTTTATTATCTGTATGAACTAAAATTCTACGATTCCTAAAGATGTCTTCCCACACAACCACTGACACTATCACTGGAAAGAGCTCTAACAGAACTAGATTTTGCAGAATCTCCTTCTGGAGCCAATCAGGGTGCCAGGACTGGGCGCACCAGCGCCCATCCAAGAAAGCCCCGAACCCAGCAGAGCCAGCTGCATCAGTGAAAAACTCCAACTGAGAGCTATTAATAAAGTCCCTTTGCCAGGCCGAGGAACCATTAAACTCATTTAAAAAAGCATCCCAAATTCTTAGATCATCCTTGATGCTTTTTGAAATCCGGAAATGAGCGTAAGGGTTCACCATACCTTTTATGGCTAACGAGAACCTGCGCGAAAAAACCCTCGCCATAGGGATGACTCTGGCCGCAAAAGCAAAAAGGCCCAGCAAAGACTGTGCCTCCTTTAAGCACACCTTCTTACTTACAAGAAAGGTTGCAATCATAGACTTCATTTTATGTATCTTCTGCTGTGGCAATCTGAACTCCATTCGTTCAGAATCCACCGTGATCCCCAAAAATTCAATAACTGTAGTGGGAAAAACTGTCTTCTCCTGGGCCAGGGGCACGCCAAAGTCATGACAAACCTCAAAGAAAACCTGTAAAGATTCCATACACACTGATGACCCCCGGGGACCTAAAAACAAGAAGTCATCTAGATAATGTAGGATAAGGCCTTGAGGGATAATGACTGACACGACCCAATGTAAGAAAGAGGAAAAAGCCTCGAAATAAAAGCATGACAGCGAAAACCCCATTGGCATGCATTTATCGAAATAATAGTGATTCAAAAATTGAAACCCCAATGAACTGAAGCCTTGTGGATGCACGGGAAGAAGGCGGAAAGCCGACTTAATATCAGCCTTTGCTAACACAGCCCCTTGCCCTGCTTGCCTCAAAAGACACAAAGCCTCATCAAATGAGGCGTAGCAGACTGGAGCCTCCACAGAGGCAACTTCGTCATTGAGTGACGAATGCGGTGGGTAAGATAGGTGGTGGATCAATCTGAACGCACCCTGTTCTTTTTTGGGTACGATGCCCAATGGGGACAACCGGAAATTAGCGAATGGCGGGTCATTAAAGGGGCCAGCAATCCTACCTTCAGACAATTCTTTGTAAATTTTCTCCAGAACTAAGTTAGAGTGCATGGACACAGACAATAGATTTTTAACTGGTGTACACCCTGAACCAGTAAAGGATGGCACTAAGAAACCATTAGAAAAACCTTCAGTTAGCAGAGCCGCCATCCTGTGGTCTGGATAACGCTCGAGCCATGGGCGCATTCTTGCCAGGCTCACCGGAGTCGGGGCCTTTCCCATGTGTGTCCTTGGGTCCTGAATGAGAGGAACTTGCGGCAGCTTTACGAAAACATCTGCTCGCCGCGTGAGAACCACCACAATAAGAACACTCATGTTTGTATTTACAATTTAATAAGAATTTACATTGACCCTCATTAAATGCAAAGCACACACCCTTCCTGACTGGACTCTGACCATTGGAAGAGGGACGAGGGGTGAACTGGGGCCTTGGTGGCAGCATAAGGTTTAACCATAAACCCACGTCCTTAGCCCCCCAATGCAGCGATGGGTGCACCGCTAGTTTTTGACGGAAATTCTCATCATATGAGAACCATGCGGAGCCGCCAAAGTGGCGAAAGGCCTCCGCAATAATATCCAGGTGTTGGAATAAACCTGAGCACTTCCCAGGGAAGCGTTCTCCCATAACTGCTGCATAGATACAGAATGCTTGCAGCCAGTTTTGAAATGTCTTAGGAACCGCTCTCCTCCTATCCTCCTCTGTTCTTTCGCTGGACTGTCTGTCAGACTTAGCCAAAAACTCCTTTGAAGATGGCAGAAGTGATAATATATCAAGATATTCACCCCTCCAAATTTTTTCTTTGACTGATTTAGACAGATGAAAACCCAGCGGAGATAAACTACAAGGGAGGGGTTCCTTAAAGGAAGACTCGCTGACCATAGCAGCAGAGGATCTGAGGGGTAAAGTATTATGAACAGAAGGACACCTCACATTCGATTTAACAGTAATATCTTTATCTAGCAGAGAGGGATGACCAGCCTCATGCCACACCACACCAACCTCCTCCATATCAATAGCATTATCGCTATTTCCAGCACCAGCCTCCTGTGCACTCTGACTTACTGTGCATGTCTGAGTACTCATACTCTCACCTGGTTGCACATACATATTTAAATTTTGTGAGGTAAAATCTGCACCATGACCATGTATCCCTTTAAACTGCTGCACAATGACAGATAAAGATTCAATCAGACTAGAAAATGCAGATAACTGGTTAACATTTCTGAAAACAACTTCAGGTAAAACATGCTCACCCAAGTCCCCAGGAGGGGGGAAAGAGGCAGCGCTGCTCCCTTGCTGGCAAGAAGCACCTCTTGTTGCAGCTCCCTCAGCTTGAGGAGCTAAATTATTAATCTTACATTTTTTCTTCCTCCCAGGCTGCTTCCTGGGGGCGCCCACACTCGTCTCTGGTACTGCAGCTGGGCTGACGGATGAAACAGAGCCACTCTCCTCTGACAGGCAACGCTTCAGCCACTCCTCACCTCCCCTGCTCTCCGCCTTCTCTAGGAGTCTACATAAGAGCTCCTCACGGCTGTCCTGTACAGCGCGCTTCATCCTGAGAGAGAGAGAGGGAGAGGCGGGCGATGCTGCTCGTCAGGAGACGTGACTGAGCAAATCGCCTCAGCCTCTCCCTTATATAGGCTCGTCCAGCGCGGGCTTCACCTCACGCGAACGGACCTATCAGAGAAGGGGGCTGCCGCGATCAACCAATCAGAGGCTGTTACTACCCCAGATCACGGCAGCCCACTTCTCCCTCTGCTCTATCCCATGCAGGCTCAGCATATTGCCGTAGCCTCACATTCTGTGAAAACCTCCACCTCCAATAATGGTGGGGGCGGGTGTGCTTACCAGATCCTATTGACCCTCTATCTTATGATAGATCAATCGAGTAGTGATCATAACCATTTATGGGGTATTGCAGGTAGAAATACAGTCCTATGGAACTGACCTCCAATGCATGTCTCCAGACCGGCCACGCCAGATACCATGGACCGAACATTCTGGGAGATTAGTCAAGATGATTTCACTATTGAGAAGTTTGATTGTTTTGAATGGATACTCCAAACGGCAGTAGTGTTTCAATTGTCTAGAGGACTTCAAGATTAATTTAAAACCAGATGTTGCCCCTTTGATACCAGAGGATTCGCTCAATCTCTAGCCACAAAAAACAGCTCGGATTCTCACTTGGCTGTGGTAATGCTGGTATACATGCTTGATCCAGACTATGGCAGGACACATTCACAGGGCTTTTTTCTGAGTCTTGCAGCTGAGCAATGCTTGGCTGAAGCTGTTACTATCTCCCGCTATGAGAAAACAATATGCATGACTTTGCTTAACCTGCTGGTTAAAATCAAATCTGCTGGGTGCCAATCTTGAAGTCCTCTAGACATGTGAAACGCTACTGTCATTTGGAGTATCCTTTCTTAACAATCAAACTGCCTGAATGTGACCTTATCTTGACCCCCAGGACATTTGGTCCATGGTATCTAGCGTGGCCAGTCTGGAGACAAGCAGTGGAGGTCAGGTTCCATAGAAGTGTATCTCTACCTGCAATACCCCATAGATGCTTATGATCACTGCTCGATTGACCTCTCTAGAAATGGAGGGTCAATAGGATCTAGTAAGTGCCCCTATTATTGGAGTGGAGGTTTTAACAGGACAATATACCTTGCTGGTGTCTCTTTAAAGGAGATATATGACATGAATTCTCAGACCAATATGAGTGAGCAGAGCAGGTGGTTTCCATTCAGACCCGCTGTCTATAAATGAGACCTTGGATGGAGTTAAAAGGAAGGAAACTAATGGAAAGGGTGTCCTACTCATTCACCTTCATGTGAAAATTTCAGCTAGAACTATTAAGCACCATGAACAATTAGCTATTTATGGAGGTAAGAACAAACAAGAGAACAAAAAGCAGTGTAACATCACCCGAAGCTTGAAGAAATCTATGGTGGCATGACAAGAAGGTTAAATGCATATGAATGCGCCGTTGGCTAATGAGAAACTTTCCAGTTACCTCACTGACTTGCAGATAAAAGTTCTCAACATCTAGAAACCCTGGTTCCCTACCCTGAATCTATCTAGCTTAAGTTACCTCTAATCAGGGTTTTTTTCAGCGGGAACACGGGGGAATGTATTTCCGGCACCTCTAGCACTGAATATATGTAATGGTAAGGGGTGCTGGGATATACTGGAGGGTCTACTGATGCTAGCTTCTAGAAGGGTTCTATAGTTGTGAGGGTCTGTTTTTGCTGGTGGGGGATCTATTGTTGAGGGAGGCGTCTATTGATGCTTGGGGGGAATCTGTTGAGGGAAGGGTTTGTTGTTGCTGTGATGCATCTACTGTTGATAGAGGGATCTATTGTTGCTGGCTGCTGAAGGGTCTATTGATGTTGGCTGCTAGGAGATATCTTTTTTGCTGGAGGGGGTCTGTTGTTGCTGAAGTGGGTTTATTGTTTTAGTGGGGGCTATTGTTGCTGGGGGATCTATTGTTGGTGTTGGGGTATGTAATTGCTGGAGATATCTATTTTACTGCTTTTCTTGTTAGAACTAACAAATTCCATACAAATTACTTGGCACCAAAAAAAAAGATACTTGGTTCTGTAGGGCCAGATTCACAAAAGAGATACGACGGCGTATCTCCTGAATCAGTTACGCATAGATAGCTCTAAGATCCGACAGGTGTAATTGACTTACACCGTCGGATCTTAGGATGCAATTCTAGGCCGGCCGCTAGGTGGCGATTCCATTGCAGTCGGCGTGGAATATGCAAATGACTAGTTACGGCGATTCACGAACGTACGCTTTACCCGTCCTTCTAAATTTACGTCATTTACGTCGAGATACGCCGCGTAAAACTAAGGCTGCCCTCTAGGTGGCCTAGCCAATGTTAAGTATGGCTGTCGTTCCCGTGTCGAAATTTAAAAATTCACGTTGTTTGCGTAAGTCGTCCGTGAATGGTGCTGGACGCCATTTACGTTAACGTCGAAACCAATGACGTCCTTGCGACGTCATTTAGCGCAATGCACGTCGGGTAATTTGACGGACGAAGCATGCGCAATACGTTCGGCGCGGGAACGTTCCTAATTTAAATGGTGCCCGCCCCATTTGAATTAGGTGGGCTTGCGCCGAGCGGATTTACGTTACACCGCCACAAGTTTACAGGTAAGTGCTTTGTGAATCAGGCACTTACGCTGTAAACCTGCGGCGGTGTAACGTAAATGGGATACGTTACGCCGCCGCAGCGTAACGTATTTGTCTGTGAATCTGGCCCGTAGTTTCTAAAAGGAGCGGACTGGGAGTTGGCTAAGGGTGGTACCAAGGATGTGCTGAAAGGTGGGTTGGGGCGGAGACAAGGGGTGACTCGAAAAAGGGGAGTACCTGCACCTATTCTCTGAGAAAAAAAGCCCTGCCTCTAATTATTCTACCTTGCCCTTTCTTCTTTTTCCCTCCCCCATACTAATTTCCTTAGCACCCCCTTTATCTCCCTCCTTTCCTCTCCTCCCATTCCTATCACAGGACTCTACTATTTGCAATAAAACTTGCATATGGATCATGGCTTGTGGGTCCTACATGATTTATTTTGTTTTCTGAGTACCTACATTAGCTTTTTAGCTGCTCTTCATACCATACTATTACCATACCCAGCACAGATGGTATTGTTGTTTTGTATCTCTTTGAAAATAAAACAAAAACGTTAAAACTGAAAAAACAGCATAATGCTACTGCAGACTAATATAAAATAAAATACAAATATTAATATGCTGTATACTAATATACACATTTTTTTTTATTTAGTTTTCACAGCAAAAAATAAAATATGTATGAAATAACTATAAATTCCATTTAAGGGAAGAAATTATAATGCAAAAATTGTAAATTTTTCCTAAAAGAATTACAGGATGACAATGTGATAAAAAAGGGGGTATCAGGGAAAAAAAATCAACGCGACTGAGCTTTAAGAACTCAATATTTAATGAGATATTGAAGTAAAAGACAAATTATTAATAGAAAGTGGCATGATTTGGTACATGATCTATATCTAGGTGAACTGTAGATGAAGTATCGAATGCAAATTTGTTAAAGCTAGATTACAGAACAGAAAGATTGTGCAGTTAAAGTAATTGTAAGGCTTTGTTTTTTATGTTTTATTTAAATAACAAACATGTTATGCTTACCTCCACTGTGCAGTTAGTTTTGCACAGAGTGGCCCCTATCCTCGACTTCTGGGGTCCCTCAGTGGCTCTCTCGGCTCCTCCCCACATCGTATAACCCCCTAGGATAATCGCTCTCCCGGGGGGGTTACCTTGCGGGCACTCTCCCGAATCTAGCATTCTGCGTCCATAGACGCCGAATGTAGGACTCGACCCCCCCCCCCCCCCCCCGGCGCCTGTGTCATTGGATTTGATTGACAGCAGTGGGAGCCAATGGCTGCACTGCTATCAATCCGTTCAATCAAGAGCCGAGAATCCCGGATAGAGGAAGTGCGCGTTTCCGCCGTGGGAAAATCCAGGGTTCCAGGGGGGGCTGGGGGACCGGTCACAAGAAGAAGTTTTTTCACCTTAATGCATAGGTTGCATTAAGGTGAAAAAACATGAGGGTTTACAACCCCTTTAAAAAGTATTCTAACCACTTGAGTACTAGCTTGTAATACTTCATCATTACCAGGCCATTTTTAAAGATTAAGAGGTGTTAAAACCACAACCAAAAATGTAATATACTGCAGTTTAACCACTTGCTGACTGCCTCCTGTATATATACGTCGGCAGAATGGCACAGCTGCGCAAAGCAACGTACAGGCGTGTGCCCCTGCCATGAGCTCCGTGACCATGCCAGCGGGACCCGTGGACTCAATGTCCGCTGGTGTCCCACGATCGTGTCACGGAGCTGCAGAACAGGGAGATACCTTTGTAAACAAGGCATTTCCCTCTACTGCCTTGTGACAGGCCACTGATCTACTGCTCCTTGTCATTCGGAGCAGTGATTAATGTCGTTTCACTGGTAACCCAGCCCCCACACAGTTAAAATCACTCCATAGGAAACACTTAACCCCTTCCTCATCTCCTAGTGGTTAACCTGGAATTAACTGAAGAAATGTAAAAAGAAAGTCTAAAACAAGTAAATAGAGTATACTTTACAATCTATTTATCATCACCATAAGGATTAAAAATAGTCAATTTTGATTGAGAGAGTGAAGTTCTGCTTTAATAGACAATTTCTCATCTTGAATTGTCCTATGTTATACACCTTGCATTGTATATTTTCTACACTGTATACAATTTTTTTATACATCTACTAGTTTGACCTGTGTTAAAGTGATGACTTCCTGACAAAATCTAGGTGAAAATAAGGGTAACAAAGCATAAGAAAAAAAAACGAATGCAGACACTGCATCTAAGAATTTGTACTCTGCAATATGATAGATTTTTGTTTCTGGATTGAAGACCAATTTAACCACTTCCGGACCGCCCGCCGTCATTTTACGTCGCTACTTTGAAGAGGAGTACCGTTGTTATGGCAGCAGATAGCTACAATAACCCTGTTATCCTCTTCAAGAGTGGGCTGTCCGCTTTCCAATAAAAGTGGTCTCTGCAGCGGATTCAGACTTATATTTATTTTTGAAAAGAACAGTGTAAAAAATAAAAAATAAAAGGCAAAATTAATAATAAAAAAAAAATCTAAATGTGCCCTGTCCCGCCGAGCTCGTGTGAAGAAACGAATGCATATGTGAGCAGCGCCCGCATATGAAAACGGTGTTCAAACCACACGTGTAAGGTATCGCCATGATTGTTAGAGCGAGAGCAATAATTCTAGCACTAGACCTCCACGGATCTGTCCTCGGATCTACATCGACTGCACTTCCAAGTGCACTTTCAGTGCAATTTCAAATGCACTTTGCACTTGTAGTTTGCACTTTTGGTGCAAAGTGGATTTGCCTTTAATAAAAAGCCACCTATATCTCTGCAATTGAGAAAAAATCATTATCATTTATTTTTATTTGTTTTGGTGTCTTCATACCATATTAGTCTTTGGCCTTGTACTCACGACCGGATCTGTGCGCTGGAAACTGTCTGCCCGACAGTTTCCGGCGTACAAGGCTGATTTGTGTTTTGTTCCGCTGGCGTGTACACACCAGCGGACCAAATTCCCGTCGTACCGGAACGCGTGCACGTAAACTACGTACGACGTCACTATAAAGGGGAAGACCAAAGTTAATGGCGCCGCCCTCTGTTCCTCTTTTGCTAGTTACGGGTTTGCTCGTGTTAGTGAAGGTTTGGTTAGAGCTGATTCGCGCTTCTCGGTCTCCAGGCTTTGACAGCGTGTATTCACGGGTTCAGTGCGTGTGCTTGCGGTAACGTAGTTGTCATTCGGCTATAGGCAAGCAGGTTGTTTCTGCTTTAGCAGTTGCATCCTGTGCGCTCGTATCTGTTTGTCACGCGTTTGTCGCAGGTAGTGCTGGATTTGCGAGTGCTTTCTGTTTCAGTGTGTTCTTGACTGACCAGCCGGCCGGTTTGAAGCCATGATGGAGCAGCAGCGTCAATTTTCGCGAGTTGGTGCTGTTTATGGGATGGCTGCTGGATATGTTCATTTGTCCAGTACTTTGGCCAGAAACAGGGGGCGGAGGCGTTTCTGGACCAAGAATTGGTTGCGCCAGCGTGACCAGTTCTCACATATGCCTCTGCTTAGGGAACTCCAGGAGAATAATCCTAATGACTTTAGGAATTTTCTCCGCATGACGGACCCCGTATTCAACCGTCTGCTGGATCTTCTGTCCCCCTATATCACGAGGCAGGACACTGTGATGCGCCAAGCCATCACGGCCGAGCAGAGGCTTATTGCCACGTTGCGGTACCTGGCGACTGGGAGGAGCCTGCAGGACCTCAAGTTCTCGACAGGCATCTCTCCGCAGGCGCTTGGGGTCATCATACCGGACACGTGTGCTGCCATCATCAAAGTTATGCATGAGGAGTATATTAAGGTAAGTTTCCTGGCTCTAATAATGTGGCCAACTAACTTTATTTTTATTTTCCCAGATATGCTGTGTGTTTAACTAACGTTACCTTTTCTCCCTATGCATGTTGATATCAGCTTTACATGTTTTATTCTTGGCCTACCTGCATATTTGTCCCTTACCCAATATTAACCTGCCCAGCATGCTATCCTAGGGACAAACCCACCTTGCCATTTTTTCAAACAGGACTTTTTGGTTTTTGTGTCCCCCCCCCCCCCCCTTCAAACTTTTATTGTCCCCATCAGAGGGCTGTGGAGTCTCTTAATGAAGTGGCCCTATATATTTCATTTCCCAAATTCTCCATGCACATTTTTCTAATGCAATTTTAATACTGTGAACTGTCACAAGGATGCTTGTAGGATGTATTTGTTACAAAGTACTAAATCTCTAATTTTGTTTGTCCCCACAGCTACCCTCCACACCACAGGAATGGCAGTCTGTGGCTTCCCAATTTGCCCAGCGGTGTGATTTTCCAAACTGCGGTGGAGCAATAGATGGGAAACACGTCCGCATTGTGCCCCCACCCCGCTCGGGGTCGTACTATTATAATTACAAGGGTTATCATAGTATTGTGTTGATGGCGGTGGTGTCGGCACAGTATGAGTTTCTATATGTGGACGTGGGGAAGAACGGCCGGATGTCTGATGGGGGAGTGTTCGCACGGACTGATTTCTATGATCGTCTCCAAGCTGGTGGTCTGGCATTGCCACCAGATGAAGATAATGTGGAAGGACTTCCGTTTGTGTTCCTAGCGGACGAGGCTTTCGGGCTTGGTCCTCACCTCATGCGGCCTTTTCCCCAGAGGACCCTCACCTCAGAGAGGAGTGTGTTTAATTTTCGGTTGGCCAGGGCTCGGAGGGTAGTCGAGAATGCCTTTGGGATACTCACCAACCGGTTCCGCCTGTTCAGGACATCGATACATCTGGCGGAATATAAATTGGACACCGTTGTATTTGCCTGCTGCATTTTGCACAACTTTTTACGCAGGCACTCCCAGACGTACCTACCCGACATCGGTTCTGAGGCAAGACTACCCTCAGATCCCCTTCCCGGGCTGGACACTGGTCGCGCTGGCTTGGCCCCCCAATCAGCTCGTGAGGTACGCGACAAATATGTTGAGTACTTCATGGGTCGGGGGGCCATTGCTATGCCAGATCATATTTCTTTCTAATTCGGCCCCCAAAGAAAGGAATATTCTAAAAAATAATAAATAATTAGACCATTGGACTTTATACAGTTGTTTGTCATTAATGCTTTTTCTCTTTTTCTGTCTTCCTGGTTCTCTAACTAACTTCTTCAATTGTAATGCATAATTGATTTCTCCACTTTTAGTAACTAACCACATTTTGCACAGTATTCACTCATCTACAAACAGGGTATTGAGTCTAGAAATAAGAAGCAACTCCATTTGTAAATGTTGAGGTCAAGTTTTTTAATTTTTGCTTGTTCATGACCCCAAAAATAATTTTATATTTTTTTCATTACTCCCTGCTTTTGTACTTAGGAGTCTACAAAATTTTTTTAAACTTTTTTTTTTTTTTCAGGTAATTCAACCAAAAATATTATGCAGATTATACATTTATTAACAAGTTCACTTTTTTTTTTTCTCAAATATAGTTAGATTTATTGTTTACATATATATATATATATATATAGATTATATTTGGTGGGGTGTTTACCGCCTTAATTTTTTTTTTGGGCATATTTTTTATGCACAAAAAACAATAATTTTTTAACCATTTTTTTTGTTTTTGGTGTGTTTTTCTAAAAGTAAATTTTTAGGTGAGAATTTGGAGTCAAATCTCTACTTCACTAAATTCAGTGATTAGAGAGATTTATAATTCTATATATATATTTTTAAAATTTTTTGGCGTTGTTTATTCTTTATGGTCTAAACTTTATAGTATCCCAAAATGTTCAACATGGTCAAAAAGTAACAAAATCCAATTCCAAAAATATAAAAACTCACAACAGCAGTCAGTCATGGTGTGCTTTCACACTGGAACACGCCAAAATTGGAAGATACACACATTCAGTGCAAACTCGCCAAATGTCATTGGTTCAACAGACAAATGGCCACATGTGCTATCTGACATCATGGGTGATCAATGTCTGTGTTTTGTGGGAGCAAACCCTTCCTCTCAACTACTTGAGGATGGAGGAGGGGGTTGGACCCACAAAGCACAGACATTAGATATTCTGTGATGGCAGATAGCACATGTTGGCACACTGTGTGTGTATCTTCAAATTTTGGCGTATTCATTATTCAAACTGTAAAAATGTTTGTGGGGGCGGGGGATGGGCGGGGGGTGTTTCAGTCTTTGACACGGCCCATCATGTCAATAATGTTCTTAAAATTAGATTCGATGACCATCATTCTTTGCCGCATATTGTCCATTTCCGTGCTGCATTCCAAAAGGACATTTGTTACATTCTGTTCCATGAGAAACATCCTTTCACGCATATTGTGCATTTCAGTGCTGCACTCCATTACCTGCTGAATAATTATAGCAGCACTTGCACGTGAAAATATTGGCACACCATCCTCCTCCCCTAAAACAAAAAAAAAAATGGCATTTACAACATTATTTTTCAATGAGGCCTATCTACATATGTTTTTTTGAATCAAGCTAGGGTGACACTGACCTGATGGGCTTCTCCTTTCCACCTCTTCGACATCTTCTATCACTCCTCCTTCTTCCACCACCTCCCCATCATCTTCAATCACTCCTCCTTCTTCCACCACTTCCCCATCATCTTGGACTCCTCCTTCATCCATCAATCCACCTTCTTTCAATTCGCCAAATTGTTCTTCCGCCACTTGCCCTTCATCTGCTATGACTTCTAAGTCCAAAATTACTTCTTCCTCCTCTCTTCCTTCCTCCTTTCTTCCTTCCTCCTCTCCTTCCACATCCTCCTCTCCTTCCACATCCTCCTCTCCTTCCACATCCTCTTCTCCTTCCACATTCTCCTCTCCTTCCACATCCTCCTCTCCTTCCACATCCTCCTCTCCTTCCACATCCTCTTCTCCTTCCACATCCTCCTCCTCCTCCACATGTTGAGATGGCAGATTTTGGCCTTGTCTGGCCCTCTCTGCCTCCTCCAAATGCTGGCGACTTCTTTCCCCTGAAATAAACCAAAAAAAATGTAGACTCATCAGCACACAGATATTGGAGAGCATAAATCGCACACATTGCTTAGAAGATGCTTTCATTTAGTTACTTTTATCTTTCACCAAACCTACATTTTGCAATTACTTCTATATGGCAAGCTCTGATCCTGCCCCTTTTTAGCAAAGTGACACACATGGATGTCCCCCCTAAACTGTATTTCTGGGAGACCCTACCAAAACCCATTTTTGATTTGGGGAGACACAGGTGCTCTGCATTGCAGATGTGAAAACATCTGCTTTATTACCACTGTTTTTAGAATGAATCCTGTTTGCCTTTCCCATTCTCATACTTTTTTTTTCTAGAACTAGCTTTTACACAATGTTTACAAACAAAGTTTTTGGCCAGTGAGCCATGTCCAGGTGTGTTGTTCCTGGAAAAACCGAGCCTTTCTGATAAACTATGTGATGTTACGTTGTTTACTAAGAACACTGTTTGTAAATATGTAGTTATTTATGTCCTAAAAAATAAATCACAACATGTCTTTAAAATTACAAGCAGGCCAAGGAGGCAGATGGTGAAATATACATGGCAACACATTATTGCAGACAATCACCACCCCCCCCCCCCCCAACCCCAATATATATTTACTTACTTTTACGCAGAATTTTAAGTATTTTCTTCATCTGATGTGGCTCCCTCAATTTTAAGTCTGACCATCGTTTCCTCAGCTGTTCCTTGGACCTGGTGATCCCAAACATCCTCTGCATTCTCCTCGCCACCTTGTCCATAATATGTGCCTTTCGGCGGTTAGGGGTCTTGTATGGCCCTAATTCACCATCATAGTCTTTTTTTCGCATGATGTAAACTAACTCCACCATTTCCTGGAACCGCATATTAGTGGCTTTATATCTTCTTTTCCTTGATCGGGACGTCCCTGCCTCTGTCCCTTCACTTGTGGCATGAGAGCATCGTGCCCGCTCGTGTGACATCGCCATCTTTCCTTTCCCACAGAGATTATGGGCGTGGAAAAGATGAATTCTTACGCCATGGGCGGAGAAGAGGGCGGCGTTTAATACATACGCGGAGTGTAGAGAATGCAAACAACGTGTTTACGTCCGTTACGCGGAGAATCTTCGAGCGCATCCAGAACATACACAGTTAACGCCATATTTCCTAAACTCATTGATTAGGGGCCTCGCAAAGGTGACGAGGGCGGGGTTTCATAAATACGCGGAGTGTTTAAAAGGTTTACGCCGTGATTACGCATCTTACGCGGTAATTAGGCGAGCGTGAGAAACGAGGAGCGAGAGACAGGAAGGTAAGGAAATTAAAAATGTGATCAGCAGAGGCCTTGAAAATGTAGACACATGGGATGGGGGTTTGGGCTGTTGGTTGCACCCTTTTTAAGCTATTCTGTCTATGGGGTACCACAATGTTATTTTGGTATCCAAATGCTTTTGGACACCTCACAAAATAGAGATGTGAACAATGCTGTACCTCATTGACAAGTTTTTGAATGGTGTATTCAGATCAGGCAAAGTATTGTTCAAGTGTTGGTTGTACAGAGGTCATTAGGAAGTGTCTTTTATGTCATCCATTGTCAGGGGCATGAGATTTACACATGAAAGAGTGCCTAGATGAAAACTGTCATTTGTAAGCATTGTTTAATTTAATATATTTAAAATATTTACTGCAATGTGAACAATGGCTCTGCATCTAGCAAATCAATGTTTGGTACAAGCAATGCGGCCGAGCTGCCAATCATTGTTTAAACAAGAGAGACTGTGTTTGGAATTAGATATAGGTAATAAATTTGAAGACACATATTAGATCAAGGTCAACGCTGATCCTTTGGAATATTTATTTTTCTGTGGTTTATGTTTTTGTAATCTAGACTCAAAAAGAAATATAATTTTGCAAAAATTACAATGGACCTCCTACAAAGCAAGGAATCTATAGAGGCCTTACTTCAAAAATACCAGGACACGCCCATCCTGTGGAATTCAAAGCACTCTTTATATTGCAATAAAGAGGTACGAGCGGCAGCACTAGAAGAGCTAGCAAATTATATGCAAACTTGGGTGCCAGGATGCACTGCCAACATGGTGAAGGATAAACTTGCCAACCTCAGAAGCACATACAGGAGAGCATACAAAGCTAATAAAAGCCAAAAATCGGGAGCAGCAGCAAGACAAGCAAAGGAACCCAAACTGTGGTATTATAAACAGATGGCTTTTTTGCGGGACGAAATGGAAGGCAGGAAAACGATGTCCAGTCTTTCTTCCAACCTTTCCTCCATGCTACCTTCCAGCGGACATTCCCCAGATGACCACAGCCCTGCAGAGTCGGAGGAAGAGGGCCTGGCTGACAGAGATGCAGATCTGCCACCCTTCGATGAGGAGGTATAGTAGTTTCCTCTATATTTATGGCGTAAATAATTCTTGGTGGATTAATGATTAGATATTGTAAAAAAAAAAACAAGCTGGGAAAAAGCAAACAAAAAGGTGTACAGACAAATAGGTGTCAGGGATGACAACTGCAGGGGTCAGAAGTAGAGTGTATTCAAGTAATAATGAACAGAAAATACTAAACGAAAAACATGAAAATGAGTGTGGTTTTATTTAGCGAAATTGTAAAAAAATTCATTTTTTTTCCACACAGGAAGAAGAGATCAGCCAGGAGGTGGCAGATCCTCAGGTGTCTGTCAGCCAGGAGGAGGCCGGGGTCAGTGGCAGCCAGGAGGAGGCCGGGGTCAGTGGCAGCCAGGAGGAGGCCGGGGTCAGTGGCAGCCAGGAGGAGGCCGGGGTCAGTGGCAGCCAGGAGGAGGCTGGGCCCAGTGGCCTGCAGCAGGTCCACCCGGCCAGGAGAACCACCACCAGCCAGTCTTCTCCCCCCCAGGTGAGGCCATCAGGCCGAAGGAGGCAGTTGAGGCCTGTGGAGGAGGCAAGCCTCCGCATGATCCAGGAGGCAAGCGCCATCATGAGGGCCCCCCTCAACCCCACAGAGGCCTTCAGTGCCTCATTGGCCCATGATTTAAATGAAGGGGAGGAGGACCAGAGAAGACTGGCAAAGGCCCTGATGAACCAGGTCCTTTGGTGGATGCAGAGGGGCCTGCTGACCCCAGACACTGGGCTATGTGACCCGGCCCGGCTTGCGGAACACCATCCTCCTGCTGCCACATCAACCCCACCTGCAAGACCCCGTGTTCGATCCGCTGGAAGGCTGCCTGGAGGGAAGGCTGGAAAGAGGAGGAAACGTTGATTTTCTGCCTTCCATTTCCTTCCACATAAAGGACATCTTGTTTGTACTACCACAGTTTGGGTTCCTTTGTTTGTGTGCTGCTGCTTCATATTTTTGTGTTTGGCTCCTGAGGCTTGGAAGTTTATCCTTCACCATGTTGGAAATGCAAGTTTGCATATAGTTTGCTATCTATTCTAGTGCTGCCGTTCTTTTTATTTTTTGTGATGACATTTGCCTGAATAAAAGGCTTTTTGCTTTCATTTGAAAACATGTCTATTGTTTGATATACTGTGGGGATTATTAGGCAGCAAACCTTTAATAAATATACAATGGGTAATTTACAAAGGACACACTCCTTGGGGGGGGGGGGACATTTGGTGTGCCAACATGGTTTAATATTCTCTAATGAAACACCAAAAAAAAAAAAAAAAATTAAAAAAACATGTAAAAAAAAAATAGTTTAAATGGTGACATAACTATAAACAAAAAAATAAATTAAAAAAATGCACATTCCTTTACAAAAATGACTACTCTAAATTATGGAGGACCACCAACCAAAACACACGTCTGGCATAGAAAACATTATTAAAGGATTACATCACAAGCAAGAAATGTGACATTTCAGTATGGGACAACTCTATTGAAATTGCATCAGCAAGAGAACGGGGTTATTCTAGCAAGAGAAGAATTAATAAAACGAGGCTTTAAAATGTGGTTTAGTGCGCCTTTTTAAGACATTGTTCTCTTGCTAGAATAAAAGGTTTCTAATGACGAATGTGCCATATCCCAAAGAAACGCGAGTTTTACCTGAACGAGCGCTCCCGTCTCCTCATTTGGACTGAGCATGCGCGGGGTTTTTGTACGCTGCTTTTGTGTACAGACGACCGAACATGTCTGACGGACACGATTCCAGCAGACTGTTTTAAAGCAAGACCAGGAAACAGTTGTTCGTTGGAAAACGGTCTGGCCGACGATTGTTTGCTGGAATTCTGTACGTTACTGCCTACACACGAACGAACATGTCCGCTGAAACTGGTCCGCGGACCAGTTTCAGCAGACATGTTTGGTCGTGAGTACGAGGCCTTTGTCTTATTTTCTTGACACACAGCAGGCTTGTTGCTATCCTATATCGGTTCTTGTATTTGGCCTTTTTCCATCTGGATCTCTCTGACAGCATACAAGCTCTCCTGGTGGGGTGATGGATGACACATTTGGCTTTTAAAATCTATGTTGACTTGTGTACTTGTGCTTTGTACCATCTTAGGACATGTAAGTGTATATGTGTATATACTGCAATGTAAAATTACAAATACATATACAATATATATTCACACCTTTTTTGAGGATGTATGATTTTTACATATCTCTGTTTGTTTATAGAACAATTACCCTGCTTCTTTCTATCAACACCCTGAAGAAGGAACTTTTATTTTGAAACAAGTTGGGATTTCACGATACACAGCAGTTATCGCTCAGCTGTAATATGCTTATCCCATCATGCTAATATATCCATCTTTGTTGTGTGCCTATGTCTTATTTCTATTGAACACCAGCATTTTCTTGTTGTATGTCAGTTTTTAAAATGTATTAATAAATTTGTTATATTTTTTATATATACTTGTTGTCTACACATGACTTTACTTTTCCATTTTGGACTGCTATAATCCCATTATATTGGGGGATCTTTCCTGCATATTTCTACTAGGGATGATGGTCCATGCCCCTACAACCAAATCCCCTCACCTCTATGTAGGTGTCACAGCTTTGCCCAGCAAATTAGATTAGCACTATTCCACAGACAAACTTTATACTGTTCCCAGACAGAGCCTCAGATCCAGCAACATGAGAGTTGAGAGAAAGAATGGAACAAGTATAGAGTAAATCATGTTATAGAACTTAAAAAAATATATAAAATGACATCAAAGCTAAGCTCCCCCCAATGTGTTTCATCACAGTAGGATGTCTGCCCCCTGATGATGTCTTCCTGTGATGAAACGTGTCAGAACGTGCAATTGCATGGCACAGAGCTCTGAATACTGTGTCTCGAAACTGAGCTATTTGATGGTGCCTACTTTTAAAGAAGCCAGCTTATGTCTTGATTACAATGTTAATGTAAGGATCCATATTAAACCAGCTCAACAAGCAGACCATGCTGCCAAAAGGGTTAAACAAACTACTCATTCTCCTCCAGTTTCTCTTGCTGGACCCTGTCATCATCAGTATTTTATCAGCAATCCCAGCAAAGAAAGAAAAAACACAATCTCATTTGTCCCATGCTTTCTTGAATTAGCTGGTAGAATTTGTTTTAAGCTGTATCCTTTCGAAAATTTCTATTCATCGTTTCTTCACCCAAGTTGTCTTTTTTCTGCATTGTCACAGGCAATAGATCTATGTCCCTTCTCTCTTTTTGTCTAAGCCCACATTAATGACAGCAAAGAAGCAACCATTTCCAGGGACAGTAAATCATTTACATAATCCATTAGGCTCACCTAAATAACTTGTGATGGTTTACTGCTGAGAGAGCAGTTGGTAAACTTTGAAACATCTTCACAACCAGCAAGAATGAGTTTAGTTTGCAGCTGTTTCCTATTCTCCTCCACTGCCTCCTTTTTGTCTAACTCCCTGTCCCTGACCCAAGCAAAGCAACAGGCTCATTGTAAACATCATTCAGACAAATAACTTCTAGAGAGTATTGTTTCTGGAAGAAAAATAGGGGACTTTTTGGAATCTTCTAAATGGGAAGCACCACTTAAAAGAGAAGTATGTTTGTTTTTTTCTTTTCTTTATATATTTATACTTACCTAGGTGGATGGATCATCAGACCAATGCTGCAACTGTCCCCTGGCATCTCTGCACTGAGAACTGAGCCACTGATGGCTTGGTTCTCACAGATCCCAGAGAGGAGAGTTGCTGACTGTTAGTCAGCAGCTCTCTTCTCTCTGCTCCTCTACGCTTATTGGAGAGCTGAGCTGTGGAGGGACGGGAAACAGCCGTCTCAGATCGGAACAGGGCTCATTCTTCAGAGAGAATCGCACATGTAAACAAGTCTTTATGGTGATATTAAAATTTTTACATTATAATTGCTTACTACAGCCTTGATGCCTGTAGTAAGCAGTCCAATTCCTTAAACTTTTCAAAGGTTTCATGCAACCTTTGTTTGCACTGATGTCACAGTGGTCAAGTGGTTTCCAACATGGAGTTACGCACTGCACCAGTTCCAATTTGGAACTGCTGTAACCCCGAACATTTCAGTGGACAGGCACAATTCAAACTAGTAAACTTTTTTGAATTGATTTATGTCACACTGTATTTGGGGTGGGAACCCCTTCCGCAGAAGTGATCAAATGGCTTTTTAGCCACTCTGCTAAAACGCAAAACGCCGGTTGAAAAATGTTATACTGGGATGTTGCTTGCAGGTGCAGGCACCATACAAGCATAACCACTGCAAACTAGACATGTGCAGAACGAAAAAATGTGTTTAGTTTAATTTTCATTCCTTATTTACATAAATTTGTTTAGTTAAATTTGTTTAATCCGTTTAATTCATTTTAAGGAATTCGTTTTGTTTATTTGAACACGATTTGAATTTTCAGATTCAAATTCGGATTGATTTGAAAATTTTCGCATTCGAAATATTTTCGAATTTGAATAATTTTCGAATTTGAATAATTTTCAAATTCAAATCATTTTCCAATTTCGAAAGAGAATAAAATTGAATAGAAAATAAAGAACAAAAATAGAAACAAATAGAATAGAATATAACAGAACATAAAATAATAGAATATAATACAGTAAAACAGAACAAAATAGGATAACAAATAAAATAAAAGAATAGAATTTAAAAGAAATGAATAGAATAGAACAAAAAAATTAATACAATTAAATAGAAACATTATAACCATCTTCTGAAATTGGAATAGAATAGAATAGAACATTTTTAATAAAAAAAACAATAGAATAGAATATAAATAACATAACCATTTTCCAAAATTCAAATAGTATCAATAAAATTTGAATATAATAGAAAATAAAAGAATAGAAAAGAAAATAACACAATAGTATGGAAAACAACAACAGAATAGAACAGAATGAATATAACCATCTTACTATTCTAATCTATTCTTTTCTGATTCAAATTCGAATTGATTTTATTTGAGTTTTGGGAAATGGTTATATTCTTTCTATCCTATTCTATTTTTAATTGTTCTATTTATTTATATTATATTCTTTTATATTCTATTTTATTTTCCACCAGACCTAGTGATTGGAACTAGAGACTGCAAGAGGAGGACGTGCGTACATGCGTGCTCCTGACAGGCTGACATCCAGGGCTCCAGGGCTGCAATCATCTGCTCTCCCCCGGCTTCTCCCCCCACTCTCTCCGGCTCTCCCCCCTGGTCCCCCTCGATCGATTACCGACGCTGAGGCCATCACCCGCCGCCACCAGGCACCCCCCTCCGGTCCTAGCTGCGTGGGATCCACGGTACCTCTATCCCCTACATTAAGGATCCAGCCCTCCTCCTCCATCGAAGCCGCTCGGACCACCAAATCACCCGCAGGATCCTCCAGGAAAGTCGGCGGCTTCGGCCTGGTCTCTGGAGCGGCGGCCATCTTGCTACACCCGGCCGCGGCTCCAGCAACCAGGTTCCCCCCTGAATGCCCTGAGTCCAGTTTTTCGGGATTCGACCCTTGGACCACCCGGTAGTTTTTCCTGCAGTGCCCCCTGGGCCTGTACCTCTGGAAATGGCGGACCATCTACTGGACCCAGCAACAGCTGAGTCCTCTCCCACCCCAAGGGCTAGAACTGGTGCTAGTAGTAATCGGCGCATGATCCTAGGAGTAGGACGTGTGGCTCTTAGCGCCAGACAGGCAGGGCCCCCGCCCCCCTGCATCGGACCAGGTAAGCGCCCCTTTTTTTTTACCCCTTTTGGCCTCCCCCTTTCCTACCGCAGGCATCATTAAGGTAAGGTCCCAGCCACCTCCCCTGGGACAGTCTGTGGCCGTCCTTTTCAGGATAAGCCGCGGCTGCGGCCCAACATAGTGGAGAAATGCCCAGTTTCTTTATCCCCGCACCCCCAGCCTTTTTTAGTGCTTGATCCAGGGCTCTCCCGATTGCCTTTGAGGGGTCAGGAAGGAATTTTTTTCCCCTGTCGTGGCAGATTGGAATTGCACAGCTAGTGTTTTTTTCACCTTCCTCTGGATCAAACGGGGAGGGACGATTTAGCGAGCAAGTGACTTAAAAATCTTCCTTCCCATCATCATCAAATACCTACCCCGAATGAAAATCACCTTCCCCAGCGTTTTCTGCAATTATGGCTAATCTGAAATACTGTGCAGAAACCATTTGGGGTTTAAAGACATTCGCCTCAATACTACCAGCCGCCACCAAAAAAGCTCTAAGGAAGGAGCAACTATTAAGAATCGATCAACAATCAACAGTTAAAAACTACACGCATTTACGCCAGCCTAAGCGCATATCATGCGCTTTGGTCAACACAAGATCGGCAGTAAAACACTGTGTCAGGGTCCCAGCTCTGTGGACCCCCGTACAGCGCGCCTTCACGGCAGATTGACCTCCCAGCGCTTCCCTGGACACTTCAGGCGTGTGCGCATGTGCGCGCATGGTGCGGCGACCAGGCGCGTGCACGAGCGCGTGCACGGGCGTGGACCCGCTCGGGACCAATCACAGGCTTGACTGCCCTATTTAAACCAGCCCCTGTCTGAAGACAGGTTGCTGGTTTATCGTCGGCTTGTGACCTGTATCCTGTTTCCTGGAAACCTTACCTTTGGGAATTTCTCCCGACTCAGCTCTCTCCTGGAACTTTGAACTCGGCTTGTCTCACCATTCTGCTTGAACTCTCCTGACCTGACCTTTTGGCTTGTGACCCGGACTTGTGTTTTCTCCTGCCCTTGGACTTTGGCTTGTGACTCGGATCCGCTGCTGTCTCCGTCCCTTGAATCTTGGCTTGTGTCTTGGACTTACCTTTGCCTGCCTTCTGAACCAGATCCGTACCTGTTTCCGGCTGCAGCCCCACTGAAGCTACTGTCATCTGCTGCTACTACCTGCAAGCACCGCTTCTCCGCTGGCACCGGTACCGCCTCGTGCTTCTGCCTCCTGTTTCAACCTCAGGGGGCGGGCGAGCCTGGTCATAAAGATGAGCCACCCTCTGCATATCGGTCTCGGTAAGTACTTGGTTTTGACAGTATAAACCAGCCCTAAAAATGTCCGAGACCGACAGGGTGCGTTCACCTTTCGAGACACTCTGCCAGCAGGTGTCCGCGCTTACCGAGGTGGTACAGAAGCTCCAGGAGGGATACATACAGGTGGACGGCCGCCTTCAGCAAATAACCAGTTCTCCTGGGCCCTCCTCTCCTCCGGCTGCACCTTCTGCTGGGGCCTCTTCACCACAGGCTGCCGCCAATCCAGCTGTCGTAATGACTCACCCGGAGCGCCGGGTCCCCACTCCAGAACGGTTCTCCGGCGACCGCCGAAAATATCGGGCCTTCAAGAACGCTTGCACCCTATACTTGGCTCTCCAGCCCAGGACTTTCTTTACTGATTCCGTAAAGGTTGGGTTCGTGATATCTCTCCTAACCGAAGAACCTCAAGCGTGGGCTCACAGCCTTATGGAAAAACAGAGCCCGATCCTGGACTCTCTGGACTCTTTCTTCGAACATATGGCTAAACTATATGATGATCCTCAGCGCATGGCTTCTGCCGAGACCGTTCTTCATAACTTGGCGCAAGGAAAACGACCGGTGGAGGACTACACCGCCGAGTTCCGTAAATGGTCAGCCGACACCGGCTGGAACGACGCGGCATTGAAATATCAATTCCGCCTAGGACTCTCAGAGACTCTTAAGGATGAGTTGGCGAGAACCGAAGCCCCCGCTTCTCTAGAAGCCCTGATCCAGTCCACCACCCAACTGGACCGATGCTTACGGGAACGGCGCTCTGAGCGCTTTCAGACTTTGCGTCCCGCCTGGGTTTCTCCTAGGCTCGTTTCAGCTCCGCCTCCTCCTGCGGTCCCTCAACATGTTGGCCTTCCCGATCCAGAACCTATGCAACTCGGGCTGGTCCGCTCACCTCTTACTAGCGAGGAGAGACTCCGCAGACGCCAGAACAACCTATGCCTGTACTGCGGAGCCTCCGGCCACTTCCTACGCACCTGTCCTATAAGGCCGAGTAAGCCCATGATTCAACCTGCTTACAATTTCCATGTTTCAAACATTCCTATGGCTCATCTTGTCCTCTTTCTTTCGTTACAGTTGCCGGAAAAGACTATCCGCCTGCCGGCAATCAATGATTCGGGTGCATGCAGTTGCTTCCTGGACTCCACCTTGGCCCAAGAACTGCACATCCCCCTCCGCAATAAGGACCAACACTTACGTATCCACTTGGCCGATGGCTCTCTTCCCAAATCAGGACTAGTCACGCAGGAAACCATGCCTCTTCAGGCCACCACTGATTCGGGCCACCGAGAACTTCTACAACTAGACCTCATCCCCTCTCCACTGTTTCCCATCATCCTGGGACTTCCCTGGTTGCAGACACATCAACCCTGCATAGATTGGTTAAGGAAAGAGGTTAAGTTCTCATCTTCCCATTGTACCCAACATTGCTTCATAACCGCCATTGCGACCTGCTCAACCCTGACATCCTCACCCGAACTTCCGTCTCACGTCCCCTCTGTTTATCAAGACTTTAAAGATGTCTTCGATAAACAGCAGGCCGACTGTCTTCCTCCCCATCGGCCATATGATTGCCCGATCGATCTCCTGCCCGGCTCTGAGATCCCTTTCGGCCGTATCTTTCCGCTGTCTGAAACTGAACTCGTTGCCCTCAAGGCATATATCGACGAAAATCTGCAGAAAAACTTCATCCGTCCTTCTTCCTCTCCAGCGGGTGCAGGAATCTTTTTTGTTCAGAAGAAGGATGGCTCCCTGAGGCCCTGCATCGACTACAGAGAACTCAACAAGGTCACCATCAAGAACAGGTACCCCTTACCTCTAATACCTGAGCTCTTCCAGAGGTTCCGATCAGCCCAGGTGTTTTCTAAGTTAGACTTAAGGGGCGCCTATAACCTCGTAAGAATCAGGGCCGGGGATGAATGGAAAACTGCCTTCAGGTCACGTTTCGGGCACTTCGAATATCTCGTTATGCCATTCGGACTCTGTAATGCCCCGGCCACTTTCCAACACTTGGTTAACGACATTTTCCGTGAACATTTAGACGATTTTCTGGTCGTATACCTGCACGACATCCTTATTTTTCAACTTCTTCAGAGTTTCATAGGCACCACGTCAAAAAAGTACTCACCATTCTCAGAGAACATAAATTGTACCTAAAAGCCTAAAAATGCGACTTTGAAAAAACGACGATACAGTTTTTGGGGTTCATTATTTCCACCGGTGGGGTCGCCATGGATCCTCAAAAGGTCAAGGCCATCCAGGACTGGCCGACTCCAGTGGACAAGAAGGCGGTACAAAGGTTTGTTGGATTCGCCAACTTCTATCGGAGGTTTATTATCGGGTTTTCTGCTATTGTAGCCCCGATCACTCAGCTTACCCGTCAAGGCAGTCACTTTCATTGGTCACAAGAGGCCCAGGAAGCTTTTGAGAAATTAAAAGAGGTCTTTTCTTCTGCACCTGTCCTACGTCATCCAGACCCAAAGTTGCCCTTCACCTTGGAAGTTGACGCCTCTGAAACGGCCCTAGGGGCTATTTTATCACAAAGACAAGGCATGAAGTCTCTGCTATACCCTGTGGCTTTCGCCTCTCGGAAGCTGACGATTCCCGAAAAGAACTACGACGTGGGGGACAGGGAACTCCTCGCTATCAAGTTTGCTCTTGAGGAGTGGAGGTATTTACTGGAGGGCGCGATCCACCCTATAATAATCTTTACCGACCACAAAAACCTCGAGTATTTGCGTTCCGCAAAACGTTTAAGACCTAGGCAAGCTCGGTGGGCTCTTTTTTTTTCACGATTTAATTTTCATATTACTTATAGGCCCGGTTCAAAGAATGGAAAAGCGGACGCGCTTTCCAGGATGTTTCCTGAAACCCCTTGCACAGCTGAACCAAGTACCATCCTGCCTCCCCGGAATTTTCTTTTGATCTCCCAACCTGACCTGTTAGACTCCATCAAAGCAGTGTCCAGACAACTTTCCAGCCCAGAGCTACCGTCACTGGAAGAATGTGACGGTTTATTCTGGCTTCAAGATAAAATTTATGTTCCAGTCGAGACCAGACAATTGGTCCTGAGCACCTTCCATGACCGAAAGCTAGCAGGCCATTTTGGGGCACGGAAGACTTCTGAATTGATATCCCGGTACTTTTGGTGGCCAAAATGGAGGCAGGACTGTAAAAGTTACATTTCATCATGTACCAGATGTCAACGTAATAAGGGCCCTAAGACCAAGACCTGGGGACTACTTAAGCCGCTACCAATCCCAGAACGCCCGTGGGCCAATATCTTGTTGGATTTTATCGTGGAGTTACCCCCATCGGAAGGCTTCACTACAATATTAGTTGTCGTGGATCGCCTATCGAAAATGGCTCATTTTTTACCTATGATAGGAACCCCATCCGCAGTCGAAACATCCAAAATCTTTTTCAAAGAGATCATTAAACTTCATGGGGTCCCCAAGACCATTGTTTCAGATAGATGGGTCCAATTCACCTCCAAATTTTGGAGGGAGCTCTGCAAGTCCTTGGAAGTTAAGACCTGCCTGTCCTCGGCCTACCATCCGCAAAGTAACGGCCAAACGGAAAGGAAGAACCAGACACTCAAGCAGTACCTTAGGTGTTTTTGCTCCACCTCTCAGGATGATTGGTCATCCCTTCTGCCTTCCGCTGAGTTCGCATACAATAACTCTGTCCATGCTACCACCAATCAAACGCCTTTCTGGGCCAATTTCGGTTTTCACCCGGCCTTCCTTCCAGATCCCCTTCCGGAAATACCCGTCCCAGCGGCTCAGGAACACATAACGGCCATTCAGTCCAACTTTCTGAAACTTCAAAGAATGATGCAACAGGCCCAGGAGGACTATAAGAGGTTCTATGACAAAGGAAGAAAGGATTGTCCCTCTTTTGAAATTGGGGAGGAGGTTTGGCTCTCTGCTACTAACCTAAAACTGCCAGTCCCTTCTCGGAAGTTGGGTCCGAGATTCATTGGGCCCTTTAGGGTCAAACGAAGGATCAATGCAGTGACCTTTGAACTTGCACTACCCAATTCCTATAGGATCCACCCGGTCTTCCATGCCTCTCTTCTAAAACCCATCATCTCCGATCCTTTCCAAGGAAGGGCGGATCTTCCACCACCACCAGTGGAGGTGGAGGGAGAAGAGGAGTTTGAGGTCGAGTCCATCCTGAGCTGTAGAAAAAGGGGGAGACAGCTCCAATATTTGATCAAATGGAGGGGTTACCCTCCGGAAGATAATTCCTGGGAGCCTTCAAGAAATATACATGCCCCTCGGCTGATTCGTGCCTTCCACCAAGAGCATCCGGAGTTGATGACCAGTTTAGGCGTCCGGAGTCCGCCCCTCGGGGGGGGGGGGCACTGTCAGGGTCCCAGCTCTGTGGACCCCCGTACAGCGTGCCTGCGCGGCAGATTGACCTCCCAGCGCTTCCCTGGACACTTCAGGCGTGTGCGCATGTGCGCGCACGGCGCGGCGACCAGGCGCATGCACGAGCGCGTGCACGGGCGTGGACCCGCTCGGGACCAATTACAGGCTTGACTGCCCTATTTAAACTAGCCCCTGTCTGAAGACAGGTTGCTGGTTTATCGTCAGCTTGTGACCTGTATCCTGTTTCCTGGAAACCTTACCTTTGGGAATTCCTCCCGACTCAGCTCTCTCCTGGAACTTTGAACTTGGCTTGTCTCACCATTCTGCCTGAACTCTCCTGACCTGACCTTTTGGCTTGTGACCAGGACTTGTGTTTTCTCCTGCCCTTGGACTTTGGCTTGTGACTCGGATCTGCTGCTGTCTCCGTCCCTTGAATCTTGGCTTGTGTCTTGGACTTACCTTTGCCTGCCTTCTGAACCAGATCCGTACCTGCATCTCTGACTTGTCTCCGGTTGTTTCCTCTTTCCGGCTGCAGCCCCACTGAAGCTACTGTCATCTGCTGCTACTACCTGCAAGCACCGCTTCTCCGCTGGCACCGGTACCGCCTCATGCTTCTGCCTCCTGTTTCAACCTCAGGGGGCGGGCGCGCCTGGTCGTAAAGGTGAGCCACCCTCTGCATATCGGTCTCGGTAAGTACTTGGTTTTGACACACTGACAAGAAATCCATGATTTCATCCTTCAACACTACTTAGACTGCCTCTTTATCACAGAAAGCTGGCTTGCAGCCGACTGCAACACCATTCTAGGAGAACTGGTGCCAGCAAATTACTGCATTCAAATGCAAAACAAAGTGGGGCAAAGAGGGGGGGCCTAGCGGTGATCCACAAAATTCACCTCTCGATCACCAAACCAGTCCTTCAAAACTCGCTTCCATTCATGGAAACCCTCACTCTGCAACTGCAACCAAATCCCCAAGACACGGTCCATATCTTACTTTGCTATAGACCACCAGGCCCCAAAACGCACCTTCTCACATCGTTGACGGAGTTCATCTCCACCTATACCCTAAACATCAAACACCTTTTGGTGCTTGGGGATTTCAACCTCTGGGCCAACTCCTCGCTAGACCCCGTTGCCAATGCCTGCATTGACCATCTGAAAGGATTAGGTCTGCAGCAACTAGTACATGGGCCCACCCATGCCTCAGGTCATACGCTCGATCTCATTTTCAAACAAGATTTGAAAATTGACATACTGGAAAATGAGCCGCAACCATGGACTGATCACCATGCCATTAAATTCACAATTACCAAAAACGCCACCCCAAAAAAAACTATAAAACCGGTGACAACTCACTGGACTAGATCGCAGAAGAAGCTCCACTCGGAACTCTTCAAAACAACACTAGGGAACAAAATAAAAACAACTCAACAACAACAAACAGCCACAGAAACACTTTACGCCATCAACAAGGCGCTACTACAGTCAGCTGACGTAGTAGCACCAAAACGCAAAACTTGCATCCGGAAAAACAACTCCAGCTGGTTTAATGACCAGCTGGCTTTGCTAAAGCAAGAGCGTAGAAGAGCAGAAGCTGCTTGGAAAAGGAGCTCTTCAGAGGAAAACCACACCATTTATAAGATAATAACCAAGAAATACCACAAAGAAATCTTTATGGTAAAAAAAACAAACATTTTTCAAACATCATCGTAAATGCCCTAAACCGCCCCCGCGAACTCTTCAAGCTGGTCACTCAGACTATGAATTCTGCTTGTTTAGAGGCCCCCAATTCTGATTCACAAGAATTTTGCAACGAATTGTCGGATTATTTCATTAATAAAATTGAAAAAATCCGTGAAAGTATTCAGCAAAATAGAATCGTCACCAACCCCTCCCCAAATCACAAACCTAATACCCACATAAATCCGCCGCAACCACCAAAATTCACTCTAAAACCCATTTCCATCGATGCCACAAAAAACATCCTTGGGACGCTGCAAAACAGCACAGCGCCCAATGACATCATCCCCACTAAACTGCTGAAAGAATGTGCCGATATATTGGCACCAGCAATCACGCAGCTCATAAACCAATCATTCAAGGAGGGCACGGTGCCCACCTTGCTGAAACAAGGTATAATAAAACCAATTCTAAAAAAGACTACCCTCGACCCCAAAGATCCAAACAACCGTAGACCCATAACAGGCCTAAATGTCTTCTCCAAGGTAATGGAGAAAGAAGTTGTACAACAGCTACAACATCACTTAGACACCCATAAATTACTCTATCCGTTTCAATCAGGTTTCCGTCCGGGTCACTGAACAGAAACGGCGCTGCTCAAAATATGAAATGATGCTCTAGAGGCCGCGGGCGAAGGAGAATCTTGTCTCCTGATACTGTTGGACCTTAGCGCGGCTTTTGACACTGTAGACCATGGACTACTACTGACTCGGCTAGCTGAAGTAGCCAGAGTCGCGGAAAGTGATTTACCCTGGTTCTCCTCCTTCTTGGAAAACCGATCACAAACAGTGAAACTGGGGTCTTTCATTTCTGAAAAACGCACGGTATCATGCGGAGTCCCTCAGGGATCCCCGTTGTCGCCCGTACTGTTCAATATCTATCTCCGCCCTCTCTTTGAAATCATCAGTAACCAGAAGTTACTTTACCACTCTTATGCAGATGACACACAACTGTATTTCCGCATCTGCAACACAAAGGATCATTCTCTTGGACTAGAGAAATGCCTTACTTTGATAGATAACTGGATGACAAACAGCTATCTTAAACTCAACGCTTCGAAAACAGAACTTCTCTTGTTTCACGCCAACCGAAAAAATCACCCAGCGACAACATGGACACCCCTACCCATTCTGGGTAAAACTATCACCCCTAGCACCAAAGTCAAAAGTCTCGGAGCCACTTTCGACACCAACATGACAATGGATGCACAAATAGGGTCAGTAGTCAGCGGATCACACCATCTGCTGCGCCTACTACGCAGACTCACCCCCTTTATCCCGAAAGAGGACATTGCAGTCGTGGTGGGAACAATCATCAATTCCAGACTTGACTACGCAAATGCCCTCTATCTAGGACTCCCCAAATACCAAATCACTCATCTGCAGGTCGTTCAAAATACGGCCGCTCGATTAGTGACTGGCAACAAAAACATGGGAATCAATCTCACCTTCACTGAGATCCCTTCATTGGTTGCCAGTAAAATACAGAATCACTTTTCTGCCTAATGCATAAGTGTATTCAAGGAAACGCCCCCCAATATCTATGCGGAAAAATAAAAGCCCATAACCCCAATCGCATTCTGCGATCCACCAATCAAAACCTACTCCAGATACCCAAATCCAGATACAAGTCCAAAGGAGATCGAAGATTCGCAGTCCAGGGACCTCGGCTGTGGAACACTCTACCAACCACCATCCGATTGGAGTTGGACCACTTGGCCTTCAGGAGAAAGATTAAAACCCATCTCTTCTGAGGTCAAGGGATTTCACTCACAGGATGGATACAGAGCCCAGGTGATTCAGTTTGCATGTGCTGCGCTATATAAGTTTTTCACTCACTCACTCTATTAGTTTATATTCTCTTCTATTCTATTCACATTCAAATAATTCTATTCGAAATTTGAATTTCAGAAGATGGCTATATTCTTTCTAGTCTATTCTATTCTGTTACTTTTTTTATACTATTCTGTTATTTTCTATTCTATTATTTTCTATTCAAATTCAAATTGATTCTATTTGAATTTTGGGAAATGGTTATATTCTTTCTATTCTATTCTTTTTTTTTTTATTCTTTTCTATTTTATTTGAGTCTATTTTATTCTATTCTATTCTTTTCTTGTGTATTCACATTTATTCTATTTGAAATTCGAATTTCAGAAGATCGTTATATTATTTCTATGTTAGTCTATTCTATTCTGTTTCTATTATTCTATTCTAGTCTATTCCATTCTTTTATTTAATATTCTATTTTGTTATTTTTTACTTTATTATATTATATTCTTTTATTTTCTGTTATATTCTTTCTTATTCTATTAGTTTTTTTGTTCTATTCTATTTTATTCTCTTTGGAAATTCAAAAGCTATTTAAATTAGTAAATGAAAATGATTAGAAATCAGTTCTAAAACTATTTAAATGTCATCCGTTTATTTTATTAATATATAGGGGGCTGATTGTCCAAGCATACCAACAAGGGTTTAAAAAAAGGAATACATGGGAGTTCCTCAATTCCTCAGTACCCCAGAACACCAACTTTTTATGCTCTACCAAAAATCCAAAAACTTTGACAAGGTTTAACAGAAGATGCAAAACAACTTGTTATGCATTGCCCCCTTTTGCCCCTATTCACCTCTCTACTTAGGGTAGTGGATTGATCCCCATATCTTGTGCCCAGGCATCCCTTGAATTGGTGCCTGCCTATGTTGGGATTGGGGTGGTTTTGGATCTAGTGTACCATCAGGTGTACCATCCCTCTATGCTGGTGTCTTGTACACTTCCATCCAATGGAGGTTGTTTTGTATAAAGCCACTCCCTCCCCTTTCCTGTTCTGGCTAGGTGGCCTTTCCTTATGGAGCATGACATTTGACTGGGGGTGGGTGTTTGGTGTCTGTGCATTGTATTGAAGGTGGGTGGAGGTGGGCGTGTGCAGTGGAAGTTAAATGCGTCTGCTCCCAGTCGTGACATCAGACAGCAGGAGTAAGTGGTATGAATTCTGGCCTCTACTGCAGTCATTTTGGCTGGAGCATGAGGATGTCAGCTCTACGTAGCCTATGTTCAGCCTAATTTTCAGCTCTATGTAAGCAGATATTATATTCATTGGTGACTGGAATTTTGGAATTTGGACATCTTTAATTAGGGATATTCTGACAGGTTCTCTTAAGATACTTTTTTGTGATGATAATTATAGAGTACGAATCTTTACAGTACTTAAAAAAAATAATAACATTTTGTGCCTTATTATATAGAAGTAGCCAGTTTTCGCTTTCCACCAAATATTATACCCTTTTGTCAATATATTTTTTAGGAATTAGGCCCTTTAAAAAGGTGTTCTACCCAAATTGTTTTTAAAGTCAGCAGCTACAAACACTGTAGCTGCTGACTTTTAATAAGGACACGTATTAGATAGCGGGTTCATTTGTACCTCTCCTGCGTTCTGCCACACACCATCTCGCCTGCATATTGAAGTACAATTTCTATATAGGGGTAGCTTTCAAATTGTCATCTGTCTTTCCTAATAATGCATGTTTTTCTTGGGGGGTCCAAGTTGTATCTGACTGGAATATAAAGTGATGGTCTTTTGGTGGTGAGGATGCCCTTTGATTAATATTAACAGTTTCCCCTCCTGTATTCAACATGTTTGTACCATTGATTTCAATATCTGTTTTTTGATACAGTTTGCTTTTGGTATTATTCTCCTGATGGAATCTGTTGAGGGCAAAACATGTTGGTATGAGATCACTGCCTGAAGCTATAATGTTTTTATTTATTTTTTGTCATATTTGTTTATTAGGTTTAAAGTAAAGAGAAAATAGTAGATACAATTGACAATAAAAGATTACAGAAAAATAAAAATGGTATCATGTAATAAGAGAGTATTTGAAACATAGAATAATCTAATAAATATTTGTAGATCATATGTGAAATATTAAAGGAATCATTAAAGCAAGTTATAGTTAAACCAATCATTTTAGTCTATTACATTTGAACTCATATAAAATATTATAGAATCTTATGATATAAACGGAACCGGATATAACTATGATATGAACTATAGCTATGGAGCAATTGTAATTTTAGCAATGAATCGGTTCAAAAACTGGCCGAAATAGGGGGGAGAAGGATCTCATTCATATTAATTATTAAAACAATAGGAACACAATTAGATATCGTATTTACATATTCACATTTACCATTTTATATAATGAGATAGCTTGAGTTATATATTTGAAGAAGTGAGAGATAAAAAGAAAGAAAAAGGACAGAATGTGTAGTATAAAAAGTGGAAAGTGATAAAAACAATAGGATAGGAAAGGGAGTACAGAATAGAGGAAAGGCTCCGGGATCGTTACATAATAGAGATAGTAATAATATCGATGAACTGTATCCAGAATGTTACTGGCTTACAATATCTTACCAAGGTCTCAATAGAGAATCATCTGGGTTAGATGAGATAGTATAGGTCGCCCATGGTTTCCATATTGTTTCATATATGTCTATGGAATAATTGGTTATGGCTTCTGATTTTGTGTGGAGCATGGTTTGGTGTACTCTATTTCTGGTTTCAGAAACTAGGAGCGTAGCTGTTTTCCAAGCTTTGGAGATGGTTTGCTTTGTGGCTGTGGTGATTTGTAGGAACAGTTTAAATTGAGCATAGGAAATACAATCCGGTTTTAAATTTAGGAGTGCGGTAGTCGGATCAGGAGTAATGGATTTCTTGAAAACTGCTGCAATCATGAGGAATATTTCTTTCCAGTCATTTTTTGTAACAGGGCAATCCCAGAAAATATGTAAATGTGTTCCCGGATCACCACAGCCGCGAAAAAAAAGCGGGGAATAATGGGGAGCAAATTTTGCTATTCTAACAGGAACCAAAAACCAGTACATGAGAACTTTATAATTTGTTTCCATAGCAAGTATATTTTGGGAGGACGTTTTAGTATTTGACCATACTTTATTCCAGGTAGATATATCTGTATTGAAACCAAGGTCGTTCATCCATTTTTCAGCATATGAAGGTAATTTTGCAGTAAGCTTAGTACTTAGTTGGCTATATAGTATTGAAATGAGTCCTCTAAGGCCTTGTACTCACGACCGGATCTGTGCGCTGGAAACTGTCTGCCCGACAGTTTCCGGCGTACAAGGCTGATTTGTGTTTTGTTCCGCTGGCGTGTACACACCAGCGGACCAAATTCCCGTCGTACCGGAACGCGTGCACGTAAACTACGTACGACGTCACTATAAAGGGGAAGACCAAAGTTAATGGCGCCGCCCTCTGTTCCTCTTTTGCTAGTTACGTGTTTGCTCGTGTTAGTGAAGGTTTGGTTAGAGCTGATTCGCGCTTCTCGGTCTCCAGGCTTTGACAGCGTGTATTCACGGGTTCAGTGCGTGTGCTTGCGGTAACGTAGTTGTCATTCGGCTATAGGCAAGCAGGTTGTTTCTGCTTTAGCAGTTGCATCCTGTGCGCTCGTATCTGTTTGTCGCGCGTTTGTCGCAGGTAGTGCTGGATTTGCGAGTGCTTTCTGTTTCAGTGTGTTCTTGACTGACCAGCCGGCCGGTTTGAAGCCATGATGGAGCAGCAGCGTCAATTTTCGCGAGTTGGTGCTGTTTATGGGATGGCTGCTGGATATGTTCATTTGTCCAGTACTTTGGCCAGAAACAGGGGGCGGAGGCGTTTCTGGACCAAGAATTGGTTGCGCCAGCGTGACCAGTTCTCACATATGCCTCTGCTTAGGGAACTCCAGGAGAATAATCCTAATGACTTTAGGAATTTTCTCCGCATGACGGACCCCGTATTCAACCGTCTGCTGGATCTTCTGTCCCCCTATATCACGAGGCAGGACACTGTGATGCGCCAAGCCATCACGGCCGAGCAGAGGCTTATTGCCACGTTGCGGTACCTGGCGACTGGGAGGAGCCTGCAGGACCTCAAGTTCTCGACAGGCATCTCTCCGCAGGCGCTTGGGGTCATCATACCGGACACGTGTGCTGCCATCATCAAAGTTATGCATGAGGAGTATATTAAGGTAAGTTTCCTGGCTCTAATAATGTGGCCAACTAACTTTATTTTTATTTTCCCAGATATGCTGTGTGTTTAACTAACGTTAGCTTTTCTCCCTATGCATGTTGATATCAGCTTTACATGTTTTATTCTTGGCCTACCTGCATATTTGTCCCTTACCCAATATTAACCTGTCCAGCATGCTATCCTAGGGACAAACCCACCTTGCCATTTTTTCAAACAGGACTTTTTGGGGTTTTTCCCCCCCCCCCCCCCCCTTCAAACTTTTATTGTCCCCATCAGAGGGCTGTGGAGTCTCTTAATGAAGTGGCCCTATATATTTCATTTTCCAAATTCTCCATGCACATTTTTCTAATGCAATTTTAATACTGTGAACTGTCACAAGGATGCTTGTAGGATGTATTTGTTACAAAGTACTAAATCTCTAATTTTGTTTGTCCCCACAGCTACCCTCCACACCACAGGAATGGCAGTCTGTGGCTTCCCAATTTGCCCAGCGGTGTGATTTTCCAAACTGCGGTGGAGCAATAGATGGGAAACACGTCCGCATTGTGCCCCCACCCCGCTCGGGGTCCTACTATTATAATTACAAGGGTTATCATAGTATTGTGTTGATGGCGGTGGTGTCGGCACAGTATGAGTTTCTATATGTGGACGTGGGGAAGAATGGCCGGATGTCTGATGGGGGAGTGTTCGCACGGACTGATTTCTATGATCGTCTCCAAGCTGGTGGTCTGGCATTGCCACCAGATGAAGATAATGTGGAAGGACTTCCGTTTGTGTTCCTAGCGGACGAGGCTTTCGGGCTTGGTCCTCACCTCATGCGGCCTTTTCCCCAGAGGACCCTCACCTCAGAGAGGAGTGTGTTTAATTTTCGGTTGGCCAGGGCTCGGAGGGTAGTCGAGAATGCCTTTGGGATACTCACCAACCGGTTCCGCCTGTTCAGGACATCGATACATCTGGCGGAATATAAATTGGACACCGTTGTATTTGCCTGCTGCATTTTGCACAACTTTTTACGCAGGCACTCCCAGACGTACCTACCCGACATCGGTTCTGAGGCAAGACTACCCTCAGATCCCCTTCCCGGGCTGGACACTGGTCGCGCTGGCTTGGCCCCCCAATCAGCTCGTGAGGTACGCGACAAATATGTTGAGTACTTCATGGGTCGGGGGGCCATTGCTATGCCAGATCATATTTCTTTCTAATTCGGCCCCCAAAGAAAGGAATATTCTAAAAAATAATAAATAATTAGACCATTGGACTTTATACAGTTGTTTGTCATTAATGCTTTTTCTCTTTTTCTGTCTTCCTGGTTCTCTAACTAACTTCTTCAATTGTAATGCATAATTGATTTCTCCACTTTTAGTAACTAACCACATTTTGCACAGTATTCACTCATCTACAAACAGGGTATTGAGTCTAGAAATAAGAAGCAACTCCATTTGTAAATGTTGAGGTCAATTTTTTTTTATTTTTGCTTGTTCATGACCCCAAAAAAATTTTTTGATTTTTTTCATTACTCCCTGCTTTTGTACTTAGGAGTCTTCAAAATTTTTTAAAAAATTTTTTTTTTTTTCAGGTAATTCAACCAAAAATATTATGCAGATTATACATTTATTAACAAGTTCACTTTTTTTTTCCTCAAATATAGTTAGATTTATTGTTTACATATATATATATATATATAGATTATATTTGGTGGGGTGTTTACCGCCTTAAATTTATTTTTGGCCATATTTTTTAGGCACAAAAAACAATAATTTTGTAACCATTTTTCTTGTTTTTGGTGTGTTTTTCTAAAACAAAATTTTTGGGTGAGAATTTGGAGTCAAATCTCTACTTCACTAAATTCAGTGATTAGAGAGATTTATAATTCTATATATATATTGAAAATAATTTTTGGCGTTGTTTATTCTTTATGGTCTAAACTTTATAGTATCCCAAAATGTTCAACATGGTCAAAAAGTAACAAAATCAAATTCAAAAAATATAAAAACTCACAACAGCAGTCAGTCATGGTGTGCTTTCACACTGGAACACGCCAAAATTGGAAGATACACACATTCAGTGCAAACTCGCCAAATGTCATTGGTTCAACAGACAAATGGCCACATGTGCTATCTGACATCATGGGTGATCAATGTCTGTGTTTTGTGGGAGCAAACCCTTCCTCTCAACTACTTGAGGATGGAGGAGGGGGTTGGACCCACAAAGCACAGACATTAGATATTCTGTGATGGCAGATAGCACATGTTGGCACACTGTGTGTGTATCTTCAAATTTTGGCGTATTCATTATTCAAACTGTTAAAATGTTTGTGGGGGCGGGGGATGGGCGGGGGGTGTTTCAGTCTTTGACACGGCCCATCATGTCAATAATGTTCTTAAAATTTGCTTCGATTACCATCATTCTTTGCCGCATATTGTCCATTTCCGTGCTGCATTCCAAAAGGACATTTGTTACATTCTGTTCCATGAGAAACATCCTTTCACGCATATTGTGCATTTCAGTGCTGCACTCCATTACCTGCTGAATAATTATAGCAGCACTTGCACGTGAAAATCTTGGCACACCATCCTCCTCCCCTAAACCAACAAAAAAAAAATGGCATTTACAATATTATTTTTCAATGAGGCCTATCTACATATGTTTTTTGGAATCAAGCTAGGGTGACACTGACCTGATGGGCTTCTCCTTTCCACCTCTTCGACATCTTCTATCACTCCTCCTTCTTCCACCACCTCCCCATCATCTTCAATCACTCCTCCTTCTTCCACCACTTCCCCATCATCTTGGACTCCTCCTTCATCCATCAATCCACCTTCTTTCAATTCGCAAAATTGTTCTTCCGCCACTTGCCCTTCATCTGCTATGACTTCTAAGTCCAAAATTACTTCTTCCTCCTCTCTTCCTTCCTCCTTTCTTCCTTCCTCCTCTCCTTCCACATCCTCCTCTCCTTCCACATCCTCCTCTCCTTCCACATCCTCCTCTCCTTCCACATCCTCTTCTCCTTCCACATCCTCCTCCTCCTCCACATGTTGAGATGGCAGATTTTGGCCTTGTCTGGCCCTCTCTGCCTCCTCCAAATGCTGGCGACTTCTTTCCCCTGAAATAAACCAAAAAAAATGTAGACTCATCAGCACACAGATATTGGAGAGCATAAATCGCACACATTGCTTAGAAGATGCTTTCATTTAGTTACTTTTATCTTTCACCAAACCTACATTTTGCAATTACTTCTATATGGCAAGCTCTGATCCTGCCCCTTTTTAGCAAAGTGACACACATGGATGTCCCCCCTAAACTGTATTTCTGGGATACCCTACCAAAACCCATTTTTGATTTGGGGAGACACAGGTGCTCTGCATTGCAGATGTGAAAACATCTGCTTTATTACCACTGTTTTTAGAATGAATCCTGTTTGCCTTTCCCATTCTCCTTCTTTTTTTTTATAGAACTAGCTTTTACACAATGTTTACAAACAAAGTTTTTGGCCAGTGAGCCATGTCCAGGTGTGTTGTTCCTGGAATAACCGAGCCTTTCTGATAAACTATGTGATGTTACGTTGTTTACTAAGAACACTGTTTGTAAATATGTAGTTATTTATGTTCTAAAAAATAAATAACAACATGTCTTTAAAATTACAAGCAGGCCAAGGAGGCAGATGGTGAAATATACATGGCAACACATTATTGCAGACAATCACCACCCCCCCCCCCCCAAACCCAATATATATTTACTTACTTTTACGCAGAATTTTAAGTATTTTCTTCATCTGATGTGGCTCCCTCAATTTTAAGTCTGACCATCGTTTCCTCAGCTGTTCCTTGGACCTGGTGATCCCAAACATCCTCTGCATTCTCCTCGCCACCTTGTCCATAATATGTGCCTTTCGGCGGTTAGGGGTCTTGTATGGCCCTAATTCACCATCATAGTCCTTTTTTCGCATGATGTAAACTAACTCCACCATTTCCTGGAACCGCATATTAGTGGCTTTATATCTTCTTTTCCTTGATCGGGACGTCCCTGCCTCTGTCCCTTCACTTGTGGCATGAGAGCATCGTGCCCGCTCGTGTGACATCGCCATCTTTCCTTTCCCACAGAGATTATGGGCGTGGAAAAGATGAATTCTTACGCCATGGGCGGAGAAGAGGGCGGCGTTTAATACATACGCGGAGTGTAGAGAATGCAAACAACGTGTTTACGTCCGTTACGCGGAGAATCTTCGAGCGCATCCAGAACATACACAGTTAACGCCATATTTCCTAAAATCATTGATTAGGGGCCTCGCAAAGGTGACGAGGGCGGGGTTTCATAAATACGCGGAGTGTTAAAAAGGTTTACGCCGTGATTACGCATCTTACGCGGTAATTAGGCGAGCGTGAGAAACGAGGAGCGAGAGACAGGAAGGTAAGGAATTTAAAAATGTGATCAGCAGAGGCCTTGAAAATGTAGACACATGGGATGGGGGTTTGGGCTGTTGGTTGCACCCTTTTTAAGCTATTCTGTCTATGGGGTACCACAATGTTATTTTGGTATCCAAATGCTTTTGGACACCTCACAAAATAGAGATGTGAACAATGCTGTACCTCATTGACAAGTTTTTGAATGGTGTATTCAGATCAGGCAAAGTATTGTTCAAGTGTTGGTTGTACAGAGGTCATTAGGAAGTGTCTTTTATGTCATCCATTGTCAGGGGTATGAGATTTACACATGAAAGAGTGCCTAGATGAAAACTGTCATTTGTAAGCATTGTTTAATTTAATATATTTAAAATATTTACTGCAATGTGAACAATGGCTCTGCATCTAGCAAATCAATGTTTGGTACAAGCAATGCGGCCGAGCTGCCAATCATTGTTTAAACAAGAGAGACTGTGTTTGGAATTAGATATAGGTAATAAATTTGAAGACACATATTAGATCAAGGTCAACGCTGATCCTTTGGAATATTTATTTTTCTGTGGTTTATGTTTTTGTAATCTAGACTCAAAAAGAAATATAATTTTTCAAAAATTGAAATGGACCTCCTACAAAGCAAGGAATCTATAGAGGCCTTACTTCAAAAATACCAGGACACGCCCATCCTGTGGAATTCAAAACACTCGTTATATTGCAATAAAGAGGTACGAGCGGCAGCACTAGAAGAGCTAGCAAATTATATGCAAACTTGGGTGCCAGGATGCACTGCCAACATGGTGAAGGATAAACTTGCCAACCTCAGAAGCACATACAGGAGAGCATACAAAGCTAATAAAATCAAAAAATCGGGAGCAGCAGCAAGACAAGCAAAGGAACCCAAACTGTGGTATTATAAACAGATGGCTTTTTTGCGGGACGAAATGGAAGGCAGGAAAACGATGTCCAGTCTTTCTTCCAACCTTTCCTCCATGCTACCTTCCAGCGGACATTCCCCAGATGACCACAGCCCTGCAGAGTCGGAGGAAGAGGGCCTGGCTGACAGAGATGCAGATCTGCCACCCTTCGATGAGGAGGTATAGTAGTTTCCTCTATATTTATGGCCTAAATAATTCTTGGTGGATTAATGATTAGATATTGAAAAAAAAAAACCAAGCTGGAAAAAAACAAACAAAAAGGTGTACAGACAAATAGGTGTCAGGGATGACAACTGCAGGGGTCAGAAGTAGAGTGTATTCAAGTAATAATGAACAGAAAATACTGAACGAAAAACTTGAAAATGAGTGTGGTTTTATTTAGCGAAATTGTAAAAAAATTCCTTTTTTTTACACACAGGAAGAAGAGATCAGCCAGGAGGTGGCAGATCCTCAGGTGTCTGTCAGCCAGGAGGAGGCCGGGGTCAGTGGCAGCCAGGAGGAGGCCGGGGTCAGTGGCAGCCAGGAGGAGGCCGGGGTCAGTGGCAGCCAGGAGGAGGCCGGGGTCAGTGGCAGCCAGGAGGAGGCTGGGCCCAGTGGCCTGCAGCAGGTCCACCCGGCCAGGAGAACCACCACCAGCCAGTCTTCTCCCCCCCAGGTGAGGCCATCAGGCCGAAGGAGGCAGTTGAGGCCTGTGGAGGAGGCAAGCCTCCGCATGATCCAGGAGGCAAGCGCCATCATGAGGGCCCCCCTCAACCCCACAGAGGCCTTCAGTGCCTCATTGGCCCATGATTTAAATGAAGGGGAGGAGGACCAGAGAAGACTGGCAAAGGCCCTGATGAACCAGGTACTTTGGTGGATGCAGAGGGGCCTGCTGACCCCAGACACTGGGCTATGTGACCCGGCCCGGCTTGCGGAACACCATCCTCCTGCTGCCACATCAACCCCACCTGCAAGACCCCGTGTTCGATCCGCTGGAAGGCTGCCTGGAGGGAAGGCTGGAAAGAGGAGGAAACGTTGATTTTCTGCCTTCCATTTCCTTCCACATAAAGGACATCTTGTTTGTACTACCACAGTTTGGGTTCCTTTGTTTGTGTGCTGCTGCTTAATATTTTTGTGTTTGGCTCCTGAGGCTTGGAAGTTTATCCTTCACCATGTTGGAAATGCAAGTTTGCATATAGTTTGCTATCTATTCTAGTGCTGCCGTTCTTTTTATTTTTTTGTGATGACATTTGCCAGAATAAAAGGCCTTTTGCTTTCATTTGAAAACATGTCTATTGTTTGATATACTGTGGGGATTATTAGGCAGCAAACCTTTAATAAATATACAATGGGTAATTTACAAAGGACACACTCCTTGGGGGGGGGGGGGGACATTTGGTGTGCCAACATGGTTTAATATTCTCTAATGAAACACCAAAAAAAAAAAAAAAAAATTAAAAATACATGTAAAAAAAAAATAGTTTAAATGGTGACATAACTAGAAACAAAAAAAGAAATTAAAAAAATGCACATTCCTTTACAAAAATGAATACTCTAAATTATGGAGGACCACCAACCAAAACACACGTCTGGCATAGAAAACATTATTAAAGGATTACATCACAAGCAAGAAATGTGACATTTCAGTATGGGACAACTCTATTGAAATTGCATCAGCAAGAGAACGGGGTTATTCTAGCAAGAGAAGAATTAATCAAACGAGGCTTTAAAATGTGGTTTAGTGCGCCTTTTTAAGACATTGTTCTCTTGCTAGAATAAAAGGTTTCTAATGACGAATGTGCCATATCCCAAAGAAACGCGAGTTTTACCTGAACGAGCGCTCCCGTCTCCTCATTTGGACTGAGCATGCGCGGGGTTTTTGTACGCTGCTTTTGTGTACAGACGACCGAACATGTCTGACGGACACGATTCCAGCAGACTGTTTTAAAGCAAGACCAGGAAACAGTTGTTCGTTGGAAAACGGTCTGGCCGACGATTGTTTGCTGGAATTCTGTACGTTACTGCCTACACACGAACGAACATGTCCGCTGAAACTGGTCCGCGGACCAGTTTCAGCAGACATGTTTGGTCGTGAGTACGAGGCCTCAAATGAGGATCTTGTTTACATATTTGTTCAAACTGCGTCATGTCACTGAATTTATTTATACCTTGTAAATATGGTGCAAAGAAGTTTTTAATTTGTAAGTAGCGAAAAATTTCTGATGCCGGAAGTTTATGACTTTCACGTATTTCTGATTTTTTTTTAAATGAGGCAGGTGATAAAAAGTCACAACCTTGTGTTAGACCCGCTGAAATCCATCTTGTAAAGTTTCTAGGAAATGTAAGGGCTGGGTAAAACTTTGAGTTTCTCATAAAAGATATAAGGGGTGCATGTGGGGATTGTAAACCCTGGGTCATTTTGAATCTTTCCCAAATAGAGATTGTGGGCCAGATTCAGATACATTCAGATACAATTGTGTATCTTTAGGCGGGCGTAGTGTATCTCCGCTGTAACTTTGAGAGGCGAGTATGGTATTCAGAAAGATTATGCGCCCAAAGTTACGGCGGCGTAGCGTATAAGGGCTGGCGTAAACCCACCTAATTCAAATATGGAAGATGTGGGCGTGTTTTATGTAAATTAAGTGTGACCCCACGTAAATGACGTTTCTAACGAACGGCGCATGCGCCGTCCGTGAACGTATCTCAGTGCGCATGCTGCTAATTATGCCGCAAATAGTCAATGCTTTCGATGTGAACGTAACTTACGCAAAGCCCTATTCGCGAACGACTTACGCAAACGACGTAAATGACGCAAAATTCGACGCTGGCCATACTTATCATTGGCTACGCCTCATATAGCAGGGGTAACTTTACGCTGGAAAAAGCATTACGTAAACGACGTACGGGCGGACGTACGTTTCTGAATCGGCGTATTTACCTAATTTACATATACTACGGAAGTGCCACCTAGCGGCCAGCGTAAATATGCAACTAAGATACGACGGCGTAAGAGACTTACGTCAGTCGTATCTTAGCCAAATTTTGGCGTATCTTGCTTTCTGAATACAGAAAGAAGATGCGCCGGCTCATCTTAGAATTTACGTGGCGTATCAATAGATACGCCAACGTAAACCCTTTCTGAATCCGGGCCAGTATGTCTGAAGCTATCATTTTGAGAGATTTTAACTGAAACAACCATTGTATCTAATAAGCTAATTTGTCTTGATGGACTTCTGTACCTTTTTTTCCATCTTTTTTAAAATGTTTTAATTTACCAGTATTGTATCAATAAAAGTATGTTGTTTTTATACATTCAGTTTGAACTAATATATTGGCACCTAAAAAAATCCCACTTCTTTACATTTTGGCTATGTATATGTTTTGTAATGTTGGTGCCTTTAGGTTCTCCACCACCCGTTTCTTTGTGGGTATCTTTTGTTTACTACTGTGACCAATCACAGTGATCACATAGTACAGGCCCAATGAAATTGGCCCTGTAACCCGATCTGTGATCAAACTGCTGCATGGCCTTGGGCTGCACACAAGTGGTGAAAACGGGCAGACAGTATATCGTCCCAGACTTATAATGCTCCTACCTAGCCGTACATTCTATATAGTGGCCACCCGTGAGGTGGTTAATGTAATTATTAGGGCTTATTTATGCTATTATTGCCTTTTGAATAGTGATCTGTAGTTTTCAGTGGGCGTTTGAAAGTCCAGGAGGAGGCATTATGTTGTCTCCTGTTTTAACCACACAGGCCCCCTTCACTTAAATGATGTGGGGGTGATTTTTGCAATGCTGCAATGCAAAGCACTGTGAATGTGGCATGTGTATACCACAGTATTGCTGATTTTGATTAGTGGGGCAATTGGGGATTACAGCTCCACTGCTTGTTTTTACTACCCCTCTAACTGCAAGTGTAAACTAAGCCTCATGCCGCGTACACACGATCATTTTTTGGCATGAAAAAAAACATTGTTTTTCAGCATGTCCAAAAAACGATGTTTTTCCAACTTCATCATTAAAAACGACGTTGCCCACACACCATCGTTTTTAAAAAATTATGAAAAAAGCGCGGTGACGTACAACATGTACGATGGCACTCTAAAGGGGAAATTCTATTCGCCTTTGGGCTGCTTTAGTTGATTCCGTGTCAGTAAAAGACGATTCGCGATTTTCTGTCTGTTACAGCGTGATGAATGTGCTTACTCCATTATTAACGGTAGTTTTACCTGAACGAGCGCTCCCATCTCATAAATTGCTTCTGAGAATGCGCGGGTTTAAAACGTTGTTTTAGCCCACACACGATAATTTTTTACTACCCGAAAAACAAAATTTTTTAAAACGACGTTAAAAAATGCAGCATGTTCGAATTTCTTTTTTTGACGTTTTTCAGAAGCCGAAAAAACTATGTAAAGCCCACACACGATCATTTTAAATTACGTTTTTACGCGGTATTTAAGCTCACTCCATCAAATCTAAAAAAAAAATTATGAATAAAAGAAACAAAGCTTGTCACATCCTTGCATGTAACCACACGTTTAGCTCATAAACTGTCTACTGTAAAGAATGGTAAATTGAAATAAAAAGCAATTATAAAATGCTTTCATCATTCATATTTAATTAATGAAAGTGGGCCAAATAGGGTTATTTTTTTTTACAGATGTTAACATCTTAAAAATTACATGTTCAAGAGACACAATTTATATCCCATTTTAAATTAGTTCTACTTTATGTCTTCTTCAAAGCTTTTAAGATAAAATAACAATATTCATTCTAAAGCTATTATTAAAAAGTGATGGTACAGTACGTTATAAGCTACAGCAATTTTAGACCTCTGCTTTGCTGATGCTCTTTCAATTACTGGTGTGAAAGGCATACATTTCTTAGGTGCTCAGTTATCAATGTGCAAGTTCCATTTGATATGTACTAATGGTTAAGAAGGTTTCACAAACAAAAGGTCACTTTAATTTTGAAATGTTATTGACTGAAAGAAAAGAATATAGAACACATTTTTACAGGACAATGAACAGAGGCCTAATGGCTTTTTTTTTTTTTTTTACTGAAAAATGTGTTAAGAGAAACTATTATAGCCCTGTTTTGAAAAATGGTAGACAGAGATTTACTCACATGTAGGTATTTATACAAGCTAAAAAATTAAAAATGTATGTTTTCTTTCATTTAATTTTATTTAATTTTTAATAGCATTATCTATGTGTAGAATTGAAGTTTACACAATTTAATTTGCCATGCATTAATAGCTAAATTTAATAGACCATGTAGTATCACTTACCTGTTAGGCCCGTACACACGGTCGGACCGAACCGATGAGAATGGTCCGATGGACCGTTTTCATCGGTTCACAGCAGAAGTGGCCTGATGGTCTGATGTGTGTACACACCATCAGTTCAAAATCCAATCGGGTCAGAACGCGGCGACGTAAAACACACGACGCGCTGAAAAAACAAAGTTCAATGCTTCCAAGCATGCTTTGACTTGATTCTGAGCATGCGCGGGTTTTGAACCGATGCTTTTCTGTACTAACCATCGGGTTGGTCCGATCGGCAGCGGTCCATCGGTTCGGTTTTGAAGCATGCAGGCCGATGGCCTATACACACGGTCGGTTTGGTCCGATGAAACTGAACTTGGGTTCATTCTCATCGGTTCGGTCCGACCGTGTGTACGGGGCCTTAGAGGCCGGGGTGACAAGGGGACTTCCCTGACAGCTCTGATCCAAACACAAACACCCCTGGAATAGTGACTGGGAGAGAAAGGGAACAGAGTGAATTGCAAAAGAGTCCAACCCACAGATTATCACTTCTGGTAGGTGACTCGGCAAAAAGCGCTCTGATACTACAGAGGAACCAACTGGAACAACAGCTGACAGGAATACCAAAACTCAAGTTGAAGGCAGATTCTGAGGCTCCGGTGGCTGAAAACCCAGATGGCAGGTTTCAGGCAGGTCAGAAGGCAGGCCCAGGTCAGTGATAGCCTCATAGGTAGTCAGCAGGATTGTGGTCAGGAAGCAAGCTGAAGTCAACAATGGGTAATCAGTGGGATCTGGTCAGGGAGCAAACCAATATCAGAAATGAGGTGACAGATGACCCAAGGTCAGAAAAAATGTCCCCTTAGTTTTGTGAATTTGATGAAAATTCACTTAGCAAAGAATACCCAATCATCTGCAAGGAAAATAGAAAAAAAAAATATTTTTGCTTGCATATGATTTTTGATGAAAATCAGCAGAGCTTCACCTCATTCACTAAGCTATGGGAAAATTCCCCTGCAAAGTGAAAACTCTCTTGCAAATTAAACAGCATATTTGCCTTTAGAAAATCAACCCCATTGTGTATGATGGGTCTTGTTAGGACCACAACACACTTATTTAGCATTACTATTGTATTATAAATGTGCTATTCCTTCTTTTGTAAACATTTCTACATCCTTTGTTCTTTGATCCTTGGCCTGCTCATCCTGAAGGTTAAAAGTGAAAAGTGGATGGACTAGAAAAGCTCAAATGAAACACATCACACTATACCAGTTAAATGAACCCTGCTCTAATGCCGCGTACAGATGGCCGTTTTTTGTGATGAAAAAAAACGACGTTTTCAAAAACGTCATTTAAAATGACCGTGTGTGGGGAAAACGTCGTTTTATGTCTTCTGAAAAACGACAAAAAAAATTCGAGCATGCTTCAATTTTTTATGTCGTTTTTCAAAACGTTGTTTTTTGTGTCATTTAAAATGATTATGTGTGGGTAAAACGACGTTTAAAACAACGTTTTTAAACCTGCGCATGCTCAGAAGCAAGTTATGACGCGAGCTTGAATGGAACAGAGTGCCGTCGTACGTGCTGAACGTAACGGCGCTTTGCTAGAGCATTTTGAAAAAACGATGGTGTGTAGGCAACGTCGTTTTTTAAAATGAAGCTTGAAAAACGTTGTTTTGTTTCATGATAAAAAACATCGTTTTATTTCATCACAAAAAACGACCGTGTGTACGCTGCATAAGTGTCTGGTAAGTCTATACCTCCCATCTTTTTGAGATGGAAATGAGGGACACCTATGAGCAAAAGTATGTAGGCATAGGACACAGCCCCTGCCACACCCTTAAAGGATAAATAAACCCCCCCAAAAAATATTAGTTAAACCCACAAGTGCTTTTTTTACCACTACTATTCATTTATATTGGCTTTTGTGATTTACAAATGCAGCAATTTAGAAATTGGATGAAAGGATTAGCACTGGGAGACACTTTTTTAACCTCCCTGGCGGTATGATTCTTTCAGAAAAAACATGCTGAAAGCGGTACCATTATTTGCAAGGAAATTTGGCGTTTTATATTGTAGGTCTGTCATTTTTAGAAATAACTCACTTAAATCTGACCAAACAAGCTTCTAATAGGCATCCCGGGTATGACATTTTTTTAAAAACAAAATTATAAATTATAATATAATAAATAATTATAAATAATTATAACAAATAATAATATAATTATAATAAAAATTATTCAATAATGTAATCAAATCAAAATCACTGAAATTTGCTCAGTTGCAGAATTGTTGCTGTCATTATTTTTTTTTTTTATGACGAATTTCCCCACAAATCGCTATCGCACAATTCTGCAAGTGATTATAATTTATTATCGCTGTTTTTTAGCTGATCTAAAACTATTTTTGACATAAAGGGACACTTTTGGTTGCTATGGACAATCTACAGTTTGCAGGGAGAAAGAAACGTTTTTATTATATAAAATGACATGCAGGGCACTGGACAGACCACTAGGGACAAGGGGTGTGTTTTTTTTTTACATACAGTACTGTAATCTATAAGATTACAGTATACTGTATGTATAGTGTTTGTTTAGTTTTTTGAATTTGGCGCCGTTCTCCGTCCCCGTGCGTCGTAACGTCGCAGGGAACGGAGATCGGCGTCACACGGAGGCACTGTGTGAATCGAGCGAGGTCCTGCTCGCTCACACAGCGCGGTGGCATCGCTGGATCCAGGGACAAGGTAAGTAAAACTCCCTGTACATCCAGCGAGGCGAGCCCAAGTCTGACTCGGGGTTACCGATCCTTGCCCAAAAATCTCACCCCGAGTCAGACTCGGGAACACCGCCCAGGAGGTTAAGGAGAAGTAGTGCATTTTATATAAAACTATATAGATCAGATTAAAATGAGAAACAAATGAGGAGGAATGTGGGACAGAGGGATTTTGTTCTAAATCAGGGACAGTCCTTCCAAATCAGGGACAGTTGCGAGCTATGCAAGTCTGATAATTGCTTTGTCCAGTATGAACCAATCAAAGCAGTTACAACAATTATCAATTAAAGAAGTATTAAACTGTGGAAAAAACTAAAACAAACCTGCAAGACAATAGCATAATATGCTAGTGTGCATTGAAGCCCTGCAGCGGCGCCCGGTCATCGCTGAAGGAGCTTACATGTTTCCTCTGAGTTTCTTCCGCGATCACTGGCTCTTGTGCTGAGTGGCTGGAGCTGCAATGACGTCACACCCACGTATGCACAAGGGAGCCCTCTGTTCCGTCAAGTTCTGGCAGAATACGCAGAGCGCATGCGCCGCTGAAGTCAGCGGCTGCATGTAGGGTCAATATATTCTTAACCTGTGCAGGTTTAAGAGATATTCTTTTTACCTACAGGTAAGCCTTATTATAGGCTTACCTGTAGGTATAAATCACCAAGCGGTGTATACAACTGCTTTAAAAAATATGCATACAAGCAATTTACACACACACAAGTGAAAAGCTGGCATAGGTAGCCCAGAGTGCAGTGCTAATTAATAGGTAACTGCTCCAACTATGGAGATGCTGCTGTAAAACCAGAGGGGGCACAAAACTAAAAAGAAAAAAAAGGTGAAAAACACAATTGCAAACTCCATAGTGTAGCATAAAAATTGTGAGCTGTAAAATAAAATTGCACTCAGAAAGGTAACATGTGCTGGGAGATATAGTCTGGGTTGCCTAAAGACCAGAATAGTATGGCAGTAGCCAGAAGTATGGGGATTGAGTGTGCTGAGATGACAGGAACCACTGTCACTGGTCTTTAAGAGACACCAAAGCTGGTGCTCGAATTCGGAAGTAGATGCCACCCAACGTCACTTTGTTGGCACAGGGAAGCAAGTTGAAACTTGATAGCTTCTTCATCAGCCTGTCTATTTGTAGCTACCAACAGCATTAACTATAGTTTAAAGGAGGTGGTTTCATGATAGCCGAGGTACAGCAAGGGTGTTATAAAGCTGCTAACCACCAGGGGCTGTAAAGATCTGCACAGGGACATCAAATTCTCTCAGGAGGCAATAGTACTGTATATTTGTACAATAAAATAAATCTTTAAATAAAAAAAAAAATATATAAGCTAGTAATTTTGTATATATTCTGGGCATTGTCTGTTCTCACTTAAATGTCTGTAATTCTTATTCGGGGAGCTGCTAGCACCATACACTGTTGCACTCCTTTGAATTCCCCACTTGTGTAATCAATAAATAAATAAATAACGTGCTGCACTACCCCTCAAATCATATATTTAGAAATCAAGTGAATATGTGAAGACCCCCTCAGATAAATATATATAAAAATCATAAATAATTCATAGATGAAAATTAATATACGTAATGTATCTTCATTCTTCACTATTGCTCTTAAATACATAAAACCAGTACTCAAAAAAAGTCTCTGTATATGTAACCAATGTTACAAAAGTCCACAGATAATGCTTCAACTGTGAGACTGCATGCTATCGTATAATCCTGCGTCTGTCTGACTTTTTCCATTGGAAATTCCGTTTGTGTGTACGAGGCCTTACTGACACTCCACCATTTCCAACATCTCTATTCATTTCATAATATACATTTTTTCAATCGAAATAATTTCAATGGAATTTTAATATTTGTAATATTATCGCAAGTGTTAGTATTTGTCAGTTTTTTGCAATTCATGTCCCATTGAGGAAATCTCTCTTCACTTCACTGTCTGTCATGTAGCCTCGATTTTAGATTGTAGGCTACTAGTGTTTGTGTTTAGTTTTTGGCCTCGCGCTAATCAGGGAGACCAGTAATAGTTAGTGTCTGCTTTAGGTACTGCTGGTGCAGGCACAGCTACTTTTCATGCATCCTACTGAACCCTGAGATATAGTGGGTGGGAGAGTTTGACCCTGGCCTGCATTTTCATGGCTCTTCAGCCAATCTCTGGTCAGGAGAGTGAGTGACCAGCATGGGGCTGAGAGGGGTGTAAATAGCCTTGGACCTAGAACAGCTTCCTCTTGTTCCTGGGGAAGTAAGAGACAGCCTGAGGACTGAGGCATCACAAGGAGACTTCCTGGAATACCAAAAAAATAATTTTGGTGGCCCTAGCTCCTGTTTGAGCTCAGTGTCCTCTGGCTTAGCATCCTAGAACACTCAGAAAGCTCTACTGAGGATCCAGGTCACAGGCAACAAGTACAGAAGCTAACTGATTCTGCAGGTGGCATTACAGTATACAGGGCACAGTAAGTTCCTGCTATGTAAGTTGTAGAGACATTTCTTTGCACTATTTGGGAGAGCTTACTACAGCACATCCAGGACTATACTCATGTTGAGGAGACTCTGTTTGGAATCAGAGTTACCCTTCACATTCTAGAGAGTAGTTCTCAACCTGAAGGAGCAGATCAGAGTTAGAGTCCTGCAAACGTTTTGTTAGACTTTTTGGCGTATCCCAAGGTTCACCCTCACCCTGTTCCAGTGTTCTTAACAAAAAACTGCAAAAAGAAATGCACGGCCTGTTTTCAATTTAATTTTCAATTAATCTTGTTTTACATTTCATGTTGGGACATAATTTTTATTTATTTTTTCCTCCCTGGGGACTCATAGCTCTTTGGAGATGAAGTAGTTGTCTTGGGGAGATTCAGTTGAGCCAATCAACCTAGTAGCATGCCTTTAGAGTGTGCGAGGAAGCTAGAGTGCCAAGAAAAAAAAACACACAAGTATGGGGTAAATTGCAAACTCCAAGCACATATTGTGATGGTAACTATGCTGCCCCAAAACCAAATATAACACATGGAAATTAGTTCAATCGTCTGTAAAAGGATATTCATTCAAATCTAATAGACATTTTACATGCCAAGGTTCTGAGATGTCCTTGTGGCTTTTATTATACCAGAGAGAGTACATAACAAATTAAGCTTAGCATCATAGCACATAAATAATCCATTTAGAAAAAAAAAAAAAAAATCTTTTGCCTGAATCTAAAGTTTTTGCTGAATATTCACATTCAGCTGCTCAGTTACAATACCCATATATGGCTATTAATCATGTTCCTAAGTTTAGGAGGGCTGGTGAGAAAATGCTTATACAAAAAAGATTTATAGATTGGATACTTTCAAACCTTGGAGCTCCAATTGCATTTTGCAATATTTATTCTAATGAGAGTTTCTTTAAATACATGCTCATATTCTTCTAAGAGATTATGCATTCAATTTATTTTATCCTTCATGGACTGATCATGTTTTTATATATATATATATATATATATATATATATATATATATATATATATATATATATATATATATATATATATATATATATAAAATGTATCACACTACAAAGCCTGCTTTAATTAAGTATTTGTTTTACTTACTTTTAGTTTTTCTCTTCCAATCTTATCCCTGTCGTCTCCCAGACATGCTAAACATTTGGCAATCATCTGAGCAAATATTAATAAGCTAACTGCAGCAAAACCTAAGGAAATTCCCAGAGATGCATGAAAATGTATTACAAGCACCGTGCAGACATCTGGGAAAATCAGTGAGCCTATTACTAAAGTAAAGTGAGGCACAGAACAAAAGTAAGAATTACCATAGTGGAGGGCCGGGCATGACTAAGTGTGCAGGACACAGCAGGGTTAATTTACTGGGGGGTCGAGAGGTAATGTGGTAAGGCAGAAGGGGAGTGGCCATATAAATAGGAAAGGCGGGAACTGAAGGGGAACAGTTTTGCAGGGCTAGTTAGTGGAGGAGGCAGTTTTTCCCACCCTCCCTCCCTGTGTTGATTCTGTGTGTTGCTGTGTGTTTTTTTCTTTTGCAGGTGCACATGACAAGGGTCGTCATGACAGCTGTGAGATGGCGGTGTTTGTCTGTTGGTCTTTTAAGGTGGCAGTAAGAAATGTGATGAAAAGGAGGTGGGGGGCTCATTGGTATGTGCCCCTCCGGTGTATTCCAGCTGAAGGTTTGCTGGAATACCGTAATGGTTGCACTGCGGGTGGGGGTTTGTCTCCGAGCGGACTACACGGCTGAAGGCCTAATGTGTTATATGGGCCCGCAGTGTATTGATTATAGATGTGTTTGAGTTTGGTGGGCTGCCAGAAAAGACCAACAGACTGTTGTAATGATGTTATATGTTATTATAATGATTATTTTGAGTTGGAGTTTTTACCCTACATTGTTTTAATAAATAAGCTGTTATGGCCATTTTTACTCCAAAATCAAGGTGTGGTCTCATTATTTTAGGTGAAGTATTGGGTGTGAGTAGAAGTGGTATAACGGTGTAATGGTGGGTATCTCTGGACTACACTAGTCAAGAGATTTAGGGAAATACAGTAGGTGACCGCGATATTGTGTTTCTAGCACAACAGCATTGCGCTGATTCTCGGCGACAGGGTGCCGACATCTCGCACTCGCTGGAATAGACAAAGCACATTCCAGCTAGTGCGTCATAGAAGCAACGGGAGATCCGACTTGGATTCCCGCCAATTCTAGCTGCGGTATTTGGTATGCATTCCTGAGAGGGAGAATCCACGCCAATTTTTAAATAAAAAAACGACATGGGTCCCCCCCCAGGAGCATACCAGGCCCTTAGGTCTGGTATGGGTTGTAAGGAGACCCCCCCTACGCCGAAAAACCGACGTAGGGGGTCCCCCTACAATCCATATCAGACCCGTATCCAAAGCACGCTACCCGGCCGGGCAGGAAAGGAGTGGGGACGAGCAAGCGGCCCCCCCTCCTGAGCCGTACCAGGCCGCATGCCCTCAGCATGGGGGGGGTTGGGTGCTCTGGGGCAGGGGGGCACACTGCAGGGCCCCCCCACCCCAGAGCACCCTGTCCCCATGTTGATAAGGACAGGGCCTCTTCCCGACAACCCTGGCCGTTGGTTGTCGGGGTCTGCGGGCGGGGGGCTTATCGGAATCTGGGAGCCCCCTCAAATAAGGGGGCCCCCAGATACCGGCCCCCCACCCTAAGTGAATGGATATGGGGTACATCGTACCCCTACCCATTCACCTGGAGGCAAAGTGTTAAAGTTAATAAAAACACGACACAGGGTTTTTAAAATAATTTATTAGTCTGCTCCGGAGGCCCCCCCTGTCTTCTTTAGCTCTTTCACCAGGGGGGGCTTCTTCTTTCGCTCTCCGGGGGGTCTTCTGCTCTCCGGGGGCTTCTCCGCTCTCCGGGGGGGTCTTCTTCTATCTTCGCTGCTCTCCGCTGTTGACTCGGCGCACCCCGGTTCTTCTCCCGATGTCCGGTGCCTTCTCCTTCAGTGCTGGCCGCCCGCTATCTTCGTGTGTTAGCTCAATTACTAGCACACGGCCAGCACGCTCTTCTGTGACGTCATCTTCTTCACTTCTCTTCTTCTCCCTTCTTCTGATGTTGACCCGACACCTCCTCTCGCTGCAATGACGGGTGTGCGGCTTGCATCTGATTTATATAGGCCTCACAGTCCCATAATGCTCCGGTACCTACCCACGTGGTACCTACCCACGTGGTACCTACCCTAACGTGAATTTTTATGTAATGGAATCAGAACTGCTAAAACGCTGTGCTGAAACATGCTTTAAATAATTGAAGTAATAAACATTGCTTTGACTGATAAAGATAATGGATGGCAACTCCCTGTTTTGAAATCCTGGTGATAGTGAGTGACCCTGACTCCTGTGTTATGCCTTGGAATGGCAAGTGCTTTCAGGAGATTCCTAAATTTGACATACTTTGGTAAATGTTAAAAAAAATATATATACAGTATATATATATGTAACGGGAGTCACTTTTGGGCACAGACTGAGCCAGAAAATAATGGACTTGCAGAATATGTATTGGACTGTAGCCCACCTGTCTGTCTGTTGTGATGTAAATTAATCTAGAATGGCTTCTAAGGATCTTTTATTGTGGCTAATTGACCCTGTATTGTGTGAAGGTCTATTGATGATAATGTGTATTGTAAGTTAGCAAACACAATTAAGGTCAGGTGTATGAGTTATCAACTGTAGTTAATTAGCTCATGTAAATTATGTCAGGAGCCGGAGTCAGGATGTCTACTAAAGGATGTGTATTTGGGCTTGTTAGGAACCATTGTGTGATGTTGTGGGTGGAGTTGGGTCATTATTCATTTGGTTACTGCAGTATACTAAACTGTATATAAAGAGTCTGTATTTCTCAATAAAGGGCTATTCCTGTTGAACCTCAAACAGAGCTGTGTGTCTCGTTATTGGGGTTTGTGTGCCTGACTGTGGAGTGTCGGTAGCTGCCTTGTGTTCGGGAATGGAATATCCTAAACGGCTTAAACCCCTGTCCCATTACAATATATATATGTATATATATATATATATATATATATATATATATTTATTACACACACAGTGGATATAAAAAGTCTACACACCCCTGTTAAAATGTTAGATTTCTGTGATGTAAAAAAATGAGACAAAGATAAAAATCATTTCAGAACTTTTTCCACCTTTAGTGTGACCTATGAACTTTACAACTCAGTTGAACAATAAACAGTTTTTTTTAGGTGGAGTTAAAGGGGTTGTAAACCATCGTGTTTTTTCACCTTAAAGCATCCTATGCATTAAGGTGAAAAAACTTCTGACACTGACTAGCCCCCCCCATTTTACTCACCTGAGCCGGTTTGTTCCCACGGCGGAGACACGCTTTACCTCTCTGCCTGTTGTCTCAGCTCTTGATTGGATAGATTGATAGCAGTGCAGCCATTGGTTACCGCTGCAGTCAATCAAATTTAATGATGTGGGCGCTAAGGGGGTGGGGCCAAGTCCGACATTTTGTGTCTATGGATGCAAATGCTAGACTCAGGAGTGCACCTGGGGGGTGTCTATAGTATGCCTGTAAAGTAGCGCATGTTTCCCATGTTTAGAATTGTCACTGCACAAAATGTATTTTCTAAAGGAAAAAGTCATTTAAAACTACTCTTGGCTATTTATGAATTGTCGGGTCCCGGCAATACAGATAAAAATTATTGACCAGTCCATTACCAGGCTCTTTGGTTCTGGTATAAATATTAACCACTTAACCCCCGGACCATATTGCTGGTCAAAGACCAGAGCACTTTTTGCGATTCGGCACTGCGTCGCTTTAACTGACAATTGCAACAATTTTGTGACTTGGTTACCAAACAAAATTGGCGTCCTTTTTTTCCCCACAAATAGAACTTTCTTTTGGTGGTATTTGATCACCTCTGCGGTTTTTAGTTTTTGTGCTATAAACAAAAATAGAGCGACAATTTTGAAAAAAATGAATTTTTTTTACTTTTTGCTATAATAAATATCCCCCAAAAATACTGTATTTATTGGCGTATAACACTCACTTTTTTACCCTGAAAATAGAGGGTCAACTGTGCCTGCGTGTTATACGCAGGGGGCCGTGGAAAGTGTTTTTCCTGAAACTTCCCTCTTAAAGTTATGGTGCGTGTTATACGCCGATAAATACGGTATATAACCACTTGATTACCGAGCCTGTTTTTCAGATTCGGTGTTTACGAGACTAAAACATTTTTTTTTGCTAGAAAATTACTTAAAACCCCCAAACATTATATATATATTTTTTTCTAACACACTAGAGAATAAAATGGCAGTCATTGCAATACTTTTTGTCACACCGTATTTGCGCAACGGTCTTACAAGCGCACTTTTAAAAAAAAAAAAAACACTCTTTTGAATTAAAAAATAAGACAACAATAAATTTTGCCCAATTTTTTTATATATTGTGAAATATAATGTTACGCCGAGTAAAATGATACCCAACATGTCATGCTTAAAAATTGCGCCCGCTCGTGGAATGGCGTCAAACTTTTACCCTTAAAAATCTCGATAGGCGACGTTTAAAAAATTCTACAGGTTGCATTTTTTGAGTGACAGAGTAGGTCTAGAGCTAGAATTATTGCTCTCGCTCTAACGATCACGGCGATACCTCACTTGTGTGGTTTGAACACCGTTTTCATATGCGGGCGCTACTCGCGTATGCGTTCGCTTCTGTGCGCGAGCTCGTCGGGACGGGGCGTTTTAAAAAAAATTTTTTTGTTTTCTTATTTATTTTTATTTAGTTTATAATTTTTTTACACTGAAATAAAAAAACAATTATCACTTTTATTCCTATTACAAGGAATGTAAACATCCCTTGTAATAGAAAAAAGCATGACAGGTCCTCTTAAATATGAGATCTGGGGTCAAAAAGACCTCAGATCTTATATTTAGACTAAAATGCAAGGAAAAAAAATTTGAAAAAATGTTGCTTTAAGACGCTGGGCGGGACTGACGTTTTGACGTCACTTCCGCCCAGCAGAGCTATGGGGACGGGTGAAGGAGATTTTTCCCTCACTCGCAACCCCAGTCAACAGCCGAACGGTCCCGATCGCCTCCACCGCTACCGACGGCTACGGTAAGCGACGGAGGGCGCGGAAGACCGGCGGGAGGGGGGCCCTCTACCGCCACCGAAAACGGCGATCTTGTGGCGAATCCGCCACGGAGACCGCCATTATCGTTTACAGGACCATTGGCACTAAAGATGGATACCTCGGTTGTGGCAGCGGCTGCTGCCATTCCCGAGATATCCATCTTTAAAAACAGGACGTCTTTTGACTATGGGCCAGTAACCAAGTGGATAAAAAAAAAAACATTTTTTTTCCTCAGTTTAGGCCGATAGGTATTCTTCTACATATTTTTCGTAAAAAAAAATCGCAATAAACATTTATTGATTTGTTTGCGCAAAAGTTATAGCGTTTACAAAATAGGGGGTAGTTTTATAGCATTTTTTATTATTATTTTTTTTACTAGTAATGGCGGCGATCAGCGATTTTTTTTTCGGTACTGCGACATTATGGCAGACACTTCGGACACTTTTGACACATTTTTGGGACCATTGGCATTTTTATAGCGATCAGTGCTATAAAAATGCATTGGATTACTATAAAAATGCCATTGGCAGGGAAGGGGTTAACACTAGGGGGCGGGGAAGGGGTTAAGTATGTTCCCTGGGTGTGTTATAACTTTAGGGGGGGTGGCCTCACTAGGGTAAATGACTGATCGCTGTTCATACATTGTATGAACAGACGGTCAGGCATTTCTCCCCTGACAGGACCGGGAGCTGTGTGTTTACACACACAGCTCCTGGTCCTCGATCTGTAACAAACAATTGCAGGTGCCTGGCAGCGATCGCGCCCACCGGGCACGCGCACGGGAGTCAGGGACGAGCGGGGGGCTCGCGCGCATGCTTCCGGCGGCACGCGTGCACCCCTAGTGGCCACATAGAAAGCCGACGTATAGCTATGGGCTCTCGCGCAGGGGAGCCAACCTGCCGCCGTATAGCTGCGGCGGCTGGTCGGCAAGTAGTTAAGGGGAACCCCGAACCAAAAAAAAAAGCGTGGGGGCCCCCCCAAATTCCATCCATATCAGGCCATTCAGGTCTGGCATGAATATTAAGGGGAACCCCACACCATTAAAAAAAATGGCGTGGGGTTCCCCCCAAAAATCCATACCAGACCCTTATCTGAGCACGCAACCTGGCAGGCCACAGGAAAAGAGGGGGGGTGAAAGAGCATCTGTTATACAAGCTGTACACTACTTTACATTGTAAGAAAGTGTAATTTCTTCAGTATTGTCACGTGAAAAGATATAATAAAATATTTACAAAAATGTGAGGAGTGTACTCACTTTTGTGAAATACTGTTTGTATAATACATTTAATACCACACAATTATAAACCTGACAATTAATTGACTTACTATTCTTGCAATATTAGTGAAATATACTGCACTTTGCATTGATCCATTTGCTTTACTGAAGCACCTCCCCAGGTAGCAAGGATAACTTGCCACAAATTTTTAGCAGTGTTGAATTGTAAGTCTGTTAACTTGCTGCACACTTCACTGGCAAGTTGTACAATTGCAGAGCATTTGAAGCACAAGTTTTAGTTGACACCTTTCCAATTTGTAGCAAATGTGTTTGTCAAGTTTCTAGCAAGAGCAAAGTTGCAATGGTGAGACTACATGCAGCTCTGCATCATGAAAATTCAGCCACAGTGACCCCTGTGGTGGGATGACTATTGCACAATACAGTATAACCCAACCAGAACTTGCAGCAGACTTGCAGAATGTTTGCAAAGAAAGTTGAGCTAGGGTCATGCAATGCGGACTTGCTGTAATTGTGCAATAAACTGTGAAGTCTAGCAATAGCTTAGCAACTTTTTAAAAAAACTTGCAGCACAATTGCTTGCTATTTGGGTCATATTGCCTATCTGGGTACTACCTCAATATTAAATTTGTCTATTTTGTTTACCATACAGTAGGAAACAGCCTTTTAGGCCAGGTTCACACCTATGCGAATTGGTTGCGGCTTAAACCGCATCCAATTCGCATAACATTATAAAATACATTGATTTTAATGAGGCTGGTTCACATATGTGCGATGCATTCGCACTGCACATTGCCCAAAAAACGCGTGCGTTTTCTAGGCATTGCGGTGCAGCTCAGGTGCGAATTCAGGCCCATTATCTTCTATGGGCACGCATCTGAATCGCACATGTGTTCCGTTCTGAACAGGGATCATGAGGGGGGAACTTCACGCCAAATTTTAAACAAAAAAACGGTATGGGTTCCCCTCCATGAGCATACCAGGCCCTTAGGTTTGGTATGGATTTTAACGGTAACCCCTATGCTGAAAAAACGGCATGGGGGTCCCCCCAAAATCCATACCAGACCCTTATCCGAGCATGCAGCCTGGCCAGTCAGGAAAGGGGGTGTGGAAGAGCGAGTACCCCCCCTCCTGAACCATACCAACATGGGGGGTGGGTGCTTTGGGGCAGGGAGGCGCCCTGTGGCCCCCCACCCCAAAGCACTCTGTCCCCTGGTCGTTGGTTGTCAGGGTCTGCGGGCAGGGGCTTATCAGAATCTGGGAGCCCCCTTTAATAAGGGGGCCCCCACGATCCCCACGATCCCAGCCCCCCACCCTATGTGAATGACTTCTATGGGGTACATCGTACCCCTATGCATTCACCTGGTGGAAGAAAAATGTCAACAAAAAACACTACACAGGTTTTTAAAGTAATTTATTAGGCAGCTCCGGAGGTCTTCTTCCGACTCCGGGGGACTTTGAGAGTCTCTTCCGACTCTCCAGCCTCTCTCCTGCTCTCCGGTAGACATGTGCATTCGTTTTCGTTAGAATGCATTTTCGTCCGAAAATCTGTTTTTTTCGTTATCGTTTTAACAAACGATAACGAAAGTGCAAGAAACGAAAACCGAAAGATCCGACATAAAAAATGCTTTATTTTCGTTTTCGTTGCGGTAAAAATTCGATATAGAGAGATTCGACATTATAGGGAAAATATTCGACATCATAGAGAAAAGATTCGACATTATAGAGAAAAGATTCGACACTATAGAAATAATAGATTCGACATTATAGACAATAGATTTCAATTTATGAGAAAATAGATTTGACATTATAGAGAATAGATTCGACATTATTACTAGTCATACAACATTAGAATTCTTGTAGGCGGAATATTCGAACGGAAATGTACGATTCGACGTAAAGATTTGACGTTCCGTCGAATATTTTTTTGACCATTAGACAGAAACCAACAAAGATTCGACATTCCGGCGAATATTCTTTTGACCATTCGACAGAAACCAAGTATTATTGGATTTTCGGACGAAAGCTATTCCCCAACGAAAAACAAAATAAATCAGAACGATTTTCGGGAGTAACTAAATACATTTATTTTCAAAACGAAAACGAAACAAAATATTCCAGTCTGCACATGTCTACTCTCCGGTGCCTTCTCCGCACTCTTCGGTTCTCCTCCCGCTCTCCGGTGCTTTCTTCCTTCTGCCAGGCACCACCGCTATCTTCTTCCAGCTCTTTTACTAGCGGGGGGCCCGGTCTTCCTCGTCGCCTTCTTCCCTCTTCTCTTCTTGAGATGTTGACACGACGCTCTGTCCCGCAGTAATGGCGGTTGCACGTGCGCAACGACTTATATAGGCATAGGGCGTGGTCACCGGGTGATGTCACCCAGTGACCCCACCCCTTTATGGTGTCACAATCCCGGGGCATGATGATCCCGGGGCATCAGAACTGAGTGCAAGTTGTGCTGCATGAGCAATAAAGAATAATTGATTATTTGGAAAACTACCTCTTGATTTCCCCTGCTTTTTCCTTTGCTTTTCCACAGCTGGAAATTACATATTTGCTGAAGTGCCTTCCACTGCCAGCATCTTCCTTTTCAGGCTCTATGAGGGCCATTGCTAGTTGCACCACGCCAGCACTATGATCCACTCTTTTGCTTCATTGTGTATTCACAGCAGGCAGCATTAGAAAAAAAAATTTTTGGCAGAAGAGACACACAAATTACCACTTAAAAACACTGCTTTATGCTAGATTTTACTGAAGTCTGTTTTCCTTTGAAACCTTAAACTGACAATCATTTGTAACAAACACTTCTTAACTTTACCTTTGATGTCTGTGTGTCAAATGTTAAATGTAAATTAGGCACTCTGACTTATTATACCTGAATTCATTTGTACAAATAATAATTATTAATGAAATAGCACTTAATATTCACTGCTTCCACTAATATACCAAATTAAGTTAATTTGCAGCACTTACTGTATGTTAATCTGTAAATATGTTGTGGTTGTTTTAATAAAGTAATGCCGCATACACATGATCTGAATTTCCCACAACAAATGTTCTATGTGAGCCTTCGGTCGGATATGCTCCATCGGACAACAAATGTTCCTGATGGAAATTCTGATCGTCTGTATGCAATTCCGACACACAAAAATCCTATGGATGCTCGGAATCAATTTGACGCATGCTCGGAATCATTAAGCTTAATTTTTCTGGGCTTGTCGTAGTGTTGTTTGTCACTGCATTCTTGACGTTCGGAATTTCAGACAACATTTGTGTGACCGTGTGTATGCAACACAAGTTTGAGCCAACATTCCGTCGGAAAAAATCCATGGTTTTGTTGTCGGAAATTTCCGATCGTGTGTACACGGCATTAAGGGCATTTTTTAATTTAGCTATGTAAAGCTGTAGTTAGGTAAAACATCCTCGACTAGTGGTTGTTTGTTCAAAGTGAGCAAAGATTTACTTGGCTACATGAAAATGTATTTCTATTTTGTCCCCAGAGTATTTATTTTTAATTCTGCATAGAAAAAAAGATCAAAAATACTTACCTCTCTGGCAAGTGGTGACTCTTATCTTTTTTCAAGAACAATCCCCTGAAGAATGTTGCATTAAACAATTCCAGGTAAGATTTTAAAATGTATCTTGCATTGGAAGAAAACCCCATTGACATAATTAATATTCATGATTTTACCCTTCATGTGAGATAAAGGTTTTTATATTATCTTATGATGTATAGATCAACTGGATTCCAAAATATATTTCTCTAAACTTATCAAGTCTATGGGCAACCATATACACCTATTGCGCAACTAGCAAAAGTAACCATAAACATTTGCTACTTTTTTTGGGGGGATATTGGATATTTTTCTTGCAACCAGATTTGTACTTGCAGAGAATGCCCATAGAAATTTCTTTGAAATTACTTTTTTATTTTTATCGATTCAAAACAATATATTTCTAATCGATTGAATCAAAAATGTTTTTGTTTTTTTTTAGATTTGAATGTGGCAGCCGAGTAACTAAACATTTGATTGTTAGTTATGCACATTGATCTGTTTGTATTATTAATACGTTTATTCAAATATGCCAAATGTTCTAATTAATAAAAGTAGTATCTAACTTTCAACATTTTACTATATACAATGCTGTGCAGACATTTTAGCCAGCTGAGAAAAAATAATGTCAAGTACAAATGTTTTTAAATAAATATTTATATTTTACTGTATTCTTTTTCTCAATTTCACACTTGCAAAGTAAACGAACAAAAGAAAAATCATCATCAAATGATTACAACTCTTTAAATCACCTTTGGCTTAACAAAAACAGCATTATTTTGAAATGGTGCACTAATAACACACAGTCTTTGATTTCAACAATTTCTTTAACCTCCCTGGCGGTATGATTCTTTCAGAAAAAAGGTGCTGAAAGCGGTACCATTATTTGCAAGGAAATTTGGCGTTTTATACTTTAGGTCTGTAATTTTTAGGAATAACTCACTTAAATCTGACCAAACAAGAGACTAGTAGGCATCCCGGGTATGACATTTTTTTAAAAACAAAATTATAAATTATAATATAATAAATAATTATAAATAATTATAACAAATAATAATATAATTCTAATAAAAATTATTCAATAATGTAATCAACTCAAAATCACTGAAATTTGCTCAGTTGCAGAATTGTCGCTGTCATTATTTTTATTTTATGACGAATTTCCCCACAAATCGCTATCGCACAATTCTGCAAGTGATTATAATTTATTGTCGTTGTTTTCTAGCTGATCTAAAACCATTTTTGACATAAAGGGACACCTTTGGTTGCTATGGACAATCTACAGTTTGCAGGGAGAAAGAAAGGTTTTTATTATATAAAAGTACATGTAGGGCACTGGACAGACCACTAGGGACAAGGGGGGTGTGTATTTTTTACATACAGTACTGTAATCTATAAGATTACAGTATACTGTATGTATTGTGTTTGTTTACGTTTTTGAATTTGGCGCCGTTCTCCGCTCTTGTGCGTCGTAACGTCGCAGGGAACGGAGATCGACGGCACAGGAGGACGCTGTGTGAATCGAGCGAGCACCCGCTCACTCACACAGCGCGGTGGCATCACTGGATCCAGGGACAAGGTAAGTAACTTTGTCTGCTGCTGCAGCAAGGCAAGCCCGAGTCTGACTCGGGGTTACCGCTTTTGGTATGAAAATCTCACCCCGAGTCAGACTCGGGAATACCGCCAGGGGGGTTAAAGTTCAAATTTTAATGAAATTCAAGTCAAATTTTAATTAGATATTCGGACAAATTTAATTTAGTTATTCTGAGAATTAAGTCAAATTTGTTTGTACTGTAATTCGGGGATTCTGATATATCCGATTCTCCACATAACTAAAAATGTGTCTGAATATTTATTCGGAACGAAACGAACCGCACATGTCTTCTGTACAGTGACACACAATAAAATTCAGCCTGTCCCTGCTTAACCAGTCGATTTCTGACCTGTGTGTACTGGACTTTTGGTGTGTTGAGAATTTTCCTCGGGAATAATAGGTTTAAAAAATACAGAGTTTACATGTCTGCTGACTACGGGGCCACAGAGCAGTTATTTTGAGAGGAGAAAACTACTTTGGCAGCTTTCTCCATATTTTGCTATTTCCGAATGGGGCTTTGTAGTTTGGAGTTTCCTAAGGGACAGATTCTCTAACCCTGTGTCTGGGTGCTGTGGAGAGCCAGCAGGGTGTGTGCCCAGTTGCAGTAGAGAGCAGTAGGTGGAAGGTGGAAGTTGGATTGTGAGTAGTTGCTGCTCTTTGAAGACAGATCCCTGTCAGGAAAACTGTCTACCTGGTTGAAGACTGCAGCCTGTGTGAGGGAGATTCTATGCCCAAGGACTGCGAAAGGCTGGCCAGCTACAAAAGTCTGGGAGACTGAGGAAGCCAGTGAGTTCAAGGGGCTGGAGGGAATCCAGAAGTCTCTGTTGGGAGCATGCAGAGGTACTGCTGACCAGAGTGTCAGATGGCTTGGTATGTTTTCATTTATGTTTGCTGAATGAAGTTGAAGTTTTTTTTTTTTGTTTTGCTTTTCAATAAAAGTGGGCTACCTCAACGATAATGCCTGTGTGACATTGACTCACAGCAGAAAAATAGCATCTACCACTGAGCTAAATACTCCCCAATATCACAATATGGTATAAATACCAACCTTATATATTACTTATATTGTTACCAATCCATATTTAATTTCAAGATGGTATAATGTTTAAGCCCAGTTGAAGTGTCACCCTTTTTTTCTCCATTGATGATGAAAGTTATCACTATGAAAAGCTTTAAATATTTTTTTATCTTAGCGACATGTATCAATGTCCTAAAAAAAAAGAGTTTTTAAAACTTTTTTTCCATTGATACATGTTTCCTCAAGCAAGACCTGGGTTCTCAAAGACGTTTTCACAGGCATACTATAGACACCCAGCAGGTACAATATTTAAAGCAATTTTTATTTTTTATTTTTAATTTAAGCATCATTAAAATCACTGCTCCTGAAAAAACAACCGTTTTTAAAACTTTTTTTCCATTGATACATGTTCCCTGGGGCAAGACCCGGGTTCTCAAAGACGTTTTACAACAATAACTTGCATATTAGGCTTTAAAATTATCACTTTTGAATTTGAACGTTCGAGTCCCATAGACGTCAATGGGGTTCTAAATGTTCGCGCGAACGTTTGGTCCGTTTGAAGGTTCTTGTGCGAACCGAACGGGGGGGGGGGGGTGTTCGGCTCATCCCTAATCACAAGCATCCTCATGCAGACTTGTATTGCTGAATAAGGAAGGGTGTGTGCATAAATGTCAAATGCAAAACTGTCAAAAGAGGACAGTAAAACAGATCTGGCCATACATGCATCTGCACTGCTGTGTGGTTGACTCTGTTGGCAACACCCTGATTGACAAAAGTCACATGAAAAGGAGCCAGGTGGAAAGATTTTAATGAAGAGCACTTGCACCCAATCAGGTTCAGGCATTGTTCAGGTATACTCAGCTGAGAGAATACAATACCAACAGTGGGAGATTCATCCATCTCTGTTATTTAGCGTGGATAAAGGAATCTGTTTCTTTTTCATTTATTCGGCCCACTAGGTGAATGCAAGAAATCTATGGGTGTATAGCCAGCTTAAAGCTGAACTCCAGCTTTTGATACACTTTACATTGTTCGTTTGGCCAAGCTGCCCTAAATAAATAATGTCCCTCACTAACATTAGAGGCCGCTGGATGTGCACAAGACAAGAGAGTATATCTGATCTATGTGATTCTAGCTCATACAAAGCTTCCTCTCATTGGCTGAGTCAGAGGATGTGACATCATCAGCCCATCTCTCTGACTCAGCCAATCAGAGGAAGCTTTGTATTCATTGCTAGGATGCATTACATTCTTTGAATGGTTGAGTGCTAATCAAATAGACTCTCTTGTTCCTGTATGAGAGAGAGGAAGTCTCGGCTGAAACCTGGAATGCATTGCAGTATGCTGTATATAGCCTCTAGCATTGAATACAAACCTTACTCTGATTGACTGAGTCAGAGAGGTGGGCTGATGATGTCACATCCCCTGACTCAAGAGGAGGACAATCAGAAGAAGTTTGCATTAGAAAGCCTCAGATAGATCAGAAAGACTCTCTTGTCTTTCGGATATGAGACAGGAAGTCTCGGCTTAAACCTGGAGCACAGTGTGGTATGCTGTATGTAGTCTCCGTAACATACAGTTTATACAGCACATCCAGCGGCCTCACATATTAGTGGGGGACATCGTTTGTTTGGGCCAGCTTAGCTCAAACAAACTATGTAAAGTGTATGAAAAGCTGGAGTTCAGCTTTAAGACTATAAAAATGTACATTGTAATCCTAATGTGATTGACCAGGAAACAAATAATGAGGGAAAGAAGTTTAACAAAAAATTCTAAAAATTTAGGCCCAGATTCTCATTCATTTACGTTGCTCCTGGGCAGCGTAACGTATGTGATTTACGTTACACCGCCGCAGGTTTACAGGTTTACAGCCTGATTCTCAGAACACTTACCTGTAAACTTGCGGCGGTGTATCGTTAAATCGCTCGGCGCAAGCCCGCCCAATTCAAATGGGGCAGGCACCATTTAAATTAGGCGCGCTCCCGCGCCGAGCGTACTGCGCATGCTCCGTCGGGTAAATTACCCGACGTGCATTGCGCTAAATGACGTCGCCCCGACGTTTACGTAAATGGCGTCCAGCGCCATTCACGGACATCTTACGCAAACAACGTAATTTTTTTTAAATTCGACGCGGGAACGACGGACATACTTAACATTGGTTGCCCCTCCTAATAGCAGAGGCAACCTTACGCGTCGCGTACGCTACGGAAACGATGTAAATTCTCAGCGTCGACCGCGCGTATGTTCGGGAATCTCGCGTAATTACCTCATTTGCATAGACGACGGGGAAAACGACGATGCGACACCTAGCGGCGGGAAAAAAAATTGCTTTTAAGATCTGACAGCGTAAGAGCCTTACGCCTGTCAGATCTAATGGGTATCTATGCGTAACTGATTCTAAGAATCAGTCGCATAGATACCCGGGGCCAGATGAGGAGTTACGACGGCGCAAATTGTGTTGCGCCGTCGTAACGCCTTTTAGAATCTGGGCCTAAGTATTTTAGTAACATATGATTGGGTGGTCAAAGTGAAAGTTTGCCCTATTTATTAACATATACTTTGCAAAAAAAACATTCAGTTTAATGCAAACAGCTTTTTCTCCTTTAGTAAATCAACTCTTGCAGTTTTCTTAGTTGACCACATGATATGGCAAAATATGCCACACCTGAGAGGAGATATAGCCACTAATAAACAGAGACTTGATATTGTTAACATGGCAATTTCTTTAAAAAAAATCATTTTACGAAAGAGAGGCACATATTTAAATAAACACAGTGGGCCAGATTCTGGTAGATCCTGTGGCGGCGTCGCGTAAGCTATTTACATTACGCCGCCCCAACTTACAGGAGCAAGTGCTGTATTCCCCAAACACTTGCTCCGTAATTTGCGGCGGCGTAGTGTAAATGGCCCGGCGTATCCCACGTAATTCCAAGGGGGCAGCTTGTATTTAAATTAAGTGCGCCCCCGTGCCGATCGAACTGCGCATGCGCCGGGCTTAAAATAGCCCAGTGCGCATGCTCCAGTTCTCGACGGAAAACATCAATGACGCCGACGTGTGCGTCATTGACGTAAAGTCGTATTCAAGAATGACTTAGGAAAACTACGTACCCGACGGGAAAAGACGACGCTGACTCGACGCCATACTTAACATGGCATACGGCGGACTGGCGTAAGGTTACCCCTCATATAGCAGGGGTAACCTTACGCTTACGCAAACGATGTAATGCCGCGTACACACCATCACTTTATGTGATGAAAAAAAATGACGTTTTTAAAAACGTCACTTTAATTGACCGTGTGTGGGGGAAAACGTCGTTTTATGTCTTGTAAAAAACGACAGAAAAAAATTGAAGCATGCTTCAATTTTATGTGTCGTTTTTCAAAAGTGCACTTTTTACTTCACAGAAATTGACCGTGTGTAGCAAAAAAACGTCGTTTTCTAAGACGTTTTTTCATCCACGCATGCCCAGAAGCAAGCTTCAATGGTAAAACGTGGTGGAACGTAACCTCACTTTGCAAGATCATTGTGAGAAAACGATGGTGTGTAGGCAACTTCGTCTTAGAAAATTGAAGTTTCAAAAACGTCATTTTTTACTTCACAGAAAGTGTCGTTTTTTTTCATCACATAAAGTGATGGTGTGTACGGGGCATAAGTGATGGCTACGCGACGCAAATTCGTTCAGGAATCAGCATATCAGGCTCATTTGCATAAACAAATGAGACCTGAATGTAAACGCCACCTAACGGCCGGCGTTGCATTACATCTAAGATCCGACGGTGTAAGTGCCTTACACCTGTCGGATCTTGGCCGTATCTATGCGAAAATTATTCTAAGAATCACTCGCATAGATACCCGGGCTCAGAAACAGAGATACAACGGTGTTTCCTGAGTTACACCGTCGTAAGGCCCCATACACACGAGAGGATTTATCCGCAGATACGGTCCACCGGACCGTTTCCGCGGATAAATCCTCTCAAGGATTTTGATCCGATGGAGTGTACTCACCATCGGATCGAAATCTGCGCCGAAATCCCATCGCGATGACGTGTCGCGCCATCGCCTCGATGATGACGCGGCGACATGCGCGACGCTGTCATATAAGGAATTCCACGCATGCGTCGAATCATTACGACGCATGCGGGGGGATTGATTCGGACGGATTGATCCGGTGAGTCTTTACAGACCAGCGGATCAATCCGTTGGGATGGATTCAAGCGGATAGATTTGAAAGCATGTCTTCAAATTTTTATCCGCTGGAAATCCATCCCAGGGGATAAAAATCCGCAGAAACAGATCCGCTGGATCGTACACACCAGGGGATCTATCCGCTGGAGCCGGTCCGCGGATCAATTCCAGCGGATGGATCCTCTCGTGTGTATGGGGCCTTACTCTTCTAAAAATCTGGCCCAGTAAATTTAAACATATAAATAACTGACTGCTAAAATTATTAAATGCAAAAAAGAACATATATTGTTCATGGAACATACTCGTATAATTTCGACATGCCTTATAAATTTTGCTTTGCAATGTCTCTTTGAAAAGCTGGTTGAATACTTTGATTAGGGTTTAAAGAAAAGTAAAAATCCCATATTATGATGGAATTGCATCATGCTAATTTACTGGCGTGGAGCGTGCTATTATTGCACTTCTCTTCGCGTGACACATTTGTTTGGAAAATTACTATATTTTGTTCAAGTTGGATACTTTTATGCTCACTCAGTTATGCCAAAAATTATGGCATACAAAAGAAAATTGCCGTACCGAGCATACTTGTTTACTCATGAGTGCTAGACAAAAATAGAATTCGTAGAAATAGTTTTGAATATTTTTTAGATTTTAGCCCTGATGAAAATAGTAGAATAAATAATCACAAAGAATTAGCTTGGGTTTGATTCAAGGACATGTTTGGTAAACAGACATAAAAATTAGCAAACTGTGAACTTTAGTATAAACCCCATTGAAGGCTATGGAAGTTGAATCTTCAAAATCAGTTTACAATCCATTAACAAGGTTAATAGGCAAGGGTTTGTCAAACGAATGCCCCGTACACACGATCTGAATTTCCATTGTGATAAACTCCGACTGATTTTTCTGATGGAATTCCTTTTAAGCTGTCTTGCATACACACTGTCACAACAAATTCCGACCGTCCAAAACGCGGTGACGTACAACAAAGACGAGCTGAGAAAAATTTAAATTTCAAGTTCAATGCTTCTGAGCATGCGTCGACTTGATTCTAAACATGCATGTTTTTTTCTCTGTCGGAGTTCCATACAGACGAACGGAATTTCCAATAGAATTTTTTTTAATCTGAAAAAAAAAAAGAACATATTTTCTTTCTAAGTCCGTCGGAATTTCAGATGGAAAAACTCAGATGGGGCACACACACGGTCAGAATATCCGATGAAAAAATTCTGTCTGACTTTTTCCATCGGAAATTCCGATCGTGTGTACAAGGCATAAGGGTGTGGAATGCTGGGCATATAACAATATATAAATAAATAAATGACTGTTCTGTTGGGGAGCAGCTCTTTTAATAAGTCTTAAACGGCAACATTAAAAATACATGATTCCTATAAATAACATGCTTGGGTGATGTCATAAATCCAAATGTGTAGTGGTGTACCTGTACAAATTACAACAGAGAAAAAGTGACATTTACAATTTTTGTTTTACATTTCTGCTAAATGATGTTTACTGGCCACTGTTCTGCTTGTAAACAAAGCGGCTGGAATTCCCCCAACATCCATAACACACACTTATCATCCTAGTTGATGGTCTGGTATGGATTGTAAGGGGGTTCTTACAAAAAATGGTGTGGGGTTCCCCCTAAAATTACATACCACATCCTTATCTTTGATGAGGCTCTATGGATGGAAACAATAGCCTTTTCACAACATTGTTGGCCCAATGTAGGTACCTGGGGAAATACCTATTAAAATCTGAATTTGTCACTGTGTGGTGTGTTTATTTAATATTTGATATGTACCTCTTACTCATTTACATAGGGTACATGTGTGGGCTTTCTGATAAGTCACCTGCCCTACAGACCCCACATGCACAGGGCCAGGGATGTGGAGAGGAAGCTCTTGTCCCGCTGGAAGGGTACCCTACCCATGTTTACAGCACAGGATCTGGTATGGTTCAGGACAAGGGATGCATACTTGCTGAACCCCCGTTTTCTGACCAGTAAGGGGGCATGCTGAGATAAGTAAGGGTCTAGTATAGATTTTGTGGAGGACCTCTTAAGCTTTTTTTTAGGATAGTGATAGAGGTCTGAAGTGTGGAATGGATTTTGGGGTAAACCCCATGCCTTTCTTGTGTAGGGTACCACATTGATTTTTTTTTGCAGGTGAGAGCACCGTGCCTTAGCAACCAATGATGTCATCCTATTGCTAGGATGCGGGAAGCTGGCCTGCACACTGCATACCAGCCTGGTTACTAGGATGCCGGAGGCCACCAGTGATCTAGCAACCAATAGGAGGGGGCAGATGCATGGCCCGGAGCAGGAAGATTTTACATTTAGTGGTAGTAGTAATCACTACATGAGTACTTCATGCAGCAAACCAGAGGTTTGCTTGGGTGGGTGGGCAAACAGGCTATTTAATTAGCATGTTCAGCAAATAGTGAACAGCCAGAGTTTTTGATGGAACCGGCATTGCTGTGAACTGAAACCCCATCTGAAGTATGGGTGTTTTTCCCTAGATTAACTATGGCCCAGATTCTCAAAGAAGTTACGCCGGCGTATCTCGAGATGCGCGGCGTAAGTGTATATATATACGCCGGTGTATCTATGCGCCGTACCCACAGAACCAGATACGCCTGAAAATAGGCTTCATCTGACCGACGTAACTTTTCTACGCCGGCGTAGCGTGGGCGCATATTTACGATGGGTGCATATTTACGCTCCCATCGATTTCCTATTCAAATATGCAAATGAGGGAGATACGCCGATTTCCGAACGTACGCGCGTCCAACGCAGGCTAGGCGCGGTGCGCTTAAGACATACGTCCGGCCTAAAGATACCCCTCATAAAGCAGGGGTAACTTTGCACCAGACGTGTGCAAGTCAGCTGGAGAGCAACTACAGCAGCACCGTTACGGACGAGCTGAGCAACCACACTTGCAGGACAACACATTTGTATGCCAACATGCCAGGGGCAGGCATGGTCATAGCACTACTAGTGTGTGCAGAGGCGCGTAGAAGGAGGAGGACACGGGAGAGGATATACCGAATGCGCATGAATGTCTTTGGCATGGAGGATTCGGAGGTGTATCGCATCTTCAGATTCAACACTGCTGCCATCCTGGAATTAGCCACAACCCTGCATGATGACATCACCAGCCAGACACACCGCTCACATGCAGTGTAGCCACTGGTCAAGGTCCTGGCAACACTGTATTTCCTCGCCAGTGGATCATTTCAGCGTACAAGTGGAGTCGTGTCTGGGAGGTCACAAACCAGTATGAGCAGATGTGTGCACCAGGTTGTCCCCGCAATCCTCAGACGAATGTCCCACCACTTCATCAGACCCACCCAGGAGCACCTACGGCATAAGGCAATGCAGGATTTCTTCAGTATTGCAGGATTCCCACGCACCGTGGGGGCCATTGAATGCACACATGTGGCACTATGGCCCCCCCGTGACACAGAGCACATATACCGCAATAGTAAGCACTATCATTCCATCAACGTACAGGTGATAGTCGATGACCAAGGCCTCATATGGCACGTCCATGCCAAACACCCAGGGTCCAGCCACGACAGCTACATATACCGTCAAAGCACCATCCCAACAGAATTCGAACAAAACATGTACAGGGACAGCTGGCTGGTTGGTGAGTGACATGGGAGTCAGGCATGACTGTCCGACCCCATGATGCAGACATCACGAGGGGCACATGCACGACAAACATCCTCCTGTCTTTTCCCTTCCAGGTGACTCTGCATATGCACTTGGGCCCCATCTCATGACTCCATTCCGGGATCCCCAAACCAGATGAGAGAGAAACTACAATGAAGCACACATACGTACCCGTGCAGTGGTGGAACGCACATTTGGCATCCTGAAAACCTGTTTCCGATGTCTGAATAAGTCCGGGGGGACCCTGTTGTATTCCCCAAACTTTGTGTGCCAGATCATCGGAGCATGTTGCATGCTGCACAACTTTGCAGAGAGAAAAGGCCTGGAGATTGACATACGTGATGACCTGACCCCCGACCCAGACATTCCTCCCCTGCCCGAGGCTACCCCGTCTGCTAAGGGAACAGCAGTCAGGAGTTGCCTCGTGGAACGCATCTTTGCACGTTAAACACACACATTCATCATGGCACACGGACAATGCACGCATGCACACCACTGTGGTCCCTAGCTCACACACACCACATCCACATCACATTGGATTAGCCCAAGTCCACCATGCAGGACTTGGGAGCAGCAACGCCATGCCAAGGCTCCAATTATGTCGCTGACCATTCATAACACATTCACACGGTCATGGAGATAACTTCTCCCCAGCGACCGAGGGTGACATCCCTTTGCTGGCAGGAGTGTCACCCCCCATTCACACACTAGTCACACTATAATCTGCAGGCCTCACCATGTGCAGTAATTGAGCAAAAAAAACCTCATGACCTGAGGGAAAAAAAAAAACGCTCTTTACCAGAGCAAAGATACGGCAAAAGAAAAAAATCAGTTGCCCTGTCGTGGGCCAAGCCTGCTGCCACGGCCACGGCCATGGCTCCTTAATTACCTGGTGGACGCCTCAGGTGGGGGGGGTGGATCATCAGGTGGAGGAGCATCCCCTGGTCTCTCCATTGCTGGCGGCCTGCCCTCTAAAGCCACGGCAATGTGGGTGAGGATGGTATTGGTCTCTGCCTGCGCCAGCCACGACTGCCTCCCCTCTGCCTCAATGGCAGCTGTGTTGCCCTGTACGGCCTCTGTCAGGGACCTCACCTCTGCCACGAGGGTAGCCGTTGTGGCTTGCAGCTTCCCCAGGCAGGTGATCACCGCTGCACTGTTGCCAGTGAGATCCAGAAGAGCGTCATTTATGTTGCCCGTGGAGGCCAGGCTGTCTGCCACACGCCGCATCTCCACGGCCATCTCAACCATATGGCGGGTCTGGGAGTCCTGTGCCCTTGTTTAATGTTCCGGAAGGAACTCAGGAACCCCCCTGGTCTTCCTGGTAGCCTTCCTGGGGCCAGGAGAGGCTTGAGGCCTGGCATAGGGGGAGGCACTTGAGGGAGTGGGTGTGATGGGGATGGATCCTGAGGGGCTGGAAGAGATGGGGCTTGAGTTGCATGACGGCTCAGCCGATAGGGAGGATTCCTCCAAATAGAGGCACACCTCCTCACCCATATGGACCGCATCCTCCTCAACCACCTCTTCATTGGGGGTCTGGGCACTCCCCTCCACCAATGCCTCTTGGCTTCCCTGGGGGTCAGGGTCATGATGTTCAGGGGATGAAGGTGTGGGACGGGCAGAGGCAGATGATGGCCCAGCTCCCTCCTGGACATCTGTGGATGACACAAAACATTCACATGTTGGAGGACCCACATGCTTGTCACATGTTCCCTTCCACCCCTCACATGCTACACACCAGATAGGAGAAAAAACACACTTACCTGTCCTCAAGGCCGGCTCAACTGAGTCATAGCCCTCCGCTCCCTCCACTTGCTCCCTCTGAAGGCACCGGGCAACCACCTGCTCCTCAGAAGTCAGCCTAAGAGTAGAGGCTGGTCCACCTCCTGTGGCGCTGGCATGCCTCCTCATCTTGCCCAGCTTCTCATTGACCTTCCTACGCAGGTCATTCATCTTCTTAACAATGTCCTGGGGCCTCCGTACCTCATTCCCTAGGGCATTGACCTGGGTGGTGATCCCCATCAGGATCTCATCCCTCTTCGCCTTGTTTGTGCCTTTACTCTCTGCCCCATGGAGGCGAGCATCACACCTCTCCATGGCAGATATAATAATCGCCCTCTCCTCTGGGGAGTAGTTTTTCTTCCTCCTATCACTGCGAGGAGCAGGCATGGCACAAAGAAAGACACACAAAAGCACTTACACCTCAAGAAACGGGTGTACTTTTGTACTCGACGGGCGCATGTCTGGGCGTATTTATGCCCTGGGCGTAAGCGGTGGGCCGGCGTATCTCAGGGTTTACGCCGGGCGTAGTTGTGAGCATGCGCAGAGTTGCGCGGGACATACGATCACGTCACGGTGCATGCGCCGTTCGGCCCTTCATTTGCATGGGGTCACGCTTCATTTAAATGGATCACGCCCACTTCCTTCCTACTTTGAATTACGCCGCCTTACGCCAACAAATTGATGTTACGCCGGCGCAAAATTGGGCGCACTTGCTATGAGAATACGGAGCTTACCTCTCTAACTTACGTCGGCGTAACGCATATGAGATGCGCTACGCCGGCATAAAGATGCGACAATCTACGTGAATCTGGGCCAATATGCCTATCCTGTCTGTTCCTATAATGTGCTATTCTGTTAAAGCTCTGAGTGATACTATGAATAATAATAATAATAGCTATAATGTTATACACAATGCCCAAAGAAGCAAAGGTCTTATTTATTGACAAAGAAAGTAAACACTAATGCATAGAAAACTAAAGGAACATTAATAGTGTACATAAGAATGCATAAGAATAAAACAAAGATGGGACGTTATGAAAGTCTGTTCTCAATTTAGGTATTTTGGCTGGGTTCCAGGAACAGAGCGAGACAAAATTGCCTGATCTGGCATTTTATAACACACAAAAGCACCACTCTCATTGACATCCCTACTTGCCCTTGTACAGTCTTCTGTCTAATCAGTGAATATAAGTAATTATGCCACTAACCTTGATATCTTCCAACTGATGGAGTTCTCAAATTGTAGGCAAATTATTTGAACCAGGTCAATATTTTCAGCACCAGCTTGCCCTTTGATCTTCCAACAGAAAGAAAGACAATCACACGGTCTCATCTCTACCTTAAAATGAGGTCTACGGCAATACTCCTCTATCCCATACACAAAGTAAGAGGCTTATTCAAGAACATCCAAACAGAAACAGAAAACAGTTTTAGCTACAGTGCCTTAAAAAAAGATTTATACCCCTTGAAATTTTCTGCATTATATCATGTTACAACCAAAAACATAAATGTATTTTATTGGGTTTTTATGTGATAGACCAACACAAAGTGGCACATAATTATGAAGTGGAAGGAAAATTTGAATATTTTTTTTTTTTTACAAATAAATATCTGAAATTAAGCCCCCTTTACTCTGATACCCCTAACTTAAATCTAGTGGAACCAATCGTCTTCAGAAGTCACCTAATCAGTAAATAGACTGTGTGGATTCGTCTGGATGTCCGGTATCTTGAAAGGTGCCAAGAGAGACTTATGCCCCGTACACACGCGATAAGATTTCCCATCTGAGTTTATCCAAAGGAATTCCGTTCAAGCTTTCTTGCATACACAATGACACACCAAATTCCGACCGTCAAAAACGTGGTGAAGTACACTACGACGAGCCTAGAATAATGAAGTTCAATGCTTCTGAAAATGCGTCAAATTGTTTCCGAACTTCCGAAAGTTTTTTTCTCTGTCTAAATTCCATACAGACGAACGGAATTTCCGATAGAATTTTTTCCGTCGGAAAAAAAGACAGCACGTTCTTTAAGTCCGTCGGAATTTCCAACGGAAAAAGTCACCACTTCAGCCAAAACCTGAAATCTCAGTTAAACCCAAGGCACCTGTTGAACCCATGGAAGTAAGCTGTCTCCAACTAACAGAGTCTGAGAAACAAAGGACGAATGCATTGGGCCTATGCCTGTACTGTGGTCTTAAAGGACATTTGCTATCTGTCTACCCTTCCGTCCAGTAAAAAGACAGGGTCTAACCAGTGTTGGGGGAGCTGGGTTAGACCTTACAAGTTTATCCTTCAAGACCAAGATTACCATTCCCGCAATTATCCATTTAGCCTCTAAACTCATCTCCTGTGAGGCTTTTGTGGATTCTGGAGCCACTGGCATATTCCTGGACTGCACTTTTGCTAAAGAAAATGTCAGGTCACCTGTGGCCAGGTGACAAGTGCACCCCGTTGGAGACAGGGGTGCACCGCAAGGTAGTGAACCCAATAGCTGACTGCTGGGGATAGACAGGAAATGTGAGCCCAAGATTCCCCAGGGCGCAGGGTCTAAGGTCCAACAGGTGTTCACCAGAGCCTCTAGTGATGAGGATGAACTTCGCTGCAACTGAACCCAGGTCGCGGCCCCTGGGGTCCCCCAGGTCACGCTCCGTAGGGAGAGAGGAGAAGCAGCCACTGAGGACACAAGGGATAGTGATGGGTAAGCCGAGGTCGGGCAACAGGCAGACGAGGGTAACCAAGGGACAGGCCAAAGGTCAAGGTCACAGGCAAACAGGAGTAGTCAGAAACGAGCTAAAGTCAGTACACAGAAAGGTAAATGTAGCACCCTGCAGACAGGAACACAAGCTAACAAACAAAGTTGAACAGCAAAGCAGACCTGCAATGCACTAGTTAATATAGACTTCCTGGGATGGCCTGGGGTGGACACATGGAGGAGAAGGTAAGCTGCCAGACATTATTGCATGTCCATGACAGAAAATAACATCCCATTTGTTCCAAAGTCTAGAGCGCTGAACATCAACACCCTGATTGGACAACCGTTGGGAGATGGCATTGTAAAATTTGAGACAACGACAATCACCCTTCAGGTAGGCGTACTCCACAAAGAGGAAATTGTCTTGTCTCTTATTGATTCTCCACTTCTGCCCATTATGCTTGGTTACCCATGGTTACAACAACACAACCCTTCTTTTGATTGCGAGAATGGAAAACTAACCTCTTGGGTGTCGTCCTGTTATCTAAACTGTTTGCCTCAACCCAAAAGACTTTCTGGTTGCCTGTTGGCTTCCGTGGCCATCCCACCTTCCTTGCCTCACCATGAGTTTGCAGACATATTTTGCAAGCAAAAGGCAGAGGTTTTATCTCCTCATCGTTCTTTTGACTGCACAATTAATTTGATTCCTGGAGCACCTCTTTCCAAAGGAAGGACCTATCCCTTTTGTCTTTGTTAGAAGATATATTTTCGCGCCAAAAAATTAAATGTGGAACATATAAATACTATAATTTAAATTGAAAATAGAGCTGCTCCCCTAAAAATAAAAAGGTGATACCTCATTAATTTTAGTAAATAGTGAATGGTAGGGGGCGCCCCCTACCCTTTTGTCTTTGCCTGAACAAAAGTCCATGGAGGAATACGTAAAAGACAACTTGAAAAGAGGTTTTATCCGACCCTCTTCTTCTCCAGTAGGGGCAGGGTTTTGCTTTGCTGGAAAAAAGATGGGGGTCTTCGACCATGCATAAACTATTAAGGGTTAAATCAAATCACTGTAAAAGACTCCTACAATTTGCCTCTCATTCTAGAACTGTTTGATGTACTTAAGGGAGCCGTTATCTTCTCTAAGCTGGACCTCTGAGGGGCTTATAATCTTATTCGAATTAGAGAAGGGGACGAGTGGAAGACAGCATTCAACACCCGCAATGGACATTTTGAGTATCTGGTTATACCATTTGGGCTGTGTAATGCCCCTGCTGTCTTCCAACGTTTCATGAATGAAATTTTTCACGATTTCAGTAACAGTTTTGTGATCATCTACTTGGACAACATTTTAATCTTTTCCAAGACTCATCTAGAGCACATCTCACATGTAAAGCAGGTATTACAATGACTGAGAGAAAACCACCTTTGTGCGAAGAAATGTAGTTTCCATCAAAGCTGTATTCCTTTCCTTGAATACATTATAAGTGCTGTCGGTTTCCAAATGGACCCTCAAAAACTTTCTGATGTCTTGCAATGGTCTCAACCGACCACTTTAAGAGGGCTCCAAAGCTTTCTAGGGTTCGCAAACTACTACAGATGCTTCATCAAAGGTTTTGCCTCCATTGCTGCCCCCCCTTACTGCTATGACTAAGAAAGGTACAAATTGCAAGGTGTGGCCCTCAGAAGCAGAATCAGCTTTCCAGTAATTAAAATATGTTCTGCAAGGCTCCAATTCTTCAGCATCCAAATCCCGATCTCCAGTACATAGTTGAGGTTGATGCCTCCGAGGTAGGAGCAGGTGCCGTGCTGTCCCAGAGACAACCTAAGTCCGGTAGAATCCATCCAGTGGCATTTTTTTCTAGAAAGTTTTCTCCTGCAGAGATGAATTATGATGTTGGGAATTAAGAACTACTGCCCAACAAATTGGCATCGTCTGAATGGCAACATCATCTGGAAGGGGTTCCCAAGCCCTTTTCTATCCTGACTGACCATAAAAACCTACTGTATCTTCAGACTGCTAAACATTTGAACTCACGTCAGGATCAATCGACTCTGTTTTTCTCCCGTTTTAATTTTGTTCTTTCTTATGTCCCTGGGCATAAAAACAAGAAAGCCGATGCTCTTTCCAGACAGTTCACTACCTCTGAAGAAGATCAACCTATCGAGCAGTATATAATCCAGCAGCACTGTCTACCCTCTTCCTTTCCAATATTGTGAAATATCATGGCATACCTACCAATGTCGTCTCAGACCGCGGATCCCAGTTTGTTTCTTGATTCTGGAGCGTGTTCTACAAGAAACTGGGAGTAATGCTCTCACTCTCTACCTCACATCACCCTCAAACAGATGGTCAAACCGAAAGTATGAACCAGACCCTGGAAACCTATCTTCGACATTATGTCAATGCCTTACACTCCAACTGGTCTGAGTATTTGCTTTTGGCTGAATTCTCCATTAACTCCCAGTGGCACATTGCTCTTCATACCACACCATTCTATGCAGCCCTAAGCTATCCCCCCCAGACTGTTCCCTTACTTCAACCTTCTACTGGTGTACCAGCAGCAGATCAGTGGGTGAAAAATATTTTGCTACATTGGAAAAATATTTTCTTATTGCTACGCAAGTCAGCAGGCAAGTATGCACTTTATTAAAAATAAATCCTTTATTTAAAAAATAAATAAAAAATAAATAAAAAAAAACATTCCAGCGATGTAATCCAGTCTGTCCAGTGTTGTAATCCATTCTCGATGTCCAGCAGTGATCCATTCTCCAGTGATGCTCTCCAGCGGGAAATGAAGCACGATCTTGCCTGCACCGGAGGCACCCGCCTAATGATGTACAGGCTGTTTGACACTTCTTTTATAACTGAGGGCGGGGCCACCCGTGACGTAGACGGGTGAACCCACCCCCTCTAACACGTCAAGAGGGTTTCCCGTGATGCATCAGAGGGGCCAGGGTCACACGTCACAGGTGGCCCCACCCTCGGTTATAAAAGAACTGTCAAACAAACACACTGGGCCAGATTCACATAGAGATACGACGGTGTATCTCCTGATACACCGTTGTATCTCTGAGTTGTGCCGGTCGTATCTATGCGACTGATTCATAGAATTAGTTACGCATAGATATCCCTAAGATCCAACAGGTGTAACTGTGTTACACCGTCGGATCTTAGGCTGCAATTCCAGGCCGGCCGCTAGGTGGCGCTTCCCTATCTTTTACGCAACGATTATGCTAATGAGCAGTTACGCCGAGTCCGAAACGAACGACCGCCCGGCGCTTTTTTTTTAAGATCCGCTAACCTATGTGAATCTGGCCCCCAGTGTATGTTCCCCACCAAAAATAAGTATAAATATATGTGTTGCGCTGCTGTGTCAAATTCTTATTATATAGTTTTAATAAGATAAAACAAAAATTGCCTAAATATATCTTGGTGTGTTAATAATCTGAAAATTAGCATATATATATGTATATATACATATATATATAATATATATATATATATATATATATATATATATATATATATATATATATATATAGCTAGATTCAGAGAGATTTAGGCGGGCGTAGCGTATCTCAGATACACTGCGCCGCCGTAAGTTAGAGCAGCAGGTCCTGTATTCACAAAGAAGTTGCGCTCTAACTTACGGCGGCGTAGTGTAACTGGGCTGGCGTAAGCCCGCCTAATTCAAATGTGGAAGATGTGGGTGTGTTGTATGTAAATTCATTGTGACCCCACGTAAATGACGTTTTTTACTAATGGCGCATGCGCCATCCGTGGATGTATCCCAGTGCGCATGCTCCAAATTACGCCTCAAAGACTCATTGGTTTCGACGTGAACGTAACTTAAGTCCATCCCCATTCACAGACGACTTATGCAATGACGTAAAACGTGAAAAATTTTACGCGGTCCCGACGTCCATACTTAACATTGGCTGCGCAATCTTTTTGGTGGTATATCTTTACGCCTGAAAACACCTTACGTAAACGGCGTATCTTTACTGCGACGGCCGGGCGTACGTTCGTGAATAGTCGTATCTAGCTGATTTACATATTCTAGGCGTAAATCAGCGTACATGCCCATAGCAGCCAGCGTAAATAGGCAGCTAAGATACGACGGCGTAGGAGACTTACGCCGGTCATATCTTAGCAATATTTAAGCGTATCTCAGTTTGAGAATACACTTAAATATACAACAGCGGGGATTCGGACTTACGACGGCATATCTACTGATACGCCCGTCATAAGTCTTCATGAATCTGGCCCATAGTGTTCATGCATAAAAAAATGTCATACATAATACATATTGTTCGATTTCCAACTTCCCACTGGTTAGTGAAACAAAATCTCCAGTGCAAACAGTCCAATTTGCTGGAATTACATAGAAACTATAGATGCTAATTTTCAGATTATAACATGCCAAGATATATTCAGGCATTGATATTAGACTTCACTTTTTTATGTCAGTTTCATGTATTTAACATCCTATAGATAATTATTATTTGACACATCAGGGGGATCTAATCACACACTGACCTGCTGCAGTGGTGCTGGCTGTGTGTCTGGGCCTTTGCTTGCTGTAGGGGGGGAGAGGGGGGCTCCACCATGCTGAGTATGGACACACAGGGCACGGGGAGAAGTCTTTCTGTGTGCAGAGCCTTGCAGCTGCCAAGGAAAAATCAGATCTGTGAGGAGGTCACACAGGACTCACTCCTGCTCATCGGTCTGTGACAGAAATAGCGGATTCGCAATGAACAGAGCTGAATGTGAGAGCTGCACCTGGCAGGAGGGAGAGGACAGTGGGATGGGGGGGAGCTAGGTTTGCTCACCTCAAAGGCAGAAAGTTTCAACAGACATGCGGTCCGAGCCTGGTGATAGCTGGCGAGAGGGGAGGAGGAGGCGGGGAGGGAAATCCTGACATCACTTCCGGTTTACCACTGGCACAGGGAAACCGGAAGTGATGTCTTAACTCAGAGAACAAAGCACTCGGCCGAGAGGAAGTTGTCCGGCGCGATGGACAGCAAACAGCATCTTTGTAGCGCTGTAGGAGCGGTGTATACACTGCTCCTAAAGTGCCTCTGCCCATTGAAATCAAGCCTTAATATAGGCTTACCTGTAGCATAAAGTGGTTCTAAAGGGTTTTACAACCACTTTAAATCCAGCACAGCAAAGCTGTTTGCTTTTAGGTTCCATTTGTCTGATAGAAACTTGGACTGAGCTCTCTTATAAGGGATACGTCACTGCTGACAAATCTTTAAGCTGTTTTCAGATTCATTACTGTTCCTTTTGTCAAAGATGATCCATAAAAGTAAAGAAATTATATACAAAACTACTATATATAAGTTCCCTTTAAGAGTAAATGCACATGGTCATTCTGTATAAACGTGATTGCATTTATAAACTTCCAACTAATAGGTGCACGTTTCACAATAAGGATAATTGGTCTCTATGGACACAGAAGGTGCCAATACTTATTGACACTTTTCTGTCTGCTGGGCCCACCTAAACATCTCAGCAAGCATCTGAATTCCGTCCATGGGTCAGGAAAGTGTCAGTGAGTATTGACAGCTAAGTAAATTTCTTAAGATTTTGCATTTGCACAGTGTGCTTGAGAAATGGTTAACAGAGCTAGCATGGGCTTGACTTAGTTAGACCTTCATAATCTAAAAACTTGGATATTAGTCCATTCAATAATGTAAAAGTCCCTAAGCAAACAAAAACCTACATCAAGTCTGACCTACTCCAATTCCAATACACTTAATCCAGAAAAAAAATATTGTTTTATCCTGTAGTGGGATTTTTCAGTTCAATTCAGTTTATAATATTCAGCTGTAAAGAGACTAATCAGACTCAAGAATGATATAAGTGTTTCTGTGTATTTTGGCACGTCATGTAGGTTGTGTATATACTGTGTGTGTATCTGTGTGTGTGTGTATATATATATATATATATATATATATATATATATATATATATAGTATAATGCAAAAGTAGGTACAACCCTCACAATTTGGTAAATATTTTATTATATCTTTTAATGTGACGACACTGAAGAAATGACACTTTGCTACAATGTAAAGTAGTGAGTGTACAGCTTGTATAACAGTGTAAATTTGCTGTCCCCTCAAAATTACTCAGCACACAGCCATTAATGTCTAAACCGCTGGCAACAAAAAAAGTGAGTACACCCCTAAGCGAAAATGTCCAAATTGGCCCCAATTTGCCATTTTCCCTCCCTGGTGTGACTTGTTAGTGTTACAAGGTCTTAGGTGTGAATGGGGAGCAAGTATATTAAATTTGTTGTTATTGCTCTCACTCTGTCATACTGGTCACTGGAAGTTCAACATGGCACCTCATGGCAAAGAACTCTCTTATGATAAAAAAAAAAAGAATTGTTCTCTACTAGGGTTGAGCGAACCCGAACTGTAAAGTTCGGGTTCGGTACAGACTTTGGGTTTTTCCCGAACCCGAATAATTGGAAAAAGTCCAGGTTCGGGTTCGGAGTTCGGGTAAGTTTTGGCGCGCTGCACGGCAGCCAGTCGCCATTCGTTTTACAACTGTGACTGGGAACTGATCACAGCCATGCCTGCTTATGGCATGGCTGTGATTGGCCAGTGTAGCATGTGACCTATCATGTGACGTGCCTCTATATTAGTTAGAGGCACACAGCACAGATCGTCACTCTGCTTCACTCTAGATAGGCAAAGGCTGCTGCATTCGGCGTTCAGGGACAGTGTTAGGTGTTCTGTGCTCCAGAAATCTCAAGAAACAAACTTTATTTTTTTGATATCTACATCATCTAATGCTTTCTGACTCGCTGTCACTGTGCTTCACTTACGATAGGGAAAGACTGCATTTGGCGTCCAGGGACAGTTTTAAGTGTACTCTGCTGGCTCCAGAAATTTCAATAAACACACTTTATTTTTTTTTATATCTGCATCATCTAATGCTATCTGGCTCCCTGTCACTGACTGTGCTTCACTTACGATAGGGAATATTTCAACAGCACTACACCTGTGATATAGTGTGTTTTTCTATAAAGTACATAGTTCAGTGACAGGTTCTATAGGTGAATCTGAATATTTCAACAGCACTGCACCTGCCACCACCTGTGCACCTGTGATATAGTGTGTTTTTCTATAAAGTACATAGTTCAGTGACAGGTTCTATAGGTGACTCTGAATATTTCAACAGCACTGCACCTGCCACCACCTGTGCACCTGTGATATACTGTGTTTTTCTATAAAGTACATAGTTCAGTGACAGGTTCTATAGGTGACTCTGAATATTTCAACAGCACTGCACCTGCCACCACCTGTGCACCTGTGATATACTGTGTTTTTCTATAAAGTACATAGTTCAGTGACAGGTTCTATAGGTGACTCTGAATATTTCAACAGCAGTATACCTGCCACACCACCTGTGCACCTGTGATATACTGTGTTTCTGTCAAGTACATAGTCAGGGAGAGTTTTAATGAAATATTTACTGTATTACAAAAACCAATTGATGTCATATTAGTTGCATATGGTTCTTTATGAAGTCCTTGTAGGATTTCATTCTGAATACAATTACAAATGTACACTAAATTCCCTAAAACCCTTTACAGCATTGGGGGGTTCAATAATTTTGAACAAAATTGTATGGACCTCGTCCTCAAAGGTCAAAAATCATTATATTTTTTATTTAAAAAATGTTTATGTTATTTTAAGTTATTTCCCTATCCACATTTATTTCCAGAGTACTTGCCATGCTCTTCCCGACATTTTGCTGCCATTTGCAGCCCTCCAGCCCTTTCCCTTAGTTTTTTAGAGACATTTTTGTAGTCAAAAGTCCGGGTCCCCATTGACTTCAATGGGGTTCGGGTTCGGGTCAAAGTCCGGGTTCGGGTTCGGTCCCGAACCCGAACTTTTTTTTCAAAGTCCGGGTTCGGGTCCGAACCCGAACATCCAGGTGTCCGCTCAACTCTATTCTCTACATAAAGATGGACTAAGCTATAAAAAATATTGCCTGAAACTGAGCTGCAGCACGGTGGCCAAGACCAATCAGCGGTTTAACAGGACAGGTTCCACTCAGAACAGGCCTCGCCATGGTTGAACAAAAGAAGTTGAGTGCATGTGCTCAGCATCATATCCAATGGTTGTCTTTGGTAAATAGACGTAAGAGTGCTGCCAGCATTGCTGCAGAGATTGAAGGGGTGGGGGATCTGCATAGCTGTCATCCCAGAAGGAAGCCTCTTCTAAAGATGATGCATAAGAAAGCCCACAAACAGTTTGCTGAAGACAAGCAGACTAAGGACATGGATTACTGGAACCATATCCTGTGGTCTGATAAGACCAAGGTAAACTTATTTGGTCCAAATGGTGTCAAGTTTGTGTGGCAACAACCAGGTGAGGAGTAAAAAGACAAGTGTGTCTTGCCTACAGTCAAGCATTGTGGTGGGATTGTCATGGTCTGGGGCTGCATGAGTGCTGCCGGCGCTGGGGAGCTACAGTTCATTGAGGGAACCATGAATACCAAAACATACTGTGACATACTGAAGCAGAGCATGATCCCCACCCTTCAGGGCCTGGGCTGCAAGGCAGTATTCCAACATGATAACGACCCCAAACACACCTCCAAGATGACCACTGCCTTGCTAAAGAAGCTGAGCGTAAAGGTGATGGACTGGTGTCAGAGAAACATATTGGATTCTGAACACTAGATGGCAGCAAAGTTGTCAGTGGGAGCTGTCAAAGAAACCTTCATCTGCAGACTGGCTGTCACATGACACACTTTCGTAATTATTTTTAGACCATATGGATGTTAAGAGTTCAATTGTTTTATCCACCAGACCTCCCTCTGTTTTAATTTCAGGATTCTGTCATCTCCCCTTTTGTCCCCACGTATATTTTCCAAAACCATAAACTCTAAGGGCCAGATTCAGATAGAGATACAACGGCGTATCTCCTGATACGCCGTCGTATCTCTGAGTTTCGTCCGTCGTATCTATGCGACTGATTCATAGAATCAGTTACGCATAGATCTCCCTAAGATCCGCCAGGTGTAAGTGACTTACACCGTCGGATCTTAGGCTGCAATCTCATGCTGGCCGCTAGGTGGCGCTTCCGTTTGTATACGCGACGAATTTGCAAATGAGGAGCCGATTCAGAAACGAACGACCGCCCGGCGCTTGTTTTTTACGTCGTTTTGCATTCAGGTTTTTCCGGCGTATAGTTACCCCTGCTATATGCGGCGTATCCTATGTTAAGTATGGCCGTCGTTCCCGGGTCGAATTTTGAATTTTTTACGTCGTTTGCGTAAGTCGTTCGCGAATACGGATGGACGTAATTTACGATCACGTCGAAACCAATGACGTCCTAGCGACGTCATTTAGAGCAATGCATGCTGGGAAATTTAGCGGACGGCGCATGCACAGTTCGTTCGGCGTGGGGACGCACCTGATTTAAATTCTACAGGCCCCCTAGCCACGGAATTTGAATTCCGCCGGGGGATTTACGATACGCCGCCGCAACTTTACAGGCAAGTGCTTCCTGAATAAAGCACTTGCCTCAAAAACTTACGCCGGCGGATCGTAAATCAGATAGGTTACGCGGATCTAAAGATCCCCTAACCTATCTGAATCTAGCCCTAAACCTGTGTCATTGTGCTCACATTGCATATAATGTTTTAGGACAGATAAACCGGTTATTTAATCCTAATAGATGACCAACACTGTGATATACAGTCCTTTATCTTTTCTGTGGTCTCTCTAACATATATTCTATTGCATGGACAAATTAATGCATAGATCACATATGATGTCTGACGCGTGGAATGTGTGGATGTTGTACTTTTTTTTATCAAAGGGTGTATAAAACTATGCCCTTTTCTCATTAGCTTGCACTGCACACAACTGAGGTGTAGATACGATGCATTGTTCCTACTTCCCCCCCAAAAAATCAGCCTTGTTTGCTCTTTTATGTTCAGAATGTACCAACACGTCCCTTAAAGTGGATGTAAACCCACTACCATAATTTTCAAGATATTAACATATTTAATATCTATAATGATGTACATGCCTCCTGCATGTATTGTTTTTTTTTATTACTCACCCCCTAAGCTGTAAGGAGCCCCCACAATTTTGCCAAATTGGTGGGCGTTTCTGATTCCCGGCGCTCGGTAGGCGGAGTCGTGACGTCAGAGGACTCCTCCGCCCACCACTACACTCCCCTGGCCAGTCAGCGTTGCTCCAGTTACTCCTGCATATGTGCACAAGAAACAGGAGATGAGAGAGGCAGAGCTTACTCCTCCACCCCCCCCTCACCCCCCTCCATGTCTTTCACATCCCCCACTGTCTTCCCCCCCCCCCTCGTTCCCCGCAGCCTCCGGTGTTTTTACAAATGTCTTTATCCTCTCCTATACCGCGGGCTGTGAGGAGGGGGGGTATATCAATTACCTGCCCCTGTCTTTTCTGATTGGGACACAGAGCGTTCGTTACCAATCGCTGTGTGCCCTGTGATAACTGAGCAGAGTAACCTGTGTGTTACTCTGCTCGGTTTATGAATGGAGGGTAGACGCTGTCTTCTCCCCATTCATCTTCAATGCAGAGAAATGACTGGGGAATCTGTCCTCTGTCCTTTCTCTGTCTCAAAACACTAGAGAGCAGTGCTGCTAGTATTCAAAACCAGCATGTACTGCACCGCCATATTTTCGTAGTCCAAGACTATTGGCATGGCGGCCTTGTTCCAAGGGATCCACTGCCCTCTATTTCAGCATCACATAATCAAACGTATTGCTGTTTTATTCAGCATATATGATCGATCCACACACTCATTTCGAGTATACAAATCCTATATTTGGTTATCCAGAATACGATCAATCTTAACATAACCATATCATCACTAATAACCAAAAGGCAATATTAGTGCTGGACATTAGAGGGCAGTTTGTCCATTAACCAACATGGACAACACGGCCCTAACTGTCCAGAGAAAAAAAAAGAAAAAACTCTGCATCCTGCCGACTGCCATCTTTTTGCTTTGACAGTTGTTATATAGCTAAGGGTGGGACCCTGCCCCCTCTGACATCACATGTCTTTACATCTGAACCTGCAGCATTCCCCTTTACATCTGAAACCAGGGAGTTCCCCTTTACATCTGAACTTGTAGTTTGCAGAGCCCCCCTTACAGAGTCAACAGAATTTCTCTGTAAGGGGGAGCTCTGTGGGCTCTAATGTAAAGGGAAACTCTGATGTAAGGTGTGCTTTGGGAACCCTGATTTAAGGCAGGGCTCTGATGTAAGGGGGAATGCTGAGGACTCTAGTGTAAAATAAAACTCTGATGTAAGTGGGTTTATGCTCACCAAAGTCGCTCCCCCTTACATCAGAGTCCACAGAGCTCCCTTTACATCTGTGTACTTAAAGGCATGAGCGAAGAGGGGGGAGGGGGGCACCTTTCTCAGCATGGATGGTCAATGCTCAGTCTGGGCAGTGTAAGAGAGAGTGTAACAGATACTTGATGCTTAACAACTACAGCTGCAGCTGTGGAGCCACAGTGTGGGCTCTTGGGCCCCCACAGTGGCAGAATGCCAGGGCCTGGTTGCAAGTGCGACCTTTGCGACCCTGGTAGTTCCGCCACTGGTATATGCTGTGGCCATGAAAGTAGAATTATTTAAAAAGATCAGTGGCTTTACAGAGCTCTCAAAGCTGGTTAGTCAGTGGGCTCATCTGCCGCTAGGTCTGATACAAATAAAAATAATACAAAGTAACACACCTACATGCAAGGTGACCACCAGCAGCAGTAAAACTGCACTGACAAATGAGTAACACCAAAGCCAGCTACAGCATGTAAGAAGGGCTTGATTTTCTTTTTTAACACTACATAAAAACACTTCATAGTTAATTAATGATTCTCAATGCTTGATTTCTGCGCATTTTTGGATTAGAAATTATAATTCTTCATAATAGCACTTGATCATACCAAATTACAAAAATAACTTACTCAGCCAGTTTGTATCTTTTAAGTGTCATTCTTAAATGTTTCTTACATTATTTGATTGATTATACCAGGTCAGAATAACACATTTAGTATGAGTTCTTTAATTCATTGGAAAGTTTATTTCAGTATAATGCTAATTATTTTATCAGACATATAATGTATCTGCGTGCTAGTGCATGTACTCCTCCCAGGATTATGAATAATGATCATTTGTTAATCAGAATCACAGCACTTCGATAATCAGGTAGATGCTAAATCATATCCTATGAGAGTTAAATATGGTCAGCTTTGCTATTCACGTAAGTTACAAAAAGTATAATTTCAAGGTTAATGTTATCTGTACTGTATCTTAAATGATGTGACTGTGCTCAAAACTAGAAATCGTCTGATAGATAGCAATGTCACGTGGAAGGCGGTCACATGCTCCTCCATACTCATAGGTGCCATGTATTGTGCATAACTACAGAGTAGAAGTAGCAGTAGAAGCAGGGCTGGCCCTACCATGGGACCCGATGGTACCATTGTACCAGGCAGCACTTTCAGGGGGGCAGCAAATTTCCTGCCCGCATGCCATCCCATCCGCCAGCTCCACTCTCCACTCCACTGTGGGGCTAATTGCCGCCCGACCGCTCCTCCCGTTCCGCTCTCCGGCTTCACTGTGAGGTTAATTGCATGAATAGAGCCATAACAGGTCCTTTTTTATACTCCTATATACATGTATAGAGCCATGACAGGTCCACTTTAGTTATCATGATATAAAATAATGGATGTGGGGGCATTTTGGTGAACGTAAAAAAAAATTTGGGGGGGGGGGGGGGCAGCATTTCATTCTTGGTACCAGGCGGCACAATGTCTTGGGCCGGAGTAGAAGAGCACTGGTAATGTAAGCATAAGGAATCAGGGGATCAGGGGATCCTTTTTTAGAGACACAGTCACTTTGTTTTGCAATGTCTCTTTAAAAGAGTAGCATTGATAAAACTTTTTTGGCCATACTTCTCTTCTGGGCCACAGGAGTGCACTTACTTGTGCTTTCCTGTGACCCAAAATCAGCTGACAGCAGGTAAAGCCAGAGACATAACTAGAACCTTCAGGGCCCCGGTGCAAGAAACCATGATGGGCCCCCCTGCCCCCCTTCCATATGAGCCCCAGGCTTACAATTTTAGGAGGGTGTCCATGGACATCCTCCCAAAACCATGCTTCCCGCAAGCCCCCTGGGACATGCATCCAGCGCAACCCCAGCGGTCCTTTACCACATGATCAGATGATCACATGTAAACAGACTTGCTGGTTATCCGCAACACTTTCCTCCCACGCTGTGTCTGTTAGGAAAGGACTGCTGTTAACTGTCAAGAATGTCAGTAAACAGTTTACACTGATAATTAGTGCCCCAATCATCAGTGACATCTATCAGTGCTCATCAATGACACCTACTAGTACCCATCAATGCTGCCTTTCAGTGCGCATCAATGCCGCCTATCAGTGCCCATTAGTTCCGCCTACAAGTGTTACCTGTCAGTGCTCATTAATGCCGCATTTTAATGCCCATCAATTCTGTCAACACCATCTATCAGTGCTCATTAATACCGCCTATCATCATCCATCAGTGCCACCTATCAGTACTCTTCAATGCTGCCCATTAGTGCCCATCAATGCTGCCTGAGTTCTGCCTATCAGTGTTCCTTAGTGCCTATCAGTGCCACCTATTAGTGCCCATCAATGCCTCCTCACAGTGCTGCCTATCAGTACTCATCAATGTGGCCTATCTGTGCCAATTAGTGCCTCCTATCAGTGCTCATCTGTGAATCCTAACACTGTCCATCAGTGCTTATCAGTGCCTCCTATCATTGCCCATAAATGCCTCCTATCAGTGCCCATTAGTGCTTTTTATCAGTGACCATTAGTGCCTTCTATCAGTGCCTTCTATCAATGACCATCAGTGAATCCTATCAGTGCTTATCAGTGCCGTCTGCATTCTCAGGGCAGGACGGCTCTGAGCAGAGAGCGTGTCTCTCATATAAACAGAAGCGCGGAGACACCGGCATTGACGTTCTATTTCCCCCTCCATCCGTCCTCTCTCGCACGGGATGACAGAGGACACAGCTGATCTGCTCCCACTTCTTCCCCCTCCCCTCTCCTGTGTGCTCCTCAGGCAGACAAGTTTGAAGCTAACAAGCTCACATTTCCCACAGAGCACACAAGAGAGGGGAGGGGGAGAAGGGGGAACAGTCAGATGAGCTGTGTCCTCTGTCATCCTGTGCGAGAGAGAACGGACAGAGGGGGAAATAGAATGTCAATGCCGATGTCTCCGTGCTGCTTTTCCATGAAAGACACGCTCTCCACTCATAGTCTCATGTAAATAGCAGCCCCGCTGGGCCCCCCCCCCCACAGTGACAGAATGCCAGGGCACCGTCCAAATGTGCGACTGTTGCAACCCTGGTAATTCCGCCACTGGCTAAAGCCCAATGGACACTGACGTCACAGAGCCGCTCCACGCTCTGGAGGGATGCCAACAATAATGTTGGAATCCACCAGATGCTTGATTGGAAGCTGGCTCAGCTTCTCAGCACACCTCTAAGGCTGCATTCACATCTAGACGGACGAAATCGCGGCGTTTTGTCGCCGCAAATCGCGGTAAAAATAGCGGCGTTTTTTACCGCGATTTGCGGCGACAAAACGCGGGTATTGTCCGCCTAGATGTGTCCCAAGATGACCCCCTCTATGGAGATGATTGCCATCTCCTAGCCGAACGCTCGAAGACGCCTGAAAAAAAGGTCCGGGACCTTTTTTCACGCCGCAGGCGACAGGCGTCCGGCGTTCGGCGTGGAGATGTGAACCATCTCCATAGAGGGACATGTATTTCCAGCCCTCTGGCGGCAGAGGCGTAGCGCTACAGGCGTAAAAACGCCTAGATGTGAATGGGGTCTAAGAGCCTGAGCCTTCTGCTCCCACCTCCAACTTAGCCCGGCGCTCCAGTAAACTCTGGAGGGGCAAAGTAGAGTGTGGTGACTGAGAACTGAGTGATCAGTGGTCATATGATTGCTCAGTTCTCAGGCTTAAGCCCAGTACACATGGGCCAAATGTCAGGCGGCATCGGTCAGTTTATAGAGACCAGCTGATATTCAGCCCATGTGTATTGCAGCCGATCCGACAGAAGTTGGCCATTCAGCCGGCTTATGTCGATGGTTCATGACCAAAAAAGGTCTGCTGATTGGCTCCCGATCAGCGCTCTCAGACAATTACAGAGAGCACTGACCAGAGTGTTCTGGCGGGGGATGGTCTCCCTTTTCAACTGCTTTATGGAAAGGTGCAGTTCCAGTATTCCGTCACCCAGGGAAGGGGGTAGGTACTCTTACCATGAGATGTGGACACATACGCCAGTGGCTGTGAGTCATAAAAGCATGGATGGAAACCTGGATCACAAGCCACGATCTCCTAAAGTTGGAAAGATGGGGACATACACCAGCAATGATGCAGCAAACCAATGATACCTGAAAAAGGAACCACGATCCCCTGGTTTATGCAGTATCCATAAAACTCTCATCCATCAAAGATAAAGTGGTGTTCATAAAAGGCACAGGAGCTTAGCAGGTGATAACCCTGTTTTATTGAACCTTTTGTGCTCACATGTTTGTACCTTTTTTACATTAAATACATATGTTGTTTGATCTACGCCGTGTGGAGGCCTTCCTTTTTTCTTTTATGAACACCACTTTATCTTCTATGGATGAGAGTTTTATGGATACTGCATTAACCAGGTAATCGTGGTTCCTGTTTCTGCTAATCGTTGGTTCGCTGCATCATTGCTGGTGTGTGTCCCCATCTTTGCAACTTCAGGAGATCGTGGCCTGTGATCTGGGTTTCCATCCATGCTTTTATCTTATGGTAAGAGTACCTACCTACCTCCCTGGGTGACGGTCCTGGGTAGGGATGAGCTTCGAGTTTGAGTCGAACATGAGTTTGGCGAACAGCGAACAAATTGGGGTGTTCGCGGCAAATTTGAAAAGCCGCGGAACACCCTGTAAAAGTCTATGACAGTGCTAATTTTAAAGGTTAATTTTCAAGTTATTGTCCTAAAAAGTGTTTGGGGACCTGGGTCCCGCCCCAGTGGACATGTATCAATACAAAAAAAGTTTTAAAAATTACAGATTCTTCAGGAACAGTGATTTTAATAATGCTTAAAGTGAAACAATAAAAGTGAAATATTCCTTTAAATTTTGTACCTGGGGGGTGTCTAAAGTATGCATGTAAAGTAGCGCATGTTTCCCGTGCTTACAATTGTCCCTGCACAAAGTGTAATTTCTGATGAAAAAAAAGTCATTTTTTTCACGGCTATTCGCGGCTATTCATGAATTGTCTGTCCCGGCAATACAGAGAAAAGTAATTGAAAAAAATGCAATTTTTTTCAATTACTTTTATCTATATTGCTGGGACCGACAATTCATTAATAGCGGGAGTAGTTTTAAATTACTTTTTTTCCCTTAAAAAATTTCATTTTTTGCAGGTAACCAAAATTTGGTCCCCCCAAATTTCATATCAGGCCCTTCAGGTCTGGTATGGATATTAAGGGGAACCCCACATTATTTTAAAAAAATGGAGTAGGGTCCCCCCCAAAATCCATACCAGACCCTTTATCTGAGCACACAACCTGTCAGGCTGCAGGAAAAGAGGGGGACGAGAGAGCGGCCCCCCCTCCTGAATGTACCAGGCCACATGCCCTCAACATGGGGAGGATGTCCACATGTTGATGAGGACAAGGGCCTCATCCCCACAACCCTTGCCCGGTGGTTGTGGGGGTCTGTGGGCGGGGGGCTTATCAGAATCTGGAAGCCCCCTTTAACAAAGGGGACCCTCAGATCCTACCCCCCTCTATGTGAATTGATAACGGGTACATTGTAACCCTATAATTTCACACAAAAAAAAGAGTCAAATTGTTAAAAAAAAAACACAGACACAGCTTTATAAGTCCTTTATTAAAAATCTAAAAATTAAAAAGAAAAAAATATTCCAGCGATGTAATCCACTCTCGATCTACCCTCCAGCGATGGAATCCATTCTCGGTATCCAGAGATGGGTGATCTCCACTCTCCAGCAATGATGTCCAGTGAGGAACACGCACACGATGCTGACTCCACCGGAGACACCACGGGAATGACCGCGGCTAGCCTGACAGCTCTTATGTAGCTGAGGGTGGGGTCACCTGTCACGTGACCCCGCCTCCCTCTGATGCAAGGGGAAACGCCAGGCTTTCCCAGTGACATGGATGGGTGACCCCGCCCCCCACTGATGCAATGGAAAGTGGCGTGGCGTTTACCTTAAAATCCATACCAGACCTGAAGGGCCCGATATGGAATTTGGGGGGACCCCCACACACATTTCTTTTTTTCTTAATTTTGGTTACCTGCACAAAATGTCATCTTTGAAGGAAAAAAAAAGTAATTTAATGAATTGTCGGTCCTGGCAATACAGATAAAAGTCATTGAAAATATTCATACCAGACCCAAAGGGCCTGGTAATGGACTGGGGGGCGGACCCCCATGGCATTTTTCTCAATTACTTTTCTCTGTATTGCCGGGACGACAATTCATGAATAGCCGCTAGTAGTTTTAAATGACTGTTTTTCCTTCAGAAATGACACTTTGTGCAGGGACAGTTCTAAGCACAGGAAACATGCGCTAATTTACACGCATACTTTAGACACCCCCCAGGTACAAAATATAAAGGAATATTTCACTTTTATTGTTTCACTTTAAGCATTATTAAAATCACTGCTCCCGAAAAAAAATGCCATTTTAAAACTTTTTTTGCATTGATACATGTCCCCTGGGGCAGGACCCAGGTCCCCAAACACTGTTTAGGACAATAACTTGAAAATTAACCTTTAAAATGTGCATGTTCCCATAGATTTTAACGGTGTTCAAATGTTTATGTGAACTTTTGGTCTGTTCGCATGTTCTGGATGTGAACCGAACCAGGGGGGGATTCGGCCCATCCCTAGTCCTGGGTGTTTGAACCATGGGCGTAGGAACCGGGGGGGACGGGGGGGACGCATCCCCCCCAGGAAATAATGCGGGGGGGACAGGTATTGTAAAATCCCCCCAGGTTAGAAGGACTAGAGCCGCGGCCGCCTCTCGCAGATGATCGGTGGTCCAGGGCCGCCTGCGCCGCCGATGACACTGTCTATTGTGTCTGTGAGTGCGGCATGTCTGTGTTGCTGCTGCTGCATACTTTACATGTTCTGTTCCGCTCCGCTCCCGATTGGCTGGCGGCAAACAGGGGCGGGAGCGGAGCGGAACAGAACATGTAAAGTTTTCCGCCAGCCAATAGATGATTTGCTCACTTTACAGCCCCGCCCGGCGCTCGTCCTGGCTGCGTGACGTCACTCACGCCGGGAGGGGATCATCGTGGGACTGATGGGAGGAGGCTGAGCTGAGGAGCCATCGCCGCTGTTAAGGCAAGTTTAAAATGGCTCAGTCAGGCCTAGCCCTTAAGTTAAGACAACCTTCATAAGCTAATACATTACCCCCAAAGCAATCAAGCAAACCTAGGCTGACATCACGCACTTTGCACATTGCTAATGTTTGCACTGACATTTTTTAATGGCTCCCCAATGCACTAAAGGAACACACCTGCATTGTAGCACTGGGCACATGGTGCATGGTAATGCACTACCTATGGCATATGTTTTCCTGACATTCCATATTGTGTACTCTCCTTCTTTTATTCCTTATTTCTTCTGCAAGCTAAATCCCATAATAGGCCGGCATCATGTGACATGATGAGCCACCAAGAAAGGAACAATATGGTCAACAGTTACACAGTTTTCTATATTCCTGGTACTTATCATGCCGGCCTATTATGGGATTTAGCTTGCAGAAGAAATAAGGAATAAAAGAAGGAGAGTAAACAATATGGAATGTCAGGAAAACATATGCCATAGGTAGTGCATTACCATGCATTGTGGTGTGCCAGTGCTACAATGCAGGTGTGTTCCTTTAGTGCATTGGGGAGCCATTAAAAAATGTCAGTGCAAACATTACATTTTTTTTTTGGGGTGAACTCCCGCTTTAAGGGGATTGGCAACAAAAACCTTCACATTTTTCTTTGTATATATACCCTTAAAGTGCCAGGTGGGTGCACTGGTCAGTGGTCATAGTAACGCATGCATTAATGTCAGTGCAGGACATTAATAGGAGTTACTATGACCAGTGCAGGACATTTACCCCCCTCCCCCTCGCCGCCATGCTGTATATTAAAAAATGCTAATGCTATATGTCGGTTTATTTTTACTAATGCTATATGTCAGTTTATTTTTACTAATGCTATATGTCGGTTTATTTTTACTAATGCTATATGTCAGTTTATTTTTACTAATGCTATATGTCGGTTTATTTTTACTAATGCTATATGTCGGTTTATTTTTACTAATGCTATATGTCGGTTTATTTTTACTAATGCTATGATGGTTTATTTTTTTATTGCTGGATTTTGCTCTTCGCATTACCCTCTCTGGATTGCTTTAATAGTTTGATTTATTGGCTTGAGATACGAATATACCTGGCAAGTAAAAATGCTGTCCCCCCCAGATTTGTAAGGGTTCCTACACCCATGGTTTGAACACTTGAACGCTGGAAAATTACCATTTATGTTCACAAGATCCACCTGCTGTTTATACTTGCCAAGGGCTCTTCTAGTGGAATACACCATGACATTTATTATTGATGGACTATACATTGTGTTATTATCTCTTTACGTTTATTTGATGTCTTAGCATATGCACTTGATATATTGGTATATGTGCCTACATTTCATAATTTGGACATCATGATGTCACCTAACCAGTGTCATGTTTGGGTTCAGTTTATTCAGTGTTGGGCACACATTTATGCTTTGATACATTTTTTATTATTATACATTATTATTGACTCACATTATTTGATTCACACACTTTGCTCATTCTAGCACACATTTAGGTGTGCATATTTATTTCTATCTAGGTTTTCTCCTGGAATACACTTGTACTTTTAGCGCTGCACATTTTCCATTCACATTCACATACAATTAGTCTTATTGTGATGCTGGCAGCTTATTCTTAACATTGGTAGTGCAATATTTTTTTCACTTAACCATCAAACAATGTTCCCAGACACCTTTCTGCTGCTGATCATGTAACACAATGAAAACAAATGAAAAAAAAAAGTTTTACAACATCTATAAATAATTCAAATTTTATATAGATAAAGAATGCTATAAGGATCTAGACTAAAACCAGAGAATTATCCAGGGACAATTCTTCACAATCAAGGACATTTTCACTGGGAACAAGAGCAGGTGAAAGCTAGTATTTACAGCAAATAAAAAAACACAAGAACATGTCCATATGATTATATCTATTATAAGTTTCAAATGCACATTTACCATAATAAGACGGTACGGCATGATGGAACATTAAGTAAGAGAGAGCTTTTCTAAATACTGAGACTTTGTATTCCCCTGTTTGCTTAAGTCACCTTAAAAAAATGCTGAATGGGATATGTAGAAACAAAAAGTCGTTAAATAAAGCCATATTCGCAGCCTTAGCCCAACCTGGACTGGCCAGGTACTTGACTCAATCCACTGTACTCCAAGCCCTTCACTCCTCTAACTGCTTAGCATTAAACTTCATACTTCCAATGTGTTTATCAACAATAGAGAGCTGAGCCAGCTCAACAAGTTAATTTCTCCCCCAACAATTAACCTTTCCCAGTGTCAGTTGATAGTGTCCTTACACACTGGCAGCCTGTGGGCAGCTAAACCACAGTTTTACTACTCTAAATCCATTTACCCCAAATGCCAACATTACAGCCTGACAGGACTGTACACGTCCAGAGGCCATGATGCTTTGTTTCTTGGTAGTGGCAATTTTAACTGCATGTCAAACTTGGCCATTGAGTTTATTGGGAGTGTACCACAACCGTGAGCCAACCACTAGGCTTACAGTTGGGGTGTTTTTTTTTATTACAAAATACCCCTTGTGATTGAAATAAAAAACAGACATTCAGGAGGCAGCAGGATCACTTTCTGAATGTCTACCAACCACTGCTATACCACCATCTGAAAAGCAATCCACCACACCGCCAATGTGAAAGAAGCAATAGCAAGGGGACATTAAGCTAATCACTGAAGAATAAAACCTGGGTCTCTGGACAACTACTAGGACTAGGCATGCACCTAGGTCACCTTGCGGGTGATAAAGCCCAGTTTTTTCCTTTTTTTTCCTGGACATCTCTGGCTTGTAGGTAGATCCAGTGGCAAAACAAAAGAGTATAAGGCCTCGTACACACAACCGAGTTTCTCGGCAAAAACCAGCAAGAACCTTGCTGGGAGATATTTTTTTGCAGAGGAAACCGGTCGTGTGTACATTTTCGTCGAGGAAACTGTCGAGAACCTCGACGAGCCAAAAAGAGAGCAAGTTCTCAATTTCCTCGGCGGGAGTCTGATTTGGCTAGTCGAGTTTCTGGTCGGGCTGGTTTTCGACGAGAAACTCGAACGTCTGTATGCTAAGAAACCCGTGCTTGCTCAGATTAAAGTATGAGACAGGAGTAAAAGTAGCATTTGTAATGGAGATAACACATTTTTAAAGCTGTAACAGACTGAAAAGTGCAAATCGTCTCTTACTAAACTTTTATTTAACACGCAAACACATGAAATTAGCAAAAGCAGCCCCAAGAGTTTAGCCGGTGGAATCGAACTTTCCCTGCCGTTGTATGTGTTGTATGTCACCGCGCTTGAGAACGAGGAGATTTTGGCTTGACAGTGTGTATGCAAAGCAAGCTTGTCAAGTTCCTCGACAAGCCTAACAAGGAACTCAACGAGGAAAACGATGTGTTTCGCCCGTTGAGTTTCTCGGTCGTGTGTACGAGGCCTCAGGGTAAATTGGCCATGGAGAGGAGTCATAATACCCTTGTTGTTTCAAGAAACTCTGGGTCTCCCTTGCTTTGTTCTTTTTTAATCTACCCATTAGTTTTGCATGGTTGGGAAGTTAATCATATTGCTGCTTCTCAGAATTATTTGTAAATAAAAGCATCACCATTTAGCATTACTTTTCAGATTACATTCATTGACATGTGACACTTTACAAACAAAATGAGCCAAAGCATTCAAAATACCAAATTACATTTAGAAGCTTCACATAAGGCACAATGTGCATCACAAAGAAACATATATCATACAATTACACTATTAAATCTATGAAAGCTGTCAATTGGATAATATGGGTTATTCTATGCATGCTAAATAGCTAATAATGCCTAATGGTATAATCTTTAGAAATCAGAAGAATGAATGCACAGTGTGCTCACTGTTAGTACCATACTTTATATCCTCTGTATCATGTAAGCTTACCTTCACTGACTTTTTTCCACTGCAATCCATTATCATAGAAAATAGGGTTTTAGATATTTTACTTCAAGCTATTGTTGAACTCAGTTACAACACTATTTTTTTTCTTTCATTCTCCAGTTTTTGGGAGGGTGATCTATTAACAAAATGAGCACTTGTACCTCATTACTAATGCTTTCATTGCATTAGCAAGCAGCTGTTCATTTTACCTTTACTTTAATATATTAACATAGACCTAAACCCTAACTTTATGACACCTACATTTCTAAAACACCATAAGTATCATAAAAATTTTCACTTTTTATATGCTCCATTTTTTTAATTTGTGTTTCGCGTTTTTAATGAAAAACGAATAAAATGAGTTTAAAGAATAACTCTGGGTGATTTATGTACATTACAAGGCTTTTATCAAACTCTGTAGCAGATTACTTTCTTTTGTTATTCTGAAGAAATCCCAGTTTGTTTCTCTGTGCTCATGTGCCCAGTGAGTCTAATGGGAGTGGTTTCATAATTATTAACCAGCTGCTGCACCTGTGTGCGCACTCCTATGGTCGCAATTGCATATGCTATATTATTATTTTCTTTTATTTGCTATTTTTCCCCCCACCAAAGTGGAGTTGCCCTTTAACCACTTCCTTACCGCGTCATTGAAAAATGACGGCGGTAGGAACCCCTTTACGATCCGGGTGGACGTCATATGACGTCCAGCCCTTCTCGCCACTACTGCGGGCTTCTGGCAGCCCGCAGAGCGGAGATCGGTGACGCGGCGAGTCCCTCGGAGACAGCCCGTCCCCGATCACGGCACAAGAAAAAAAAAAAAAAGCTTTTACCACGTGACCGGCTGTTTCCAATCACAGCCGGTCACTTCCCTATGGAGGAGGCGCGCGCGGCCCCGGGCGCGTGCATCTCGGCGATCAGGCACGTGCACTGCGCTAATCGGGCACGAGGCTCGTCCCCTGGACATAGCCTAGTCCCGATCTGGGTAAAGAGCCAATGAAATTTGGCTCTTTACCACGTGACCGGCTGTGTCCAATCACAGCCGGTCACAATTGTAAACAAAGAGCACTGTAACGGCTGTCTCTGGGCTCTCCTCCTCACACACCGATCCTGTGTGAGAAGGAGAAATCAGAAACAGTGAGTTACAGTTTACAGTGTTAGTATAGTGTCCAGATTGCCCCCCCCCGAATAAAGAGTACCTGTCACCCCCCCACCAAAAGTACCCAAGTACCTGTCACCCCCCATCAAGAGTATCTGTCACCCCCCCCCCATCAAGGGTACCTGTCACCCCCCCCATCAAGAGTACCTGTCACCCCCCCATCAAGAGTACCTGTCACCCCCCCATCAAGAGTACCTGTCACCCCCCCATCAAAAGTACCTGAGTACCTGTCAACCCCTATCAAGAGTACCCGAGTACCCGTCACCCCCCATCAAGAGTACCTGAGTACCCGTCACCCCCATCAGGAGTACCTCAGTACCCGTCGCCTCCATTAGGAGTACCTGAGTACCCGTCGCCTCCATCAGGAGTACCTGAGTTCCCGTCGCCCCCATCAAGAGTACCTGTCACCTCCATCAGGAGTACCTGAGTACCCGTCACCCCCATCAAGGGTAATTGTCACCTCCATCAGGAGTACCGGAGTACCTGTCGCCCCCATAAAAAAGGAGCACCCGTCACCCCCATCAAGAGCACCTGTCACCCCCATCAGGAGCACCTGTCACCCCCATCAGAAGTACCTGTCACCTCCATCAGAAGTACCCGAGTACCTGTCACCCCCATCAAGAGTACCTGTCACCCCCATCAGGAGTACCTGTCACCTCCATCAGGAGTACCTGTCATCTCCATCAGGAGTACCTGTCACCTCCATAAGGAGTACCTGTCACCTCCATCAGGAGTACCTGTCCCGTGAGCCCAGCAGCCAATTTCTACCTGACGTACAGCCAATTAGTCCCTATCGTGCAGCCCTGTCATACAGCCACCATGTCCAGAAAATTATACACCACAGAAGAGGCATTCAAAATTCTAACCCAGAGCGATGAGAGCAGCGGGGAGCTCTCACCGCCCTATAACAGTGCTGAGTCCACTTTCAATTCAGGTTCGGAATACGAGCCCCCTGAAAGCAGTACATCCGAATCGGAGGAGGAAGTAGTCCGTCCAAAAAGACCACGGTCTGAACCCCAGGCAGCTACCAGCAGCGCCGGACATCCCAGTGGCCAATCAGCAAATGCTAACGGCGCTAGACCCCAGGAGGAAAGGCCCAGTACAAGCTCTGGAATTCCACGCCGAGGAAGAAGGGCCCAAACCCATCTACCGGATGGCTTGGCCAACCCGTTGTGGCTGCCTTCTAGTACAGGGTCAGCCACAATCCCCCCTTTCACAGCACAGCCAGGTGTGCAGGCCAACACCGAAGGTTTCTCTGAAATCTATTTTTTTAATTTATTTTTCCCTAATGAGTTCCTTCAAACCATCATAGACCAAACAAATCTTTTTGCCAGTCAGTACATACAAAACAACCCCAACTCATACTATGCCCGCCCGTTTGAATGGAGACCCCTAACAATGGATGATATGAGATTGTTTTTAGGCCTTACGCTGAAAATGGGGCTTTGATGAACTTTACATCCCGGAACAGAACATCTCTGTGGACGAATCCCTGGTCCATTTCACTGGCCGGCTGGGAATAAAACAGTATATTCTTAGTAAGAGAGCGAGGTCCGGCTTGAAGCTAAACAAGCTCTGCGAAAGCTCCTCCGGCTACGTGAATGCCTTTCGTGTGTACGAAGGCAAAGACTCCCAAATCCATCCCCCTGAGTGTCCATCGTATATGGGAATAAGCAGGAAAATTGTATGGGAGTTGGCATTCCCACTCTTCCAAAAGGGGTATCACATATACGTGGACAATTACTACACCAGTCTGCCCCTTTTTCGCCACCTATTCCTGAATAAAACTTTGGCCTGTGGCACTTCACGTAAAAACAGGAAAGACTTCCCACAGAGTTTAGTCACCACATGCCTACAAAGGGGGGAATCGGCAAGCCTGAGGAACGAAGAAGTTTTGGCCGTGAAGTGGAGGGATAAGAAAGACGTTTACATGATGTCGACTATCCACAATGACACCTCAGTGGAAATTCACAAGAGGACGCCGTACCGTTCGAAAGCCTTGCTGTATCAACGAATATAATAAGTTCATGGGGGGGGTGGATCTAAACGATCAAATGCTGCAGCCCTATCTCTCAATGCGAAAGTCAATTTTCTGGTATAAAAAAGTTGCAATATACTTCTTCCATATGGCCCTTTATAATTCATTTGTCACTTATCACAAATCAACGGAAAGACCCATCCCCTTTATCAGATTTATCGAAAATGTTGTCACTGCCCTGATCTATCAGCAAGGCTCTGCCCCACAAAGAATTCGCTCCGATTCTGTCAGCAGACTGCACGAGCGCCATTATCCTGACAATATTCCACCATCAGCAACCGGAAGAAGACGCCAAAAAAGATGTCGGGTGTGCAGCAAACATGGAATTAGAAAAGACACCAGTTGCTATTGCCCCGACTGTCCCTCCCAACCTGGCCTATGTATGACACCATGCTTCAAGCGATATCACTCTTTCGAAAATTATTAACCCAAATTCCTAATAGACTGCCACTAGACCCTCTTTCAATTTCTGTGCTGATTTCCCTGCTGCCTCAACCAACCAACCTAGTGCCTCAACTCAACTGACCCTGGCCTGTTTATCGACTATGCCTCTGCCTGCCGTCTGCATTGTTTATCTGCCATGTTTCTGCCTTTCACGTGAACTGACCCTGGTCTGCTTCTCGACTATGCCTCTGCCTGCCGTCTGCATTGTTTATCCGCCATGTTTCTGCCTTTCACATTGAACTGACCCTGGACTGTATCGACTATGCCTCTGCCTACCGCCTATTTTTGCCTTTTACCTGCACTGACCTCGGCTTGTTGACCATGTTTTCGCCTGCCCCTTGGACTGATCTTGCACCCTGCCACACAGGGGTCTCACATATGTGAGGGGCTCCAGAATAGTGTTCGGAGTTCATAAAACCAGTTTTTGGTTTTCTGTGTTCCCATAACAGGGTCTGGTTGCCCGGAGGCTTCAAAGCGATTTGGGTGGGAGAAGCCTCTACCCCTGTCCCCATTCTTTCCTGACCGAGGCCCTAAACTTGATGGTCCTGCCTGCTGCCTGGACCAATATTTTGGCTGCACTGACCATATCTCTGCCTGCTGCATGTACTATGGACAGTATTCCTGCCTTCTGCATAGACGATCCTTTCGCTGCTGCTGACCACATCTGCCTGCTACCCGGACCGATGCTCTACTCTGTGGACCACTGCACTACTAAGACAGCAGGTAATCTTTTTTTTTACTCTTTACTCAGAAGAATGTATTTTGGTTTATAATTGGTATGTACAGTACATGCTATGGGTTAGAAATATGAAGGACCTTCAACAATGTCGTAGGTTGGCAGGAATTTGTGTGTGTAATTTATGCTCCTAGAATGCCTGGAGGTGCTACTTGGATGTTGGACTTCTGTATGTGGCCAGGCTGTGTAAAAGTCTCACAAATGTGGTATCACCATACTCAGGAGGAGCAGCAGAATGTATTTTGGGGTGTAATTTTTGCTATGTACATGCTATGTGTTAGAAATATCTTATAAATGGACAACTTTGTGTAAAAAAAATGTGTTTTCATTTTTTTTCCACATTTTCCAAAAACTTCTGGAAAAAAATGAACCGTTCAAAAGACTAATTATGCCTCATAGATTATACGTTGGGGTGTTAGCTTTCCAAAATGGGGTCATTTTGTGGGCGTTTCCATTGTCCTGGTGCTCCAGGGCCTTCAAAAGTGTAAGGCCTCGTACACACGACAGAGTTTCTCAGCCGAATTCGGCGAGAAACTCGGTCAGAGCCGGATTCTGCCGAGAAACTCTGTCGTCTGTACACTTTCGGCCCGATGGAGCCGCAGAGGAACTCGTCGAGAAAATAGAGAACATGTTCTCTATTTTCTCGTTGTTCTATGGGAGAACTCGGCCCGCCGAGCTCCTCGGCGGCTTCAGGGCTGAACTCGCCGAGGAACTCGATGTGTTTGGCACGTCGAGTTCCTCGGCCGTGTGTACGAGGCCTAACAGGTAGTTGAGAGATTAGATGTGTAATTTATGCTCCTAGAACGCCTGAAGGTGCTACTTCAATGTTTGGCCTCTGTATGTGGCCAGACGTGTAAAAGTCCCCCACATGTGGTATCGCCATACTCAGGAGGAGCAGCAGAATGTATTTTGGGGTGTCATTTTTGCTATGTACATGCTATGTGTTAGAAATATCTTATAAATGGACAACTTTGTGTAAAAAAATGTGTTTTAATTTTTTTTCCACATTTTCCAAAAACTTCTGGAAAAAAATGAACCCTTAAAAAGACTAATTATGCCTCATAGATTATACGTTGGGGTGTTAGCTTTCCAAAATGGGGTCACTTTGTGGGCGTTTCCATTGTCCTGGTGCTCCAGGGCCTTCAAAAGTGTAACAGGTAGTTGAGAGATTAGAGGTGTAATTTATGCTCCTAGAACGCCTGAAGGTGCTACTTCAATGTTCGGCCTCTGTATGTGGCCAGGCTGTGTAAAAGTCCCACACATGTGGTATCGTCATACTCAGGAGGAGCAGCAGAATGTATTTTGGGGTGTCATTTTTGCTATGTACATGCTATGTGTTAGAAATATCTTATAAATGGACAACTTTGTGTAAAAAAAATGTGTTTTCATTTTTTTTCCACATTTTCCAAAAACTTCTGGAAAAAAATGAACCCTTCAAAAGACTAATTATGCCTCATAGATTATACGTTGGGGTGTTAGCTTTCCAAAATGGGGTCATTTTGTGGGCGTTTCCATTGTCCTGGTGCTCCAGGGCCTTCAAAAGTGTAACAGGTAGTTGAGAGATTAGAGGTGTAATTTATGCTCCTAGAACGCCTGAAGGTGCTACTTCAATGTTCGGCCTCTGTATGTGGCCAGGCTGTGTAAAAGTCCCACACATGTGGTATCGTCATACTCAGGAGGAGCAGCAGAATGTATTTTGGGGTGTCATTTTTGCTATGTACATGCTATGTGTTAGAAATATCTTATAAATGGACAACTTTGTGTAAAAAAAATGTGTTTTCATTTTTTTTCCACATTTTCCAAAAACTTCTGGAAAAAAATGAACCCTTCAAAAGACTAATTATGCCTCATAGATTATACGTTGGGGTGTTAGCTTTCCAAAATGGGGTCATTTTGTGGGCGTTTCCATTGTCCTGGTGCTCCAGGGCCTTCAAAAGTGTAACAGGTAGTTGAGAGATTAGATGTGTAATTTATGCTCCTAGAACGCCTGAAGGTGCTACTTCAATGTTCGGCCTCTGTATGTGGCTACGCTGTGTAAAAGTCCCACACATGTGGTATCGCCATACTCAGGAGGAGCAGCAGAATGTAATTTGGGGTGTCATTGTAAGTATGTATGTGCTGTGTGAGAGAACTAACTTGTTATTATGACAATTTTGTGTAAAAAAAAAAAAAAAATTCTTAATATTCCCAAGAATTGTGGGAAAAAATTACAACTTCAAAAAATTCACCATGCCTCTTACTATATACATTGGAATTTCTTCTTTCCAAAAAGGGGTAATTTGAGGGGTATTTGTACTTTCTTGGCTTGTTAGGGTCTCAAGAAATGATAGGATGTCAGTACATCAGCTGTGATCAGATGTGATAATTTTTCAATGATTTGCACCATAGCTTGTAGACTCTATAACTTTCACAGAGACCAAATAATATCCACTAATTTGGGTTATTTTTTACCAAAGATATGTAGCAGTATACATTTTGGCCCAAATTTCTGAAGAAAAATTATTTCTTTGCAAAAATTTAAGATTGAAACTAAAAAAAAGTGTTTTTTTTTCAAAATGTTCTCTCTTTTTTTGCTTATATTGAAAAAAATAAAAAACCCAACGGCGATTAAATACCACCAAAAGAAAGCTCTGTTTGTGAGAATAAAATCATAAAAAAATTGTTTGGATACAATGTAGAATGACTGAGTAATTGTCATTCAAAGTGTGAGAGCACTGAAAGCTGAAAATTGGTCTGGGCAGGAAGGGTATATTAATGCCCTGTATGGAAGTGGTTAAGGATAAATTGGTCTTTCTACATTTTGAATCAGACATAAAAACTAGGTTAGAGGCATGTGCAAAATATATGGTAGATTTCAACTAGATACTATTATTCCTTGAGAAAACTAGGCATTCCTATCAAAATGGGAGTGATGCTGTGAAGTCTTGTGTGTTATTTGCAGAACAGTTGAAGACTTGGCTATTTAGTCCATACCTGAACATAATAATCTGCCTGACATTGACCTGTCTTCCAGGTTAGAAAAAGTTGAAAAAAATGCACTTAGAGACTAGCAAGCTGCCAACACAGTGTAGAGCTCAAAATGGTGAAACAAGTAAAGTAAATTAAACATGAAATAAATCTAGATGTATAAACACCTGAATGACCTAGGGTGTATACAATGGTGAATGAATAATCTCACAAATTGTGTATAAGTGAATAAAATACAGAAAAAAAATCATAAAATATGAGTGAATGGATAATGGTAAAAATTATTCAAAGTTTGTGAGTAAATAACATGTGGTAGTCATTTTTAAACAGTTGATCCTATAAGTGTAAAGGAGACTCCTGTACTGTTCAAAAGGGTGGAACTTGATATTGGCACCCTTACCAGAGATGGTGGACTCATATACTTTACAGCATAAGAGTCAAACAGGCAGTAGTGAGGAATCACCCCAACAGGATGAAACACAGCAAGGCTGATGTTTGGAGAATAAGCCCCATCCAATGTTGAAGGGGAGGTTCCAACTTCAAAAAACACGCACTTCTCTGCGCACCCCTTCCAAAGAGAGTCCCTGGGCCAGATTCAGAAAGAAATACGACGGCGTATCTCCTGATACGCCGTCGTATCTCTGAGTGCGCTCGGTCGTATCTATGCGCCTGATTCATAGAATCAGTTACGCATAGATATCCCTAAGATCCAACAGGTGTAAGTGTCTTACACCGTCGTATCTTAGGCTGCAATTTCACGCTTCCGTTTGTTTACGCGAGGAATATGCAAATTACTATTTACGTCGATTCTGAAACGAACGACCGCCCGGCGCTTTTTTTTTACGTCGTTTGCGTTCGGCTTTTTCCGGCGTAAAGTTACCCCTGCTATATGAGGGGTATGTGTGGCGTATCCTATGTTAAGTATGGCTGTCGTTCCCGCGCCGAGTTTTGAAATTTTTACGTTGTTTGCGTAAGTCGTTCGCGAATACAGCTGGACGTAATTTACGTTCACGTCGAAAGCAATGACGTTTTGCGGCGGATTTTCGAGCATGCGCACTGGGATGTTTTCACGAACGGCGCATGCGCCGTTCAAAAAAAACTTCAAATACGCGGGGTCAAGCCAAATTTATATAAAACACGCCCCCTACATCCCCATTTGAGTTACGCGGCCTTACGCCGCAACACATACGTTACGCCGCCGTAACTAAGGGCGCAAGTTCTTTCTGAATAAAGAACTTGCGCCCAAAGTTAGAGCGGCGTAACATATCGGAGATACATTACGCCGGCCGGACAGATACGCTCAGGTATCTGAATCCGGCCCCATGTGTCTATGTCTTCCATGGGCCCTTAGTATGCAATACCCAATTCTAGCAGCACAACACTGCTACTTCTATTCGCAATATATTCAAATGATTATTTAACAGGAGGGAAACAACTTGAGGAGTTTATTAAAGCGGAGTTCTAACCACATAATTTTTTTATTATTTTTTTTATCTATCTATTATAATAATAATATATATAACATTACATTTGGGTGGCAAAATATGAATGCAATCTATACACTGGGGGAGAACCTCTGGGGGAATCTAGGATGGAAAAGGACCTTGGGGTCCTAGTAGTGAATAGGCATAGCAATGGCATGCAAAGCCAAGCTCCTGCTAACAAAGCAAACTGAATATTGACATGCATTAAAAAGGGGATAAACTCCAGAGATAAAACGATAATTCTCCCACTCCACAAGACTCTGGTTCGACCGCACCTAGAGTATGCTGTCCAGTTCGGGGCACTAGTCCTCAGGAAGAATGTACTGGAAATGGAGCAAGTACAAGAAGGGCAACAAAGTTAATAAAGGGTCTGGAGGATATTAGTTATAAGGAAACGTATTCTCTCTGGAGAAGAGACGCTTGAGAGGGGATATTATTTCAATTTACAAATACCGTACTGGTGACCCCACAATAGGGATAAAACTAGTGGACTCAATGTGGAAGAAATGCATGGAAGTGGCCTTTCTCAGAAGGTCAAACAATGGCCTCTTCAGGCCTGGCAGTATCAGAGGAAGATTTTCACTGTCCACTAGGACAATGGCTTGATCCCAGGTCAAAGTAGCCTAAGGGGCTTATATGGTAAAGGTGAATCCATCAATCTAGTGCAGAGCCTACTTTACCAACGGATGACATGCTCATGGGCAGAATTCAGAGGTCCAGAATTATTTCACAGGATACCAACCAGTTTCATATACTACAAACCATTTTTAGCCTATTACAAATTTAATCAAGCAAGATTTGAAGCAGGGGGGTTGACTTCAGTTCTAAATTAATATAATGATATGTTGATTAAAACATTTCAGCATGGCCTTTCCTTGTTAGTGTTTTTGGCGTGCTACATATGCTGTCATGCTTGTGTCAGGAAAACAAAAAATTGTATACTTACCTGGTAATTGATGGTAATTTTCCTTTCCCGATGCATTAGCATGACAGCATATATACAGTATATGCATGACAATATACTGTATGTATATATATATATATATATATATATATATATATATATATATATATATATATATATATATATATAAAACCGAAAATGTTATACTTACCTGATTGTAATTTTCCTTTCCTGATGCATAAGCATGACAGCATACATGTATGGGTATAGGCTCTGCCCCTCACCCAATCAGGACCAGTTAAACTTTATAAATGAGTCGCCTCCCCTAAGGTGGCATTCTCATACTTATACTTAAATGCGAAGGCTGTCAGCCAAGTGGGCACTTACAAGGAAAAAGTTTGTATGCAGTAGTTTGTACTTCTCTGCTGTTTTTTAACTTTTTCCTTGTAAGTGCCCATTTGGCTGTTTAAATAAATCTACTTTATTATATGTTTTGCACTATGGGAGATTTTTCTTTATCCCCTTTATATGCTTGACTCCTGCGAATAAATCACGCTGGGCAGTTTGGAAGCCATCTTTTTTTTTTTAAACACATAACCTGGAGAGACACCAGCGTCCATTACTGGATTCAAAGACCAGGAGATCTACCTCCGTTCCCCCAGTTAAGGTAATCATCAAGACTATATATACTACTACTGAGGTAAGAGTTCAGAGAGCATTAAGTGGTAGTCATGAAGATTTCCTACAGAAGACACTGTTTTTGACACTACATTCATCACACTCCCTTCAGCACTTTATTTGAACATTGTGAACGTTATTTCAGCACTTTACTTATCAGAGTTATTTTTGATTTTTTATTGCTTATTTGTACAGTAATTTTGATATTTTGTTTATTTTGCACAGTTTGATATATTGCTTATTTTGCACAGTATGCTTTTTGCTCATTTTGCACAGTAGATTATTGCATATGATTTATTAGTCAGTTTAGCACATACATGTGATTTTTTACTATTAGAAAGTTGCGCTGATCACTTTTTTATTCATTATATTTACACATAAGCTTTTTGGTCTTAATTGTTTTATCAATGTTATTTTAGCAAATTTTGTAATAAATAATTTTTTGATATCATTTTGGTTGCGTCTCTTTCTGATACCGTTAAAGTCCGTAAAATTGCTCCTTTTTTTCTAAAATCTATGTTTGGATTAGGTATCTAATATATAGCCTTCTACTTATTTTTCAGTGCAAATTATAACATCCAAGTGAAAGATGTAACACCAACAAACAAAACAAAAAATTCAAACACAGAATAGTTGGAAAAGGATCAGCCCCCTCATAAAAAATTAAACTTTTAACTGTGATCAGCTGTGGTCATTTTGACTGATAGGAGTATACACACAACAGTAATGCTAGTCTTACACCTTTTATAAAATTGTTCAAATGCATTTTCGAAAAACAAACACACGGTCCTGAGAGCAAACAATATTTCCATCATAATATGTAAATGATTGAACCAGGTAGACCCATTGTGGCAGATGCTGATGCTGCCTAAACCCATATATGGTCACCTGGGAGGAGAGTTGATTGGACTATCTCGGTACTGATAATATAGATATTGACACGTGTAGTATCATAAAAGTATTTATTACATAAAACTAGACAACATATAAAAAAAATCCAAGCCAGACCCCACCCAAATACAACAAATTACTGCTAGCAGGAGACCCCGAGAGATTACTGTTGTGGTCGAGTGTGGCTGAATGTCCTCGACCGGTTTCGCGTATGTGACCGCTTCTTCAGGAGGAACTCTGTGTAGCAAATAATGCAATAAGCTAACAGGTAATAATAAGCAGCATACATACAATAATACAAAATACAACATGTTATGTGCAATCATTATTTGTATTGAAAGGACCTGCTCACCAGTTAAGGCCATGGACCACTGAATTTTGAATGTTCTCATTCGTTTTTTTGCTTCTGGGTCACATATGCACAGTACCAACAGTCCAATTTTTACCGGGCGAGAAACACATTAACCTTTTAATTTATCGTCCATTCGGCAGAAGTTTTCCAAACTTTTCCTTCAATTTTTTTTGTCTCAAATGTCACAACCAATTTCTGATCTGTGTCAGTCAACTGGGTGAACAACGAACAAACTGTCCATTAACCACTAGCCTCTGAATTCCGTCTTTTAGCCAGTTTTCTATCCATTTACAAACTGATATTTCCAATCCTGTAGACTTTACCTTACGCATGGGCCATGTGTGGGGAACTGTGTCAAATGCATTTTCAAAATCCAGGTATACCACATCCACAGCCATCCCTCTGTCCAAGGTTTTACTTACCTCCTCATAAAAAGAAATCAGGTTTGTTTAACAACTTCTGTTTTTCATGAATCCATGCTGTCTGTTGCTTAAAAAAAAAAAGAACTCGTCTATGTGGTCTTTTATTAAACTCTCCAGTATCTTCCCGACTATAAACAGGTCTATAGTTACTTTGTAAAGACTTTAATCCTTTTTTAAATACAGGCACCACATTACCCCTGCGCCAATCCTGTAGTACCATTCCAGTCATTAACAAATCCCTAAATATTAGAAGCAATGGCCTTGAAATGACAAAGCTCAATTCTTTTAGGCTCTGTGGGTGTTTGCCATCTGGTCCAGGTACTTTATCCACCTTTATTCTAGTCTAAATATTTCTAGACCATTTCACTTTTGAGCCATTGTGGATCATTTGGGGCTGTGTCACTACCACCCCCATTATAGACATGAGCTCCCCCATGCTCCTTTGTATACACAGACCGGAAGAAAGTATTTAATAAATTTGCTCTTTGTCCCCAGTGCACCCACTCTAGATTATTTTGTAAAGGGCTTACATGCTCAGATCTGACCTTTTTACTATTAATATATTTGAAGAAATCTGTCGTTCGTTTTGAATTTTTGTGTCCTTGATTTTCTTTTTACATTATCTGTTATGTTATTTGTAACTTTTATATTATTTGAATGCTCTTTTTTATTATTTATAGCCATTTTAATGTCGGTCGTGAGGTTATATTTTTAGCCTTTTAAACCTATTGTCCATCGGAATACACTTTGTATTGAGTTTACATAGCGTCACTTTAAAGAATTTCCATTTCTGTTCTGTGTCCATTGATGCCAACATTCCCTCCCAGTTCAAGTCCTGGAGAGCAGCCCTCATCCTTAGAAAATTTCCTCTCTTAAAGCTAAGTGTTTTTATTTTACTTGTATGTGTTTGTTGCTTACAGCTAACATTACTCAAACTACTAGATCTCTCTGCAGCTTTTAATACTGTTGATCATCTCCTCCTCCTCAAAAAACTCCACTCTTTTGGCCTTCAAGACTCTGCCCTCTCCTGATTCTCCTCCTACCTATCACAGCGCTCCTTCATTGTTACCTTTAACTCTGTTTCCTCCTCTCCATTTCCTCTTCTGTAGGGGAACCCCAAGGTTCTGTCCGCTTCTTAATTTACACCTCCTCTTTTGGTCATTGAATAAACTCCCACGGCTTCCAGTACCATCTCTATGCTGACGACACACAAATCTATCTCTCTACTCCTCTCCTCACTCATTCAGTCTCCTCTGGCATTACTAACTTATTAACTGACATATCAGCATGGATGTAACACCACTTCCTAAAACTCAATCTTTATAAAACTTCTTCTATCAAGACCTCCTGCTTTCTAGCTCCCTTGTCTCCTCCCCCATGCTCATCTCCATGATGTCCCTATAGCCTCTCCCATCCTCTGGAACTCACTACCCTAGTCTGTCTGGTTATCTCCTACTCTGTCTACTTTTAAGTGATCCCTGAAAACTCATATCTTCAAGGAAGCTTATCCTGCCTTCAGCTTATGACTGAATCTAATTCTCTTGTATTGAATTGTACTGTTGCTATATAGTCTCTAGTTATATTGTAAAGTGTTGTGCAAACTGTTGGAGCTATATAAATCCTGTATAATAATTATATATATAAAATATATACAAAACCACCATACAGTCCCTTTAAAGTCTTTCATATGAGATCATATGCCAGCAATCCTTGGTAAAACAAGCTAACCTGTTGTACAGTTTATACAGCCAAAGGGCTTATTTAAATGAAAAGTCAAAGTGAAGAATGTATTTCTTTCAAGAATCTTAGCAACCTGCACACAAGGATAGCAAGATCAGCCACCTGTCATAACACAGCAGGAGATAGTAACAAAGAAAATCAGCTAAATATTTTATACTCAAAAGATCTGTGCCTGTCTCACAAGTGATAAATGGTGAGAAAATGCTTAGGGACCACCAATAAATTACTGGGTAATGATTAACTGCTGACTTAAGCGCAAAACACATCTACCTGCTTATCTCTCACTGTACCTGTTCCATCTTTCATTTGGTTTTAATGTTCATGCAGAATAAAGTGAATTGTTGGTGTGCAGCCATCCAGATCTTCTTTGTCTCCCATTGTGCAGCATGCGAGCTGGGCTGGCACCCCACTTGAAGAACTGTGAAGGGATTATCAGAGGCTATTCACCTGAAGCAGCGGTACAGAGTGTTGAAATTTGACTTTTTTTGGAGTTAATACAGTGTACAACCTTCATAGTAATAAACTCAAACATAAAGTATGTCTGCAAAATTTAACACACTATTAACATTTCTTTGCTAAATGTGAATGTAAGAAAACTGAGGACATTAACTTGCAGTGTGCTTCTACCACTTTGCATGCACTGCATATTTGAGAGCAAAACAAAAACAAAGGGGTTGATTTACTAAAACTGGAGAGTGCAAAATCTAGTGCAGCTGTGCATAGAAGCTTTCAGTTTTTTTTTTATAAAAGATTGATTGAATAAGCTGAAGTTAGAAGCTGATTGGCTACTTTTCACAACTGTACCAGATTTTACACTGTCCAGTTTTAGTAAATCAACGCCACTGAAATAGATTCAATTGAGATTGCGAAGAGCATCCAAAAAAATTTTTTTTACACATGTACGGAAATTTCGACAAGAAAAGTTAGATGTGAGCTTTTTGGTCGTAAATTCCGACCGTGTGTAGGCTTCATTGGACTTTTTCTGTCGGAAATAAACTAGTAAAGTTCTTGTCATAAATTCCGATCGTCTGTATGCAATTCCGATGAGCAAAAAAAACATGCATGCTCGGAATCAATTTTACGCATGCTTGGAATCATTGAACTTAATTTTTCTCGGCTCGTTGTAGTGTTGTACGTCACCGCATTTATGACAGTCGGAATTTTGTGTGACGTACAACACAAGTTTGAGCCAACATTCTGGCTTTTTTTTCCCGAAAAAAATCCACAGTTTTCTTGACGGAATTTCCGATCGTGTGTACACAGCATCATTACTATTATTAGGCCTTATTCACACAAACAGTATTAAACGCAAAAACAAACATTTATGATATTGCCGCTTACCAATTCTTAGGCCCCATACACACGAGAGGATTTATCCGCAGATACGGTCCAGCGGACCGTATCCGCGGATAAATCCTCTCGAGGATTTCAGAGGATTTCTATGCGATGGCGTGTACACACCATCGCATTGAAATCCGCGCTGAAATCCTCTGCCGATGACGTGTCGCGCCGTCGCCGCTATTATGACGCGGCGACGGGCGCGACGCTGTCATATAAGGAATTCCACGCATGCGTCAAATCATTACGACGCGTGCGGGGAATCCCTTTAGACGGATGGATCCGGTAAGTCTGTACAGACGAGCGGATCCATCCGTTGGAATGGATTCCAGCAGATGGATTTGTTGTGCATGTCAGCAAATATCCATCTGCTGGAAATCCATCCCAGGGGAGATTTCTCTGCAGATAAATATCCGTTGGCGTGTACACACCATAGGATCTATCCGCAGAAACCCATTTGATGGGATTTATCTGCGGATAGATTCTATGGTGTGTATGGGGCCTTAGATGTGATAGCTGCATTAGTTTTCTAGGCTTTCTTTCTTCTATTTTCACCTGGTGACCTGGCCAGTAAGTCTGTTATTTTTAAAGAAGAAGCTCTCAGGGATGAGACAAACCATTTAGCACTGATAGAGGTGCTTAAAATAAACAGATGTTATTTATTTATGTAAAAGCTTTATCATAAAAGGAAAAAAAAAATGTTTGTTGTAACTTCTTATACAGTATTTACATTCAATTTACTAATAAAAAACGGAATGATGCAGCGCTAAGTGAACAATTGAATAACTTCAATCTCAAGTATAACACGTGAAAGTGTCTACATAAATCCAAGAAAACGAGTGAACAGTGAAATGGCACACTGGAAAGGTACCAATAAGGTGCTAGTTGCACATAGGAAAATCATGCAATAAAACCAAACCAATCATAAAAAGAATAAAATGCAGCGCTAAGCAATATATGATGTGAAAACATATATATATAACAATGTGACACGAATGCTCACACTCAAGTGAGAACTAATACAATCAAAATATATGGATATCTGTGTGTCTACGGATGTGAAATACCAATGAGTGCCACTAGGGAGCTACCATTCACTGGAAATCGACTACACAACCAGAAATTCAGGGTGCAAGCCTCCATAGAAATACGGAAATACATAAATAAATGAAAAAATATCAAAGAGAGGCCCCAAAAGTGAATATGGATATAAATAATAAACCAAAATCCATATAAATATTTGAATCCAATATAGTGAGTCCAAGGTGATAAACTCCACCCACATAGAAACAAGTGGAACTGTAGTAGATGTAGAAAATCCTTTTAGAATAAAAAAACGGGAACAAACTCCATAATGTGCTCCACTGAGCGATGTAGATGGAGGACGATGACTATACCTGGGTATCAATCTCGAGATCAATAAGGACATCAAACAGGAAAATAAGACAAGATGGATACCCTTTGCCGGAAGCTGTGGACACCCTCGTCAGCGACGGGGTGTCAGTCAGGCATACACGAACTCCCAGAAATGATGATGATGTTTCAGCAGTTGATGGAACAGCAAGAAGTCACCTTCAAAGGCTTGGTATATCCAACACGAAGTGGGTCGCCAGAGGAATCCTCATGAGTATGGGCAAATGGGCATAGATTGATCATGGAAGCATGGAAATGAAAATAAACAGCTCCACATAGTGCAATTAATCCTAATAAAATAGGCCTTTATTAGGCATATAGCATGAATAAAAACAAAGTAGAACAATAAAAAAATCAAATAAAAAGTAAAGGCCCTTGTAAAGACCAGTACATGTGATCACCAATAGAAAATAATAATTGCAGCGTGGAGGACAGATGGCGTATAGGCTCATGTACCCGACATGTTTCGAGCTAGAGTGCTCTTCAACTGGGACAGTAAGTATTTTTTTTTCCAGGAATTTTCCTTCAAGTTCGGGGGTGCACGCTATACGCCGGGGCGCGTTATAGCAAGATAAATACGGTAGTTTTTGCTATATATATTTTTATTTAGCGCTGCACTTTTCTTTTTTATTTTCTGTACACAACATTGTTCCATTGTTGGTGCTAGCGGCTACACTTATTATTTACTTTTCCACACGAGTAGCGCAATTTTTCCCATTTTTTCATTTAGGGGCATGTTTAATCGCATGGGGATGAACAGGTGTTTGGTGTATTCTCATGCAGGTAGGCCCATTCCTGTAAATTGGAATGCAGTGGCTGCATGAAAAAAGCATGAGGGGACTGGAGGGGACCAGCTTTGATTGGCTGTCCGCTATGGTAACCCGCAAGCGATGACCTGACATCACTTCTGGTTTACCCTGATGTCAATGGCGCCATTTTAAAAACATTGAAAGCATTTGAAAACTCTGATCTTATAGACCCCAGATCTCTCCATAAAGAGTACCTTACACATGCCTACTGCTGTAACAAGGAATGTAAACATAATGTGATAATAAAAAAAATGAAAGCAACAGTGTAAAAATAAAGTAAAATAAAATAAATTAACAATTAAAAAAAATGTGTCTCTTTTTTTTTTTTCTACAGTGTACTTTTATGCCACGTACACACGATCGGAATTTCCAACAACAAATGTTCGATGTGAGCTTTTGGTCGGATATTCCGACCGTGTGTATGCTCCATCAGACATTTGCTGTCGGAATTTTCGACAACAAATGTTTGAGAGCTGGTTCTCAGTTTTTCCGACAACAAAGGTGCTTGTTGGAAATTCCGATCATCTGTATGCAATTCCGAAGCACAAAAATCCTACGCTTGCTCGGAATCAATTTGACGCATGCTCGAAATCATTGAACTTAATTTTTCTCGGCTCGTTGTAGTGTTGTACGTCACCGTGTTTTTGACGTTTGGAATTTCTGACAACATTTGTGTGCCCGTGTGTATGCAAGACAAGTTTCAGCCAACATTCCCTTGGAAAAAAATCCACGGTTTTGTTGTCGGAATGTCCGATCGTGTGTGCGCGGCATTTGTGATGCAGACAAAGTAAAAAATATATAATTTTTGGGTTCACCATTTCCCTTTTATCTGACATTTTTTGTCCCTACTAATGTGTATTTCGTGGGCGCCGGTTTTTATGATATGGTGTTCATTATTCTGAATTCCCAACTTCCTGCTTAGAATCCCTCTGTGGGGTCACTCGTGTCACCATGCGAGTGGCGTGCGGGATTGGGCAATTCTTTCCCGCTCATCCGCTGTCGCACCTATCATGGCGGTGCCTCTGGCCCTGGGGAAGTGCCTGGGTGGTTGCTATGCTATTGGCTGGGCTGCGCCCATGCGTGTTGCATTCTGTTTGGCGTCGGGCGTCCGGCAGGGAGCTCCCATGCTAATTGGTCGGCATGGGTGCGTTCCGATTGGTTGCCATCCGGCGACGCTGTGACATCATCACGCTCCGCGTCTGGGCGCCGCCGGTCATTGGTATGACACGCGGCGCACAAGGGGGTGGCCATGGATGTCAGTCTCCATTGGACAGCTGCCACTCGCCCTCGCCCGTGACGTCATCTCCCTTCGCCCATCACCCTGGCTTAGTTATAATATAGAGACTCAGTTGGGATGTAGATATTATATTGCCTCTCTTGGTCCTAATATGACTACAGGGACACATCCCTCACCCCTGACCATATTGCTCTATATGTGGTGCTATACATGCCCCTCATTTTTGCAGTAGCTGTGTCTTCCTCCTTGAGTGTCCCCATACATCACTTTTATTGGTTGTCACCTATTGTTGTCAATATACTGAACCTTCAAACGTTTTTTAGATTTGATACATCATGCTTTTGAATTTGAATATAGGTTTTTCTTATGTTTAAGTTATTTATATAAAAATGTTCTGTTTTAAATAGACATATTTCCTTTTTTATTAGAGTTACATATGATCTTGGTGCAAACATTTATAGATGTATGTCATTTCCTTACACATCATTTCCTGTTCCCGCCCCATGTGGGCTGGTTTATAATTTACTTTGTATATAAAAGCCAACTGTATGGGGGTGCAGTGATATGCCCCTGTTGACAGCTCTCTCAGCCAAAACGTGTCTGGTCTGCTTTACAGCACCCCATACTGCTTTTATATTTTTTACACGTGTTTTTATGACTTTCATATTCAAATAAAACCTGTCATGGTTTAATTTGACGTGCACCATTTGGAGCACTCTTCTCTTTTTCTTTAATTTTGTGTTCACCCTTGCCCTAACAATCCATCAGGGCTTTCTATATGATCTGCATTGGAAATTGCATCCATCCGGTTCTCGTGATTGGTGGTATTCGTCTCATCGGATTCATACAACCATCGCCGCCCGGAGAGGCCTTCTATGCTGAGATCCAGGTCCGCTGTGACCCCCGCGCCCTTTAGACTTGCTGTTAATACTAACAGTGGAGTCCACACCTTTCGGTAAGAGTATCCATTTACTTACCTTTCCAGTTGATGCTTTGTGATGATCCCTTCAGGCAACTGTATACCTCACATCATTACATCTACCTGTCACTCCTCTGTTGGACTGTGAATATATGTATGCACTGGTGTGTTTCTACCATTCACCTAGCATTAAGAGCTTTCTAGGCTCTCACGTGGACTTTATTTATATACATCTTTGTATATTTATTATTTGTGTTTACCATCAGTGATCACAATTTATTAGCGCTGCACTTTTGTTTCACTATTGCTTTATACTTTGTTTGTGTGCTGGCAGCTTTTTCACCTAAATATTTTTTTTTTTTTGGTTTAGCGCAGTTTTTTCCCCTTTTTTCACATCCATACATGTGTATCCGCTTGCTCAGCAGGGATCGCTCCGTTAATCCCCGCTGAGCCGGCAGATGACCTGATCTGCTCTGTAGACGGGTGAAAAAATAGGATTTTCCTCCGTCTGCAGAACCGGAGGATTGCGGACACTGATGAGATCGGGTGTCATCGGATGTTCATCCGCTGACACCCGATATCTCATAGGGATTAATGTATGTCCCTTTTTCATCCATAAACGGATAGATGAAAAAGCAGACATACGGTCCGCAGGTGTGAAAGGGGCCTAAGACTTTGCAAACCTTTTGTTTGTGCTATATTCATTCACCTGTTTTAAAATAAAAGCTCCATTTGGCTTTAAAGTGTTACCACATCATTAAAATCAGTCTGTATATGCAGTAAAGCATGCTTGTTATACTCACTGTGGTACCTAAGAGGTTAATCATCTGCATTGTTTAAAAAAAGCTGTTTGATCTTGTCTTCTCTGATCTTCCCCTTTTTTTACTTTCCCCAATCCATCTGCTGGTAGAACAGAGCCCTAGAAGACACATGCTCAGTTTGGCTTGTATTGCTATAGGCTAGAGAGTTTTATTTTTTTGGGGAGGGGGGTTGCATGTGATCAGCGCAGGGCCAATCAACACTGTCCAGACAGAGGGTCAGGAGTCATGAATCCTCATAGGACGGTCAGAGGAGAATGAAAACTCCTGATGCAAGCTTTAGCCCGACACTCACAGAAGTCACAAGACTGCTATATACTGCTGATGAGAAAAGGTATTTAGCAGTTCATATTTACTAACATAATTGTATTTCCATGTTCTGTGTACTGTGGGAGACCAGATATAGTGAATGCAGGTTCTGGGTTTAGTAAAAATTAAAAACCTAAATAATGCTGAGGCATCAGTTTTAGGGACTCCAGATTACTGTATGGAAACTTCTGCCTTCAACACAATGGCAAGCTACATGAATGTCACGATTACATTTTAAATTGCGTCACAAAAGCAGTTCCGTAACTAACCCTACGCAGTACACATTTAATCAAAAACAAACAAAATGAATGCAAAGAAAATAGCAACGATTGAAAAATCTTACTTTAAACAATCATGTATACACCCCTTCCTTTCTAAACCATAATACAGAAAATTATGCTTGGACAAGCCTGACTGTAGCAGGAACTGAGCCATTTATGATTGCTTTTCAATTTTTATACAGACATTTCTTGTATATTTGCATATCAAAAACTTTTCACTTTCCTTATCATGCATCAAAACAATCATGCAAAGCACACAGCTATAAAAGCAAAGAGCATATTGGGAAGTAAATGGAAAGTGTTAGACTATACAAATCATCTTCCTAATTTAAATCCAATCAATCATACATTTCAAATTCTGAGAACTGAAGTCCCAAAGCAAAAACAGCAGAAAAGAGTTATGCCCTGTACACACGATCGGTTTGTCTGATGAAAACGGACCGATGGACCGTTTTCATCGGACAAACCGATCGTGTGTGGGCCCCATAATTTTTTTTTCCATTGGTGAAAAAAAATAGAACCTGTTTTAAAATTTTCGTATGGTTAAAAAATCGTCTGTGGGGAAATCCATCGGTCAAAAATCCACGCATGCTCAGAATCAAGTCGACGCATGCTCGGAAGCATTGAACTTAATTTTTCTCTGCACGTCGTTGTGTTTTACGTCACCGCGTTGGACACGATTAGATTTTTAACCGATGGTGTGTAGGTAAGACTGATGAAAGTCAGTTTCATCTGATATCTGATGAAAAAATCCATCGGTTCGTTTTCTTTAGATGAACTGATCATGTGTACAGGGCATTGGAATAACTGTCATAGTTTTAGTCTGTGCTCCTAAAAACTACTATTTGGAATGTACAGTATATGCTGTTAAAGCCCAACTTTAGCCCTTTTTTTTTCTTCTTACTCTCCTTACTTAAAGCAGGGTTTCCACCTAAAAGTGGAACTTCCGCTCATTTGTCCCCCCCCCCAAATTAAAATGTAATTGTGACAGGTAACCTGTGCCCACTTCCGGGTGACCTAGCCGTGGCAAATTCTGTCAGCGGGTCAGCTCCCTCCTCCCCCCTCCTCCTTCCTTTGCCGCCGGGCTAGTAGGAGAGCGCAACGGTTACCTCGCACATCCCTATGTGCTAAGGTTACCTCGCACATAGGGACCCGGTGTGAAGCCTTAATGCTGTACTCCTGGGGTTCCCTTACTGGCAATGGTGGCGGCAGCATCCGACAGCTGATGGAAACTGCTGCGGTAGTAACATCGCTAGACTCTAGGACAGGTAAGTGTCCTATTATTAAAAGTCAGCAGGTCCAGTATGTGTAGCTGGCTTTTAAATTTTAAAGGAGTGGGTGGACCTTCGCTTTACAGTAAGTCATCTTACTTTCTGTCTAGACAGAAAATGATGGCAAAGCTCTTTTTGGGGACAACACAGACAAAACATATTTGTAATATAATGCTCGAGTGTTGGAACTTCTGATTTAGGCCAGATTCAGGTAGGAGATACAACGGCGTATCTCTAGATACGCCGTCGTATCTCTGAGTGTGAGGTGTCATATCTTGGCGCCTGATTCAAAGAATCAGATACGCCAAAATTTGTCTAAGATACGACCAGCGTAAGTCTCCTACGCCGTCGTATCTTAACTGCATATTTACGCTGGCTGCTAGGGGCGTGTATGCTGATTTACGCCTAGAATATGTAAATCAGCTAGATACGCCTATTCACGAACGTACGCCCGGCCGTCGCAGTACAGATACGCCGTTTACGTAAGGCTTTTTCCAGTGTAAAGTTACCCCTGCTATATGAGGCTCAGCCAATGTTAAGTATGGACATCGGGACCGCGTCAAATTTTCCGTTGATTACGTCGTTTTGAGTAAGTCGTTCGCGAATAGGGCTGTGCGTCATTTCCGTTCACATCGAAAGCATTGGCTTTTTGCGTGTTAATTTGGAGCATGCGCACTGGGATACTTTCACGGACGGCGCATGCACCGTTCGGAAAAAGCGTAATTTTTGTGGGGTCACAATAAATTAACATAAAACACGCCCACATCTTCCACATTTGAATTAGGCAGGCTTACGCCGGCCTATTTACACTACGCCGCCACAACTTTGCTTTGTGAATACTGCACTTGCCTGTCAAAGTTTCGGAGGCGTAGCGTAAATAGGATACGTTACGCCCGCACACAAATACGCGCTCCCTACCTGAATCTACCCCAAGGTTTTTATTGTTGTATGTGCCTCCTGTGGAGACACCCACAGCACAAACTTTTTTGTATGGTTATTACATGGACAGGAATTGAGGGAACTAAACTAAAAGTATACTTTCCATTTCTTTATTCAAAACTAAAAGAAAAACTTTTTGGCAAAGTTAGGTTTTAAGCAGAAGAAACTATAAGGGCATGTAAAATGAATACCTTTCCAATGACCCTTTGTTAACATCTTCAAGTCATCCATTCTGTCTTCTGTATGAGCCCCACTGATTTTGCCTGCTGTGTACGAGATAATATTACAATCAGAGCGGGTTTACATTGCATTGCACTAAGAACACAGAAAGGACACTTCAATTATTGAGCACTCTGTTCACTCTTACGGGAAAAGTTATCAGGTTTGATGGCTTAGATTTAAATGTTCGACTCTCTAGCTAACAGCTGCATAGAGTTGTAAGAGTACTCGATCTAGCACTGGTAATGGATTCTAAAAAATGACATTGTAGCCTATACATTTGGCATTCCATGTTCACATTAATCCAGACGCTGAAAGACTTGGCAAAAGCATGTTACTTTTTCAGATTATGAAAGTGGAACTCCAGGAAGATTTTGACATTTCCAATTTAAATTGACACTAAACGCTGGTTTAAAAAAATTATACTTAAGCATCTATTATTAACTCAAAAAGTACCTACTATTATTCTCAGCCTTCTCCAAATCATCAAATACCTACTTTTCCTGTTTCCTTATTCCTGTTAAAGGATGGTTATGTTTGTTCTGCGTGGTCAGACTTTATGTAGGTAAGAAACTACTTGATCTTGCCCACACCTGTAATGGACCATGGACTACTGCTAAGAAAACTGCTGACAGAGCTTTCCTGCCGAGTATACTGAGCGTGTGTACGAGACTTTCAGGATTCTCGACAAGAAAACTGCCCAGAATCTAGACGAGAAAAATAGAGAACATGTTCTCTATTTTCTCATGGTGAGATTCTCCACAGTTTTCCTGCCGAGAAACCCGAGAGTGTTTATACTTACCTGGTCGCCGTGGAAACCCGTGAATGCTCAAAATTACTTTGACGCATGCGCGGTAGCTTCCTAGGCATTGGTAGGGTGCAGCAAGATGGCAGCGACGGCATCGAATGTGACGAGCGCATGCTCAACGTACGCAATGACGTCACCGCGTTCTTGCCTTTCAAGAGAACCGTGGTCTGTGTGTACACTCGGGTGGCAAGAGATTCTTTTTTCCTGAGGAGATTCTTGCCCGTGTGTACGAGGACTCACTCTACAGGCAGTGTTTTTTGGTACCGTCCAAGATGCTTTGTGATGCTGATGTAATGGTGCTCTGTCCAGTCAACAGGTTGTGATTTGTCTTTGACCAAGCTGTACAGTTTAATGGAGGTAAGGGTTCAAGCTAGGCTGTGTGGTTGGGGTGTCTGTATCACATAATTATAAATCAGATGGAAGGTCAAACAGTTTAAATAAATGTATTGCAAATGTGCATTTACTTACTTTTCTGATATTCAACATTAGGGCCCAGATTCACAAAGGAGATACGACGGCGTATCTCCAGATACGCCGTCGTGTCTCTGAGTTGTGCCATCGTATCTATGCGCCTGATTCTTAGAATCAGTTACGCATAGATTTCTATTAGATCAGACCAGCGTAAGTCTCTTACGCCGTCGGATCGTAACTGCATATTTACGCTGGCCGCTAGGGGTGTGTACGCTAATTTACGCCTAGAAATATGTAAATCAGCTAGATACGCGAATTCACGAACGTACGCCCGGCCGACACAGTACAGATACGCTGTTTACATTAGGCTTTTCTTTGGAGTAAAATTACCCCTGCTATATGGTGGTGTACATGCGGCGTACCAATGTTAAGTTTGGACGTCGTTCCCACGTCAAATTTTGAATATTTTACATCGTTTGCGTAAGTCGTCCGTGAATGGGGCTGGACATAATTTACGTTCACGTCAAAACCAATACGTCCTTGCGGCGTATTTGGAGCAATGCACACTGGGATATGTTCACGGACAGTGCATGCGCCATTCGTGAAAAACGTCAATCACGTAGGGTCATGGTTATTTTACATAAAACACGCCCCCCTGTTCCACATTTGAATTAGGCGGGCTTACGCCGGCCGATTTACGCTACGCCGCCGCAACTTACGGAGCAAGTGCTTTGAGAATACTGCACTTGCCCGTCTAAGTTGCGGAGGCGTAACGTAAATCGGATACGTTACGCCCGCCTATAAATACGCCGCTGTACGAGAATCTGGCCCTAGGTTTACACTGGAGAACGCAGCAGGGGTCAGGTGCATCTCCATTCACCAGTTCAGGTCCAATTTCAGCCCGAATTTTTGGCTGGATTCGGACCTGAAAAAGACCAAAAGACGCACAGGACCCATGTGCAATTCGCACCAGAGCTGTTGCGGAGATGTGTAAACCAGCTCCACAGAGAGCTGGTCATAATCTCTTGCTATGTGATTCGGATGCGGAAAACCACATCCAATTCACACTAGTGTGAACCCAGCCTCAAGCATCCTTTACGTGGGGTTGATTTGCAAGAGAGTTTTCCCTTAGTGAATGTGTTGAAAAGTTATTGTGCAAAGAATACCCAATCATGCACAAATAAAGTCAAAAGTATAGTATTTTTGCTTGTACATAATTGGATGATAGTTGGAAGAGCTTCACCACATTCACTAAGCTAAAACAGAATAACCTTGCAAATGTAACATCCTATTTGGCTTTAGTAAACGACAACCCAAACATGAAAATATTAATAATATTGTTAAATGTTAAAAGTAGGGCAGTCCATACATGGTCCCTTTTTTTATTTGTTTAACTGATTCATTGATTAACACATCAACACATTTTGTGTGGATGGAAGAATCACTCCCAGCAGGCCCAGACTGGGATAAAAAATAGGCATGTCTATTTTAGACTGAGCAGCCCATTTTTTTTTAAACAAAACCTTACTGTGAGAGGAGCACCAAGACCCTTGTGGGGTTATTAGAGAGCGGTAGATCAGCACAGCACCAGAGAAGAATAAAGACAATATCTGTCTATGACCAAAGTGTATCCTAAGCATGAAGCATATCCTACATGATGTGCAGAGCATGATACCAGTGGCGTATGAAGTGGGGGGCGGGGCTGAAGTGGGGGGTGGGGCTGAAGCAGTGACAGCACCGTGGACTCAGAGTGACTTTAGGCAGGCAGCGCCGCGATACAAGAGGAGGGGGGGGGGTGACTCCGCGGCACCATCCATCCCCTCCTCTCATGGCCACGGGCTGTTAGTGGTGCTCGGCACTTGACCTGACATCACACAGGCACAGCCGAGTGAAGTCGCCTCCTCCTCCTCTCTGTTTATGTGTACAGAGGGGAAGGGGACCTTCTGTCCATGTGCCGTTGCTGCGCTGATCTGAGGTACTGAATGAGGAGGGGGGTTTTCACTGAGGGGGGGTTTGCACTAAGGTGGGGTTTGTACTGGGGGGGGGTTGCACTGGTGGGTTTGCACTGAGGGGGGTTTGTACTGAGGGGGGGTTTTCACTTAGGGGGGTTTGCACTGAGGGGGTGTGTTTGCACTGGGGGGGGTTGCACTGAGGGGGGTTTGCACTGAGGGGGGTTTGCACTGGGGTTTTTCACTGAGGGGGTTGCACTAAGGGGGTTTGCACTGGGGGGTTTGCACTGAGGGGGGGTTTGCACTGAGGGGGGTTTGCACTGAGGGGGTTTGCACTATGGGGGTTTTCACTGGGGGGTTTTCACTGAGGGGGGTTTGCACTAAGGGGGGTTTTCACTGGGGGGGGGTTTCACTAAAGGGGACTTTCACTGGGGGGTTTGCACTGGGGGTTGCACTGAGGGGGGTCTGCACTGAGGGGGGGTTGCACTGAGGGTGTCTGCACTGAAGGGGGTGTGAACTGAAGGGGGGTCTGCACTGATGGGGGTCTGCACTGATGGGGGTCTGTGTAACATGCAGGGGGTCCAGAGCTGTGGGGGCTGTATAATGTAAAGGGTTTCAGAGGTGAAGGGGGCTGTGCAATGTAAAAGGGGTGCAGTGATGCAGGGTGCTGTGTAATGTAAAGGGGTCCAGAGGTTTAGGATGCTATGTAATGTAAAAGGGTCCAGAGGTGCAGAGTTCTGTGTAATGTAAAAGGGTCCAGAGGTGCAGGGTACTGTGTAATGTAAAAGGGTCCAGAGGTGCAGGGTGCTGTGTAATGTAAAAGGGTCCAGAGGTGCAGGGTGCTGTGTAATGTAAAAGGGTCCAGAGGTGCAGGGTGCTGTGTAATGTAAAAGGGTCCAGAGGTGCAGGGTGCTGTGTACTGTAAAAGGGTCCAGAGGGTCAGGGTGCTGTGTAATGCAAAAGGGTCCAGAGGTGTAGGGTGCTGTGTAATTTAAAAGGGTCCAGAGGGTCAGGGTGCTGTGTAATGTAAAAGGGTCCAGAGGTGCAGGGTGCTGTGTAATGTAAAAGGGTCCAGAGGTGCCCTATGGCCAGCCTGGGCCTGACTCCCACTGAGCTATTGTATTCTGCTAGCTGTAAGCCTTCCAGATATAGCTGGCATCATTGATCATTTGGGAAAAACCCAAAAGCCCAGTTGTACACATGTCGATTGATAGATGGACTTGTGTATGACCAGCTAGCCTATACATGAATTGAAATTAGGCTGACCCATGTATTGCCAGCTTTTAGGAAACAGTACGATTTTTTTTTTTTAAACTCACATGTACAAGTCTTCTGATCTCCAGAGAAGTATATACATAACCTTTTTTGCTTTTCTGCTGCTATGTGCAGCCAACTGGAATGATGAGAAAACCAAGTGTGGGCAATGAAATGAGCTGTAGCTTACACAGGTCTACGTGATTAACCAAACCATGTTACATGGATTGAGTTTCATGTCCCTGCATACCTGCACTGTAAGTTTTCATCAAATTCACTAAGCTAAATTCACATAATGAAAACTTAACTAAACATAACAAAGTACCATAATTCAAATTCACTAAGGGTGCATTCACACCACGATTTTATCATCCTACTTGTTCTCACGATTCTTAGATTTAAAATCGTACAAATCTGTATGGCAAAAGGTATCCATTCACTTCCATTCATTAATGTAGGTCCCCAAGTGCATCCGATTTGATCCACATCAGATTTGATACGATTTAAAATCGCATCAAAAATCGTGTTTGACCACGATTTTTGGTCCTGATTTGAAATCGTATTAAAATCGTGTCCGATTTTCGTATTAAAATCGTGTCCGATTTTTTTTATATTGTGGTCAATCTAAATCGTAATAAATCGGATGACTGTGCGTTTTTATCCGATTACATACGATTTTGTCATATACGATTCCATCCGATTTAACGGTCCGATTATCGGATGTAAAAATCGTGATGTGAACCTAGCCTAAGCTAACGGAAAATTCCCATGCAAATTGAACAGTCTATTTCTATGTAGCATACAGTTTATAGTTTATTCAACCTATTCAAAGTGATTTAAACTAAAACAACAAAAAAAAAATAACTACACAGTTAAAATACATTATGTAAACCTTTTGATCTGCCCCTTGTTTTTTGATTATGTGATAAAAGCATAAGTAATGGATATGTCTTTTAGCTCAAAACCTTGAATCATTTGGCACCGGCACAAAGAAAATGTAAGTCAATGCTGCTGGTCATAGGGGATAAAACCTGTTTCTTTGCCCTGAATAGAAAGGCCCAGATTCACAAAGCACTTACGCCGACTTATAACACGTTACACCGACACAAGTGCCAATGTGCGCCGGCGTATGTGTGCGGCAGACCCACGAACCAACATGCGCTTAAAAACAGGCTACACCCCGTCGACATAGCTTGCACACGCCGGCGTAGGGTGGGCACACATATGGGCTGGACACATGGTGCTGCTGCCATTGATTAGCCATTCAAACATGCAAATGAGGGAAATACGCCGATTCACGAACATGCGTGTGCCCGGCGCATGCTACAAGAGATGCGCGTAAGTTGTACGTCCAGCGTAAAGTTATTCCCCATAAATGAGGTGCAACTCGGCAACAGACATGCACAGGTCTGCACCAGGGAACACAAGCCGACGTATTGTGCGTTGGACGTGTGTCTGGCTGGGCGTACGTTATGTTCACGGCGTACATGGTGATCCGGCGTAGATTAGGCAGTTGTGCCGGCTTGGTTGTGAGCAGGCGCAGGAGGGTGCTGTGCTTGCGTCCACGTCACGGCGCATGCGCAGTTCATGATACGTACCTGTCTGGAGCTCGGCCCATCATTTGCATGGGGTCACGCCCAATTCCACCTACGCCGGCATGCGCCTTCGAAACCCACGCCAAGCTGGCGCAGCGTTGGGAGTACTGGCTTGCTGAATGCAATGCTTGCCTCTCCGCACTACGTTGGCGTGCCGCAGAGTGTGTGCTCTATGGCGGCGTAATGTGCGCCTTGCTCTCTGTGAATCTGCGCCCTTGTGCACAAGTTTACTTAAAAAAATAAAGACAATAAACATTCCTGTTTTACTATAAATGCTGCAAATAGCGCAAGTTGTCAGAACTCTCAGAAATTTGGTTTGCATGAGGTATTGTAACTTGCTACTGATATTTGTAATTATTATTTGATATAACCTGTGGCAAAAGAAAATTTCCCAGCACTGGAAGAGCATTGTTTGCTGTTTTCTACTACCAGACTGACTTAGCAAGCTAAAAATAAATGCAGTCCTTGATTATAGGGAACAGGAAGAGAACATACGGTAATATGTTATATTATTTATCCTATGTATATGTGAGTGCATTACCAATGTTTACAATCCCACATGCAGAACATAAAATGTGGCTCCATACAGTGGAAGAATAATTATTCTGTCAAAACAACATGCGGAAATGCCATTTAGAGTACACGAAGCAAGTATATTAAATCAATCGGGTAGAAAGTGAATGGCGGTTGTATTAAGGGTAAATGTCCAGTTATACTTTATCCAGCTGGCTAACCTTGGATGCTCCATTTTACATCAGCAGAAAACTCTTCTGCTCGTCTCATTTAAAACATTTATTCATGTGTTGAGCTGCAACAGAAATAGACATGGCTCTTAAAATTATTTTCAGGGGAAAATGAAACAGAATTGAGCTGAAATGAATCAATGGAATCACTAAGATATTTCATAATGAATTACTAGGAGGTTTACATAAAAAAAGTATAGCGCTTATTGTAAACATGTTTCAATTGAACACGTGGCAACAAGTCTGTGCTTGTACAGGAGTACTATTTTTACGTTTCATACAATTAATATTCCAGAAGAAGCTAAACTATGTATTTTGAGTACTCTTGGCAGGCCTTTTAAAGGCATCCCTGTGCAGTCTACAATTATAAGGCTGCAGAACCTCAAGGTTTTTATACCAATCTGAGCTTTTGAACTGTGGCATTTTAAAATTTGACCTTTTTTATTTGACATGTAATGGTATGAAAAAAAAAAGTGAATATTTCTGCAAATGTTGCAAGCACTTGTAGCGCTCACCCCCGAAGGAGCCGCTGGATATCGATTGTGATGGCGTGTTATTTCTGTGAGCGTCTAGGGGTAGATGATGAGAGCAGCAATGATGGAATGTCCAAACAGCAGGTGTATTTTCTAATGCTTTCATTTACCCAACACGGTAAACGACAAACTTGAGGTAGACAGTAGAGATGCATGAGGAGAAGAAATAGCAGACTCAGGCCCAACAACACAGAAGCAATCCTGCTTCCAACGACACTTTTACTTTCGTCGCTACTCCAGCCGGAGTGGGTATAGTGTACCTGGACAGGCCTCTCACACCGACCTGGCAGCCAGAATATCACCCGGAACCTTGAGAGGAAACAGGTCTCTGCCACAGACCTGACCTCAGAACTTAGATTATGGAGACTATTCTCCTCAGTAGACTTTTCCTTGCCTGGATCCTCCTCAGGTAGTTTTTTCCTCAGGTTACCGACTGACAGGTTGCCGACATACAACCTCCCAGTATCTGGTTACCTTGATCCCCGATGGATTGTCTAGGCCCTGTTGGATTGCCTGCCTCTCTCGGCTCTCCTCAGACTGACTCCCCACCGAACAGTTATCTCGCTTGGGATCTTTCCTCAGAATTGGGGACCCAGTCAAATACTGGGGCCCCCGCCACAGCTTCAAATGTTCCCGGGCCAACATGGTCACAGAACCAGGAACAACACGTGGCACGCGCACCCCGGCCTGGTAGGCCATCTCGGTGGGTGCCGCACCAGGAACAAGAACCAGAAGACCCCGCCAAATGGCGTCTGCTCCAGAAGTACCCTCTCCCGCCCAATAAAATAAAAAAAAGCAGCCGATTGTCATTCTGACAACTCGGCTGAATGTAATGCTAAAAAAAAATTGGGGTGAACCCCCGCTTTAAGTTCGACTCGAACATTGAGCTCATCCCTACTTGTAATGGGATATACTGAGAGTGAGAGACACCCTATTACGGGATATATACTGAGACCACCCTATTATGGCTATACTGAGAGACCTCCTATTTTATTATAGGGGTTCTCTCATAATATATGCCATAATAGGGGTCTCTCAGTATATAAAACATATAGGGGGGTCTCTCTCACTCTCAGTCAGTATATCCCATAATAAGGGAGCTCTCAGTATATCCCTGGTGCCCCACCATCTTAAAACTTCACTAGCCGCCACTGTAGTGGTGGTAATAATATTGCCACTAAATGAATCAGGTTCTGGAAGACAAACAATGAAAGTCTAGCCATTTATTTTTCCAATTCGGTGAGCCTCAAACAGTTAACGATTTGGTCACACTTACCATTGACTTGAACCCCAAGATAGTCATTAATAATCAAAAGTTTTAAAGCTTGCATTGTGTCATTCTCTTGGTCCTTAGAAAGTACTACTTTGGCAACTTTTATTTTTTTTTACTACTAAAAAGCATTTTAACTGCTAAAAAGCAATAAGACATAAGTAAAATATTAACATTCAAAGGACTCTATTTAGCTGTATTTAGGTTCCATAATGATACTTGGTTGTGATTTTAACAGACTCATACTTCCTTCACTCACATAGTAAAGTAAAATCTTGCATATACTGTACATGTAAGTTTGTGCTTTGTATAATAGTGTTGCTTGTTATTCTAAGAGCAAACATTTGAGAAATTTGAGAAATATTTATCTTCTCTTTATAGACAATGAAGCTGACTCCTATGACTCATATGCAATACACACCATACATTATTTGTGGTTTCATATGAATTAAATTAAACATCGGACTGGATGTACCGAGTATATAGGTTGTGGTAGTAGCAAGAAATATACAGCTAAATTAAAAAATAATCTGGGGGACACCTGGTCCTCCAATGTATGCTTTGGTTTTACACGCTGGCTATTACTCTCACTTTTATGTCTCGTAATGATGTAACAGCCATTGGGTGGAACACAGGAGGAAACCAGACATCCAACACAACTAAAAGTTTGTAGAACTGATGAACTGTCAGATGCCATAGATTTACAAAACCAAAAAGATAACAAGTTACCATTCCCTTAAAAGGTTAGTAAGAGCCTTTAAAAAATAAGTTAAAAGTTATGTGTTGAGTAGATTAAGAATTTAAAGTTTCTTATGCTGTCATATTTTACTGGTTAGGACATCAAAGATTTTTTCTGAAGCTGAAAAATTCAGGTCATCAAATAACATTAGAGAGCTCACAGATCTCATAAACTTGGCAACCTCTTTTTCCAGAGCTTAGATCACTCCTAGCTCAAATCATCAGCATCTCCTACTGCCAGCAGAAACTGTGAAAGGTGTCAATGTATTTCAAATTCATTTTTTTTGGAATTTGCTACTATGACAGAAAGCATCCACCTTCTCTTTAAGTCAGGATAAGCTTTATGCCTATCATTTCTATTCATGTACAGTAAATAGATACAGGGCTGGTGCAAGGATTTTTGACACCCTAGGCGAAACCTCATTTTGCCGCCCCCTTGGCTCCACCCCTGACTCCACCCTCTTTGCCCTGCTCATGTATACCCCACCTTTTTAACAAAACGCCCCTCAAATGCAGCCCATCAAATGAAGCCTCACCAGCGCCCATCAATTCAGCCTACCAGCACCCATCAATGAATGTTTGCTTGCTTCCATCTATTCGGGACACAGACACAGTTCTCCGCCACTGCTGCGCCTCTGATACTATGTGCGAATGAAGCAGTGGCTGCCTGTTGATGCTGAGACTTAGTTGCTTGCTGCAGAGAGAAGATAGTAGGAACACCAGTGGCCGGGCACCCCTAGGCTGCAGTGTGCCCTAGGCGGCTGCCTAGTTGGCTTAGTGGTAGCACCGGCCCTGAATAGATATATATACTGTATGTACAATTTCTTATAATAGAATGATGCACTCACACTAGGGTTGCCACCTTTTCTTCAAATCAAACCCGAACACTTTAGTGGCACACAGAAGTTTCATTTTAATTGTATAAACTATACATATATTTTGCAATTAAGTAACATTTCTAATCATATGAAGTTAATCACAAGAGTCCCCCTTTACATCAGAGTCCACAGAGTTCCCATTTTTCACAGAGTTTCCCTTTTACATCAAAATCCACTTGCAGGGTTATCTTACACTGTAAGGGGGGGCTCTGAAGACTCTGATGTAAGGGAGAACTCTGGGGACTCTAACATAAGGGATGCTCTGGAAACCAAGATTTAAGGGGAAACACTGAGAACTCTGATGCATGAAGAGGACTCTGATGTAAGGGGGAACACTGTGGCTTCTGGTGTAAAGGTGAACTCTGATGTAAGGGGTGCTCTGAGAACCCTTTTTCCTTAATGTACACATTCAGAGGCAGGAGAGAGAAGGGGAGATGGGCACAGTGGCGACAATTGCTGGGCACAGTGGCGACAATTGATGGGCACAGTGGCGACAATTGATGGGCACAGTGGCGACAATTGCTGGGCACAGTGGTGACAATTGATGGGCACAGTGGCGACAATTGCTGGGCACAGTGGTGACAATTGATGGCACAGTGGTGACAATTGATGGCACAGTGGCTGTGTTTGATGGCATGGCATAGTGGTGACAATTGCTGGGCACAGTGGTGACAATTGATGGCACAGTGGTAACAATTGATGGCACAGTGGCTGTGTTTGATGGCATGGCACAGTGGCTGCATTTGATGGCATGGCACAGTGGCGACAATTGATGGCACAGTGGCGACAATTGATGGCACAGTGGTAACAATTGATGGCACAGTGGCTGCGTTTGATGGCATGGCACAGTGGCTGCATTTGATGGCATGGCACAGTGGCGACAATTGATGGCACAGTGGCGACAATTGAGGGAACAGTGGCGACAATTGATGGCATAGTGGCTGCATTTGATGGGCACAGTGGCTGAATTTGATGGGCACAGTGGCTGCATTTGATGGGCACAGTGGCTGCCTTTGATGGGCACAGTGGTTACAATTGATGGGCACGGTAGCTGCGTTTGATGGGCACAGTGAGGCTGCAATTGTTTTTTTTCCGTTTGTTTTCGCCCCCCCAAAAATTTTGAGCACCAACCGCCACTGGTATGTATGCCTTTTAAAACAAATTATTTTTGTAATAAATTCTAATATATGTAAATATGTTGTGTGTGTAAAGCCTTCGTAAGGTACCATAAAAGTCCATGATAGCCTTAAACAAATATCTATTTTTCAAATCTGGTGCTACAAATGAAAATAAATATTTGACTGAAACGTGCGATTTTTAGTTGTATTCAAGTTGTATGACAACTAGGATTTACCACTGTATCTGATTTCTCCGAGCCATCATAACACACTGAGTTAAATCCTTTTAAAGCTGAAGTTTAGCTAGAAAAACTTTTCCTGATCTCCTAATGAGGGAGAACATTTTTTTTGACTCTTTAGACTCCCCCATTCAGAGATAGCATTACATCCAATGTACAACATAAAACAATTTTGCCTAATAAAGGAAAAAGTCTCATCGGGAACTTGTTCACTGCAAATTCACTGAAGTTTTTGAACTAATAAGTCCCTCAGCATCGGAGGTTCAGCAGCCGGAAGAGAACTGGCCATTGCTGCACAGATTTCTACAGGATCCAGCTGACTGCATAATGTGGCTAAACTTCAGTTTACTTCTTTACTTTAGTTCACTTTTTATTCTAGGCTGGGACCAATAACTTTTAACATAATAATAAACTGTCAAACTGGCCACACTAGTAGTGTTGCTCACGAATATTCGCATTGCGAATATTCGTTACGAATATGGCATATTCGAATATTCGCGAATAACTCGAATTTCGCGGCCAAAATTCGCTATTCCGAATATTCGTATTTTTTCAAATTTATTTTTAAAACAGATCACATCCTAGTGATCTCCATCGACGTCTAAAAGCATTGCTGGTATGATTAGAGACCCTGGGCAGAGTAGCTAAGCTGAGGCGATCCTTTTATGTTGCCGAATATTCGCAATAGCGAATATTAGTATTACGAATATTCGCGAATACTTTCTCCGCCCTTCTTTTGCATCAGAGCCAATCAGAGTTCTCCTACCACAGTTGTCATAGGAGAGAGTGGAGTGTTTCTGTGCGTTTTTCAAAGTGTATCACATCTTCAAATAATTTTCCATCTTTTGTCCCGTGTCATCATTTGCATTTCACCTCTTTAACCACTAGCCGACCGCCCACCGCCGTTCACCGTCGGCAAGTTGGCTCGGCTGGGCGAGAGCACGTAGTATAACGTCCTCTCTCCCAGCCGCTCGCCCCCGACTCCCGTGCGTGTGCCCGGCGGGCGCGATCGCCGCCGGGCACACGCGATCGCCCGTTACAGAGCGGGGACCGGGAGCTGTGTGTGTAAACACACAGCTCCCGGTCCTGTCAGCAGGGGAAATGCTGATCTTCGGTTCATACAATGTATGAACCGAGGATCAGTGTTTCCCCTAGTGAGGCCACCCCCCCCACAGTAAGAACACACCCAGGCATACTTAACCCCTTCCCCGCCCCCTAGTGTTAACCCCTTCACTGCCAGTGGCATTTTTATAGTAATCCAATGCATTTTTATAGCACTGATCGCTATAAAAATGCCAATGGTCCCAAAAATGTGTCAAAAGTGTCCGAAGTGTCCGCCATAATGTCGCAATACTGAAAAAAATCGCTGATCGCCGCCATTACTAGTAAAAAAAATATAATAAAAATGACATAAAAATACCCCCTATTTTTTAAACGCTATAACTTTTGCGCATACCAATCAATAAACGCTTATTGCGATTTTTTTTTACGAAAAATATGTAGAAGAAAATGTATCGGCCTAAATTGAGGAAAAAAAATGTTTTTTTATATATTTTTGGGGGATATTTATTATAGCAAAATGTAAAAAATATTATTTTTTTTCAAAATTGTCTCTCTATTTTTGTTTATAGCGCAAAAACTAAAAACCGCAGAGGTGATCAAATACCACCAAAAGAAAGCTCTATTTGTGGGGAAAAAAGGACGCCAATTTTGTTTGGGAGCCACGTCGCACGACCGCGCAATTGTCTGTTAAAGCGACGCAGTCCCGAATCGCAAAAAGTACTCTGGTCTTTGGGCAGCAATATGAAATATAAAAAAAAAATTTTGGGATAAAATATCACGAATATTCGTCTATATATTCGTGATATATCGCGAAATCGAATATGGCGTATTCCGCTCAACACTACACACTAGTACCTATGTGTATTTCCATTTACATATACCCCTATTTTTGGCATAGGTTATTTAAATATGTGGGCATGTTATTACATCCTTCCTGTTACCTTGTACACTTACTTCCACCTTCCCAACAGGAAAATATTTACCTTCCATTGTCTCCCATGCTCTATTCATCAGCTAGTACTGTAGATGAGACTGAAAGAAAATTGCTGACCGCGATGATGGGGGAATCCCTCTGGCTACGCTACTATATTCTAACTGCATGAGGTTTTCCCACTGTCAGAATACAATGATCACTGCTGGCAGCTATATCCATAGATCGACCTCAATACAATCAGCTTCCTGCTGAACCGGTTGAATTTCAATCAGTCTATGGCCAGTTTTAGTTTTAAATGGCAGGAATAGAGATGTGGGGAGAGTTAAGTGCAGCTGGGGAGGGGGAGCACATCATGCGGATGTATGGTGGCAAAGCCACCTGCCCTGGGTCTTGTACCAAGTACATGATCCGTTCATGCTTGTTGGGTCCCGGCCAATGTTTGACCACTGGCACACGATGATCGGCTCTGAGCTTCCCCAAACACTTTCTGCTAAGCAGGGAATGAAAGCAATTAGATTCCCAGTAAAAGCAGCATACAGTACAGACATAAACATTTGTCAGGCACACATTTAACATCTTAATCACCCTAGATGTTAACCCCCTCCTGCCCAATGTAATTAGTACAGTGACAGTGCATATTATTAGCACTGATAACTGTAATAATGGCACTGGTGGTGGCAGTTAGTCAGATTTCCTCCTGCACTTATGCAGTCCGGTTTTAAGTCGCTAATCGCCACCATTACTAGTTTTAAAAAAAAGTAAATAAATAAAAATTGCAGTATATATCCTATAGTTTGTAGACGCTATAACTTTCACATAAATCAATCAATATACACTTGTAGTGGGTGCCTCACAATGTCACCCACGCCCCACCAAGCTGGCCGCCGCGATGTACACAGGCTTTCCAGCCTGAAAGAGGAAGGGAGCCCCTGTCATGTCTGCAGGGATTTTTTTCACCCCCCTCCCTCTTTTCTCACGCACACACAGTCATCAGGCTATTCTGTTCCTCCCCAGGGTTCCTATTGGCAGGAGGAAGAGAGAAAGTTAAAGGAGCAGTTACACGAACCAATCAATGGGGCTTTAACAAGCAGCACATGAAAAGGACTCTGGAATATGAAGTCTCAGCACAGAGAGGCCATGCTCTGCTGGCTGGAAAGGAGAGACTCTATTTTGATTTCCTGAGGAGAGGTCAGACTTCATGAGGCAGAGAAAAAGATTAGACCTAGGGAGAATGACTGCCTCCTATGTCAGTTCACTGCATGACATCCAGCCTAGGAGAGGGGAATCACAGGTGCATATCCAGACGCACCTGCACTGACGGTGAATCATTCCAGTGTGAGTCGACCAGTCAGGTCACTAGAAGAGCCTTCCTGTTCCAGGATGTTCGTTTGGGCCTTGAGCGCAGGATTTGGGTGAGAGGGCTTTTGTCCATTTGCAGGTAAAAAGGACACTGCACAGTAAAGCCGCGTACACACGGTCGGTCCAAACTGATGAAAACGGCCTGAAGTCCAGTTTCATCGGTCCAAACCGACCGTGTGTACGGCCCATCGGTCCGTTGTCCTTCGGTCAAAATTTTTAGAACTTGCTTTAAAATCGAACCGATGGACCGATGCCCGATGGTTAGTACACAAAAGCATCGGTTCAAAACGCGCGCATGCTCAGAATCAAGTCGACGCATGCTTGGAAGCATTGAACTTCGTTTTTTTCAGCACGTCGTGTGTTTTACGTCACCGCGTTCTGACCCGATCAGTTTTTGAACTGATGGTGTGTACGCACATCAGACCATCAGGCCACTTCAGCGGTGAACCGATGAAAACGGTCCTTCGGACCATTGTCATCGGTTTGGATTGATCGTGTGTACGCGGCCTTAGAGTTGTATGGATAATGTATACAGACATCATTTCTCTTAGTCACCCTGCTGACACCTGTAGTGCCGCAGGACCAAGCCATTCAGATACAGGGACACTGTATATAGACGCCATTTCCCTCTCACCTTGCTGAGGGAGATCCTGCATTATTTACTTGATAATTTGGGCCAGTTGTGTTGTTTGACCCTGCTATCCAGGAGTTTAAATGCACCAATGAAAGTGGCTAGCTGAAGACACAAAGAGCCAGATCCAGAGAGAGAGTACGCCGGCGTATCTATTGATACTCCGGCGTACTTTCAAATTGCCCGCGTCGTATCTTTAGTTTGAATCCTCAAACCAAGATACGACGGCATCTGGGTTCGATCCGACAGGCGTATGGCTTCGTACGCCTTCGGATCGTAGATGTAATACTTCGGCGTCCGCTGGGTGGAGTTTGCGTTCTTTTCCGCGTCGGGTATGCAAATGAGCTTTTTCCGACGATCCACGAACGTACGCGTGGCCGTCGCATTCTCTTACGTCGTCTCTAGTCGGCTTTTTCCGGCGTATAGTTAAAGCTGGTATTTTGCGGCGTATAGATAGACTTGCCACGTTAAGTATGGCCGTCGTTCCCGCGTCGAAATTTGAATTTTTTGTTTGCGTAAGTTGTCCGTGAATAGGGATGGACGTAACTCACGTCTAAGTTAAAAAAATGACGTCGTTGCGACGTCATTTCATGCAAAGCACGGCGGGAAATTTTAAAACGGAGCATGCGCAGTTCATTCGGCGCGGGGACGCGCTTCATTTAAATGAATCACGCCCCCTACCCGCCGATTTGAATTACACGCCGAGAGATACACTACGCCGCCGTAACTTACGGCGCGAATTCTTTGTGGATTCAAAGAATTCAAAAGTAAGTTACAGCGGCGTAGCGTATCTCTGATACGCTGCGCCTATCTAAATGTTCGTGGATCTGCCCCAAAGTGTTATCTTTTCTTCAAAAGGACTGAAGCTACTAGTGCCATAAGGACCCGCACAGACATATTCAGGGCTCTGTATATGCAATGGGTGTGTGGGACAGTTTATCTAGGAAGTTAAGCCATTACATGTTGATGTGAATAAAGGCCCAGATTCTCAAACGAGATACGACGGCGTATCTCCAGATACGCCGTTTTATCTCTAAGTTGCGCGGTTGTATCTATGCGCCAGTTACGCATAGATTTCCCGTAGATCCGACTGGATGCATATTTACTCTGGCCACTAGGTGGCGCTTCCATCGAATTCCGCGTCAAGTATGCAAATTAGCTAGATACGCGAATTCCCGAACGTACGCCCGGGCGACGCAGTACATTTACGCCGTTTACGTTAGGCTTTTCCCGGTGTATAGTTACCCCTGCTATATGGTGGCATAAGTGCGGCGTACCAATGTTAAGTATGGCCGTCGTTCCCGCGTCGAAATTTGAAAAAGTTACGTCATTTGCGTAAGTCGTCCGTGAATGGGGCTGGACGTCATTTACGTTCACGTCGAAACCAATGACGTCCTTGCGGCATACTTTGGAGCAATGCACACTGGGAAATTCCACAGACGGACCATGCGCCGTTCGGGAAAAACGTCAATCACGTCGGGTCACACAACATTTACATAAAACACGCCCCCCTGTTCCAAATTTGAACTAGGCGGGCTTACGCCGGCCGATTTACGCTACGCCGCCGCAACTTACGAAGCAAGTGCTTTGAGAATACAGCACTTTCCCTGCTAAGTTGCGGAGGCGTAACGTAAATCAGATACGAAGATGCGAAGATACGCGGATGTACGAGAATCTGGCCCAAAGTGTTTAAAGTCGGGCCAGTGGTGTCAGGAGACAAAAGAGAGAGGCCTGACACAAAGACGGTAATTGCTCTGCTCTCCTCCTGCGTGAACTCATAGAGCCAACCTAAGTAAAGGTAACCAATCCAATTTAGAGTGTAATTTTCTGCTTTATTTTGCTATTTAACCAATTCAATACCGGGCTTTTTCACCCCCTTCCTGCCCAGGCCAATTTTCAGCTTTCAGCACTGTCACGCTTTGAATAACAATTGTGCGGTTGTCAGACGTCCTTTTTTTCCCACAGATAGAAATTTCTTTTGGTGGTATTGATAATCTCTGCAGTTTTTATTTTTTGCGCTATAAACAAAAACAGACTGACAATTTTGAAAAAAAAACACAATATTTTTTACTTTTTGCTATATTAAATATCCCATTTTTTTCTCAATTTATGCCGATATTTATTCTTCTACATATTTTTGGTAAAAAAAAATCATCACAATAAGCATATTGTGATTGGTTTGTGCAAAAGTTACAAAATAGGGGATAGATTTATGAAATTTTGTATTATTATTATTATTTTTTTACTAGTAATGGTGGTTATCTGGACTGCGATATTTCAGCGGACAGATCAGACACTTTTGACACTATTTTTGGACCATTCACATTTATACAGCGAACAGCTATAAATATGCACTGATTACTGTATAAATGTGACTGGCAGGGAAGGGGTTAACGCTGGGGGGGGGGGTGATCAAGGGGTTAAATGTGTGTCCTAGGGAGTGATTCTAACTGTCGGGGAAAGGAGTGACTGGGGGAAGGTGACCGATCGTTGTCCCTATGTACAAGGGACACACCATCGGTCTCCTCTCCCTGACAGGATGTGGATCTCTGTTACGGAATTCTGGCCGTCCGCATACCGGAAGCAGTGGGGATGCTAGACTAATTTGCCTCTCAGCCCTGTCCGCCCCATAAGACTGGCGCTATACTAACAGTGTAGCGCAAGCCGGCGGGGACTCTTTCTGTGCTGCCCCCTGCAAAGTACTGCCCTAGGCCTGGGCCTTGTTGGCCTAGGCCAGGATAGAGCGTTGGTTATTACTCTCTAGTTAATTACTTGAAAATATACTGTTACTGTCTGTTATTCTTCCACAGAAATATTGCAGTAAAGACAATTTCTGTGTTCTATCATAACGTGCATGTTTCTCATTGGTCATTGCACTTACATTATTGCCAGGTGTGCCAGAGGGGGCTGAGGCTGTTATTAGGGTTGAGATGCAGAGTAACGGACTGAACTAACAAAAGCAGCTCCTTTGGGGTTATCGCTACACACTTATAGGGATTTTACAGTATTTTACCAAAGACATGTAGCAGAATACATTTTGGCCAAAATGTATTAGGAGGGTTGATTTTTTCAATTTTATTTATGGGATATGTTTTATAGCAGAAAGTACAAAATATATATTTGTTGGCTTTTTTTAATTTATATCATAAAAAAAAAAAAATAATAATAATAATAATAAAAAAAAAGAACACAGAGGTAATCAAATACCACCAAAAAATAATATAAATCATGTTTGGGTACAGCAGTTGCAGACTTTGCAGTTGTCAGTTAAAGTACCGCAGTGCCAAATAGCAAAAAATTACCTGGTCACGAACGGGGTAAAGTGTTCTGGAGCTGAAGTGGTTAAGTGAACATGTTGCTTTTCCCTGTATGGGCAAAGCACACATACAGTTTAAGCAAAGGGTAGTAAGTATATTATCAATATTTATATACATACCACATTTTTCAATTACCTGTTTATATTTTATGGCAACATTTACAAAGTAAGAATTTATTTCTGGCAACATTTTAGAACACATTTTTCACATCAACTCATGATGATATTCAATTTGTCATACTACTAATACTGCAAGATGAATGAACTAGTAAATACCATCTGTTAAAAATAAATGTGAGATTACCCCAGATTTATTATGTACCTTACTACAGAATTCAATATGTTTTTCAAATTACCAGTACTCGCTGTGACAAAATAAATTCATCATCTACATCTGTTTGGACATGTGTCAGGAGCACTTTGTGGCAAGAAGACTTCAGAGAAATTCTTTGATGTCTAAAGCTGATTTTAATAAAATGACTCACTTTGCAATCAATAAGTCAATATTAAAAATGCACATTTATGTACAGTGCTTCAAGCTCATGACAATTAAGAACCTTTAAGATAGGGAATGGCAACAGGTCAGTATTGAAATATTGATTGCATAGCAGGCCACTGTCTATTAGACGCATAGCATTGAATGACACAAGATCTTTCTACAACTGCCAAGTAACAACATATCTTGGCTAATCTTTTCCATTAATCAACTATTAATAGACATAAGGGTAAGTGTATTTAAAAAAAAAACTGGCACATTCGTTGGCACTGCATGAATGCACAGCCTATGGTAGCTGAACAAGGCTAATTCCCAGCTCAATTTAATGTTTGTGATGCAACAGAAAAATCAGGTAATACTGGGCTTCCCTAGGGGATGAAAACTGCTTTCTATGAACTTTCCAATGCAAGTAGCATAATAGGCACATTGCCACTAAAATTGTAAATAACATCCATCACCCAGGGTAGACTGCTAGGAACACAAATTAATATTGTAAACATACTTGAGTTTTTTTTAAATAAACTTTGAGTGTAGTCTTGAGGGTTCATAAAAACAAACCCACAGTTATATGTTTATGATTTTATATATATAATTGTATTCTAACTACGGTAACTACCATCAAAAAATAAAAAAATAAAATTACTAAATGCATTACTAGTTAGGAACCTTTTTTTACATTTAAAGATCAGTGTGGCATGTAAAACAAGCAGAAATTTGAATCCAGACTTTTACAATAAATTACCAATAAAGTCAAATGTAAAGTCAAGAAAAGAAAAACATGTAATACCAGATTTCTGTCATAAGTGAACCTGTAGAGCAACCATTAAAATACAAGTTTTCTTTGATTTAGAAATACAAATTCACAGCAGAAATAGGTCACTACTGTGGTTAACAGGAATATAAAGTAATGCATGATTTAAGAGGTTATGACTAAAGAATAAAGGGAAGGAGAAATGAGAAAAAAAAGACAAAAATCAGAGGTGAGGGAAAAATCAGAGATGTAAAAGATAGTAGTTCAGTGGAATCTAATGATTACTCTTACTTCTATAATAAAAAGAAGGAAAATCTAAACCCTGCATGAAAGCATATTACAATCAGATATTCATTTTTTTAAACGTACCGTACTATGTATCGTCTTCAACAAAAAAGCGAAACTTCTCAGTAGACATAGTAAAAGTTATGCTGTTGCCCCAAAATCCCAGAAAGGGTATTTTACAGACACAGATGGCTACTTGTTTAGCAGCAATAAAAATGTGAAATTGAAGGTGATGTGTTCCTTTTCACTTTCTATTTCAATTTATATTATTCACTTTATGCCTTATAAAATCCTCCTGTGGAATGTTTCTCTGTTTATTGAACTGAAAAGACGAGATTTAAAATGCTAACTCAGACTCCAGGGATGCTGGAATTTCAAACACTTCTAACAAAAGTAATTTACAGAGTCTTTATTCTAGTAGGCATGGTAATAGCAGAATAAACATATACATGTTGCAATTTGTGGCCTATGTGGATTTAAGAGCTGAAATATTTAACCACTTCCCATTCCGCATATAGTAATATGACGGCCGCGGTTTCCCGAGTGTCTAGGGTGTGCACACGCCTGCCGCGTCATGCGGGAGCCAATGCGAGTGCTTGACGGCCATGATGTCCACCAGGGCACCCGCGATTGCTTGTCACAGAGCAGGGACGTGGATCTGTGTGTGTAAACACACAGATCCACGTCCTGTCAGGGGTGAGCAGACAGATCGTGTGTTCCTTGTAAATAGGAACACCGATCGATCACCTCCCCCAGTCAGTGCCCTCCCCCACAGTTAAAATCACTCCCTAGGGAACACATTTAACCCCTTCATCACCCCCTAGTGTTAACCCCTTCCCTGTCAATGCTCCCAAAATAGTGTCAAAGTGTCTGATCTGTCTGCCGCAATATCACAGTCCTGACAAAAATCGCAGATCACCGCCATTACTAGTAAAATAATAATAATAATAATAAAAATGCCATAAATCTATCCAGTATTTTGTAGGCGCTATAACTTTTGAGCAAATCAATCAATATATACTTGCAATTTTTTTTTTACCAAAAATATGTAGAAGAATACATATTGGCTGAAACTGATAAAAAACATATAACATATATATATTTATATATATATATATATATATATATATATATATATATATATATATATATATATATATATATATATAATATATTTTTTTTTTATAAAATTGTGTTTACAAAATTTCTTTCTTTGTTTATAGCTCAAAAATAAAAACGCAGAGGTGATCAAATATCACCAAAAGCATTTAATTAAAGTTCCATGCATGATGAGCTGCTGCCTCCCCAAAAGAAACTCCACAAGTGAAGTCAATTAATTCAATTGGACAAAAAGAGGAAAGTGGCGCTGCTTTCCAACTAATGTGAAAAAATCCCTGTCAGACTGCCAATATAGTAACACATATAAATAACAGTAGCATACATGTATGTCCCAAATCTCCTATGCCAAACCTATAAGTGATAGTGGATTGGGGATATTTTTGAGGAAATAAATAAAATAGGCACATGTATGTATGTATGTATGTATGTATATATTTATAATATATATATATATATATATATATATATATATATATATATATATATATATATATATATATATACATATATATATATATATATATATATATATTGTAAGATTGGGGTGATCAGACTCCAGCAGTTGGTGTGTTTTTAGTGAGTACGCCAGTCCAGAACTGAATTTTTAAGGGCCTGGTAGCCCACTTTTATTTAAAAGCACAAAAAGTTCACAAATACATCAGTAGCCCTCACAGGGGGTTCCGCCATTACTGTATCTTGCATACTCAACACTTTAGCCTTCTGGCTTTCATTCTTGCCATCCGGCTGTTTCAGGCCTTTAGCCTAGGCCTTAAGTCAGAACAAACAGAGTTTCCTAGAGTTAAGCTCTCTCCTAGCTTACTCCTGATCAGCGCCTTGCTACTCTATCACCAATGACATCTGCCTCCTGCAGACATGCATGCTCTGGATGCACCCATGCAGCGTCTGACTCCTCTCAGAGGGATGGGAGTCCACGTGACTCCCAGGAACAGACTTCCTGTCTGGCTAGGGCCCTGAGCCATAGTCATGTTAGAACTAAATAGCCAAACACACAGCTGTGCAATTAACATACCTTTCTTTCTAAAATCTGGTGTAAACCAACAGTCTTTAAGGTCGCACAGGGTCCCACCGCCACAATATATATATATATAGAGGTTATATAGAAACCTCCTCTGGGTGAATCAATGCTACCTCCAATATACAATGCCCAAATTATATGTAATAAAAAGTATTAATAAACCAAGTGCGTATAAAAAAGTATCAAATATAAGCAAACTAAATTCAGTGCAAAGTTGTGTAAAAATAGTGAAGAGATCAACATATAAAAAAGAAAAAGTCCAGATCTGCAACAAAAAGGATATTCACAGATAATGTCCATAATTAAAAATTCCTAGTGTGACTTGTGCAGGATACCAAAGTGACACTTTATCGTAGCTTCCGTGTCAGATAATAAAGTGACTTTTTCGTGCTCCCCTCTTGATTATGCATTTACCAGATCTCTGTACCCCTGCAGCAGTGAAAGGCGTATAATCAGATTAGGCTCTGGTCCTGATGTCCCGGTGATCAATATGACTGTGTCCTCTGTAGCGTTGTTTATGCAAAGGGATATCCACATGTAATTGAGTTTAAAAAATGGGCATAGTGTAAATCCGGTTAATCAAATTTTTTTTTTAAAAGTATATAGGGCCAAATCCTCAAAAAACGGGCTTAACTTAACTTTTCCGAGTTAAGTTACACTGCCGCAAATCTCCCAAGTTAGGTGCCGATCCTCAAAGCACTTACCTGGAAATTTTCGGCAGTGCAACTTAACTCCGTCCGGCGCAAGGCATTCCTAATACAAGTGGGCGATTCCCATTTAAATTAGGCGCGCTCCCGCGCCGGACGTACTGCGCATGCCCGTGACGTCATTTTTCCCGACGTGCATCGCGTGTTTTTATGATACGCCGAGTTTTGAGGATCGCGCCGGGTTAAAAAATTGCGACGGGTTAAAGAAAAGATACGGCGAAAAAAAAAATCAAATTTAAAAAAAAATCGCGGCGATCGGAAAAAAGGTATGTTTTTACAAGGTGTAAACAGTTTACACCTTGTAAAAGCAGCCCTAATTTTACGCATGCAAACGTAAACTTACGGAGAAAAGCACACCAATACGATGCAAATCACATGCGATGTCTGTGTTCGCAAATGTGTGAACCAAAGCTTACTGTGTATTAGTATGTAGAAAAAAAGCCCTGCTGCATTTTAGTATATTGATCTGCATTTTGCAATTCATGACAACTAAAGTGTAGTCCTTCAAAATTGCAATGCAATGCATCTTACCAGCAACATTGCATGCATTTAGCTGTGAACAAGTCCCTATAATTTAAATTCTAATGACATTGAGTACTGTATATAACAATTACAGATAAAGCTTTAATTTTTACTAACAAACAAATTACTGTCTAGCTTTTCCACTTTCTTCAAATCCCTTATATGGGAATAACATTAAATGTTTCATGCTGATTCGACAAAACAAATGTTGATTGGTAGCTGATATAGTAACTTAGAAATCAGTATTACAGAGTATTTCCTAAGCTTTATACACATATGGCTTTCTCATTACCAGTCATTTGCCTATGGATATTTTCCATTTATTTGACTTTTAGGATTAGTAAAATCATTTACGCAAGCAGATTCCATTACAAAAATGTAAAATAGTCAATGTGCTGATGTCAGTAAAATTATCTAAAAAATAAGAAATTCATGATAAATAAAAATAGAACTTAACTCACTGAACCAGATGACTTTTTTTTAAAGTGAGCTTTTTGCTAAAATGCAACTGCCATTAATCAGCAGACTTTCTTTGACTAAGATTCCAGATGTTTTTATAATTTTGCCATGAGGAAAAAAAAGACTGAAAACACATGATCGAAATTCAATACTGTGTAAATATATACTGTAAATATCTTCCGATTAGTGATCCCAATCATGTTAAACCAATGTCAGTTATCAGTTAACATCATGATGATATGAGCTCTGTGAATGCATTTTTTTTTTTATCAGAACAATGTATATTAAAACCCCTTTAGATGGGCAAGATTCTAAAGGTTTATTTCTTGCTGGCTAAGGTCACATAAGAAAGGCTTAATGAAAGAAAGCCAGGGATGCCTATCTTTTGCAGCTATTCTCCTCAATATTTTTGTTTATAATTAAATAATTTTGGCCCTGGAGATGGGCCTCTTACCTTTCTTACCCAGTGATACTTGTCTTAAATAAATTGTTGATGCATCTAAAATCTCTGTTAAAATATGGGGGTATTCTGTTTAACAACTATATGGGAAATCAATAACCTGTCAGAAATCAAGGAAATGTAAAAACTTTGAACTTTGAAAAGCCTGAGGTATTATACACCTACAGTATAAAGCCCTGTACACACGATCGGATATCTGATGGAATCTAATCCGATGGATATTTTCGTTGGATATCCGATAAAGCTGACTTTCATCAGTCTTGCCTACACACCATCGGTCAAAACTCAGACCGTGTCCAAACGCAGTGACGTAAAACACTACGACGTGCTGAGAAAAATTAAGTTTTCTATCATTTTTTTATCCATAGGAAACATTTTAAACATGTTCTATTTTTTTTAACCAAGGAGAGAGGCGCCTCTGGGTGTAGTAGCTTAAAAACAATTTAATAATTAAAATCAGACACATGTGGTTATTACACTCACATTTGAGCAGTATGGAGCAGGCATGTAATGGTTTCTTTAAGCAGGGTGAGCTGTCATCCGAGGAGGGGAGTTCCTTTTCCAGTCAGAGGGAGCGCTGTGCGGGGAGGTCACTGCTTCATCAGAAGGAGGGCATCCATGGGGATGTAGATGGTTCTCAACCCGAGGTCTGGAGCGCACGTGGAGGGCTGGCGAGGGCGGATGACGTCACTAGTATGCAACGCGTTTCAGAGTCTCGAAGCAGCTGATGCTGATTCACATGCTTGAGAAAGGAGTGTAAGCAGCCAATCCATCAGCTGCTTCGAGACTCTGAAACGCGTCGCATACTAGTGACGTCATCCGCCCTCGCCAGCCCTCCACGTGCGCTCCAGACCTCGGGTTGAGAACCATCTACATCCCCATGGATGCCCTCCTTCTGATGAAGCAGTGACCTCCCCGCACAGCGCTCCCTCTGACTGGAAAAGGAACTCCCCTCCTCGGATGACAGCTCACCCTGCTTAAAGAAACCATTACATGCCTGCTCCATACTGCTCAAATGTGAGTGTAATAACCACATGTGTCTGATTTTAATTATTAAATTGTTTTTAAGCTACTACACCCAGAGGCGCCTCTCTCCTTGCCTTTTTTCTAGAAATCGGAACATGGTCTCTGTTCCCCCCTGATGGCAGCCCTGGAAGTGTTTTACCCATCTCATTCTTAACACAGACTTTTGATCAGTTTATCCTAAACTGTCATCTCCTGACTTTTGTCCCCACCTCCCGCTGCTTTGATATTTGATATTTATGCTGTATCTGACACTAGAAGTTTTTGTGTACCTATGCGCATTATTTACTTGTCTCTATTTTTTTTAACCAATGGAGAAACAAACCGATGGGGCCCACACGCGATCGGTTTGACCGATGAAAACAGTCCATCGGTCTGTTTTCATCTGACAAACCGATCATGTGTACAGGGCTTTACAGTATAAAGTATACATACATACTCTATCGCTACCTTTAAAACATTACAGGCACTTAGCGAGGAACAGATTTTTTTTTCAATATCTCAGGCTATAGAAAAGTGCTGGGTATAGATTTTTTTACAATGGTACCTTTGTCCCATCAAGATTTGAAATATATATTTGGGAAGAGGCTGGGGTTTGGACTTTGGTGGTACCATATATCAACTGATTACCAGTCAAGATTAGACAAGTATAAATAGAGTTTTATTACAAAAAACATATACAAATATTACATATTCATAGAATAAAGTTCTTTAACCATAATAACTATAGAGTGCCTAAAAAACATCCTATCATAATAGATAGAATATCAACATCATCTTAATTATATTGAAATAAGCTCGACATGTTACCTGGTTTCTTATATCACTGGCTTATTCAGGAGCATTGCCCATACATACAATTTGTCAGATGATGTATAAAAAATATTCATGAGACTATGAATGAAGAAAAACAACATTAATAATATATACATGTAAGATATCAGATAAGATAAGAGAGGCGTTCACCCCACAAAACCCATCTAGGAGAAGGACCACCCATAAAAGTCTCACCATGGGGAGCGGTAACCAAGGTTCCCAGGAAGTCGGGACGGATGGCTGACCCACCCCGGAGGACATAGGAAATCCTGAAAAGGTATCCACATCCAGTGTATACCTAGTTGCTAGACATAGATGGCAAGTTGTAAGTATATTCACTAACCAAACACATGGACAACAGGTGATATAAGAAACATGTCAAGCTTTTTTCAATATTATTTAGATGATGTTGATATTCTATCCTATTATGATAGGATGTTTTTTAGGCACTCTATAGTTGTTATGACTAAAGAACTTTATTCTATGAATATGTACATTTTGTATATGTTTGACCATGTCCACCCCGTTGCCTGTGGATGCTGCTGGCCCCCTCATAGTGGCGTGAGAACATCTGCCTCTCCTTGTTGGCCTCCCAGACATGATGTGGGGGGGGCTTATTAACTGCATTTAATAGATGTAATAGAAACTAGGAAATCTGTAATTGGATGCACTTTATTCAATGAAAAGTGGTGTTTGGTGCACTTAAATTGAGGACTGCTGCTGACAAAAATTTAAAAACATTAAAAAAATTGTTATCATATCCCTTCGAAGAAAGCCGCTCAATAAACTGGCTTCTTTTGCATAGACTGCGGTACACACTGACCAAAATTTGTCCGGTTCTTGCTGGACTGCATGATTTTCGGACAGTGTACACCCAGCTTAAGAATGCAGGTAACCATGAGGATTGAGAAAATGGGACAACTCAATGTAGAATAAAAATGAAAGCCTTTCATCAGGTAGGATGAGTTCTGAATTGAATGCAGAAAGAACTGTCTTGTTCGGGTGAGCTGCACATAAAAATAATTTGTTTAATGAGACCACACATACAAAAAGACCACTGAACAGCAGGAATCAATATGTGTTATAAATGGAAATTAGTGCATCATCATAAAGTAAAGATCACCAGAGCTGTAATTTTTCCTTACTTTTAAGGACACAGATGCATATCTAGTGATTCTTGGAAAACCTAATATCTACAATATCTTAGATTATTATGCATGAGTGCACTAAGTCACCCTGTTGAGGTCACATCACATGTGTTCTGATAGCTAAAATTTTGATAAATAAGATTAGTACATTAATTTCAAGCTTTTATGTAATGCACATTGGTTATTTCTCAGTAACCAAGGCAACAATGTTCCTAAGCTCCTATTTAACATGATGCCAATTTGCATTGAAGACAAATTACAACTACCAAACTAGCTCAGAAATTGAAAGTGTTCTGTACGCTAAATTTCCATTAATTTCAAGCCTTCTAAATGTTCTAGTACAGGGGAACAAGCTGCTACCATGTCCAGAAAAGATGCAACATACACCTTTCATTTATATTGTTGATTTTCTATGAAACACAAATGCTGCTTTCAAACAAAAGTTGTTGTTTTTTATCCCAACATTTACTGTGTTTATTTGAATCTTAAAATCTATTTAAAAGCATTTTTTTCTTTAGATTTGGTTAAATTTGTCAAGTTCTTACTACTAAGGGAAAAAACTTAACGATGTTATAGAAGATAGAGACAATTTATATAATTTTTTTCTTAAGGACAATTTTTAAAAACAAATACCCCAGGTAAAATTACCTTAGCAATGACCATAGATATATCATTCTAAACATAAGATAAAATAAATGATTGTGGCTTATTTTCTGCTAGCTACACAGTGGTGTTGAATTGTTAAAGTCAAGTAGACTTCACTTTGCAAGTGCAGTTGCACTCTGCAAGGGCATTTTCTTCAGGGCCTAGTAAATGAGGTGAAGCTTTACTTTGCAAAAAATACCCAATAACATGCAAGGAAAAAAAAACATAATTTCTGCTTGCACATGATTGGACGATAAAAGTCACTTTCCTTTATTTACTAAGTTCTGGAGCAAATGCCCTTGAAGAATGCAACCATACTTGCAAAGTGCGCAGTCTATTTGCCTTAAGTAAATCAACCCCTTAAACTTTAATTTATAAATCGACTTTTCATTTATAAAAAAAAAGAAACCCCGATTTTCAAATAAATAAAAACCCATTTAAAAAAAAATACTGGTAGATAGGGATGGGCCCAACACCAGCCTGTTTGGTTTGCAGCAGAACTCCTGAATAGGGAAAATGTTCTACAGCAAACCCCACTGAAGTCAATGGGAGCCAAACAGGAAAAAATCTAAATTGCCCATTTTGAAGGCTTATATGCAATTGGTCATAAAAGGGCATGGGGGTCTAAGTACTGCCCTGGGGGACATGTATCAATTAAAACAAAATAAATAAAAACAATAGATTTTTCAGTAGCAATGATTTTAAATATGCTTAAAGAACAATAATAAAAATGAAAAATGTAAATATGGTGCATGTGGGGTCCCCTTAATGTGTCTGTACAGTGGCGCATCTGTAGCATGCATAAATCCCATTTAAAATTATTCTGGGTTACAATTGCCAGCACCTAGAAAGAAAGGTGTGCCCCCCCAGTCCATACCAGGCTCTTCGGGGGAGGTCAGGAAAGGGAGGGGAACATAAGAGACAGTTTTTGACAAATCCTTTATTAAAAAAAATAATAATAGTGTCCCTCAATGTAAATCCACCAACAATCACGCAGCCTGCCTGACCCGAAAAAATTTAAATAAAAATGCTCTTGCCACCTGGGAGGCCTCCCACCATATGCCCGCTCTGTGCTTTAACATAGGCAAGGGGCAAGGCCACCTGGCTACGTCATCTGGTGGCACCTCCCCCTCTGACATCACATGATGTAAGGGCTTTCAGATTCGGATAACCCCCCAGGGTTGTCAGGAAAAGGCCCTTGTCTGCAAAGCACCCACTCCCCCATTGTAAGGGCATGTGGCCTGGTATGGTTCAGGAGGGGGCACTCGCCACCCCATCTTTTCCTGACCTGCCAGGCTGCATGCATAAGGGTCTGGCATGGATTTTGGGGGGATCCAACACCATTTTTTTTTGTGTGAGGTTCCTCTCCAAACACTGGAATTTTTTTGAATTTTGAGAATTAGAAATAAACAATGCAGTAAAGTAAAGATCAATCAGCAGTATAAAAGCTAAGTGCAAACATAAGGGTACATGTATTATGACCAGGTGCTATATAGTACCACATGTCTAACAAGGTAGAATACAGCACAATGTTTTTGACAAAATCGCAGTAATAAGTTTTGTCTTATGGAATGGGGAGAGAAAACTAACACATTGGAGGACTAAAGCATTGGCTGACTCTCATCAAAAGAAAGTTGTGTAAAACAGACCACAGAGATATAACATTTGTAAACTTATATGTAGATAGATCCAAAGACTGAAACCTGACATCTAAACTGATATCAAATAAGGGGAGGGGGGATGAAAGAAAGTGGAGAACATGGTTGGCCCTCCTTAGAAGTCCAGGTCAATAAGGTAAGAAGATTTGGCAGCTAGTTTAACAATCAGATTAGATTTTAGCAGTCAAATGAGCAGGGACTTTTAATTTACCCAGGGAGTTGGTCAAGTTCACCTTTGTATATTGGAAAGACTGCATTAAAGACTGAGTTTCCACAGGGGTGAAAGCTTGTTCAATGTAGGAACGCCATCTGGAAAATAAACTTTTTGTGGGGCCATAGTTCGGTGTCGAGTTTTTCTCAGTAGAGAAGTTTTGTGAGGTCCATTTTAACTGCTGTAACTGTAGGTGGGAGATGTCCACACTCTCAGCATGTTCTTGCAGCTGCTAAGAAGCAGAGGTGTGTCCACTGGGAAACAAAGTGTCACTGTCTTAAGTCAGGCTTCAAGGCCAGTAGCTATAGCAGTAGAGTAGCACCAATTGACAGGCAGGACAGGTATACAAGTAGGTCACCCTGGGGGGATTATTTATGTTCACCTGAGATGCAAGGGCTAAGTAGTACCAGGTCGTGGACCTTAGGATTGCCGAACCAAGAGGTGAGCATGCCAAGGTCAAAAGCAGACAAGCAGAAGTGTAGTCAGTAAACAAGCCAAAAGGTCAGTAATGAAAGGTTGCAGGTTGGGATTAAGCAGAAGCGTAGTCGAGGGACAAGCCAAAGGTTGGAAACGAATGGTAGCAAAGATATAGACGACAAAGATACATTGTTCACCAGGGTGTGTGCAGTCAAGAGCATTATCACTCAAAAATTGTGAGAGAGGTGTCCTGGGAAGCAGCTGCCTGGTTATGCTGTAGATAAACATGATAGCTTGGTCCCAGAAGGCTGATGTTAGAGAGCACAGCCAGAAGCAATGGAACAGCACAGGTTTAGAGGTCCTGCACTGTGGGTAAGTCATTGGCTATTGAGTAGCATTTGAAGTAATAAATGCCCTGTGCATCAGTTAAAAAAAAGAGTCTCTCTCCATAGTTTGTTGGTAGCTACGAACTTCAAAAACCAATGATACTTATAATATTACTGCATACCCATATTCTTAGACCTTTAAACGGCCTTTGACACAGTCAACCACCCAGTCCTCCTCAATTGACTCCTCATCCTTGGCCTCTGCAACTCTGTTCTTTGCTGGTTCTTCTCCTATCTTTCTTAGCACACCTTCAGTGTCGCATACAACTGTATCTCCTTCGTTTTTCTTCTTCATTCTATTAGGGAATCCCAAGGCTCTGTCCTTGGGCCCCTCCTATTCTCTCTCCACACCTCTTCCCTGGGTCAGTTGATAACCTCCCATGATTTCCAATACCACCTTTATGCCTAGATTACCCAGATATCTTTACTTTCCTACCCATCCTCCACCTAGAAACACCTCCATCTAATCATTCCCTACAGTTATTACCTTTTGCACCACCTCCTCCTCCCTTTAGATTGTAAGCTCCATGAGCATGGCCCTCCTATTATTTATGTATTGAACTGTATCGTAGGGGTGCAATGGATCAAAAAACTCACGGATCGGATCGATCCTCGGATCAGAGTCACGAATCGGATAATTTTCGGATCAGCAAAAAAAAAAAGACAACTCTTGTTACACCCACCGGAGTTTTAGATTCCACAGTTATATTCAACACAAAACAGAGCTTATGTGCTTAAATACAGTGTTTGGAAATCCGACGGACTGTTTAATGTTAAATTTTAAAAGCCGCAGCAAACCTGCTGACCTCACATGGTTGCTAATGTGACAGAACACCTCTGATTTTCACATTTAATTTAACATTTAAACAGTTCGTCGGATTTACAAATACTGTATTTAAGCATATAAGCTCCATTTTGTGTTGAAATAACTGCATCCTGCAATACTTATACATGCAGCCAAGTGGAAGTCGCAGCCCCATGTAGGAAAGTGGTGTCACCAGTTCCCTCCTGTGACCTGAATTGTCCCAATCATCAGATCCCTTAGCAGTGTCATTGATCGGTGGGCGAGTGTTGTGTGTCTAGTGAAAATTCCCCCTACGTGCTCAGTCCATACAGATCCCCCCGATCTTCTCCTCTCTCTTCTCTGGCAGCAACAGGATGTCCAGTGCGGCGGTGGCGGCGGCTCCTCGTGTGGCTCCCTCAAGGTGTAGCATAGAGCACATCCCTGGGCTGTTAGGAGTCAGTCACCATAAGCTCAAGTGACGGCAAACTTCTGTAGAGCAGCCTGCATCCCCCACGCCAGGTGGACCAAGATGGCATGGGGGATGCAGGCTACTCCACGGAAGTTTGCGGGCACTTGAGCTCATGGTCGCTTTAGGAGCGAGGCCGAAGCCGCAGCCTTCCCTATGGACTGGGAGGCCCGCAGATCGCCGTGTGTCCCGACCCGAAGGTACTGATCCGTACGGATGACGGATCAATGAGGATCCGTTGCACCCCTACTGTATTGTAATTGTACTGTCTCCATTTATACATCCTGTAAAGTAAAATAATAATATAATATATTTTAATGGATCCGTTTTATTTTAGGTTTTTATTTAGCATTTTAATGAGAAGGTATTTGTATTTATTCATATCTATAACTTTTAGTTAGTATCTCCGGGCAATGCTATGTTCAATAGGAAGTCATTTCAATTATGACATCTAGAGAGGTTTCTCTATTTCATCGATTGATTGCAATGCATGATATAAAGATGTATTTATTAATATATTTTTTTTATTTAGTTTTATGTTATTAGAGAGTATTTCAGTATTTAGGTCATATCTCTGCTGTTACTCCATGGCCATTTGTTAATAATAAAGAATATATGGTAGTGAAGGCAGGATACTAAACGCTTCCCACCTATACTTTTAGACTGTTATACTGCGATGATGCCTGCAGCTACAGGCATCATCCTGATATCTTTTTTTTTTTTCTGCCAGCGATCCTGGTATATTTTTTCTTGCCAATGATGCACTTTTAATGTAAAATCTAAATAGGCGCTGGATTGCTTTGGCATGCTGCAGTAGGGAGTCCCGGTTGGAGTCCGTTTGCATGTGGGTTATTACATGATGGTAAAGTGGATTGATAGGAAGAGTTCTTTGCACTTTTGTTTATATCACTGGTTATTGGATCTGTTGCACATTTCAAGAAAGCATATTTTTATTTTTAAATTTAGAAATAATTGCTACGATATGAATGTGGCCTCTTGTTTTTTCATAATATTTTCTGGAGTGACCTGGGACATGGATGGATGTTTAGAAGGTCGATCTGAGAGAAGTGGAGTGACATCTTGTTGCTCTTTTACTTGTATCATGCGTTATATGACTCATTGATTTCTAAAGGTCTTATTACTGTATCTGGTGAGAATCCAGTTTTACTGTGATGTACTGTACAAATATGATATCCAAGGGAGGGAAGAAATAGCTGCATGGAATTGTTTATGGGCCATATAAGAACTTCACAAAATAATTGTTTTTATTTCTGAAAGTGAGCTCTGATATATATTTTTGATCATATTGTCTAGCTGCCCAGGAGGATGGGGGTTGTTCTATACATGATTGTTATTGAGAGGGTATTGTGATTCACCTGAGAGATGGATGGTACATTTTTATTGTGACATGGCACAGTACAGGTTAATACATGGCCCCTGTCTGTAGTGATACTTCCTATTTAGAAACTACATATGCCACAATCTCTGGGTCTCTAAGGCCTTGTACACACGGTCGGACCAAACCGATGAGAATGGTCCGACGGACCGTTTTCATCGGTTCACCGCTGAAGTGGCCTGATGGTCTGATGTGTGTACACTTCTTCATTCCAAAAACCAATCGGGTCAGAACGCAGTAACGTCAAACACACAACGTGCTGAATAAAACAAAGTTCAATGCTTCCAAGCATGCGTCGACTTGATTCTGAGCATGCGCGGGTTTTGAACCGATGCTTTCTGTACTAACCATCGGTTTGGACCGGTCGGGCAGCAGTCCATCGGTTCGGTTTTAAAGCATGTTTTAAAATTTTGGACCGAAGGAAAACAGACCGATGGTCTATACACACGGTCGGTTTGGACCGATGAAACTGAACCTTGGTCCATTCTCATCGGTTTTGTCCGATTGAGGGGCCTAAGAATAACACTGGTGCAGGTGAGAGATAAATAGTAATTACATCTGACATGGATGCAAACAGGCAGAGCACTTAACAGAGAGATCATCATGCTGGAAGAGATGTGTTTTCATCACACTCCGACATTTCTGGGCATGGATTGGACACTGTGTGACCCGGAACAAGAAGGTGCCTGTCCATTTAATGAATAGGAACAAGATAGGTAAAGGAATATATGGACATAGGGGACTTGATTAGTCATGACATTGCAGCACTAATATGTAAGCCCATCATGTTTCAACAGGTTAAATTAGTAACTCCACTTTCGTGGGAAAAAAAATTAACTAATAAAAAAAAACAATATAGCGTATACAATTGCGACTCAAGTCCTATTGTCATTGAATATTATTTGTAGTCAGAATCTTCACCCGTAATACGTAGTGACCCCAACCACCAAGGCCTGTGGCGTGCCTTGGCCTAGCTGGACGGTACGCCTAAAAGAGGGCATACCCTGAATATGAGAATATGAGAAATGAATAATGAAGCCTATACCTGAAAAGGGGGGCCGGGAGGGTGGGAATCAGGAAAGAGACCGACGCTGGACCCGGCAGAGAAGGGAGGATAAGTACTCCCCCAGACTCCGCCTACAAACACAGGCCGGCCTCCGTCCAGCCTTCCAACTTGTAGTCAGAATCTTCACCCGTAATACGTAGTGACCCCAACCACCAAGGCCTGTGGCGTGCCTTGGCCTAGCTGGACGGTACGCCTAAAAGAGGGCAAAAGACACAAGATAGGTAATGAAGCTTTATTGAAAACAGAGTACATTTAATCCAACAGGGTGGCAAACGCCCTACGCACCTCTAAGTGAGGTTCAGGGATATATCTACTATAGCAGGAGGAACTCCAGCGACCCATGTGCTTGATGATGTATGACGGGACCCCTTGCTTGGATGCTGCGGACGCTGCCCCAATTCTAAAGGAATGTCCGGAAAAGCGCCCTGGATTCAGATGCAGTTTGGCAAGAAGAATCCTGACGTGCCCAATGAATTGTTTGGCGGTGATAGGATGCGCAGGAAAGGGGAGCAACGGACTATCCCGGGGTGAGTTTGAGAATACCCTGCAGAGAGAGTCGAGCACCTCAACCGGGCACCAGCGATTGTGAGTCTGATAGTACTTCACCACAAACCCCTGACCAATCTGCCTGGTCTTGTTGTTGGGGAGCTGTAGCTCGTAATGCTCGGGAAACCTGGTCAGACTCCCTCTGAGCAAAACTGGAGCATGGCAGCTGGCTCTGGCCACCTCCCCGGGACGGAGGAACCCAAAGAAACTGAGGTGGATGGCAGCTTTAAGGACCAAGCTGGGACCCATACCAAAAGGGGAAGAGGACAGAATATCCGACAGGTCGCGGAAAATCTGCCCGGTAATGGGTTGACGGGATAACCGTGAGGACCCCTGAGTTCTCTGGATACCCCTCAGCACGGCTTTTAGAGGGTGAGCAGCAAAAATGGACGGCCTGTCCGGCACTTGTAGGGACCTGAAATGCTGAACCCCTGCCAAATATGTCTTGATGGTTCTGGCCGATAAGGTTAGCTCACTATGGCAATAAGCAGAGAACGACATGAAGTATGAAGAATCTGTGGGACCCTCACACGGAAATAGAGACATGAATCTGAGAAAAACCCTCCAACCCGTGGTGTATGCCTTCAGCGTGTTCCTGGACAACGACCTGTTGGCCAGCTCGACCGCCTGAGACCGGAAAAAACTTAATCCATGACCAACAGTGCGAAGGGGGGAATTGGCTGGCCCGTCCGATCTGCTGCCGGATGCTGAAAGAAAATTTGTGGCATGTTGAGCCGAGATAAGGCATCTGCTGCACCGTTCTGATCTCCCCTAATAAACTCCCCCTGGAAATGAAATTTATACGACAAGCCCAGCCAAGTCAGCTTGCGCATAAATGACATGATCAAAAGGGATCCTGACCTGCCTTTATTGATAATTCTGGCTGTAGCCAAATTATCCGTAAAGAATATGACTGACTTACCTGCCCAGCCAGGGCCCCAAGTGACTGCCGCCGCCAGGATCGGGTAAATCTCAAACAATGCAGAAGTGAGAGCAAATTTTGGCAGATGGGACACCTCTGGGGGCCAGCGACTAGCTAACCATTGCTGACCAAAGATGGCGGAAAACCCGACCGAAGCGGCAGCATCTGAAAAAACTCGAGGGGAATTCTCTGAAGGCTGCGGGATGAACATGGAGATACCATTCCAGCGACAGAGGAACTGATCCCACATGATCAAATCGGCTTGGGCATCCCTTGGCAACCTGACCGGGGAGTCCGAATCCTGACCCTGGGGAAGCACAGCCAGTAACCTGGACACAAACGCCCTGCCCTGAGGAATGATCCTCATGGCATGGTTGAGCATCCCCAAAAGAGACTGCAAGTCCCTTTTTGAACATACCGGGGAACGGACAAACTGATGGATGACCTGACGAATCCTGGCCAGCTTCTCCAAGGGCAGGCTAGCGACCATAAGCTCAGAGTCCAGCGTGATCCCCAAGAAGGTGATGACCTTGGCTGGGCCCTCCATTTTATGAGCTGCTAGCGGGACGTCTAACCCTGAAAATAAACCCGTAAGCACCTGCAGATCCCTGGGTGGGCGCCCAGGGTCTTCCAACAACAGGAAGTCGTCAAGGTAGTGAATGACCCTTTGACAACTACCGTAGTCCTCCAGGATCCAATGCAATGCCCGGGCAAAGGTGTCAAACAAAAACGGACTGCTTTTTGAACCAAACGTTAATTTGGTAGCGAAAAAATACTGCCCTCGCCATTTGATACCATGCCACTGCCAGAGGGCCGGACTAATGGGAAGTAGTTTAAAGGCGTCAGTGATATCCGCTTTGGAAAGCCAAGCACCCCTACCCAACTGTAGGATGTGTTGGATAGCCAAGTCAACAGATGCATATTTTAGTGAAAATTCCTCGGAGGGGATGAGTGAGTTGAGGCTAGGAATATGAGAGGAATGAGGCGCAGACAAATCGTAAATTAAACGGAATTTATTAGAAAATTTGCCGGAGACCACCCCGATGGGGCTCACCCTCCACATGGAAAAGGGGGATGATGAAAAGGGGCCGATGAGGAACCCCTTGGCCAGCTCTGCTAGAAGCAACTCGTCGACCATCACTGGGTTGTTCTCTGCAGACCTTAAATTATTACACTCGAAAGTTTCTGTTGGCAGGGTGATGAGGCCAGTATGAAACCCTGCCGAAAACCCTTCCAGCAAAAACTGCCTGACTGCTGGTGCTGGGTGGTCCTCAAGGAGATCCCCAAGCAAAGAAACGTTGACTCGGCTTAGTCAGGCTGTGCTAATTGGCTTGATCAAGCAGGCGGACTTGGGGTGGGCCCTGAAGCAGTTAGCGCAGACATGCAACAATCTACACTGGTTGAAATTGCAACCTGCATAATTGTAGTTGTTACACAGCTGCGCTTTCCCAAGGTATCGTATGGGTCTACCCAATTTGTCCACCTGCCCCAGGGTTCCAGCAGACCCCCCTGCCACCTGCCTGGAGGGCCCTACCTGACTGGAGGCTTCCACATTGGAGCACCAGGCCGTGGTATGAGCCGAGGACTGGCAGCTGGTACATACCGGGGATTTTTGACCAGCAAAGTGTCTGCAAAATAGCTCCATGTCAATGGCCCCCCACCATGACACCACCTGGAACTGAGCCCAGGTAGCTGCCACCTTAGCCGCAAAGGATCGGTGGTAATCATAAAAAATTGTGCCACCGTATTTATGGGCCAGATCCACAACCTTATGAAGATAAAGGTCCAACTCCTCCCTTCTACCTGGGCTAACAGCGCAGATGATATCCCTAAAAATACCAAAAGCCAGCACAAATTCCGGTACACTGAGTTTTCGACTCAGCCTGGGGTCTTTGGTCTTTAGAACTACAGATACCTCCCCACAAGAAAAAGATTTGTTCTCCGACACATCCTGAGCCGCTATGAGCAGGGAGGCCAAGTTAACATCTTTCCCCTCCAAGATGTCCTTTTTGATGTTGGCCGGGATGAAATGGGCTGGAGATACCACAGGTGGGGCAGCCGACGGAGATGGTACCGCTGAAGGGAAAGTAGCGACATTACCTGCGGCTGGGCTTGGGAGCGCTAACGCTGGGGATGCTGCATCCACCACGGTAGAGGCTGGTATTACTGTATTAGCCACGGCCCGGGCCTCCATCACCTCCATCCTTTCCTGCAACTGGACCATGGAGGTAGCCAGTGTGTTTAGCAGCGCATGGACCTGTACCAATGCGTTATGCACCGTCGCATGCTCAGCGCTGGTGGCGGGAGATGATTGTGACAGGGGTGGGAAGCATAGCCTAAACAGTTCTGCTTTCCTAGCCGAAGAGGGGAAAGGAATGCCTTTGCGGCGGAGTTCAGCCATGAGTCTGGGTACGGTCCAACTTCTCAAGGATGGTGAATTTCCGAGCTCCGAACCCCCGCGAGGCGGTGTAGGCGGGACGAACGAGAAGTCCTCGCTATCAGCCACTTGAGACATACCGAAATCTAAAGAGACAAACTTCAAAGAATAACATGAAAGCCCTCGCCCCTCAGCCAGCCCAAATGCGTGACAGCCTAGGTGGCCGGAAATAGCGCGTGATCTACCAAGCGGGACCCCGACCCTGAAATGATGAAACGAAATGAGTGAAATGAGTGAGCCCGAGCGACCTGCAGCGCGACAACAGGTAATTAACAACGAACACTCAGGGCTACGATACCCACAGGAGCGTGGTGGGTATGTATAAATGAGAAATGATGGTGCCATACCAGACATGAGATGTACGGCGAGAAGATTGTGGTCCAACAATCAATTAATGACCCTCAGCCTGTACGGAACTGTAGACGTGACAGAACCAGAAAGCAATATGGACCTGGAAAAACTAACTATACCCCTAAAAGCGAGCAAATACGTACCAGCTGACACCGGGAAGACACTGTAATCCGACCTGAAAGAGTTAATACCATGTACCGACGGAGAAATGAGCGCAAGAAATGTATAACCAGACAACAGAAATGAATGAGGTAACGATGTGAAATTGCCGCCCTAAAGCGACCGCATCCCCCACCCGAAATGCCCAGTGAGGTGGCAACTGCCCTCTTTGTAAGATTGAAGCAAACGCATGACCGATTGATCAATGAAAAAACCGCACGTCCGACACACTGAAGATGACCGACCTATCAGTGAAAGCCGCATGACAATTTACCATTGACAGATCGCATGCGATTCCCCCGAACCTGACTTATGACACGTACAGCCGACATGCTGCATGACAATCCCTGAAGACCAATGGTATGACGATCTGCCAAGCCAAACGCAAGACCGTCCTGACCAGACAAATCGGATGGTAGTTTTGCGCACGGCAACCGTGCAGTTACCCCCCCCCCCCCCCATCGTATTACCATCTTGTCAGACAAATCGCCTGACCGTTCCCATCAGACAAATCGCCTGACTGTTTCATCAGACAAAATCGCATGACTGTTTCATCAGACGAATCGCATGACTGTTTCATCGGACGAATCGCATGACTGTTTCATCAGACAAAATCGCATGGCTGTTTCATCAGACAAAATCTCATGACTGTTTCATCAGACGAAATCGCATGACTGTTCATCAGACAAATCACATGACTGTTCATCAGACCAAATCGCATGACTGTTCATCAGACAAAATCGCATGACTGTTCATCAGACAAAATCGCATGACTGTTCATCAGACAAAATCGCATGATCGATACATCGGACAAACCGTATGACCGCTTCGTCAGACAGATCGCATGACCGTTTTTATCTGACAAACGTATGACCATTCATCAAAGGCAAATCGCACGGCTGTTGCGAGATAATCGCGTGGTCGTGCCAGATGACCATGATGAATTGCCCCCCCCACTACTGACTGAGACCGATCTTACCCCCCCCCCTCCCAAGACTGGCAAATCTGTATGGGGAATACATGACACAGGGTGGTCAGCAGTCAACCAATAACATTAATGACAAGCCAGATGAATAACACAAATGCAGGCAGATATCAGGAACCCCCCCTCCCCTGGCCCCTAGCCCCTCCGGCCAGAACTGGCGACATGTATGATACCCCCCCCCCCTTGTGAGGCTCCCGGGGTTACCCCTGTGGCTGCTGAAATGAAAGCTGTCAGCCAGGCCCCCCCCGTCAGCCAGCCCCCCCTGTCAGCCAGGCGGCCCCCCCCCGCTGCCACGAGGCGAATACACAGGTGAAATGTAAGCACGCCAGTCCCCAATGCTGGTCGCGGCCCCCCCCCTCAGAATACCTGAAGCCCTCGAGGCTTGGAGACGCACTGGAGCCGCGATCTCAGCTCCCTCCACGCTGGTTGGCGCCCGGAAATGACGTCGGCGGTCGCGGCGGAAGTGACGCACATCCACAGGAAAGAGACCGACGCTGGACCCGGCAGAGAAGGGAGGATAAGTACTCCCCCAGACTCCGCCTACAAACACAGGCCGGCCTCCGTCCAGCCTTCCAACTAATGACATTCTTTCCTGTCTGAAGCTCTGTGATGCAATATGGCTTCCTGGAAGTGTCCTGTACACAAAACGCCCCCTAAAAATGTAATTTCCTGCTTGTGTGATTGGCTTACAGATTTTCTCAGAAGTCTGCATTTAGATACACATCAGATTTTTGGCATCCCTTGCAACAAAAATGTAATTCTAGAGCTCTGGAATGCTCTACCCACGACCATCCGCTTGGAAGAAAACCATCAGGTTTTTAGGAAAAAACTGAAGACCCACCTCTTCTGAAAGACCTGTACAACTCTGGATGTCAAGCGCCTTGAGGCGATTAAGTTCGCATTTGTTGCGCTATATAAGTTTCTCACTCACTCACTCACTCACTCACACTCAATTCTTGGTGAGATACTCCCAAAAGGAAAGCATATCTAAAAGGATGCAGACCCTGTCACTTTACTTATTACAGTGCTGCAGGTGCAGCAGCTGATTGATAAAATTAAAACCACTCCCATACAGATTTACTCTGTACATGGACACAGACAAACATTTATATCTTCTGAATAACAAAAGGTAGGAACCCGCAACAAAGTTTACTAAAATTCTTACAATGTACATAGATCACCAAGAAGGGGATTTTTTTCTTAACAAAAGTGGAGTTACTCTTTAACCACTTGCCGCCCGCCATATAGCAAAATGATGGCAGGAACGTGGTTGTGATATTTTGACAGGAAGTCATATGACATCGGCAGGATAACAAGCCCCAGGGGCACGCATCGTGGAGATCGGTGGTGCGGTATGTCAGTCTGACACACCGCAACTCCGATCTAGGTAAAGAGACTCTTTACCATGTGATCAGTCGTGTCCAATCACAGCTGATTACAATATAACCAGGAGAGCTGCTGATCGGCTTTTCCTCACTCGCGTCTGACAGGGGGTCTGTGCTGATAGTTTATCAGCGCCCCCCCCCCCCCTCGGATCCCGCCCAGGACCATCAGGGAAGCCGCCCAGGACCACCAGGATGGCCACCCCACTGGAACACCATGTATGCCCCTCCTAGACAACCAGGGAATGCCAATCTGTGCCCAGTAAGCTGCCAATCAATGCCCAGACAGCTGGAAATGCCTACCACTGCCAGTGCCACCAGTGATGCCTACCAGTGCCATCTACCAGTGTCGCATATCAGTGCTCATCAGTGCCACGTATCAGTGCTCATCAGTGCTGCCTATCAGTACCCATAAGTGCCCAGCAGTGCCGCCTATCAGTGCCACCAATAAGTACCCATCAGTGCAGCTTTTCAGTGCCCATCAGTGTTGCCTATCAGTGCCCACCAGTGCCACCCATGAGTGCCCATCAGTGCCACCTATCAATGCTCATCAGTGCTGCATATCAGTGCCTCCCTTCAGTGCCCATCAGTTCCGCCTATCAGTGCACATCAGTGCCGTCTATCAGTGCCCATCAGTGCAACCTATCAGTGCCCGTCAGTGCCAGCTAATTGGTGCCACCTCATCGGTGTCATCTTATCAGTGCCCGTCAGTGCCGCCTTATCAGTGCCCATCAGTGAAGGAGAAAACATACTTATTTACAAAATTGTATACCCGAAACAAACAAACAAAAAATTGTTTAGCAACAAATAAAAACCGCAGATGTGATCAAATACCACCAAAAAAAGCTCTATTTGTGGGAACAAAATGATAACATTTTTGTTTGGGTACAGTGTAGCATGACTGTGCAATTGTCATTTAAACCGTGACAGCGCTGAAAGCTGAAAATTGGCTTGGGCAGGAAGGTGTTTAAGTGCCCTGTATGGAAGTGGTCAAGTCAAACAAACAACACAGGAAACATAGCCACACTACTGTCTATTTAAAACAACAAAAACATTTGAAAATGTACAACGACTTTAATGTTAAAAAACAACAATTAACTTTTGCTCCCTTTTGGGCTGTTAAATATGCCATTTAAAGTGCTGTTTTATCCATTCAAAAAATACCAATTCTCCCAGAAATCTTGTAAGCTGATGAAATGTCTTAAGGCTCGTACACACGGTCGGACATCCAACAAAATTTCCCTTGGATTTTTGACTTAATTGATTTGTCCGATCACACCCATAGCATACACACACTCGGACTTTTTCCTCAACCAACACGAACGTAGTGACGTTTTAACGTACGGCCACGCGATTCAAAGAGGAAGTTCAAGTTTCGTACGTCCCGCGTTGCGTTCCATCAGCTACTATATAGTTAGTTTACGTTTCGTGTGAGTGCTTTCCCGATTTCCATTTTCGTGCCTTTTTGCTCGTTACTTTGCGTGCGTTCGCTCGATAACGAGATGTTGCGGAATCCAGCGAGAGAACGGGCTATTTATGGTCTTGGAGTTCTGGCTATTGCTCAAGCCCGGACCAGGACCAGGAAGAGGAGGACTGTTTGGACCAAAAATTGGTTGCTTCATCGGGACCAATTTTCACATATGGCATTGCTGAGGGAGCTGCAGGAAAATAATCCGAATGATTTTCGGAACTATCTTCGGATGTCCGATGCCTGCTTCCAGCGTCTTCTAAACTTGCTGTCCCCATATATTAGCAAGAAGGACACCTGTATGAGGCCTGCTATTCCTGCAGAGCAACGGCTCATAGCCACTTTGCGATATTTGGCGACAGGGAGAAATCTACAGGACATAAAGTTTACTACTGGGATCTCTCCCCAGGCTCTGGGACACATAATTCCGGACACTTGCTGTGCCATTATTCAAGTCCTGCAGAAGGACTATATTCGGGTAAGTTTTTTTCTTTGTTTTCACATTTGATACACTTCATGATTTCTCCAAAATATTTTATTAGTACTTTGTCTTATTTGTATATATTATGTTATTGTCTACCCTCTGGTGTGACAGTCACAAAAACCCAAGTCGGTTGCAACCTGATCCTTCCTTGGTTCACCATATTGGTCCCATGGCAAAGTAGAGAGTTCTTACCACTTGCCAAGCTTTAAGCATTTAACATTATCTACACAAAATGTATTTAATCTGCCACCAGAGGGAGTCATGAAGCATATTATTTGCTCTGCTTCTTAATTGTTATTCCACAAATGTTTTGATATATTTTAGTGTTCTCTTGCCCCTATAATGTATGTTTTCAAAATGCTGATAATATTTTCTGCTCAAGTCTTAACTAATTTTTCTTTGCTTCACTCCACAGTTTCCTTCAAACCGTGAGGAATGGCAGGATGTTGCAGCCCAGTTTGCCAATCAGTGGAATTTTCCCAACTGTGGGGGTGCCATTGATGGCAAACATGTCCGAATTGTTCCTCCACCGGCCTCAGGCTCTTTTTTTTATAATTATAAGGGCTTTAACAGCATAGTTCTGCTTGCTATTGTTTCAGCAAATTATGAGTTTTTATATGTTGATGTCGGTATGAATGGTCGTCATTCTGATGGAGGTGTCATGGCTCATACCGAATTTTATCAGCGTCTTACGTCTGGCACCTTACATTTGCCACCTGCGCAGGACAACGTGGAGGGCCTCAACTTTGTATTTGTGGCAGATGAGGCGTTTGCTCTTGGGGAACATCTTTTGAAGCCCTTTCCAATGAGGAACCTCACTCGTGAGCAACGGATATATAACTACAGACTATCTCGTGCCAGAAGGGTGGTTGAAAACGCCTTTGGCATTTTGTCATGTCGTTTTAGGCTTTTTCTGACTGCCATTCACTTGGCGGAATACAAACTAAATCATGTTGTTTTGTGCTGCTGCATCCTCCATAATTTTCTACGGAGGAATGCTGCTAACTACATAGGTTCCGGGCATACTGATGACCCCTCAGGTGGACGTCCAGCTGAAGATGCAGTGATGCCAGCCCTGCAACAAACTCGACCTGCTGTCTCCTCCCAGAATGCCCGTCTGGTGCGGGAGCAATATATGGAGTATTTTGTGGGTAGAGGGGCAGTGCCTTGGCAGCAAGATGTCCTTTAGTTTTTTGTGAACCTTTAGGATGTTCCTTTTGAAAACATTAAATTCGTTTACAAGATGCTGTTATGTTTGTTTATTACTATTATTTTACTGATTAATGAAATGTTGCTGTGATTACCATTAAATATTTTAGAACAACCAAATGTTTAATTAGCCTTTCTAAAGTTACAAACAGCTATGTGTATTATTATTATGCCTTTTTGTTTCTGATACACACCTTTTCCATATGCAAATATACTGGTAGTAGTGATCAGATAAATAATAATCCACAAAATGTTTCAAAAAATATATTTGTTCAATCCTGCACAATCCAATGTCACTTTTTGGCAGTTTACAAAATCAAAAAACATTGTTAGTTCAGGAATAACACAATTGTGTATTTTTTGGGTAAAATGCTAAACATGCATCTTTTCAAACTCAGCCCTAGACATAGCAAACTTTTTTACATCAAAATTTTTCCTTTTTCAGCTTTCTTCACGCAACAAATAAAAAATTAGCAATGTAAATGTCTGTCCAGATGCACTTTTGTTCATTCTGTGTTCCATTTTTGGGTGTGGCAAAAATGCATGCACAGTGGTCTCCATGCGCCCCGTGGGTTGTGGTTGGCTGTAGCTCACAACATGTAGTTAGCCTTATCACCGGAAACGGACTACCATGTTGTGAGCTAGAGCCAACCGGAACCATAATGGAGTGCATGTCAAACCCTGTGCCTGCATCTTTGTCGCATACAAAAATGCACAACAAAATGAATGGAACTGCGTCTGATGTGAACTGACCCTTAGCACAGTCTTTACCAACTCTCCTTCTCCTGGTGCAATCCCAGGGTCAGAATGACAAGTTGTTCCACTTTTGGCCTCGATACATTGGGCATTTCTATATGTGCATTTTTGTATGATTTTAAGGTCAAGCCCTTAAAATATAACAAAATTACATTTGTAGGCACCAGGAGAAGAAGAGTGGATAAACACTCAGCTGAGACCCTGAAATCACACATAAAGATAGTCATTTTGTGGTAATGACCTACCATTAACACTTTTTTTTGGAGAAAAAACTCAGATTTTACAAAATGTGCGTAGTGCAAATAGAATTAGTGCAAATTCTTTCAATTATCACAAACTGAGCATGTGCAAACAAGGCTAATTACAAATATTTCCATGATAAAACCTTGAACACGAGGGAACATTTGTAATTATAAAACAACGATAGAAAAAAACTAAAATTTTGCTAACAGGTCGTAATAATCCCGGATTCGTCTCTGAACACCAGTGGCAGCCTCCTTGAGATTTTCCAGCTCTGTCATTGCCTGCAGCATATCAGCACTGATCCGACCAATAGTGCATCCTGGTAGTTGGTGGCCTTGGAAAAAGACAAAAATTTAGTATGTGTTTGATGGTGAAGTGACTGAGGCAATCCCAAAATAAACCAAAATGTTACAATGGGGTCTATTTTCTTGAAATACTTACCTAAACCTAGACACTCAATTAGTCCTAACAACCTTTTTCATCTTCATAATACACCTACACTACTAGTGAATGTACACACTACAGATAATACTATGTAAATCTTGGGCCAGGTGCATATCCATGTGTCTTCAAATGCATCTACCTAAACACCACTGCCACCTCTCCCTTCTACATGCTCAAATTTTGAATACACTAAATAATTTGCTATTGTGGTGTAGGCGTGTGTGGTGTGGACCTAGAAAAAAAAAACAGGTGTTGATTTTGCAAGGCACATGTTCCAAAAACTTACTGGGGCAAACAACAACCTCCGAAGGCTCATCTTGCATTTCTTGCACTCCTTCACCCTCAGCATATCTGGTGTCTGGGGATGTGCTGTCGACTGGTGGCTCTTTGCTGGGTCCGGCACTATCCTCCAAATCCTGCAAAGGTTGGTGTTGAGCACACTCACAATCCTCTAAAATGAAAGAATAAATCATCTATGAATCGTTGCCAAAATTACATTATATTACAAAATTACATTATATTAACATAATCACATGTGCTGCTTTTAAAGTCCACCAACCTTGCCCTGGTGAACCAGTTTGCGCCACACTAGTGTACTACACTATGCATTATTACAATAAACGCTATGCTAGGGAACAGGAGTATGATGTCATATAAAATCTATGAAGACATGTCTATATCTAGGCCACATTAAACAACTCAGGCAGACTCTTGTTTGCTATGGCAATATGGTTTATATGATGTGAAATCTAGCAGGCGTGACTCTGTGTGACTCTGATCCCCAGGGACTCTCCTCTACCCATCTCTACCCTGTAAATGCGTCATTAATGGTCAGTGATGAGCCACGCATCTAACATAAAGTGTAATGTACCCCTTAAGTTCAGTCCTGACACCATGGCGTTTGTCCTATCTCTAAACACCCCTGTCACTGGCAAAAGCACATAAGCATTTTTATTAACTTACGTTTTGGGGCAGATTTGGGGCCTGTTGTCTCCCCTGTTCTCTCCCCTGTTGGAGCCCGGCCAAGGGAAGCCTCCCTTTGTCCCCTGTGGTGTCTTTCTCTGTGCCTTTGTCCTGTTGAAAAAATTAGAATACAGTATATTAAGGATTTGCCAAAAGTAGCCAAGACATAATAAAAACTTTACAATTTTAATGAACTGCTTTTAAACTTCCATTAACTTCTTCTGTAGGCCCCACCAGAAAACTAAATCATTAAATTTCATCCATCTATAATGTACAGACAAATAATTCTCAAATTACATGTACTTACTTCTTTTGATAATGGTGCGGTGAATGGCTTCTAAATTTTCTTGCTCTCTGTGCTTCAAATCTGACCATCGTTTGCGGATTTGGTCTTTCGTTCGTTGGATACCATAATCTCCTTCCAATACCGCGAGGACCTTCTCCAGAACCCAGTCTTTATGGCTGTTGGGCCTATCATAATTTTCAAGTTTACAATCGTAATCGTACTTCTCAAAGATGCGAACCATCTCCACCATCTCCCCCTTGCTCATGGGGGTGGCCTTGTGTTTTCTATAAACGCCTCCACTGCGGGGCCTATTCGTTTTCGTGGGTTCCGCCATCACATTCTCCCTCACACATCCCAGAATGTCGCATGAAGAAAAAGGATTGTGGTCCCGCCCCAGCGTCATGACGCACGTAGAGCGAAGCTTCACGCATGCGTAGGCTATATAAATCAAGAACGAGCGCTCGATGTCACGGACGCATGCACGAACCTAACGGAACGACTCTACGTGCAGCCGAAGGTCTACGCGGAACGAAGGTAGGTGAATACATTGGGACACTAGTGGTTACTGCATGATTTAGCTTAGAGCAAACAGAGATTGTATAAGCAGGTTAGGAAGTTACAGCAAGCACTTATTGGTCGTATTGTATCCTTTATTGCAGATATCTCATCCAAATAATGCCGAAAGCAAAGGGTGGAAAGCTTAATTCCAAAGCATTCATCACTGCTTTTATTGATCTCTATAGATCACACACATGTCTGTGGCAGGTCACCAATAAAGACTACTCCAATAAAAATAAAAGGCAGGCAGCAATTGATGAACTGGTGGCAGAAGCAAAGACTGTGTACCCCAGGGCCAACGAGACCCAAATAAAAGCAAAAATTGGGGGCCTGAGGAGCACTTTTAAGAGGGAGCTCAAGAAGATTGAGTGTTCAAAAAGATCGGGAGCGGCAGCAGATGATGTTTATGTGCCCAAGCTATGGTACTTCAGCAGCCTGATGTTTTTAAAGGACCAAACAGAGCCAAGAAAACATCTGTCCACACTTGCATCCGCATCAGCAGAGGCCACAGATACTGAGGCTGAACCAACTCAGGATGAGGAGGAGGAGGAGGAGGAGGAGGAGGAGGAGGAGCTCAGCTTGACACAGGTATAGTATTCCTGAAAATATGTGCATTCAGATATACTATGATCAGTGGCGTTGCTAGGGGGGTGACATGACCAGAGGTGTAGGGTGCTGGGTAATGTAAAGGGGTCCAGACGTGCAGTTGTGGAGAGGGGTACACAGTAGTAACAAAATGATATTGAAGGATGCAGAGGTATGCAGGGGGCACAGTGGGGTGTTTGTACATTTTAACGTGTGGGGGGGGGGGGGGCCAGATATTGGATCTGCCCCGGGTGCAAAATGCTCTAGGTACGCCCCTGACTATGATGTTAATGTGTTGTTATGATGGCAAGAAAATAAAATGATGCTCCTTTTTCAGACACAGGACGTTGCCAGCCAAGAAGAGGCTGGGCCCAGCAGACAGTCCACACAATGTAGAATCCCTACACTGAACCCTCCTAGGAAAAGGGCCAAGAAGAGGCAACATCTGGATGATGCCACGGCTGATTTTCTAAGTAGGGCCACATCGGTCATCACCACAGCACCCGATAGTGCAGAAGGGTTTGGCTGTTTTATAGCAAACAAACTACGGGAGATTGATGCCGATCAAAGGGAGCTATGTGAGGGGATCATGGTCCAGCTCCTTAGCAAGGCCAGGAAACGGGAGCTAACCCCTATTTCACATGTCTGTGATATAGATCACACACCTCCAGCCAATGTACAACAGGCCTACCAACAACAGACAAGCTTCCAAGCACACCCAGCCTACCCACACCAGCCAACCTACCCACACCAGCCTGCCTACCCACACCAGCCAACCTACCCACCCCAGCCAACCTACCCACACCAGCCAACCTACCCACCCCAGCAAGCCGAGCCACACCAGCCAACCTACCCACCCCAGCAATCCCACCCACCCCAGCAAGCCGAGCCACACCAGCCAACCTACCCACCCCAGCCAACCTACCCACCCCAGCAATCCCACCCACCCCAGCAAGCCGAGCCACACCAGCCAAACTACCCACCCCAGCCAACCTACCCACCCCAGCAAGCCCACCCACCCCAGCAAGCCGAGCCACACCAGCCAACCTACCCACCCCAGCCAACCTACCCACCCCAGCAAGCCCACCCACCCCAGCAAGCCAACCCACCCCAGCAAGCCAACCCACCACAGCAGCATGGGGGTCAGTGGCCAACTCAGAGCCCCGATTTTAGGGGATACTAATTTATCTTTAAATATCTATGATTTTGAACATATTTTTGCTATTATTTGTAGTTGAGTATGTTTTGTTTGGTTTGGCTTAAGAAAAAATGCTCGAATTATGGCATAAAATCTTTATTTTTTAGATATTATTGTTTTTGGTATTGTGGTGTGAGTGTTAAAAATTATAACGCTTCAGCTGATGAGGTGTGAAGTGTGGAGAGTGTTGGCCAGTTTGGTATGCTGAAATATCAGCCTGTTGAAGTACCACAGCCTGGGCACAAATATGTCTGCTGCTGCTGCTCCCCATCTTTTGGAGACCACAATCTTCTTGGGCTCCTTATATTTTAGTTAATGCTCAGGTCCCCAAGTTTGGAGATTATAACCTAATTTATGTATGCCCTGGGGTACAGAGGCTTTGCCAACTCAACCAGTTCTTCAATTGCTGCCTTCCTGTTGTTTTGTATTTGGATCTGTTATTATTTTTCCCATTTTTTGCTAAATAAAATGATGATGCTAAAAACTTGTGCATTATGTGTGGAAAGTCAAATGTAAGTTTGTGAGTAGGCAGGCCCTTTGCTAAAATTGAAGGGACATAAATAGGGTAGTTATTACTTTGCCCAGCATAAAGAATTGGGGATATTTATTGGTTTTGCATTTCAAATAAATAAGAAAAAAAAGGCTGGATTCATATCCAGAAAATACACTAATCCAAAGTAAATACATTTGTTTTTAATCCGTCCGTATCACCAGTTGAGCAGATGTACATATTAGGACATTCTAAAGAAAAATAGAATATGCGCTGCTATTTGAGATTTCGAAACTTGCCGCGTGACGAATGAGCATTTTCAAATACGAACGCTAGTTTTACTAGACAGCTGGCTTCCGGGTGCTCTTTATTTCGGGGCATGCGCATTTAGCTTTTTTTGAAAAATCCGATGGTTTTCTGTACACACGGTCGCACTTTGCACAATCGGACTTTTCAGAACAGAAAGTTGGTCCGTTCACAGACCCAACTTTTTGTCCGATTGAAGCCAAAAAAGTTGGTCCGATGGAACGTACACACGGTCGGAGAAATTAGAAAAGTGCCGGATTTTGAAGTTGGTTGGCCGAAAATCCGACCGTGTGTACGGGGCTTTACTTTGCTAACTGTAATCAATTCAATCACTCCCAACTCTCTCTTTGCACTACAGAATAACCCTTCTCTATGTTATGGAGAAGAGGAGAAAGGTAGGTGTTGTGTAGTCTTGTTCTGGGGTGGCAATGCTGCCCCCCTTATACTGTATATACAGTATAGTAGGGGAGCACTGTCATCCCAGCATAAGAAGTATGTTGCTATAAAAAGAAAGACTAAACAAACTAATGCAGCCACTACATTTAAAGTGGTTGTAAGCCCTTACATATAAATAGAGTTGGGTGAACAGTTCGACCTCGACCTTGGGGCTGTCACACTGGAGCAGTGCGCAAGCAGGAAGGTAAAAAAAGTCCTGCTAGCGGCATCTTTGGAGCGGTGAAAGAACAGTGTGTTTACCGCTCCTCCGCTGCTCTTGCCCATTGAAATCATTGGGCACCGAGTCTATACCGCAGGCAAAGTGCCTCTGCAGAGGCACTTTGCGGTGGTTTTAACCCTTTATCGGCTGCTAGCAGGTGCAAAAGCACCCCACTAGCGGTCGAATAGCGTAGCAAAATTAACGGTAAAGCGCTGCTAAACATAGCCACCGTCCCACTGTGAAAGGGACCAAAAGAAAGCCGGTTGTGGCGCAATGGATGAGTCATCAGCTGTAAACAGGCTTCCCTGCTGACAGCTGAATTAGAAAAAAACATTGCCAGCAATAGAAAAATGTATAAAAAAAACGACATGGGGGTCATGGGGGATTTTAACTGGTTACAGACCACGCAAAACACCATAGCTGTACGGTGAAAACCGTCTTCCATGGTTTTCTCTGGCTCTCCTGTCCCAACAGGGAACCTGAGAATGCAGCCGGTGGTTCCGTCAGCTTACCATAGAGCTGATGAGAGCCAGAATGGCGCCAATCATCTCTATGGCCTAAGAAACTGGAAGCTACGAGCATTTCATGAGTTAAATATTGCCGGATATAAACAGCGCCATTGGGAAATTGGGAAAGCAATTTATCACAACGATCTTGGTGTGTTCAGATTCTTTTAGGGCAGAGGAGAGATCTAGGATCTAATAGACTCCATTTTTTTTTTTAAAAAAGCACCTGTCACTACCTATTGCTATCATAGAGAATTTTTTTTTCTCTTCCCCCTCTCTATCTTAATTTTTCTTTATTATTTTCTGATATTTGTCCAAACAAGTTTTCTTTCAAAATATATAAAGTATGGTATTTATTCCAGATATATAAATACAAACAGTTGAATATGTGCATACAGTGGACTAACCTACCCCAGCCACCCCTCCCTCCCCCACCCCAGCCTCCTCTTCCCTACCCACCCGTACCAATATTATACATGTATTTATGTTGTCCCAGGTAGGAGCAGATACCTTAATCTAAAAAAACATTCGTGCATTACATATAGGGAGAGGAAATTAAAAGAGAAAAGGAGAAAGGAGGAAATCAGGGAAACAAAACCAAGCATTGGAGATTCCAGCCCTCATTGTTGTGAGCTACTTGTTATAGTGAGGATTCCTATTTCCTGGGGAGGGAGGAGTCCAGGCCACAGAGGGAGTTAGCCTCTATAAGGGGTATCCCATTTCTCCCAACCAGGGCCCCACACTCTTTCAAATCTTTTATAGTTACCTTGCTTGATAAAAGCCACCCTCTCACTCCAGATCATTACATTGATGGTTTCGGCCCAGTTTTTTGGGGGGCATGAGCTTGCCATTGCTGTGCTATTAGCTTACGTGCTTGAAATAGGCACCTCAACACACCTTCCAGGGCTCCTGGTGGCACTCTAGAGTCCTCCATACACCCTAAAAGGCAAGTTTTAGCCTCTGGCTCTAAGAGGTCTTAAAGATTTTATTGAGCCTATTTATTACTTCTATACAATATCTAAAAAGCTTAGGGCACCTCCAGACCATATGAATAAGGTCCCCTGATGCCTTACATCTGGGGCATTTCTTCGCTCTGATTCCAGCCTAATTCAAACATTTTTTTAGGAGTGTAATAAACGCGGTGCAATAGAAATAGATGGAACAGTCTCTGTGCCGTTGCAATTGACACCAGAGCCCCCTCTATGTAGAATCTTACTCCATTGCTCCGAGGTTAATAACCCTAGATCTCTTTCCTATCTTTCTCGGCTCTTGGAAGTACTAATTTGACTTATAGCTCTGGCCCCCAATTTGCCATACATCTCTCAAATTAAACCTTTTGAGATATTAGTTTGAATTATTTTGAGAAGAGCGGGATCTGAGTCCTAACAATCGGTTGTGTCCTAAACTGGGTTTGGATGGCATGCCTGATCTGTAAGTATTTATAAAACGTCTTGTTTGGTATGTTGAATTTGATTCTCAAATCCGAGAACGTATTCATGAGGTTGCCCTCATACAGATGGAGTAGCCGTGTAATTCCTTGCCTCTCCCATTCTTTAGATTTCTCTATATCCCTAACTTCTGTTAAGTTCTTATTGTTCCAGAGGGGGCAAACTCAGTTACCCCGGTGTATCCCAGCAGGGCCTTCGTTGTCTGCCATACTTTACTAATTAGCTTTATAGTCGGGCATTTGTGGGCAAATGAATTTGCCTCCAGGGCTTCTACCAATATTTTATGTGGGGCCCCTGATAGCATTAATCTACAACTAACATTACCTAGGTTTTGAGTGCCACACCCCGCAAGATGTTGTAGCTGGGATGCCAGGAAATATATTCTCAGGTGTGGGACTGCCATCCCCCCCTCCTTTACTGGGAGTTGCATGGTCTGTAAACTGATTCTGGCCTGCCCTCCTTTCCACATTAACTCCCTGAATAATGTTTCCAATCTTTTAAACCATATTTGGATAACCCAAATCAGGGAGTTGTGGAGTACATATAATATCTGGGGGAGCCAGATCATCTTTATTAAATTACATCGCCCAGCTACAGAGAGAGGGAGGTGGTTCCAGGTGTCCTTTTTTTGTTTCCATTTTAATAGTAGTGGAATTATATTATTGGTAACATACTCCTTAAAATCACAAGTAATCCAAACCCCCAAGTATTTTAGTTTTGTGGCAATTTTCAATTGGGACATTTCGGCTATCCTCTGATCGCGTAATGGGTTTATTGGAAGCAAAGCCGACTTATCCCAGTTGATAGCCAATCTCGAGAACCGTCCAAACTCCCTGACCATTTGAACCACTGGAGCCAATGAGCTATCATCATCTCCTATAAAGAACAGGACATTGTCTGCAAATAACGATATCCTGTCTTCCTGAGCCCCTTCTGAACCCCTGTATGTCTTCCTTGAGCCTAGCTTTAATAGCTAAAGGTTCCATAGCGAGTACAAACAGGAGAGGGGAGAGGGAGCAACCCTGCCGCGTTCCCCTCTCCAGTTTGAATAAGTCTGAGACTTCACCATTTATTTTGATTTTTGCTCGTGGCTCGCTATACAAGAGTTTGACCCACCTAATAAAAGATGGGCCAAATCCAAAGCTCTCTAGAACCTTCCACAGGTACGGCCACTCAAGGCTATCAAATGTCTTGGCGGCATCGAGAGCCAACAGCGCTCTAGAGCCCTTGTTGTCAGTGGGGATCTGTATATTTAAAAAAACCCTTCTAATATTGATGCTTGTTGACCTATTTGGAATAAACCCTGACTGATCAGGGTGGATAAGACTCTCAATACACCCATTTAAGCGAGTTGCCAGGACTTTAGCAAGAATTGTAACGTCCTTGCAAAGCAATGAGATTGGACGGTAGGAGGAGGGATCTAGTTGGTCTTTTCCCTCTTTGTGGATTACAATAACCGTTGCTTCCAACATAGAGGGAGGGAGATGCCCCTCAGAAAAAGCGCATTTCAGTGTCTGCAGCAGTTCTGGTAACAATATTTTGCCATATCGTTTGTAAATCTCTATTGGGAGCCCGTCAGGATCAGGTGAATTATGGTTAGACATCCCCGCCACTGCAAGCTGTATTTCTTCCAATGTGACAGGGGATTCCAGTTTTTTTTTTTTGTCCATTTCTGATAAAGTTGGGATTGTAATTCCCTGGAAAAAAGCTTCCATGCCTTCATTTCCTCCCCTGGATTTATACAGGGATTTATAGAAGTCATAAAATGTGTGCCTTATCTCCCTTCCGTCAGTGGAAATTTCACCTGTTGGAACCCTAATTGCCACAATATTGGAAGAGGGGGTGTTAAACCGAACCAGCGGAGACAACACTCGTCCCACTTTCTCTCTTTTACCAAATTGGGTTTGTCTCTGAAAGATTTGGCGATTATCTGCCCTTCTCATGGTAGCCATTCTATAGACCTGCTGTTTATCCAATCATTCTCTTTGCCTACTCAAAGACGGGTCCTCTATATATCGTTGTTCGGCTAGCATCACTTCACATCTAAGATCTTCTTCCCTCACCCTATATTCCCTTTGTTGTCTCGTCACCCTCTGGATCAGCAAACCCCTCAAATAAGCCTTCAGAGAGTCCCAGACCACTCCGGCCGCCGCCGAGCCTGTGTTAATCTGGACATATTCTTGCAAACTATTCAACAGTTCCCGTGGTTCGACCAACCAACTCGAGCCAATATGGACTAATTTTTTACTCTCTTGGAGGGGCTTTCTCACCCTTTCTAATTACTAGTTCTAACGGTGAGTGGTCTGAAACCCCTCTTGGGCTATACTCTATCTCCTTCACCATGTTCAATGCCAGTTCATTGCCCAGGGCCATATCAATTCTGGACAATGTACCATGGGAGCTAGAGAAGCAGGAGTATTGCCGAGTCTGGGGGTGGCGGGTACGCCAGATATCCCTTAGCCCTGTCTCCTCCATAAACTGGGCCAAACGGCCCCTCGTTCTGTAGTTGGTCCAGATATCGAGGGAAATCTATCAGAGGCTCTATCAAGGACTTCGTTGTAGTCCCCCACTGCTATCAGGGGAATACCCGTTTTGTCCAGCATAAATTACACTAACTTCTGTAGGACAGCGAAGTTAAAGGGGGGGATATAGATATTGGCAAGTACATAGGGCCTATTCTCAATAGAGCAGGACACAAATATATACCTTCCCTGCTCATCTATCCAACTCTTATCACAAGTCAACGACACCCCTCTCCCCACCATTATGCTCACCCCACTCGAATATGAGAAGTGTACAGAATGGTAGAAAAACTGAAATTTACGAGAGCCCATCTGGGCCATTGTATCTCTAGTTAGGTGTGTCTCCTGTAAACAGAGTATCCCCGGCCCCTCCTCTCCATTGATGACAAAACCATAGCTCTCTTAATGGGATCCCCCAACCCTCGTACATTCCATGATCTAATCCTCATGCCATAGAAAGGAACAAAAATAAGCAAAAGCATGGAATAACCTCTCTCCCTCCCCTCTAAGTAATTTCTCAAATTGAGCTCATCCTCTCTAGCCTCCCCTCCATCTCCTTGTGGTAATTGGGTTAACTGCCCACCCGGACCCTACCCCTCCGCCCATTGGGGCTCCCCCCTGGGGCTCCACCTGTGACCTCACCAGTCTCCCCTGACCATACCCACCATCCCATCCTTACACTCAACAACCTGACACACTCGAAAGAGGGGTGAAGCTATCTCCCCCTCCCCCCACCTCTTAATCAAAATTTAGGTGCCCAACACCCTCCAAAGAGAGAGAGAAAAAAAACAGAAAGGGGGAGAGACCCCCTACATGATAATTACATCAAGTGTGCAAATGTTCAATAAATGTGTGGGCCCCCACAAAAACAATCCAGTGGCATTACTAGAATATGTGTACTGTAAATGTTCAAAAAATGTAAGAGCCCAAGCATTAAACCAGTGATATTATTGACTTATATGTTCTTCCCTCTTTGTCCCCTCCATCCCTCCCCCAAAAAGGGGGAGAAAAAAAAGGAGCAAGGAAGAAAAGTGCCGCAGACGAAGGAGAATCTTGTCTCCTGGTTCTGTTGGACCTTAGTCCAGCCTTCGACACGGCAGACCACAAACTGTTACTGACTCGGCTGACCGAGGTAGCCAGAGTCGCAGAAGGTGAGTTATCATGGTTCTCCCCTTTTTAGAAAACCGATCACAAACAGTGAAATTGGGACTTTTCATTTCTGAAAAGCGCACGGTGTCATGTGGAGTCCCTCAGGGATCCCCCCTGTTACCGGTGCTTTTCAATATCTATCTTCGCCCTCTCTTTGAAATCATTAGTAGCGAAAAACTACTATATCACTCATATGCAGACGACACACAATTGTATTTTCGCATCTGCAACAAAAATGATCATCATTCCAGTTTAGAGAAATGTCTCTCTTCAATAGAAAACTGGATGACAAAGAGTTATCTCAAACTCAATAGTTCCAAAACAGAACTTCTTCTGTTTCACGCCAGTCGGAAGAATCAACTAGCAACAACCTGGATACCGCCGCCCATTCTGGACAAATCCATCACCTCTAGCTCCAAAGTCAAAAGTCTCGGTGTCATCTTCGACTCCTACATGACAATGGACGCACAAATAGGGTCAGTAGTCAGCAGATCTCACCATCTTCTGCGCCTACTACGCAGACTTATCCCATTTATTCCTAAAGAAGACATAGCAGTAGTGGTGGGAACAATTGTGAACTCCAGACTGGACTATGCAAATGCCCTTTACCTCGGGCTCCCAAAGTACCAGATCGCTCGTCTGCAGGTCGTTCAAAATACGGCCGCCAGACTGGTGACTGGGAAAAAAACATGGGAATCAATCTCACCTTCGCTGAGAATCCTTCACTGGTTGCCAGTAAAGAACAGGATTGCTTTTAAAGCACTCTGTCTGACACATAAGTGCATCCATGGAAAGGCTCCGCAATATCTATGCGAAAAGATAAATGGCCACAACGCCAATCGCGTCTTGCGATCCACCGACCAAAATCTGGTCCAGATACCCAAAGCCAGATACAAATCCAAGGGAGAAAGAAGGTTTGCGGTACAAGGTCCTAAACTATGGAACGCTTTACCAACCAGCATGCGGTTGGAGGAAAACCACCTAGCCTTCAGAAGACGGATCAAAACTCTGCTTTTTTGATGCTCTGGAAAGACAGCAACAACTAGCGCCCAGAGGCGATTCTGTTCGCATCCGCCGTGCTATATAAGTTTTTCATTCATTCATTCAGTGACATTATCAACGTGAATAAGCAACAAGTGACCAAAGAATGTGAAGAAAAAAAAACATAAACTGATTCAATTGCATTTTGAGCATTATTAGCATATATATTTCTCGAGTCGTCTTCCAGGACGGCACCTTGAGAGTAGACTGGCTCCACCTGACAGGAAACACAATCAAAAAGAGGTTTAAAAACCCCGCCCCTCCCCGTGCACCTCAGTTCATGATTGTGTTTCCCCCAGCGAAACGTTTTTTTGTTTTTCCAAAAAGACCTAAGGCCTGGGGCTGGTGGTCCCCCTCCTGGAAGGTGAGCCATGGGTCCTGGGAGGCCTTGAGCTCAGTGAGGCTATTGCCTGTCCGGAGGGTCTCCCTGTATTGAGGGGGGGGGGAGCGGAAGGAAAAACCATGTTTGGAAACCCCCCCCGGCTAGGTGTATCTGGGATAGTGGCTACCTCAGAACACCTAGGTGGCTGGAATCCCTCTCTCCCGAGCGTCTTCCTACCTGCTGGGCCGGGTAAAGATGCATCTCCGCGCTGTGGACTCGGCTGCTGTTCTCCCAGGCTCGTTTCTCGGTGGAGCCAGCATTCGACGCTGCATCAATGGCGGCGCATGGTGATGACGTACTTCCGGTCCGGTCTTCACCAAAATGGCGGCCGCCATCGGCGTTAGCTCACACACACGGAGCGCAGCAGGGGAGAGAGTGGCGCCCGATTCGACGGTGCCATGGAGCGTGAGGACCGCCCGGCACTATCCGCTGCTGCAGAGGAAACCACCAGGGGTGAGTCTACCTCTAAAAAACCTCATTGGGGCACTTGGACTGGGTCCTTATTCCCCACACACCCCCCTTCCCTTCCCCTACTCCCTTTTTGTATTAAAGCCTCTGTCTTTTACTTTCAGGGGAAGAGGTTACTGCCCAGGGGGAGGCTTCTAGTGTTTCTGCTAAACATACATCTAAAGCTAAAAGATGTGGGAATTGTAGCATTAAGCTAGCCACTGACTATTCCAAGCTTTTGTGTGCTAAGTGCATTCAAAAACTTACAGGGCAGGCCCAGGGTTCCTGGGATCGACACCAAAGGGAGTCGTCTTCCAACTTCCAAGAATTATTAGCGGTCGGAAGAGCCTTGGAAGCGTTCGAGGAGAGAATCCTGAACCAGGAAATACAAATTCTCTCCGACAACGCGACCACGGTGGCGTTCCTGAACCATCAGGGAGGCACCAGGTCCCGTTCGCTCCTAAGGTTGTCCCTAGAAATTCTAGGCTGGGCAGAACAGAGGGTCCACTCCCTGTCAGCAGTCCACATCAGGGGAGTCCTAAACCTAGAAGCGGACTTTCTAAGCCGCCAACCCATTCTCCAGGGAGAGTGGGAACTAAGTCAGGAGGTCTTCGATTGGGTATGTCATCATTTCGGCATCCCAGAAATAGACCTCTTTGCTCACAGGAGGAACAAGAAGATAGAAAGGTTCTTCTCCCTCTCCCGGGATCAGGGATCGGAAGGGGTGGACGCGTTGGCCCAGGCCTGGACATTTTACCTAGCCTATGCCTTCCCTCCTCTGAATCTGATCCCGAGGGTATTGCAAAAACTGAGTCGTTCACAAGGGAAGCTGATCCTGATCGCTCCCTGGTGGCCCAAAAGATCTTGGTTTCCAATGTTAGAACAGTGGTCAGTCCTTCCTCCCCTCCCTCTCCCGGTCCGGGTGGACCTTCTGCGGCAGGGGCCGATCTTTCATCCAGAGCCAGGCTTTTTCAGTCTGACGGCCTGGTACTTGAGAGGTGGAACCTGCAGCGGAAGGGTTGCTCAGAGAAGGTAATAGATACCCTCTTAGCGAGTCGTAAGGAAGTTACCAGGAAGATCTATGCCAAGACCTGGGGGGTGTTTTCATGCTGGTGCGCAGCAAGACAAGCCCCACTGCCCGAAATATCGGTTATCTTGGAGTTCCTTCAGGAAGGGGTAGATCTAGGTCTAGCTACGAGAACCCTAAGAGTACAGGTTGCCGCCTTGTCCTACTTTTTAGACAAGAGGCTGGCTCTGGATCCTCTTATTAAGAGGTTCCTGACGGCCAGGGATAGGTTATCACCTATACAGATATCCAGAGTTCCCCCTTGGGACCTCTCCCTGGTGTTAGATCAGCTATCCAAACCTCCGTTTGAACCGATAGACAGCATCCCGGTTAGGCTGTTGGTATTTAAATTCTCCTTTCTTTTGGCCATCACCACGGCCAAAAGAATAGGAGACATGCAAGCGCTCTCAATCAAAGAGCCTTATTTTCGTTTATTTGAAGACAGGGTAGTCCTAAGTCAGGATCCCCTGTACCTACCTAAGGTGGCAACGAAGTTCCATAGGTCACAAGAAATTATACTTCCTTCTTTTTGCGCAAACCCACAGAATGAAAGAGAACGAACCTTTCATTGTTTGGATGTAAGACGCTGTTTGTTAATTTATTTAGAAAGGGTGAGTGAGTTCAGACGCTCATCACACTTGCTAATCAACTTTTCAGGACAGAAAAAGGGGTTGCCAAGCATCTAGAGCCTCCATATCTAGATGGATAAGACAGGCAATTTCAGTAGCATACAGTAAGGCTGGCAAAGCAGTACCTAAAGTCAAGGCACATTCCACGAGATCTATAGCAACCTCCTGGGCAGAGAGAGCAGGAGTTTCAGTGGAACAAATCTGTAGATCAGCAACGTGGTCAAGCCAGAATACCTTTCTAAAACACTACCGAGTGGAACTCCTGTCACCCCAAGACTTGACGTTTGGCAGAAGAGTCCTGCAGGCAGTGGTCCCGCCCTAAGGTAGGCCTGAGGGTTACTTGCTTATCTCTCAAGGTGCCGTCCTGGAAGACGACTCGAGAAAATACCAGTTACTCACCGGTAGCTGTTTTTCTATGAGTCTTACAGGACGGCAGGCCTATTTCCCACCCTGATGACTTTGTATGGTTTGTATTTTCATATACTGGTTCCCGTGCTCTTATGGTGGTTACTTTATCACGAACTGAGGTGCACGGGGAGGGGCGGGGTTTTTAAACCTCTTTTTGATTGTGTTTCCTGTCAGGTGGAGCCAGTCTACTCTCAAGGTGCCGTCCTGTAAGACTCATAGAAAAACAGCTACCGGTGAGTAACTGGTATTTTTCCCCCCTTTACCCCCCATCCCCCCCTCAAAAAAAAGGGGGGAGGGAAGGAGGGAGCAAGGCAAAGAAAGTCAGTCCAGGGACAAATTACCAACGTGTTTAGGCAACCAGTGTTCAAAAAAAAAGAAAAAAAAAGTGAACAATTCAAATGACATTGTTCTATAAATCCTTGAGGTTATCTTCCAACCATTGTGACACTTCCGCCGGTGCGTTGAAAAAAAAAGTCCTGCCCAATGATGTGACTCGTAGGCGAGCTGGATACAATAAAGCGTATGCTACTTTGTGCTGCTGTAGAATGCGTTTAGTTGGCGTAAATTCAGCTCTACGCTTTTGAAGGTCTGGAGAAAAGTCAGGGTATAATGATACTCTAACACTATTGTACATAATGTCCCCCATCTCCCTAGCTTTTTGGAGCAGGGTCACCTTATCGCCATAGTTAAAAAGCTTCAAGAGCAATGATCTGGGGTGCCCGCCTGCCTGCAGGGGTTTAAAAGGGACCCTGTGAGCTCTCTCAATTGAAAAAAAGGGTAAAAAAGTGTCAGGCCCGAAGATTTCCCTGAGCCAACCCTCCATAAATGTGATAGTATTAGGGCCCTCGCTCCGCTCTGGAAGACCAATCACTCGCACATTATTCCTGCGAAGCCTATTTTCAAACTCATCTATTTTGGCCGCTTGGATGCTCGTTTTCTCCTGTAATCCCCTGAGTTCATTCTCAAGCGGGTACAGTGTGTCCTCAGCGGTGCTTATTCTCTCTTCCAGAGTGGTAACCCTTTCAACAGTGTTACGCATTTCTTGGTACATTGAAATTAATTCATCCTTCAAACTCTTTAATTAATTATCAAAGCCAACCATGAATTCTTTGCAGGCATTAACAGCACAAAAAACATATTTTAATGTAGGCTCTTCCTCTAGTACAGGACCAGCTGCAGTGACAATTTCAAGCGGCGCTGATGTGGCCGGTAAAGATACAGTTCCAGACATTATCCCCCCAGTCCCTTTAGTACTCACGCTTTTGGTGCCGCTTAAGTTGGTTGGGTTGGTTGGTTTAAGGGCTACCGACCCCTGGCTCTTTCTAGCAGCTGACGCCCCTGATGAACCTTTAGTCTGCGTTGCTGGCGGCGACAGACCCCCCTTGACGGGTGAATGGAGTGTACCGTGGTGTCAGGGAAGGTTCCCCCCCGCTGGTGTTACTGCCTGGTATTTGGCGTGCAGTACTGTGGCCCACCAGTCTTGGACTGTCGGGGGAGTTCTTCCCTGGTGGTGCTATGTTATCCTTGGGCTGCAGTACTGACGTCCACCAGCGGGGGATTCTTGGCAGGATGGAGCATACAGCCCTTCCTGCGTTCAGGTGTAACCTGAACATAATTAGCAAGCATATATATACCCGGCGTGTGCAATCAGTCCTCGCCCTGGTATCTGTCTATTTACCTTGATCCTGAGCCTGTATCCTGACCCTGATTTTTGGACCCTGATTCTGATCCTTAATCCTGATCCCTGCCTGGACTTTCCTCCCTGTATCCTGATCCTTATCCCTGCCTGGACTTTCCTTCCTGATTACTGCTTCCCTTGGATTCCTACCTCGCAGCCCGTCCATCCATCCGCTCCCTGATCCGCTGTGTTCCCATCCTCACCCATCTGCTGACTTCCCCTGTGTATGACCTCGGCCTGGCTTTGTTTTTGGATACGGTATCTCCCTTTGATTGTACATACTGTTTGCTGTTTATTGTGCACTGGTTGTCCCACATGTTTTGTTCACTTATTTGTAAATAAACACCTTTATTTCACTGCATACAGTCTTGGTCTCCTCTGTGTAGGCACACAGTACTGGTCTACTAAACTCCCCTGACACGTGGACAGTGTAGGCGAACCACTATAACTTAGCTGCTGCCGCCTGATTTCCTCTTTCTTTCTCTTTTTCCTTTGCAGACCGTGTAGTAGGGGCTCCTTCTGGTTGTGCCTGGTCATCGGTCCCACGCCTTTTGATCATAGTAAACATGATAATGTCGGTGGAGTAAGATTTTCCCCAAAAACAAAGGGGGTATGTATTTCCTAGAAGCACCCTCTGCCCAGCAGTTCTTGTATATAGAGACTTTATGGGCAGTGTATTTTTCTCTTTCTATGGCAGCTGAGCTATATTTGATATGTGGAGCCGCAAGGAACTGAATGTATCCGTCTTGAAACCAATTCAATTTTACACATACCGGTGATCCTCTGATAAGTCCAGATGAGGGCAGCCACAATATTCGCAGACTCCCCCTCTACTGCCGCAGTGCCGGTATTTTCAAACACAGCACGCTGAGCTCCTCTCCTCTCTTACTTTGCCTCCTCCGTGCTACGCTCTGCTCGCTGTGCTGTACAGGATCTTGCGAGACTTGTGATGTATCCCCCAGCGCTACAGCGGGCAGCGTTACTGCAGGCACACGCTCTGCTATGGTGCTGGCCGCTGGGATCCCAGCCCGGCTCATGCGCTAAGAAGGGCAGGTTAGTACTGCGACGAGTGGCTCTCACAGTGCTATTTTCTAAGGGGGGATAGAGCGGCTAGAGGTCACACAGGGATCCTCTCCTCACATCTCACACTCGCACCATCAACATCTGGCAACGGTAGTGGAGATGTTGTAAAGGCACGGGTTTCAGAGAGGATCAGAGGATCAGAAAAAGCAGGTGAAGATCCGTTCGGGCATAGGTTCTCTTAGTGGGGGGGGAGTATGGAGCACAGAAGCTCACTCCAGCATTCTCACTCTCTCCTCCACTCTCTCTACCCATCCGGTCACGCCCGTCCATAGAGAATATTTACATTCGCTGAGATAACAATAAAAATGAAAGGAACAGTTTAAAAATAAAATAAAAAAGCAAAATAAATAATAATAATAAAAAAGCACCCCTGCCCCCCCCCTGCTCTCACGCAAAGGCAAATGCAAGCGTCAGTCTGGCGTCATATGTATACAGCAATTGCACCATGCATGTGAGGTATCACCACGAAGGTCAGATTGAGGCCAGTAATTTTAGCAGTAGACCTCCTCTGTAAATCTAAAGTGGTAACCTGTAAAGGCTTTTAAAGACTTTAAAAAATGTATGTAGTTTGTCGCCGTTGCACGTTTGTGCTCAATTTTAAAGCATGTCGTGTTTGGTATACATGTACTCGGCCTAAGATCATCTTTTTTATTTCATCAAACATTTGGGCAATATAGTGTGTTTTAGTGCATTAAAATAAAAAAAAGGGTGTTTTTTCCCCAAAAAATGCTTTGAAAAAATGCTGCGCAAATACTGTTGGGAAAAAAAATGCAACACCCAGCATTTTAATCTACACAAAAGAAGAAAACAGAGGGCGCCTCCTGGTTAGACGTTTATGAAGCTTTAATTATACACAGATAACAGTGTAGACTTACATGTAAAAAGATAAAATCCAGTAGGAGATTCAATCAATGGGTGCTGAGGGGGATGAGACGTCTTGCCGGGCTAGTTGTTAAGCCGATCGTGCTCCTCGGGTGAAACTCCTATGTTTGAGAAAGGAGCGTGCTTAATCATTGGAAAGTGCCCGATTCGAAACGTCGTCGCATCATAGTGACGTCACCGCGGCTCACGCTCCCCTTTCCGGGCCTTGTTTCCACTAGTCCTCCGTACCAGCTGTTTCTTCCTGCAATGGACAGTCCGATATAGGAGTTTCACCCGAGGAGCACGATTGGCTTAACAACTAGCCCGGCAAGACGTCTCATCCCCCTCAGCACCCATTGATTGAATCTCCTACTGGATTTTATCTTTTTACATGTAAGGCCGGGTACACACGGACAAACATGTATGGTGAAAGCGGTCCGTCGGACCGTTTTCACCATACATGTCTGCCAGAGGGCTTCTGTACGATGGTTGTACACACCATCGTACAGAAGTCCGCGCGTAAACAATACGCGGGGCGTGTCCGCGGTGTCGCCGCGTCGATGACGCGGTGTCGCCGCGACAATGACGCGGCGACGTGGGCGGCCCGCCTTTAAAATGCTTCCACGCATGCGTCGAAGTCATTCGACGCATGCGAGGCACGGCGGGCGGCTGGACATGTACGGTAGGTCTGTACTGACGACCGTACATGTCCGAGCGGGCTGAATTCCAGCGGGCTGTTTTAAAACAAGTCCAGGAATATTTGTCTGCTGGGAAAAGGCCCGGCGGGCAAATGTTTGCTGGAATTCGGCCCGCTCGCGCCCACACACGACCAAACATGTCTGCTGAAACTGGCCTGCGGGCCAGTTTCAGCAGACATGTTTGCTCGTGAGTATGGGGCCTCAGTCTACACTGTTATCTGTGTATAATTAAAGCTTCATAAACGTCTAACCAGGAGGCGCCCTCTGTTTTCTTCTTTTGTGTACATGTTTGGAGTCCCTGCTCTGGTCTCCCCTGCTTCTGGAAGGCTTGCCCCTGGACAGCGTTTTTGGGACAATCAGCTTATCACAGAGCAGTGTCTCTCCCTCCATCATTTTCCTCATCACTCATCATTCCCAGGTCTTATTTAATTATTTAATTTCTTTTATTTTTATTCTTTATTCATTTTTCATTTTTTATTTTCATTGTAACAAGGACTCACAACCTATACAGCGGACTTTTTCCACCAATGTGTTACCATATTGTAGCGCCACAACTCCCATTTTCAGCATTTTAATCTGTAGGGCCTTTGCTTTAAAATATATATATAATGTTTGGGGGTTCAAAGTAAACAAAAAGTGTTAGAAAGTGGTTAGAAGAGTGGGTGATGTGTGACATAAGCTTCTAAATGTTGTGCATACAATCCCAGAACAGTTCAAAACCCCCCGAAATGACCCCATTTTGGAAAGTAGACACCCCAAGCTATTTGCTGAGAGGCATGTTGAGTCCATGGAATATTTTATATTTTGACACAAGTTGCGGGAAAAAGAAAATGTTTTATTTTATTTTGCACAAAGTTGTCACTCAATGATATATTACTCAAACAAGCCATGGGCATATGTGGAATTACACCCCAAAATACATTCTGCTGCTTCTCCTGAGTACGGGGATACCACATGTGTGAGACTTTTTGGGAGCCTAGTCGTGTACAGGACCCCAAAAACCAATCACCGCCTTCAGGCTTTCTAAGGCCGTAAAATTGTGATATCACTGAATTTTTGATTTCACTCCTCACTGCTTTTTACAGTTTCGGAGGCCATGGAATGCCCACATGGCACAAATCCCCCGTAATGACCCAACTTTGGAAAGTAGACACCCCAAGCTATTTGCTGAGAGGTATAGTGAGTATTTTGCTTTTTGAAACACCGTTTTGAAAATTGAAAAATAGAAAAAAAAAAATATTTTCTTTCTTAATTTTCAAAAACAAATGAGAGCTTCAAAATACTCACCATGCCTCTCAGCAAATAGCTTGAGGTGTCTACTTTCCAAAATTGGGTCATTTGGGGGTGGGGGGGGTAATTTCTGTGGTATCTTGGCATTTTTTGGCCTTCAAAACTCTGATAGGTAGTGAGGAGTGAAATAAAAAATGTACGCCCTTAGAAAGCCTGTAGGCGGTGCTTGGTTTTCGGGGCCCGTACGTGGCTAGGCTCCCAAAAAGTCCCACACATGTGGTATCCCTGTACTCAGGAGAGGCAGCAAAATGTATTTTGGGGTGTAATTTCCACATATGCCCATGGCATGTTTGAGAAATATATCATTTAGTGACAACTTTGTGGCAAATTGTGGCAAAATATAAAACTCCATGGACTCAACATGTCTCTCAGCAAATAGCTTGGGGTGTCTACTTTCCAAAACTGGGTCATTTAGGGGAGGTTTGCTATCTGGGCATTTCATGGCCTTCAAAACTGTGATAGGTAGTGACAACTTTTTGTATTTTTTTGTCATTTTTTAATCACTTGGGACAAAAAATTAAATATTCAATGGGCTCAACATGCCTCTCAGCAATAGGGATGAGCTTTATGTTCGAGTCGAACATAAGTTCGACTCGAACATTGGCCGTTCACCCCGTGAGGTGTTTGCGGAATATTCGAAAGCTGAGGAACACCCTTTAAGAGTCTATGGGAGAAATAAAAAGTGCTAATATTGAAGGTTAATATGCAAGTTATTGTCATAAAAAGTGTTTGTTGACCTGGGTACTGCCCAAAAAAAGTTTTAAAAACTACAATTTTTTCAGGAGCAGTGATTTTAATAATGCTTAAAGTAAAACAATAAAAGTGAAATATTACTTTAAATTTCGTACCTGGGGGTGTCTATAGTATACCTGTAAAGTAGCGCATGTTTCCCGTGTTGATAACAGTCTCTGCACAAAATTACATTTCTAAAGGAAAAAAAGTAATTTAAAACTACTCGTGGCTATAATGTGAGGTGAGGAGTACAAAGAGAAGTGTGTCTTGCCTACAGCCAAGCATGGTGGTGGGAGTGTCATGGTCTGGGGCTGCATGAGTGCTGCTGGCACTGGGGAGCTACAGTTCATTAAGGGAACCATGAATGCCAACATGTACTGTCATATACTGAAGCAGAGCATGATCCCCTCCCTTCAGAGACTGGGCCGCAGGGCAGAGTTTCAACATAACGGCCCCAAACACACCTTTAAGACGACCACTGCCTTGCTAAAGCTGAGGGTAAAGGTGATAGACTATTCAAGCATTTCTCCAGACCTAAACCCCATTGAGCATTTGTAGTATTTTCATGCTATTTTCCTGTTATTTGATAAAAATCTCCCCCCAAAAAAATGATATATAAAAATAAAAAATAATAACTGATAGCAAGTGGTTGCTGTATAAATACAGGGACTGTTGTACCTGCTACTATTAAAAACAGACAATTCAACTTTGATATATATTTGATATTGTTTATAAAAAAAGTTTGTTTTAAATAAAATCTTAGTAAAATATAAATTTTACTTTAATTATCCCTAAATAACCCCTTTCACTTTCCACCTAACTATTATTGTCCTGCTGATTTTTTTTTCTTATTATTTCTTTTTTATTAACCATTATTTTATTTTTTTTCATTTGTATTCCTTTTGTTGCTCTAATGACTTTTTATATGTGAATCCACAAGAAACACTGATGAAAATATTTTTTTTTACCAGGCTATAGAAGGAAATAATTGCAGTGCATTGTCCTACATATTTTTTTTTCTGCTGAACCATCAGCCTCACATTAATAGCCACAACAACACATTCTATAACAGAAATGTGCTTTTATAGTTTCCCACTAGTTGGCAATCTCATGCTGCGTGTTCTTTTAGTGGTTCAGATAAAAATGTCACCAACAAGAAGAGGGCATAAATAATATGTTCCTAGGATTTTGATTTGTCAACAAAACACAGGTGTCCTGGGAGATGATGCCTATGTCAATTAAAAAATAACCTGTCATTTGATCAATGCGGCAAAGGCGGGAATCACACTGAGATGGAGGGACTCTAGATCTCCCTCCATAGCAGGATGGCTTAAGAGGACTCAGGAGATAGGGGCAATGGAAGATTTGGTCCTCTCGGCCCAAGATAGGAGGAACCAATATAACGAAACATGGATAGGATGGAAAATATTTATTAACTCAGACGAAGGGAAGAGAATGTTGGAAGAGGTATGAGAGGAGAGAGGTAAATTCTGCCGAAAATGGATATCTATATACTGTACGTGTATAGGGGATTATATAAGAGATCACAAGCCCTACATCTTGAGGGGAAGATAAAATAATGGGGAGGGTTTTTTTTTGTTTTTGTTTGGGGGGGGGGATATGATTTAGGTTAAGAAAGAAGAGAGGGACACTGAAAGTATAGATTAACTGTCCGAGTATGCTGTTTAGATGTATAGAAAATAGGTTCAGAAGTGCAAATGGAGGGTTATATCTGTTTAGTTGTAATACCTGAACGTTGATTTTTTTTTTTTTGGAATGTTTACTTTGTTTTGTATGTCTCTCTTTTTGATAAAAATAAAAATATAAGATATGAAAAAAAAATAACCAACGTCCTACTGTATACTGATCACTAATATCAAATTATTTCTATATGTAATTATTTGTATTAAGTGTCATAGAATACTTAACATTAGTGGTGGACGAACATCTGACGGGGCGGTTCACGAACGCTAACCGCAAACTTTCTCAAATGTTAGCGAACCGCAAGTTCACGGCGGGCCCTATTGACTTTAATGGCAGGCGAACATTAAAAACCTGCAGGTCATATTTGCAGCCACAAAATACTTACTAGCTGTGCACAAATAGTCCCACAACATGGACACTGACCTACCAGAAGTATTAAGTGAAAAACTGGATACATAAGTAAGTGCCGGTCATTACAGGCCCCAAAAATTAGCCGACAGGCGTTCACCTGACAGCAAACAACTTTGCATCCTGTGTCTGGAGGTACATTAAGCTATTCACCGGATACAGAAGTAAGTGTTGTCCATTACAGACCCCAAAAATTAGCCCACAGGCATTCACCTGACAGCAAACAACTTTGCATTCTGTGGCTGGAGGTACATTAAGCTATTCACCGGATACAGAAGTAAGTGTCGGCCATTACAGGCCCCAAAAATTAGCCCACAGGCATTCACCTGACAGCAAACAACTTTGTATTCTGTGGCTGGTGGTACATTAGGCATTCACCGGATACAGAAGTACCGTATATATCAGCATATAACACGTGCCGGCATATAACATGCACCCCAATTTAAGAGAGAAGTTTCAGGAAAAAAAACTTTAAAAATAAATAAAATAAACCACTTTAAAGTAAAATAATGGTCAGTGTCCATCTGCAGCCTGTGTGTCCCTCTGCAGCCTGTGTGTCCCTATGCAGCCTATGTGTCCCTCTGCGGCCTGTGTGTCCCTCTGCAGCATGTGTGTCCCTCTGCAGCATGTGTGTCCCTCTGCTGCCTGATGCCAATTTGCAGACTCACCATCTCCTCATACAGCCATCATCTCGTACAGCTGTCATCTCCTGTTCACTCAGAGTCGGCAGTCACATACACAGTCCCGCCTCCACCATCAGCCTGTGTGCCCCTCTGCAGCCTGATGCCCATTTGCAAATTCACCATCTCCTCATACAGCCGTCATCTCCTATTCACTTGGCGCCTGCAGTCACATACACAGTCCTGCCTCCGCCATCAGCATTGGACCAGCTCATGTGATTGACAGAACACTGGTCCAATGCCGGTGGTGGAGGCAGGACTGTGTGTGTGACGTCAGAGCCGAATAAACGGAAGATGGCGGCTCAGTGAATTCCGGTGGCACGCGTTCCCCTCCAAGTCCGAGCTGCACTATCGGTGTATAACACGCACCCGTGATTTTCCCCCTATTTTCGGGGGGAAAAGGTGCGTGTTATACGGCGATAAATACGGTAAGTGTCGGCCATTACAGGCCCCAAAAATTAGCCCACGGCTACAGGCGTTCACCTGACAGCAAACAACTTTGTATTCTGTGGCTGGTGGTAAATAAGGCATTCATCACACTACTGTTCGTAATGGAGTAAGCACATTCATCACGATGTAACAGACAGAAAAGCGCAAATCGTCTTTTACAAACACAAAATCAGCAAAAGCAGCCCCGAGGCTGGCGTCATCCGAATGGAACTTCCCCTTTATAGTGCCGTCGTACGTGTTGTACGTCACCGCGCTTTGCTAGAGCATTTTTTTTCACTATCGTGTGTAGGCGACATCGTTTTAATGATGAAGTTGAAAAAAACTTTGTTTTTTCTAGAGGCTGAAAATGTTGTTTTTTACAAGCCGAAAAATGATTGTGTGTACGCGGCATAAGTGTCGGCCATTACAGGCCCCAAAAATTAGCCCACGGCCACAGGCGTTCACCTGACAGCAAACAACTTTGTATTCTGTGGCTGGTGGTACATTAGGCATTCACCGGATACAGAAGTAAGTGTTGCCCATTACAGGCCCCAAAAAATTAGCCCACAGGCGTTCACCTGACAGCAAACAACTTTGTATCCTGTGGCTGGAGGTACATTAAGCTATTCACCGGATACAGAAGTAAGTGCCGGGCCAGTACAGGCCCCAAAAATTAGCCCACGGCCACAGGCGTTCACCTGATAGCAAACAACTTTTTATTCTGTGGCTGGTGGTACATTAGGCATTCACAGGATACAGAAGTAAGTGTCCCCCATTACAGGCCCCAAAACATTATCCCACAGGCTTTCACCAGCAAAAAACGTTGTATTCTGTGGCTGGAGGTACATTAAGCTATTCACCGGATACAGAAGTAAGTGCCGGTCAGTACAGGCCCAAAAAATTAGCCCACGGCCACAGGCGTTCACCTGACAGAAAACAGCTTTGTATTCTGTGGCTGGTAGTACATTAGGCATTCACCGGATACAGAAGTAAGTGTAGGTCATTACAGGACCCAAAAATTAGCCCACGGCCAGAGGCGTTCACCTGACAGCAAACAACTTTGTATTCTGTGGATGGAGGTACATTAGGCATTCACCGGATACAGAAGTAAGTGTCGGCCATTACAGGCCCCAAAAATTAGCCCACAGGCATTCACCTGACAGTAAACAACTTTGTATTCTGTGGCTGGTGGTACATTAGGCATTCTTCAGGCACAGAAGTAAGTGTCGGCCATTACAGGCCCCAAAAATTAGCCCACGGCCACAGGCGTTCACCTGACAGCAAACAACTTTGTATGCTGTGGCTGGTGATACATTAGGCATTCACCGGATACAGAAGTAAGTGTCGGCCATTACAGGCCCCAAAAATTAGCCCACAGGCATTCACCTGACAGCAAACAACTTTGTATTCTTTGGCTGGTGGTACATTAGGCATTCACAGGATAAATAAGTGCAGGCCGCAAAAATTAGGCATTCAACGGACATAAAAGGCCTTTTATGCCGCTGTATTTACCTAAGACAGGGACCATAAATTGTTATGGGTGGTGGCGGATATTTGTGGCCTGTCATGAGGAATTTGAATCAAACATGGTCTACTGGTCACATGTGTTGAATTCCTCCGAGATCCATGCCTCATTCATTTTTAGAAATGTGAGGTAGTCAACACTGTTGTGAGATAGGTGAGTGAGTGAGTGAGAGACTTGTAAAGCGCAACACATGCGAACTGAATCGCCTCTGGGCGCTGTATCCATTTCATGGGTAAGGAACCCCTTGACCTCAGAAGAGATGGGTTTTAATCTTTCTCCTGAAGGCCAAGTGGTCCGACTCCAGTCGGATGGTGGTTTGTAGTGCATTCCACAGGTGGGGTCCTTGGACTGCAAATCTTCGATCTCCTTTGGACTTGTATCTGGCTTTGGGTATCTGGAGGAGGTTTTGATTGGTGGATCGCAGAATGCGATTGGGGTTATGGGCTTTTATTTTTTCGCATAGATATTGGGGGGCGTTGCCTTGAATACACTTATGTATTAGACAGAGTGCCTTGAAAGTGATTCTGTCTTTTACTGGCAACCAATGAAGGGATCTCAGTGAAGGTGAGATTGATTCCCATGTTTTTTTCCCAGTCACTAGTCGAGCGGCCGTATTTTGAATGACTTGCAGACGAGTGATTTGGTATTTGGGGAGTGCACTTATCCTTCACGACCCCCCCTGCTGCGCTGAACGTCCTTTTGGACAGGACACTGGATGAGGGGCAAGCCAACAGTTCCATTGAAAATTGTGCAAGCTCTGGCCAGAGGTCAAGCCTGTCTACCCAGTAGTCCAGGGGTTCATCACTTCTCAGTGCGTCCACATCGGCCGTTAACCCGATGTAGTCGGACACCTGTTGGTCTAGGCGTTCCCTGATGCTGGATCCGGAGGACAGCTGTCGATGGGTCAGCTGAAAGAATGATCTCATATCATTAGTGACCAACACATCTTCAAACCGCCCTCTTATTGCAGGCGCTGGTCAATTGGTACCTGTTTCTCTGTGAGTGGAAATTCCTTTGCCAGCGCACGCAGAAGCAGAATGCAGCTTTTCTCGAAGCAAGGCCTGGAAGTGCTGCATTCTGGTAGCCCTCTGTGATGGTGGTAACATTTCCGCCATGTTTTGTTTGTACCGGGGGTCAAAGTACATTACCACCCAGTACTGGTCCTTGCCCTTTTTGCTTTTCATACAGGGGTCCCTCTTTAAACACTGGAGCATGAAGGCCCCCATTTGCACTAAACTGGAAGTGGTGTAGTGGCCTGGCTCCTGCTCATCATCCAGGATAATTTCGTCCTCTTTCTCCTTCCCCCATCCACGGACAACACCAGGGATCCCAGAAAGGTTTAAAGCATGCTCTTCTTGCTCCTCCTCATCCGCCCGACACCATCCTCCTCTTAATCCTCTTCAAACTCCCATTGTTGACTTGTCTCAGGTGGAGTAGTCCCCCCTGGAAATTCATCCAGCATTGCGACTTACTCATCTTCCTGCTCCTGCTCCTCGACGGCTTGATCAATGACACGACGCAATGCACGCTCCAGAAAGAAGGCGTAAGGTACGATGTCACTGATGGCACCCTGGCTGCGACTGATCAGTTTGGTGATCTCATCAAATGGCCGCAGAAGTCTGCATGAGTCGTGCATGAGCAGCCACTGGCACTGCGAAAAAAAACCAAGCTCCCCAGAACCTATCCTGCCGCAGAGTTCGTACAGATAGTCGTTAACTGCATGTTTCTGCTGGAGCAGCCTATCAAGCATATACAAGGTTGAGTTCCATAGTGTCGGGCAGTCACAAATAAGACGTCTGATGGGCAGGTTGTGTCACCGCTGAATGTCAGCAAGGTGAGCCATGGCCGTGTAAGATCTTATGAAATGGGCCGAGATTTTCCTGGCCTGCCGCAAGACGTCCTGGACCCTAGGGTATTTGGCAACGAATCGAAGCACGACCAAGTTTAGGACATGTGCCATGCATGGCACGTGTGTCATTTTGCCCTGTTTCAGTGCACTCAGCAGATTGGCACCGTTGTCACACACCACTTTACCAACTGTCAAATTGAGCGGTGTTAGCCACTGATCTGCCTGTGAACGCAAAGCTGAAAGGAGTGCAGGACCAGTGTGGCTCTTGTCTTCCAGGCACAACAGACGCAGCACAGCATGGCAACGTCTCACCTGGCATGTCGAATAGGTTCTGAGGATCTTGGGCGGCGCAGCGGAAGAGACGGTAGCATCGGAAAAGGAGGAGTCAGCCGAGGAGGAGAGGGAAGATGGAGTAGGAGGAGGAGGAGAAGAAGAGGCAGGCCTGCATGCAATCCATGGTGGTAAAACCAAATCTACATGGGTGCCACGGGTTACATGCTTGACGGTCGTCAGAAGGTTCACCCAGTGGGCAGTAAAAGTTATATACCTTCCCTGCCCGTGTTTGCTAGACCATGTGTCTGTGATCAGATGTATCTTGGCACCGACACTGCGTGCCAGAGATACATTCACTTGCCTCTGAACATGGCCATATAGCTCTGGGATGCCCTTCTGTGAAAAATATTTCCTTCCTGGGACTTTCCATTGTGGTGTTCCAATGGCCACAAATTTTTGAAAGGCCCTTGAGCCAGTTTATATGACAGTAGTTGGTGGGCTATCAGTTCCGAAAAGCCAGCGGTCAACCGTTGGGCAAGAGGGTTATCCTGCATCATCGTTTTTTAAGATCGAATGTTTGGGCCACGGAAGCCTGCCTTTTTGCAGAAAAACATGAGGATGGCATGATGGAAGGTGGAGTGGAGGACAATTGTGAGCATAGAGGAGGAGGAGAAGAGGCTGGAGTGTGGCTTTGTGGGTTCTGATGGTGTTGCTTCCACTGGGCTCGGTGATGGGAGGCCAGGTGCCTTCTTAAGGCGGTTGTCACTAGGTGAGTGTTGGGCTTACCGCGACTTATGTGTTGACTGCAAAGGCTGCAGATGGCAACACTGTTGGCTGGCGTCCTGGGAGCGCTAGGTGTGACCGTACATGGTTGATGGCTCGCTCCTGATACATTAGGAGTCTGGTTTGTCCTTCCTGTGCAATGTAAGTTCAGCCTGCTTCTCCTCCCTATCTGCTGGTCCATCTCTCCCTCTGAACTCCCCTCCTCTTCCTCTCTTGTGGGCACCCACATGACGTCTGTAGACACTTCATTATCAACGTCACCTTCCCCATCACTAACAATAGAGATCTCGGAGTAGGCAGCAACAGCGGGGACCAACCTCCTTGGGCTGATCTGGGTACTGTCGTCAGACTGCTGAGTGGCGGCTGTTGCTAGCTCCTCTTCCTGATTCAATGGCAAGAATGGCTGCGCATCGGAAATGTCTTCTGATGGATCTGAAAATAATTCCTGTGACTCAAGCGGATGGTATATGGTGGTGGTGAGCCACCCAACCAAGTCTGGTCCGTCCTTTGATGTAATCGAACGAACACTGTGCCACTTACCACTTAGGCTCCGGCCTGGTGCTCCTGCCCTACCCCTACCACCCCTGCGGAAGGGCCTGCCTCTTCCTCTGCCTGTAATTTTTTTAATTACCCTGTGACAAAAGTCTCTAGAGAAGCGCAGTATATGTGGAAGAAGGTATATAACACCCGCTTCAATCTGTCGTTTTGGGGGGTCACTGGTTTATCGCACCAGTAATAAAACTTTTTTTTCCAGGAACTTTTGCCACTGTGTGTAGCAGAGGTAACGCAGCGAAAGAGGCAAAAATTCTGCAGTACCCAAATACACTATTATGAAAGTATATTTTTATATAACACCCCGCTTCAATCTGTCGTTTTGGGGGGCCACTGGTTTATCACACCAGTTATAAAACTTTTTTTTCAGGAAATTTTGTCACTGTGTGTAGCAGAGGTAACGCAGCGAAAGAGGCAACAATTCTGCAGTACACCACTATCAATAGACCTAATTCACCATGATTGAACAATCGTTATTTCCTATTATTTTCAGCAGTGAAACTAGATGGAAGCTGACAATAAAATGTGGTTAAAAATATATATCACTATGACAAATAACATTTTATTTATTTTCTTTATTAAATTCTTTATTTATACCAAAGAGCCAAAAGTCCATTACAACATAATTTTTCCAAAACAGTAAATACGCAATACTAAGTACATAGGGCCAGATCCACAACCAGCGGGCGCAACGTAACATTTGTGATTTAAGTTACACCGCCGCAAATTGCCCAAGTTAGTGCCCGATCCACAAAGCACTTACCTGGAAATTTGCGGCGGTGTATCCTAAATCAGTCCGGCGCAAGGCGGGCCAATTCAAATGGGGCGAGTCACATTTAAATTAGGCGCGCTCCCACGCCAGAGGTACTGCGCATGCTCCCGACGCTATTTTCCCGACGTGCTTTGCGTTACGTTACGTTGCGCCGAGTTTTGTGAATCGCGACGTGTAAAAAAGAGATGCGGTGGGAAAAAAAAAAATTTAAAAAAAATTTGACAGCGACGCGGGAAAGACGGGTATACTTTTACATGGTGTATTAACTTTACACTTTGTAAAAGCAGCCCTATCTTTGCGACAGCAAACTAACACTTACGGCGACTTCACGAAGGGAAAAACCTTTGTGGATCTCCGTAAGTGCTAATTTGCATACCCGATGCTGGTTTACGACGAGAAATGCCCCCAGCTGCGGCCAGTTATTTTTTATCAAAGAGACAAAAAAAAAAGACAGACAAAAGCAAAAAAAAAAACAACAAGAAAAAAATAGTAATAACACAAAATAACGTTTTATAGCCTGGAAATTCGAGCCTGAGACTTCATAGAACAATTTTAGGTTGTTTTATACACATAGCTGACATGTAAGTTTACTAGTTTTATAGTAACAGCTTAGGTATTCCCTTTGCTTTTATTAAAAGTGTATTTTTTTCTCATGACCAGGCTTTGATTTAAAGGGGTTGTAAAGACAAAAATATTTTCCTCTTAAATTAAAGTCTGACAGTAGCTGATAAAGTAAAAAGTAATGTTTTGCATTATAACTAGTTTGATACCTGTTGAAATCGAGCTGTTTTATTCACCTCCGTCACTCCTGAATCATTATTCTCACTGACTTCCTGGTTTGCGGTGTGCATTCATTCTTGCTACATCACGGCCTAATGGGAGCTACAGTTCCCATTAGGCTTAGCCTCCATGCCTGTGAGGGATAAGAGAGCATCTTCACGCAGGGCTGTAGTCATAGGGAGGGGGTGAGCACATTCTGCTTTCCACCATGCAAAACGGCTCGGATGCTGGTGGAAAGCAAGAAGAGGAGTGACAGGAAATGGCATTTTCAAACCTGGATTACTGTATTTTGGAGGTCAAAAGGAAAAACGAGGTAAGTGATATTTAAATGCTCTAGCTTAGAGCAATCAATTGATCTAATAAAAAACAAACCTTTAGTGTTCCTTTAAGAAAAGAAGACTCAAAAGAGACTCAAGTCTGGTGTAGCAAAATTTTGGGTAGTAGCAAACTGCTCCTTTTTTATTAACCTGATTTCTTTCTCATAAATCCACAGGAAACAATATCTAATTGCTTCGCTGCATGAGATGACAGTAATTTATTTTGTTCTAAGTACAAAAGGAACTGTGGAAATAGAAAGATCTGTGATCAAGGAAGCAGTGCAGCACAGTGGCCACTTTAAAGTAAACCTTGAGCAATTCCAACAGAGCATACAAATGATGAAAAGACTATTGAAAGATTTAAAATTATGGGCAGATAAGGTCATATACACATTTTAAAGTGTATTTACACCTATATCTAAAATTGTTGCATTAGTTTTTTTTTTTCAGGCCTTTTATTGTTTTATATTCACCTGGTGATCCAGCAAATAACACACTTCCTATCCTATGGTGGCTATGCTTACTCCTCAACTGTATTTATAGAGGGAGCCATGACTGGCACCCAGACCGAAATAATAATATGTCTGCCTTTTAAATTGTATTACATGGTGGCTGATGGGGTTTAAATAAGACATCTCATAGACACTGCATCTCTGGGAAGACCATCAGTCAGTGGCGGATGGTGGTATATTTCTGGGGGGGGGGCAAACCATGCACCCACAACCACCCCCCTCCCTCGGTCAGTCGGGTTACCCTCACCCCCCACCTCCATGGGTCGATCGGGTCCACACACAACAATTGGTCGGTAGATGAGCCCAGGGGTGTCTTTAATGTTGATTGGACCCTGGGCAAAAAAAAATCTTGCTCTCCACCTGTGTTGAGACATACAATAAATATCAGTTAGACTTAAAATCAGTTTAATGTATCAGATCAGGCATTGATTGCGATTGGTTGCCAGAGGTTACAGCATATCATTACGGCTCACTGATTAGTTGCTAGAGGTTACAACACATGATTTCTTCTTGTTGATTGGTTGCTAGAGATTACTGCTCACTGATTGGTTGCTAGAGGTTACAGCACATCATCTCTTCACTGCAGAAGGGCATGATATACATATGCATGCCACCTTTATTTACATATGAATGCTGTCAGCCTCAGCAATTTACATATGAATGCCACCGCTATTTACATATGAATGCTCCCATTACAGTGGAACCTCAGATTGAGAGCCGAGCAGAGCTGAACGTCGCCGATCGCAGCCGTTCGGAAATGCACGGAAAGGCCCAAGGACAGCACGGCTGACATTGGCAAATCTCGGGTAGGAAATCTTCCTGAGGTTTGCTGAGGTCAGCCGAAGTGTCCTTGGGCCTTTTCGGACGTTTCTGAGGCTCTCCGGCGCCCCCCGCCTCTGGCCGCATGCAGTATTGCATCCCATTGAAGTCAATGCAGAACTAATTATTTTTGTTTCCATTGACTTCAATGGGAAAACTCGCTTTGACATGCAAGTACTTTGGATTACGAGCATACTCCTGGAATGAATTATGCTCGTAATCCGAGGTTCCACTGTATTTACATATGAATGACGGTTATTTACATGTAAACACAGGGTCTGAAGGAGAGTCATCTGTACACAATAGGGCAGAGCTGGGCAGCATTAGTAACAGCACTTTACACTGAGATGAGATGATGAGCTATGACTAAGCACTAGTTTCAGTGCGAAACACGAGACTTGTAGTGACTTGTAGTGCTGTCCTTCCTTTAATAAAGGCTACAATTTGTTCAGAGTGCGGCTGTCCAGAGACAATTTTTGTTCCTACTTTACACTGAGATATCAGGATATAGCACATGACTAAAACTTCAAGGGACAAGGGAATTTAAACTGGGATAGTTGGCAAGTATGAGGCAGTTGCTTTGGGCTCCACAACAATGTCAGGGCCCAGGGCAGCTGTACCTTTTGCCCTGCCTTAAAGATGGCCCTGGATGAGCCCTGCACTGAACTACTGCCAGCACTTCCCTCGGGACAGTGGCTTTGTCCCCTGCGTCTCCTCCAGTGGCCTATATGTCTCCTCCCTCCTCCTCTCTCCTCAATGTGGTCCAATAGGATCGCTTGTCATTTTAGCCAATCTGGAAACGGGTCTCAGGTCACGTTTCCTGATTGGCGGGGAGGAGATTCAGTGTGACCATAGCGAGTATTCCCCCCAAGCCCACTCTTTTTTGAAGCCTATCAGAGCCTAGAGCCTATGGCTCTAATAATGTGCTTAAAAAACAAAACAAAAAAACAGTGCTTTAACTGTTTTTATACACTCTGTAAATTTCAACCTTTACCACACCCCATTCTGACACGTAAATTTATTTTCAGGCTAGCAATGCTCACATTAAAGGGCAAATAAGGACACTTGAGCTGGAAAGAGTGAGTTGGACTTTGATGTAAATGTATATAGCTTCATACCATACCTATGTGTCCTGATCATTTAGACATGTGTTTTTATTTAAAGAAAAAAATTTAAAAATATTGCACAAACAGTACTAATGAAAAAGGGCAAAGGGGGATAGTGTGTAAAGAGCTGCTACATATGAATGTGACAAATATTCAAAATGCAATGATGGAAGGAATGTAGCGCTAAAACTCTATGTGGAAATAGGGGTACACATATCAGTGGCGGCTGGTGCTCAAAATTTTTGGGGGGGGCACAAACAAAAAATAAATAAAAAATTGCAGCCTCACTGTGCCCATCAAATGCAGTCACTATGCCATCAATTCGCACCACTGTGCCATGCCATCAAATGCAGCCACTGTGCCATCAATTGTCACCACTGTGCCATGCCATCAAACGCAGCCACTGTACCATCAATTGTCACCACTGTGCCATGCCATCAAACGCAGCCACTGTGCAATCAATTATCACCACTGTGCCATGCCATCAAATGCAGTCACTATGCCATCAATTCGCACCACTGTGCCATGCCATCAAACGCAGTCACTGTGCCATGCCATCAAACGCCGCCACTGTGCCATGCCATCAAACGCAGTCACTGTGCCATGCCATCAAACACAGCCACTGTGCCCCTCAATTGTCATCACTGTGCCCTTTAATTGTAGCCACTGTGCCCATTGTTGCCACTGTGCATGTCACTGTGCCCTTTAATTGTTGCCACTGTGCCCATTGTCACCACTGTGCCCATTGATGCCACTGTGCCCTTTGTCGACACTGTGCCCATTGATGCCACTGTGCCCTTTGTCGCCTCTGTGCCCATTGTCGCCGCTGTTTAAAATGGCTCCTTTGAGCTGCCATTAAAATGTGAATCACGCTTATTTTACCAGGTTGAGTGGATCTTCTTTTAGCTTGAACACATCTGGCTTTTCTCCTGTGAGCTCTTTTAACAAGGTGTTTCCACCACAGAGCTACCACTTAGTAAATGTTTTTACACCACTCTCTCTGAACTCTACAGTAGTCAGCCCTGTAAAATGCACTTACCTTTCTCCTTCCACATCCCTCGATGTCCTCTCCCGCCTTGGTGACGCTTTAGCCCAGTGATATGCAATTAGCAGACCTCCAGATGTTGCAGAACTTCAAGTCCCATGAGGCATAGCAAGACTCTGACAGCCACAAGCATGACACCCAGAGGCAAAGCATGATGGGACTTGTAGTTTTGCAACAGCTGGAGGTCCGCTAATTGCATATCCCTGCTTTAGCCAATCAGGTTACCGATAACCAGAATCGGTGAACCTGATTGGCTGAGACGGTCGTCAGTCTTATCCAAGGAATGCACCCCCCGTACGTTCCAAGGATAAGCCGCTGGCTCTGATAGACACTTCCACACAGCCAACCAGCTGCTGTTATTCAGGTGGTCGGCGCTCAAGTTCCGGCAATCTGAATTAGACCAGCGGCAGCTGGCAACAATAACATACATTCATGCAATGCATTAATGTATGTTATTTCCGTGGCGGTGCGGAGCCACCAGAGGGGGCGGCGCTCCAGCGCCCTCTATAGACGGACCGCCACTGACACATATACAACAAAAATTTAAGTAACCAGTAAAGATAAACAGTCAAATTAAGATCCGATGTGTCAGTTATCCTTCAGTGGAAAAAAGGGGTGTAGAGACAGTCTGATGTGGTATTAAAAAGGAATCTAATCAAATGGCCAAGTCTTAAACGACAATATGGACGGTGAGTCCACAGCATGGAAGTGATGTTGCTCAATTAGAAAACTGGTGTAAGGATATCCAGAAGTAAATCTCCTCTAAACACATAGAAATGGGTACCCTTATCGCAACTGGTGGACCCGTATGTAGAGATGAGCTTCGTATTCGAGTCGAACTCATGTTCGACTCGAACATCGTAGGTTCGATCGTTGGTCGAATTACGAACGTTTTGGGCCGTTCGTGCCAAATTCGAGTGGGGTTTCATGGCCCATAATTCACTGCACTTCAGTGCATTGCTGGCTGATGATTGGCCAAGCATGCACTATGACCCGCATGCTTGGCCAATCACAGCTTGCAAAAAACGGAGAGTCATAATTGGCCAAAGCTGGAGGCTTCCATTGGAGATCCTGGGTCCCCCTCACTGTTGTGGCTACAGTGTGGTCTGAGTGCTACGAGAACGATTGGAAGTTTCCATCGGAGAGTTCAGGTCCTGGTTGTCATCTGGGTTTATACCGATTTGGATATCTATGCTCATACGATCCGTTGTTTCTGGCATACAGGTCCACCAGTTGCAGTAAGGGCACCCATTTCTATGTGTTTAGAGAAGATTTACTTCTGGATATCCTTACACCAGTTTTCTACTTGAGGAACATCACTTCCATGCTGTGGACTCACCGTCCATATTCTCTTTTAAGACTTGGCCATTTGACTAGATTCCCTTTTTATACCACGTTAGACTGTCTCTATACCCCTTTTTTTCACTGAAGGATAATTGACACATTGGATCTTAATTTGACTGTTTATCTTTACTGGTTACTTCAGTTTTTGTTGTATATGTGTACCCCTATTTCCACAGTTTTAGCGCTACATTCCTTCCATAATTTTTACTTAAAGCCCAACTCCCTTGCAGTGGGGCTTCTCCTGTACTGCAAGGGTTAAAGCGGTATTAAACTAAAAATGTAATATGTTGGCTGTCAAGGAACCCCGTCGCACTCGGCTTGAGTGTTTCCATCAGTACACTGCGTCCTTCAGTCTGGACCTTCCGATATCAGATATTACAGCACATATATTGTAACAAAATACCAGGCAAGACTAGCTCAGTTACACAGCTTAAACATGGAACAGTTTATTAGAACAAGAATACAGTCTTACATACAATTCAGAAGAAGGTCCCCCCTCCTGATCATATTACCTGGTCCCTACCAGTACAACTGTAACTAGAAACATAAATTAACATGAGCTAATTAACTAATCATTTACCCAGCCTAGGTGATTAAGAGGTATGACCTTTCAGGGCAGACTCGCCGTCTTTTAGCTCAGAAGACACAACGCACATTATCATAAATAAAAACACAGGACACCTTCTCACACTAGCAGGAGCTCTCAGAATTAGCAGACGGTATGTCTCCTACATTACAGACCATGGAATCCACATCCAAGCAATGCTTTGATTAATCAGGGATTGCAGACGGCATGGCAACAGTCTACAAAACTCTTACAATGTTCCATCATTCTGATACAGTAGAATTAATGTATCATATATTTATTGACAGGTATTTTTGATAAATATTACTGTTCCATTTTAAAGTGGAGTTCCACCCATAAATATAACATTACATCAGTAGTTTTAAAAAAATGTCATTAGTCCTTTAAGAAATTTTTTTTTTTTTAGATGCCTTCAAAGTGTTGTTGCTAGGCAGAATAGTTAATCTTCCATCTTCCTGCACCTAGGTGCTTAAGCTTCCTAACCTACACCACACAGACTCCTGGGAATGTAGTGGGTGTAACTTTCCAGGAGTCTGTGCACTCCCCAGTCTCGAAGAATCATGTGACTTGGACAGTACAGGTGCTGAAACTTGATCTGAAACCTATTACACTGCTTGTGCAGCACTGAGCATGTGCGAGATCTGCAAGGCTGAAATCCAGGAAGTCATACAGTCTGGCTTCATGATACCCACACTTAAGATGGCCCCAGTCAATTTCTATTTTATAAAGTGTCTAAATGCTGTAACAACCTAACAAAACAGACCTTAGTTTGCAGACTAACTTTACTAGAATACATTAAGCTTGTGTATTACAGGGGTATTTATATTTAAAAAGTGAAATTGTGGCCGGAACTCCGCTTTAAGTAACCAAAACCACATTCTTAATGTCCATTATTTTCTTTGTCATCCTGTGCCCCTAATAGATAATAGGAGGTGCATGGGGAGCTGAAAGCAGAGGTTCACCCAAAAGTGAACTTCCGCTTTTCGGAACCCTCCCCCCCTCCGGTGTCACATTTGACACCTTTCAGGGGGAGGGGGGTACAAATACCTGTATAAAACGGGTATTTGCACCACTTCCGGGTATAGACTCCTGCGGGAGTCCGGCCCCTCTGCGTCACCCCCCCCCCCCCACCCCCCGTTGTGTTCTGGGAAACACTCGGCTCCCAGAACACAACGGGAACCATTGGGAACTGCACAGCGTGACTCGCGCATGCGCAGTAGGGAACCGGGCAGTGAAGCCGCAGTGCTTCACTTCCCGATTCCCTTACAGAGGATGGCGGCAGGGGAAGCCGGGAGGCGGGCAAATGTATTTGTAGCTGCTGACTTTAAAAAAAAAAATTCAGGTGAACCCTCGCTTGAAGCAAGGGTTTCCCAACCTCTATAAGGGATTCTTGGTTCCACCAGCCCCCCACCCAAAGTAACTCCCGTAACATTGCAGCTTACCTATCCTTACATGTGGTGGCTGTATTCGTTTTATTTTTTTAGGCTCTTTTCCCTCTGTTTTCATCGGATGATCTGGCCAGTAACATACCTCCTGTATTAGAGAGCCTACACTGAACAAAGAAGCCCAGGGGGCATATCAGACAGTAGCTGTGTCAGTCCAGGGGGAGGGGCATGTTAGATCGGCTAGCAGATTTAAATACACTAACACATTGAATCTGAACTCCAGCTAACACTTTATAAGCAACTACAGCAAACAGTTTTTTAATTTTGGGACTAAAGTTTTATATAAAACTAGTGATGGACCGAACAACCCCCGGTTCGATTCACACTAGAACTCCAGAACAGACAAAAGGTTTGGACCTGACCTGAAAACTCTATTAAAGTCTATGGCCTGGATTCAGAAAGAATTTACGTCGGCGTATCTATTGATACGCCGCGTAAATTCTAGGATGCGCCGGCGTATCTTCTTTCTGTATTCAGAAAGCAAGATACGACGAAATTTGGCTAAGATACGACTGACGTAAGTCTCTTATGCCGTCGTCTCTTAGTTGCATATTTACGCTGGCCGCTAGGTGGCGCTTCCGTATATTTACGCGTAGAATATGTAAATTAGGTAGATACGCCGATTCAAAAACGTAAGTGCGCCCGGCGCATTTTTTTACGTCGTTTAGGTAAGGCTTTTTCCAGCGTAAAGTTATCCCTGCTATATGAGGCGTAGCCAATGTTAGGTATGGACGTCGGGCCAGCGTAGAATTTTGCGTAGTTTACGCCGTTTGCGTAAGTCGTCCGTGAATGGGGCTGGGCGTAAGTTACGTTCACGTCGAAACCAATGAGGCTTTGTGGCTTAATTTGGAGCATGCACACTGGGATACGTCCACAGACGGCGCATGCGCCGTTAGTAAAAAACGTCATTTACGTGGGGTCACCATTCATTAACATACAACACGCCCACTGCCTGGATAATTTGTATTACGCGGGCTTACGCCGGACCACATACGCTACGCCGCCGTAACTTAGGGAGCAGGTTCTTTCTGAATACAGAACCTGCCTCACTAAGCTACGGCAGCATAGCGTATCTGAGATACGCTACGCCCGCACAAAGTTACGCCGGGCTTTCTGAATCCGGGCCTATGAGACCTGAACATGAAAAATCAAAAGTCCCCATTTTGAAGGCTTATATGCAAGTTTTTGGCCATAAAAATGTTTTTAAAGGAGCAGTGATGTTAGTGATACTTAAAGTGAAATAATAAAAATTAAAAATTCCTTTAAATATAGTGCCCTTAGTCTGTCTATAACGTGATGCATCTGTACAGTGTATAGAACCTGCCGATTTGCAGCTGTAAGCCTTTGCGAGCTATACAAAAAAAAACATACCAGACCCTTATCTGTTCATGCAGCCTGACGACCCCCGCTCCTGAACCATAGAACCATACCAGGCCACATGACCTCAACATGGGGGTGGTGCTTTCGGGCAGGGGTGCTTTTCCCAAAGCTTCTTGGAGACAAGGGCCTCTTCCCAACAACTCTGGGCTGTGGTGGTCTGTGGACAGGGGGCTTATCGGAATCTGGAAGCCCCCTTTAACAAAGGAGTCGCCAAATCCCAGCTCCCCTTATGTGAATGAGTATGGGGTACATTGTACCCCTACTCATTCACCCAAAAAAGTGTAACAAATACATAAAGACAGAAGGCAGTTTTTGACAATTCCTTTATTAAAAAAATAAAACACACAATGGGGCCTGATTCCCAAAAGAGATACGCAGGCGGAACTGCTGTTCAGTCTGTGCCTAACTTTGGAAACGATCCTCAAAAGGCTTTTTCCAAAGTTAGGCAGAAAATCTGACATGTGTAAGACACTTACACGGTCAGATCTTAGGATGCAGTACCGCATCCGCCGCTGGGGGCATTTCTCATTGAAATGCAGCTTTGAGTATGCAAATGAGGACTTAAGCAGATCCACAACGCTTTTCAGCATTGTTATTTCTGCGTAAGTTCCGATTTGCTTGCGCAAAACTAGGGCTGGTTTTACAATGTGGAAAATTAGTCACACCTTGTAAAGGCCCATTCAAGCGACGGCATTTGGTATGCATTCCTGAGGGAGAACTGCACGGCAATTTGTAAAATCAAAACCGGCATGGGTTCCCCCCAGGAGCATACCAGGCCCTTAGGTCTGGTATGGGTTGTAAGGAGACCCCCCCTACGCAGAAAATTCGACGTAGGGGGTCCCCCTACAATCCATACCAGACCCGTATCCAAAGCACGCTACCCGGCCGGTCAGGAATGGGAGTGGGGACGAGCGAGCGCCCCCCCTCCTGAGCCGTGCCAGGCCGCATGCCCTCAACATGGGGGGGTTGGGTGCTCTGGGGCAGGGGGGCGCACTGCGGGCCCCCCCACCCCAGAGCACCCTGTCCCCATGTTGATGAGGACAGGACCTCTTCCCGACAACCCTTGCCGTTGGTTGTCGGGGTCTGCGGGCGGGGGCCCGCAAATCGAAATCTGGGAGTCCCCTTTAATAAGGGGGCCCCCAGATACCGGCCCCCCACCCTAAGTGAATGGATATGGGGTACATCGTACCCCTACCCATTCACCTGGAGGCAAAAAGTTAAAGTTATTAAACACACAACACAAGGGTTTTTAAAATAATTTATTAGTCTGCTCCGGAGGCCCCCCCTGTCTTCTTTATTAGCTCTAATACCAGGGGGGGCTTCTTCTTCCACTCTCCGGGGGTCTTCTTCCGCTCTCCGGGGGGGTTTCTTCTTCCGCTCTCCGGGGGGGTCTTCTCCGCTCTCCGGGGGTCTTCTCCGCTCTCCGGGGGTCTTCTTCTATCTTCGCCGCTCTCCGCTGTTGACTCGGCGCACCCCGGTTCTCACTGCAATGATGGAAGCGCGCCTTGCATCCCATTTATATAGGCATCACCGTCCCATCATGCTCCGGTAGGTACCCACGTGGTGGGTGCACGTGGGTAGGCACCCACCACGTGGGTACCTACCGGAGCATGATGGGACGCTGCACGTCGGGAAAATTACGTCACACGCATGCGCAGTACGGCCGGCGCGGGAGCGCGCCTCATTTAAATTTTAAACGCCCCCCGGAGAGGAGGACCGCCTTGCGACGGAGGCACTTAAGTTACACGGCGTGTAATTTCTAGGTAAGTGCTTTGTGGATCAGGCACTTAGGTAGAAATTTTAAGTCAGTGTAACTTAACTGCTGAAAGTTAAGTTAGGCAGCTTTTTTGGGAATTTGGCCCAATGTCCCCTCATGTAGATCCATTGTCAATTACGATGCCTGCCACACCACCGGACCCACAAAAACAAAACGCCCTGCCTGCAACAAAGGCTAACCACAGGCTAAAGACAGAGGGCAGTTTTTGACAATTCCTTTATTTAAAAAATAAAATAAAATGTCACCCGATGTAGATCCATCGTCAATCACAATGCCTGATTCACCGCCAGACCCGAAGAAAAAAATGCTCCAGGTGGACTTGCCCTTTACCTAATTAGGAATTGTTTTGTTGGGGTTGTGCAGTGCAACGGGCATTGTGATTGATTATACATCTACATCAGGGGACGTTTTTATTTTTTTTTAATAAAGGAATCAGCAATGTTTTTTTTTTTTCATTCAGCTGTCAGTGGGGAAGCCTGCTGACAGCTAATGACGCATCCGTTGTTAAGGGCGTGGTGCCGGCTTACCAGCCCTGCTCCCTTACAACCTATTATACTGTGTGCTCAGAGGGCGAACATACCACTGAGTGCACAGAAAGTTTGGGTGTCCAGCAAACCCCAGAATGGGCAATGTTCGGGCCGAACTTATACTCTGCGCCCAAACTGTTCGCCCATCAATATATAACCTAATAAAAGCTTACCATTGTAAGCACTGCTGTCAGTGTTAAATTATTAGTCTTATCCCTGTAACTGATCAATCTGCAGTGGAGCTTGTTCTTTTCAAAAACAACTGACTTACTGGTTGGATTATCAGATGAAAATAGAAGAAAGAACGTCTAAAAAGAAAGCTAATGCACCATCACATCTAAGAATTGGTAAACTGCATATAATAAATGTTTGCTTTTGAGCTTAATACCCTATTAAATGTAAATTTAGCAAAGCAAAAAACCCTAAGGTTGGCGCTGCGCTGAATTAATTGAGTGATTAAAAGTGTAACAAAAAATTAATAATTGTGTTAGTGAAGAGCAGCTAGCATTAAATTGTGTACCACAATCTTACAAACATAAAAACAAAAAAAGGAATGCAGCGCTAATAAATGATGAATCAACAATATGAGTGAATAATTGATGATGTTAGCATAAAAAATGAAAAAAATATATATATTATCTCCCCAAAGAGTAAACAAATTGAGAAGTAAAAAAGAGAAAATCACCAAGCTGTAAAAAATCCAGAAATTAGTGAATGATTGCACTTGATTTTCTCATAAATATCCCACAAGTGAAAAATGTGAAAAAACTAAAAAAAAGAAAAAAATGACACAGAAAGTCCAAAAAAAGTTCCATAAAGGTTTCCAAGACGGTGAGGATAGAGTGATGAGAGATGAAATTTCCACACTACACCCGTGCCTGTAAGAATGCCTGCTTACCGAAATTAAAGACTGTATCTCACCAGTCTCATAAAGCCTCTGGGAATTGAGGTATCCCACAACCCATCCACCTGAATGATCAGAAGGCTCAGCATAGAATCCAAACGGAACCGTGGATAATGAAAGAGAAAAGGATTCTCATAGCGTATAACGTTTTAAAATCACAATACGTATTTATTAAAGGTTGCACTTACAATTAAGTAGTGTATATTGAGCAGTAACAAGCAATCACAAAAAGAAATCCTCCTCCGTTGCTTCAGTACTGCGATGCTTCCTCGCTACCAGGACTCACACACCGCTGGCGTTCAGAGCGAAAGCGCGATGACGTCACAGCAACCCGACGATCGTTTCGTCTCAATAGGACATCTACGGGGGTTTGGCCGGATGGCGACGTCAGCGCGTGCAGTGTATAAATAGCAGAGGACTCCATCTTTAAGATGGGAAAGACATGCAAAGGCCCTAGTATGCAACTAAGGGAAAAATAATGTAATTGGTAGCGGGAAAGAGAGGTCATTCCGATCATTGCATATAGCTAATCGGTCAAAATAAATTCCTATAGTATAAATTCTTATAACATATAAGAAAAGGAACGCGGAGGTGTGTTTTTCAAATGGTAGGATAGCATCGGGTAGCAACAACTGAATCTAAACGGAGAGGATCAATGATATGTCTTAAATTAATACAATGTAAACAGTTAATATGCATTCTGGTTTACAAATTATATATGCTTTAATTACAGTTTAAATTAAATAAAAAATTATGTAGTTAATACAACGGTATATTAACAAGTCCATAAAGGACTGTATATAGATATGCTTGCCAGTGCTTGATCACCGGAATGCATATATTACTCATTGGGGCATCAAATTTGCTTTTGCCGTACCAAAACAGAGTGTATCAGTGACTAGTGTGCCGGTGTTCAATCACCGGAAAGTATGCAACAATCAGTACGGCATCAAGTTAACTGCAACCATACAGAAGTATAGTGCACGCCAATATTTATCAACAACATACATGAGTATAATAAATTTATTATACTCATGTATATATAATTTGTAAACCAGAATGCATATTAACTGTTTACATTGTATTAATTTAAGACATATCATTGATCCTCTCCGTTTAGATTCAGTTGTTGCTACCCGATGCTATCCTACCATTTGAAAAACACACCTCCGCGTTCCTTTTCTTATATGTTATAAGAATTTATACTATAGGAATTTATTTTGACCGATTAGCTATATGCAATGATCGGAATGACCTCTCTTTCCCGCTACCAATTACATTATTTTTCCCTTAGTTGCATACTAGGGCCTTTGCATGTCTTTCCCATCTTAAAGATGGAGTCCTCTGCTATTTATACACTGCACGCGCTGACGTCGCCATCCGGCCAAACCCCCGTAGATGTCCTATTGAGACGAAACGATCGTCGGGTTGCTGTGACGTCATCGCGCTTTCGCTCTGAACGCCAGCGGTGTGTGAGTCCTGGTAGCGAGGAAGCATCGCAGTACTGAAGCAACGGAGGAGGATTTCTTTTTGTGATTGCTTGTTACTGCTCAATATACACTACTTAATTGTAAGTGCAACCTTTAATAAATACGTATTGTGATTTTAAAACGTTATACGCTATGAGAATCCTTTTCTCTTTCATTATCCACGGTTCCGTTTGGATTCTATGCTGAGCCTTCTGATCATTCAGGTGGATGGGTTGTGGGATACCTCAATTCCCAGAGGCTTTATGAGACTGGTGAGATACAGTCTTTAATTTCGGTAAGCAGGCATTCTTACAGGCACGGGTGTAGTGTGGAAATTTCATCTCTCATCACTCTATCCTCACCGTCTTGGAAACCTTTATGGAACTTTTTTTGGACTTTCTGTGTCATTTTTTTCTTTTTTTTAGTTTTTTCACATTTTTCACTTGTGGGATATTTATGAGAAAATCAAGTGCAATCATTCACTAATTTCTGGATTTTTTACAGCTTGGTGATTTTCTCTTTTTTACTTCTCAATTTGTTTACTCTTTGGGGAGATAATATATATATTTTTTTCATTTTTTATGCTAACATCATCAATTATTCACTCATATTGTTGATTCATCATTTATTAGCGCTGCATTCCTTTTTTTGTTTTTATAAATGTAAATTTAGGTCTAGGGAAAAGCAGTTTTACTTACCTAATTCTCTTCTCCCGTTTTAGCTGATGCTCCTCTACACTCCCACAGTGGATTTTTCCTCTTTAGACCCTGCATAGGATTTATTAATATTAGAGGACCTGCAACCACCGAAGCAAAGGCCAGAAAAGGCTGCAGGGAGCAGATTTACAGCACAGAGGGGGGCTGTGGCAGTGGAGGATCATTTATTTTGTTTTTTTAACAAAGGTGGACTTGAACCTCCACACCTCAAATCACCCCAGTTCTGGTATTTTCAGGTCTCATATCACCACAATTCTTTCACCTTCCCACCTCAGATCACCCCATCACTGTATCACTCTGAATGCCCGTTCCACTCTGCACCCCCCCCCTGCACCTATGTTCCCCTCAAACCCCCCCACACACATATCAGTTCTTCTCTGTACCCACCTGTACATCTGTTCCCCCTCTGTACCCCCTCCTACACACACACACACACACACACACATATCTGTTCCCCCGCTGTACCCCCCTACACATCTGTTTCCCCCCTCCCCCCACACACACACATCTTTTCCTCCTCTGTACCCCCTGCCCCCCCCTACACACATATCTGTTCCCCCTGCACACCTGCCCCCCCACACACACACATATCTTTTCCCCCTCTGTACCCCCACACATATCTGTTCCCCCTGCACACCTGCCCCCCCCCCCCACACACACATACCTGTTCCCCCTCTGTACCACCTGCACACCTGTCCCCCCCACACACACATACCTGTTCCGCCTGCACATCTGTCCCCCCACACACACATCTGTACCCCCTGCATACCTCTCACCCCCACACACACACACATATCTGTTGTCCCTCTGTTCCCCCCAGCACACCTGTGCCCCCCCACACACACATATCTGTTCCCCCTCTGTACCCCCCTGCACACCTGTCCCCCCCCCCACACATATCTGTACCCCCTGCACACCTGTCCCCACCACACACACATCTGCTCCCCCTCTGTACCCTCCTGCACACCTGTCCCCCCCCCCCACACACACACACACACACACATCTGTACCCCCTTCACACATGTCCCCCACACACACACATATCTGTTCCCCCTCTATACTCCCTGCACACCTGTCCCCCTGAAACACACACATCTGTACCCTCTGCACACCTGCCCCCCCCCCACACACACACATATCTGTACCCTCTGCAAACCTGCCCCCCCCACACACACATATCTGTACCCCCTCTGTATCCCCCTGCACACCTGTCCCCCCACACACACAATCTGTACCCCCTGCACACCTGTCCTCTCCCCACACACACACACACACATGTGTACCCCCTACACACCTGTCCCCCCACACACACATCTGTTTCCCCTGCACACCTGTCCCCCCCCCCACACATCTGTTCCCCCTGCACACCTGTCCCCTCCCCCACAAACATCTGTACCTCCTGCACACCTGCCCCCACCACACATCTTCACCCCCTGCACACCTGCCCCCCCCCCACACCTGTCCCCCCCACACACACATATCTGTTCTGCCTGAACACCTGTCCCTCCCCACACATCTGTTCCTCCTGCACACCTGTCCCCCCCACACACATATCTATACCCCCTGCACACCTGCCCCCCACACACCTGCCCCCCTACACACATATCTGTACCCCAACCAAACGTTCCCCCCCCCCACATATCTGTCCCCCCTCCCCAACATACACCAGTTGCCCCTCTGTACAGTGCAATACATAAACTTGACAGCAGAGTACATTTATTTCTGGTGACTGGGTGCAGGCTGCAGCACTGAGCTTCCACTATACCTGAGCCAGCAAAGGTGATGGCTGCCTTTACTCCAAGAGAGTGGCACTGCTGCCTGCCTGTCCTCCCACAACAGATCCCCGAGCGACCAGGAGGAGGGGGGGGCAGTGGATATCGCGGCAAGCCTGTAGTTACATGCAGGGCTTCCATCTCCTCCACCGCAGCCGGTTCTACTGATCATGCAGCACTTCTGGTCAGCTGCTCCTCGTCCCGGCTCTCTCCCTTCATCTTCTCACTGCCGCCCCCTAGCCTGGCGGCTGGCGCCATAATGCATGTATTTAAAAAATTCTGGAACCTTTTTTGGCAGAACACTGACCCTGCTCGCAATGGGATAATAAGCAGAATGGGCTAGTTGGCTGGCAGGCGGCAATTTGCCGCCCACTTGAAAGTGCCGCCTGGGACCGAGGTACCATCGGGTCCCATGGTAGGGCCGGCCCTGCCTCCACGACTGGCCAGCAGATCATGCTGGGTGGATTATCTAGTGAACTTTACATATACTTTGCTTGATACATTAATTTTATTTGTGAGTATAATACATTACTTGTTTATATAATAAATTGTCGCAAGGGCAATGAGCTAGGTTGGTGCGCCTTCTGTCTTTTTTCATTTTAGGGTGCCCAACCAGTTGCCCTGGGGCCACATGTGGCCCACGGAGCCCTCTGATGTGACCTCTTGTTCTGGGATGGTGGGTTGGAAAGCACAGATCACGGGTTGCCATCCTAGAGCATCAGTGAAGAAAGAAAGCAAGTGGCTTTTGAGCAGATCTGCATAAGCCGATGCTTCCTATATAGCACCAGCTTCTGTCACAGATGGAGTGGTTCTATAATGGGGGGTTATTTACGAAAGGCAAATCCACTTTGCACTACATGTGCAAACTACAAGTGCAAATTGTACTTGGAAGTGCAGGCGCTGTAGGTCCGAGGGGGACATGCAAGGAAAATAAAAAACAGCATTTTAGCTTGCACATGATTGGATGATAAAATCAGCAGAGCTTCCCGTCATTTCAGATTTACAGCAATTGCACTTCCAAATGCACTTTTCAGTGCAATTTCAAGTGCACTTTGCACTTGTAGTTTGCACTTGTAGTGCAAAGTGGTTTTGCCTTTCGTAAAATAACCCCCTGTGTATATTTGGGCATATCTGTTTTGCAGTGGTTATTGGGCTGCATTCAAACTGATCTGTACCTGCCTACCTCCAATTCGATCTGCTAAAAAAAACAGAAGAGGATCCGTCCCCTTCTGTCTGGGTGGATCAGAGGACCCATAGAGTAGACCGTGCTGTGTCCGTGTCTGCTCTGCTTATGCAATGTGGACATGGACCTGTCATCTGCCGGCTCCACTCATTATAGCCCGTTACTTGTTACGAGGTCGCTTAATTGGCCCTCGCTCTTCAAAATGTTGGGCACCCCTCTAGACCTTAACAAGCATTTTACCCTTGCTGTGCAGTGGGATTTTCACTTTCCACAGAGTTCAGCTTGAGGATAATCTTCTGCTCTCATTTTTATAACAGGTTTATTTAACCCCCCTGACGGTAAACCCGAGCGTGACTTGGGGTTGGTTTTCAATGCTAAGATCGGTATCCCCGAGTCACGCTCGGGGTGGACGTGCAGCGGCGCGGCTTACCTTTCGCTGGATCCACAGGCAAGTTACTCACCTTGTCCCTGGATCCAGCGATGCCACCCCGCTGTGTGAGCGAGTGGGTCCTCCTCGCTCGATTCACAGTGTCCCCGTGTGCCGCCGATCTCCGTTCCCTGCGACGTTACGACGCACGGGAGCGGAGAACGGCGCCATATTCAAAAAAGTAAACAAACACTTTACATACAGTATACTGTAATCTTATAGATTACAGTACTGTATGTAAAAAATACACCCCCCCCTTGTCCCTAGTGGTCTGCCCAGTGCCCTGCATGTACTTTTATATAATAAAAACTGTTCTTTCTGCCTAAAAACTGTAGATTGTCCAAAAGTGTCCCTTTATGTCAAAAATGGTTTTAGATCAGCTAGAAAACAGCGATAATAAATTATAATCACTTGCAGAAATGTGCGATAGCGATTTGCGGGGAAATTCGTCATAAAAAAAAAAATAATGACAGCGACAATTCTGCAACTGCAAATTTCAGTGATTTTGAGTTGATTACATTATTGAATAATTTTTATTATAATTATATTATTATTTGTTATAATTATTTATAATTATTTATTATATTATAATTTATAATTTTGTTTTAAAAAAAAATCATACCCGGGATGCCTACAAGACTCTTGCTTGGTCAGATTTAAGTGAGTTATTTCTAAAAATTACAGGCCTACAGTATAAAAAGCCAAATTTCCTTGCAAAATAATTGTACCGCTTTTGGTACGTAATTCCAGACAGAATCATACCGCCAGGGAGGTTAAAACACTTTCTAATTTTTTTTCAACTTATTTCTTCTACTTTTTTGCTCCTTTTTCACTACAAACATCTTTTTATTTTTGCAGTTGTATATACTAGACATAGGGAGGCTATTGACCTTTCCATGTGTTGTATTAAAACCACTGGTTATATCGCTATACCCAAGTAGGGTCAAAAACAACACAAAGTATTTTCCAGTATATTTTATAGCATTCTCTCTTGAGATTTGTCTCGTTGTAAGGTGGGGAGTAATGGGGTGGGAGAAATTAAGTAAAAAAATGACAAGACCAAGAAGCAATGTAACAATAAATCAGAAAAGAAGATTTTTGGCTATTAAATGTTTTAACAGATATTTTGTGATTTTCTCTTCTAGAAAAAAGTTTTACTTTTAAAAGATTAAATAGAATTTCCACTTTTGCAGCCAAATTGGGATAACATTTTCTGTGCAGTAAATGGAAGATGTCAGTTTTCCTCCGCTATGCAGAGATGGCTGTTTACCATGCCCTGTTAGTACTGTGCTGACAGATCCTTTTATTAGTTGTAAACTGATGAAGCCGTGCAGGTGCCAGCTGGCGTGATGACCACCGGCCACCCGTGATCGCTCATGACACAGGGAGAACTGGGATCTGTGTTTGTGAACACACAGATCCTGGTTCTCTCAGGGGAGAAATGACTGATCGTCTGTTCATACTTTGTATGAACAGCAATCTGTCATTTCCCCTAGTAAGTCCCATCCCCCCTTCAGTTAGAACATGCAGAGGGGATACAATTAACCCCTTAATCGCCCAATTGTGTAAACCCCTTCTCTGCCAGTGGCATTTTTACAGTAATCAGTGTATTTTTATTAAATCGCTGTAAAATTGTCAATGGTCCCAAAAATGTGTCAAAAGTGTCCGATGTGTCCACCATAATATTGCAGTCATGATAAAAAAAATCGCTGATCGCCGATATAACTAGTAAAAAAAAAACAATAAAAATTCCATAATTCCATCCCCTATTTTGTAGATGCTGTAGCTTTTGCGCAAACCAATCTATTTACGCTTATTCCGATTTTTACCAAAAATTTAAGAATACATATCGGCCTAAACTGAGGAAAAAATATTTTCGGGGGAAAAAAATGTGGGATATTTATTATAGCAAAAAGATATTGTGTTTTTTTTTTTTTTTTAAAATTGTCGCTGTTCTTTTGTTTATAGCAAAAAAAAACACGCAAATTTGATGACCGCCAAAAAAAAAGCTCTATTTGTGGAAAAAAAAGGACGCAAATTTTGTCTGGATACAACGTCGCAGGACCGTGCAATTGTCAGTTAAAGCGACGCTGTGCCAAATTGCATTTTTATAGCACTGATGGCTGTATAAATGTGAATGGTCCCAAAATAGTGTCAAAAGTGTCCGATGTGTCAGTTAAAGCGTGAGGCGGTCGGCAGGCGGTTAAAGAGGGAATTTCTTAAAACTAGAGAGTGCAAAATCTGGTGCTGCTCTGCATAGAAACCAATCAGTGTCCAGGTTTTATTGTCAAAGCTTAAGGGCTCTTTCACATGGGCGGACCATGTTCATCCGATCCCCCCATAGAGGAGAGCGGAGATCTGACAGGGCGGTCCCTGCACAGTGTGCGGGGACTGCCCTGTCATCTGCCGGCTCAGCTGGGATCAGCTGAGCGATCCCTGCTGAGCAAGAGGAGGTTCACGGGGCGGATCATCACTGATCTGTCCCGTGTAAAAGAGGCCTTAGGGCCCTTTCACACGGGCGGACAAACGGACCGTTTTTTACAAGTCCGTTTATGGACTTGTAATGCATCCCTATGGGATTGTGGACGTTAGCGGATGATGCATCCGCTAACGTCCGTAAAGATCCGCCTCCGCAAAGATCTGTTTTTTCAGACGGAAGAAACCCCTATTTTTTTTCCGTCTGGCGGAACGGATCGGATGAATACGGACACACGGTCCGTATTCATTCGATTCCCCATAGGGGAGAGCGGAGGAAAGACAGGGCGGTCTCTGCACAGTGTGCGGGGACCGCCCTGTCCGCCGACAGCTCAGCGGGGATTTACGGAGGATCCCCGCTGAGCCGACGGACACACACGGGGCGGATCAATACGGATCCGCTCCGTGTGAAAGAGCCCTTAATGAACAAGCTGAAATTAGAAGCTGATTGGCTACCATGCACAGCTGAACTAGATTCTGATTGCTCTGGTTTTAGTAAATCTCTCCCTGTCTGTCTTACAAAGGGTTACATATCTAGAAGCTGGTCTTTTGCAATTTAAGTTAATGAGTGGAAATACAATGTGCCCCTCTTTGTCAGTGGGGATAGGCCGAGTTTCATCTAATTTCAATCTAAACACTCTGGTACAGTAATTGGATTTTATCCATACTACACTAGAATCTTTTCTCCCAACAAAACAGCTTTTTGCAGCTGCTATTCTCCATTCTCTAAACTTGCCATTAGCTTCCAATTCAGATGCTTTCTTATTTGAGTTCAATAATCCATAATTATGGCTGTGTATGCCTTTCATGTATGAGAATTCCATTGCCATAAACAGTTGCCTACAGAGACCATGGCACTCCAGGCATATAAACAAAGCATAAAGTCAACTTTAATTTACAAACCTGACAAACACACACTTCTGAAGTCAAAGGGAGATCCTGTCTCTTGAATTAGCAAACTCATGTCTTCAATTACAGCTTTAGAGAACATAAATTGTGCTTCCAGTTTCCTTTAAACTTTCAGACACAATTTGTGCAGACAGAGGATAGGGGATCAAACAGCAGATACATTTCTTGTGCATTACAATAAGCAGTGGGGATAAGGAAGAAGCACACTAGGACTAAAGAAGAGGTGTGTGGGCTGTGATCTGAGGATACTGTGGAACTACAAGTCCAATAAAACATGCTGTAAAAAAATATCTATAAATGTACATACACACACACACACACACACATCACACGTTCTCCCATTAGATTACAGATGTAATACTACTAAGGCAGACTCAACGTGTACAGCATACAGATGGGTTATAGCACATGAATGGCACACTAAGCAGTAGGCTGCTTTTATCATCTATTTCCAGGTACTTTTATGAATGAAAAAGCCTGCAGGCAGGGAAAACCTTGTTCAAATATAGATTGACTTGTTTGCTATAGATATTAAATTCTGAACATTGCAGAAATGTACTTAGCTTTGTAAGTCATCTAGCAATGCAAATAATACTTCTATTGCAGAATGACAGAAATCAGTATTTTACAAAAATTGCAATAATATTTTATTGCAAAGGATGATCTATAGTCAAAAGTTAGGTTATGTTTAGGGAAAAATGCAACAGTATTAAAAATGCAGACATACAAATACAAATAATTATTGCTGAGAGAAGTAACAATGTACATGGTAAATGCCCACTGCAGTAGATGATCGTTAGTCCCATATTGGGTGTTGTTACTTGTAGAGAAAAATGCAACAGTATAATAAAAATACAGACATATACAAATATGATTAATTGTTGCTGTGAGAAGTAACAATGGACATTGTAAAAGCCCATTGCAGTAAATGATCAGTAGTGACAAGGTAGGTGTTGTTACTTGTAGAGAAAAATGCAGCAATGTACTAAAAGTGCAGACTTATACAAATCTGAATAATTGTTGCTGTGAGAAGTAACAATGAACATTGTAAAAGACTATTGCAGTAATTGATCAGTAGTCCTAAGATTGGTGTTGTTACTTGAAAAGAAAAAATGCAACAGTGTAATAAAAATACACACATTTACAAATATGAATACATGTTGCTGTGAGAAACAGCTAGGTACATTGTAAAAGGCCATTCTAGTAGTCCCAAGTTAGGTGTTGTTACTGGTAGGCAACCGTGTAAAAATAAATATATAGACAAATATACAAAATACAAATATACATAAATGCTGATGCGAGAAATACCAATGTACACTCTAAGGCAGGGATATGCAATTAGCGGACCTCCAGCTGTTGCAAAACTACAAGTCCCATCATGCTTCTGACTCTGGGTGTCATGCTTGTGACTGTCAGAGTCTTGCTATGCCTCATGGGAATCGTAGTTCTGCAACAGCTGGAGGTCCGCTAATTGCATATCCCCGCTCTAAGGGGTAGATTCACGTAGAATGGCATAACTTTGTGCGGGCGTAACGTATATTTACGTTACGCCTCCGCAACTTTTACAGGCAAGTGCCGTATTCTTAAAAGAAAGTTGCGGCGGCGTAGCGTAAATAGGCTGGCGTAAGCCCGCCTAATTCAAATAGTGAAGAGGTGGGCGTGTGTTATGTAAATTAGGCTTGACCCAACGTGATTGACGTTTTTCCCAAATGGCGCATGCGCCGTCAGTGGAATTTCCCAGTGTGCATTGCTCCAAAGTACGCCGCAAGAACTTCATTGGTTTCGATGTGAACGTAAATGACGTCCAGCCCCATTCACGGACGAATTACGCAAACGACATAAAAAATGCAAAATTCGACGCGGGAACGACGGCCATACTTAACATTGGTATGCCGCACTTACGCCACCATATAGCAGGGGTAACTACTATACGCCGGGAAAAGCCTAATGTAAACGGTGTAAATGTACTGCGTCGGCCGGGCGTACATTTGTGATATTTTGCGTATCTTGCTGATTTACATATTTTGATGCATAAATCAGCATACACGCCCCTAGCGGTCAGCGGAAAAATGCAGTTACGATCCGACGGCGTAAGAGACTTACGCCGGTGGGATCTAAAAGAAATCTATGCGTAACTGATTCTATGAATCAGGCACATATATACGACCGGCCGGACTCAGAGATACACCGTTGTATCTTCTCTCTGAATCTACCCCTAAATGTACATATCAGTGAATGATCTGTGGTCCCAAATTAGGTGTTGTAGTTTATAGAAAAAAAAATACTACAGTGTAATAAATATACAGACATTTATGAATGCAGACAATGGTTACTGAGAGAAGGAGCAATGTATTTCTTAAATGCCCATTTTAGTAAATTCAGTAGTTCCAAATTAGGTTATATTACCTATAGAGAAAAATGCAACAATGTATTTATATATATATATATGTATATATATATATATATATATATATATATATATATATATATATATATATATATATATATATATATATATATATATATATATATATAGATATATAGATATATATATATAGATATATAGATATATAGATATATATATAAACATGCATAAATTATTCTTAGACAAGCAACATTGTAAATGCTTATTGTAGTAAATGATCAGCAGTCCAAGTTTAGGTGTTGTTACTTGTAGAGAAAAATGCAACAATGTATAAAAATACAGACCTTTACAAATACAAATACATGTTGCTGAGACTAATAGCAAGCTACATTGTAAATGCCCATAACAGTAGAAGATCTGTGTTTGCATGCATGCTATTTCTTTGTAGAAAAAAAAAAAATCCAAGAAAAGATATAAAGTTATACCAAGGCAATGCAGATAAAAGCTGTAGTGAAAATGTAAATGACAGTCCATGGCATTGAATGATCTAATTTCCGCAAGTTGCTTGTTATTTGTATAAAGCAAAATGTAGATTCAGTAGTTGCAAATTAGGTTATTTTACCTATAGAGAAAAATGCAACAATGTATTAAAAAAAATATATATATATATATATATATATATATATATATATATATATATATATATATATATATATATATATATACATAAATTATTCTTAGACAAGCAACATTGTAAATGCTTATTGTAGTAAATGATTAGTAGTCCAAGTTTAGGTGTTGCTACTTGTAGAGAAAAATGCAACAATGTATAAAAATACAGACCTTTACAAATACAAATACATGTTGCTGAGACTAATAGCAAGCTACATTGTAAATGCCCATAGCAGTAGAAGATCTGTGTTTGCATGCATGCTATTTCTTTGTAGAAAAAAAAACAAAAAAAAAAAAATAAGAGAAGATATAAAGTTATACCTAGGCAATGCAGATAACAGCTGTAGTGAAAATGTAAATGACAGTCCATGGCATTGAATGATCTAAGTTCAGCAAGTTGCTTGTTATTTGTATAAAGCAAAATGTAAGAACTCATACAAGACAAACAAATCCAGAAATAACTGCTGCTAATGTTAGTTACACAGGCAATGGACAGTTGCAGGCAGCTGAAATCTGACCATGTTTATCCTCTCTACCTCCAGAAACCAGAGGAATGGATCCCACAGATCACATGGGAAGTGAAGCTACACTCCATTTACATAGCTCACATTAAGCAATTGCACAAATGCTGTCAGGGGTGGCATGACGCCAGCCAGTGACTTATCAAGGCAGATATCTCAGCCCCTTGAACAAAAATAAGGAGGGGGGAGATATAAATGTTGTCAGTCCTCTGAGCTTTGCTGGGAGCCTTTGCTGGAGACAAGGGGAGAGCAGTGATCTCTTTACTACAGCTGGACTAGATCAGCACTGAGCTACTACTATGGGCTTCTCTGAACTGGCATCCTCAGGGCAGGAATTAAGTTTTGGGAATGGCAGCACTTTGGATAATGCCACCACCAGTGAGACTCCCTTTGTGTTCCCTAATGGGAGCAGCATCGCCAAGTCTATGAACAGTTCCGATCTCCTGAACAGGGATGAAGAGCTGGCTAAGATAGAGATAGCAGTGCTGGCTGTGATCTTTGTGGCTGCTGTTCTGGGCAATTGCAGCGTCTTGTTGGGGCTTTACAAGTCCAAGAAGAAAATGTCTAGGATGCACCTTTTCATAAAGCACCTAAGCCTGGCTGATCTGGTGGTGGCTTTTTTTCAGGTGCTCCCACAGCTCTGCTGGGAGATCACTTACCGCTTCTATGGTCCAGACTTTTTGTGCCGGATAATAAAGCATCTTCAAGTGTTTGGGATGTTTGCCTCAGCCTACATGCTTGTTGTAATGACTGCTGATCGCTATATAGCTATTTGCCACCCTCTGAAGACCCTCCACCAGCCTACCAAGAGGTCCTACCTGATGATCGGTAGCGCTTGGATCATCAGCTTCATCCTTAGCACACCTCAATATGGGATCTTCTACCTGAAAGACCTAGGAGATGGGGTGTATGACTGCTGGGCTGACTTCATCAGCCCCAAAGGACTAAAGGCATACATCACATGGATTACTATTAGTATCTTCGTGGTGCCGGTGATCATCTTGCTGACCTGCTATGGCTTTATTTGCTACAATATCTGGAGGAACATCAAGTGCAAAACCAAGAAAGATGAGTCCGATCACAAGAGGAGCAATGGGCTACTCTCTACATCTGTTAGCAGCGTGAGGACCATTTCCAGAGCCAAGATTAGAACAGTCAAGATGACTTTTGTGATTGTTACAGCCTATATCATCTGCTGGACCCCATACTTTACCATCCAGATGTGGTCAGTGTATGCAGATAACACCAACTGGATAGGTAAGTAGGCATTTTGTAACAGCCTATATCATCTGATGGACCTTATACTTTACCATCCAGATGTGGTCAGTGTGAGCAGATAACACCAACTGGATAGGTAAGTAGGAATTTTGTAACAGCCTATATCATCTGCTGGACCCCATACTTTACCATCCAGATGTGGTCAGTGTATGCAGATAACACCAACTGGATAGGTAAGTAGGCATTTTGTAACAGCCTATACTGGACCCCATACTTTACCATCCAGAAGTGGTCAGTGTATGCAGATAACACCAACTGGATAGGTAAGTAGGAATTTTGTAACAGCCTATATCATCTGTTGGACCTTATACTTTACCATCCAGATGTGGTCAGTGTATGCAGATAACACCAACTGGATAGGTAAGTAGGCATTTTGTAACAGCCTATATCATCTGCTGGACCTTATACTTTACCATCCAGATGTGGTCAGTGTATGCAGATAACACCAACTGGATAGGTAAGTAGGAATTTTCCTACAAATGACAGATTGACACTTTGCTTCTGTAATTTCATCAACACAACATCTTTTTCTTAGATAGTTTAACAGAGATAACTTAAAAGTCAATAGAAAGCATTGGCAACTTGGCTTCTGATTTATCTGATCAGCAAAAATGCTTGTTTAACCACTTCAGCCCCGGACCATATTGCTGGTCAATGACCATGCCACTTTTTGCGATTCGGCACTGCGTCACTTTAACTGACAATTGCGCGGTCGTGCGACGTGGCTCCCAAACAAAATTGGCGTCCTTTTTTTCACACAAATAGAGCTTTATTTTGGTGGTATTTGATCACCTCTGTGGTTTTTAGTTTTTGCGCTATAAACAAAAATAGAGTGACAATTTTGAAAAAAAATGAATATTTTTTACATTTTGCTATAATAAATATCCCCAAAAAAGATATAAAAAAAACAATTTCTTTCCTCAGTTTAGGCCGATACGTATTCTTCTACATATTTTTTGTAAAAAAAATTGCAATAAGCGTTTATTGATTGGTTTGCGCAAACGTTATAGCGTTTACAAAATAGGGGACAGTTTTATGGCATTTTTATTAATATATATTTTTTTACTAGTAATGGCAGCGACCAGCGATTTTTATCGGTACTGCGACATTATGGCGGACACTTTTGACACATTTTTGGGACCATTGGCATTTTTATAGCGATCAGTGCTATAAAAATGCATTGATTGCTAAAAAAAATGCCACTGGCAGGGAAGGGGTTAACACTAGGGGGGCAAGGAAGGGGTTAAAGCGGATGTGCCACTAAAAAAATATATTAAAAGCCAGCAGCTACAAATACTGCAGCTGCTGACTTTTAATATAAGGACACTTACCTGTCCTGGAGTCCAGCGCCGATCGCAGCAGATGACGAGCCGATCGCTCGTCACCCTGCTGCTCCCCCCTCCATCCACGGTGAGGGAACCAGGAAGTGAAGCGCTCCGGCTTCACTGCCCGGTTCCCTACGGCGCATGCGCGAGTCGCGCAGCGCCCGCCGATAGGCTCCCGCTGTGTGCTGGGAGCCGAGTGTTCCCAGCATACAACGGGGGACGGACGGGAAGCAAGGGAAAAACCCGTCTTTTGCCCGCATCGTAGGGCCGGAAGTGGGTGCAGATACCTGTCTGTAGACAGGTATCTGCACCCCCCTCCCCCTGAAAGGTGTCAAATGTGACACCGGAGGGGGGGAGGGTGCCGATCAGCGGGACTCCACTTTAGAGTGGAGATCCGCTTTAAGTATGTTCTCTGGGTGTGTTCTAACTGAAAGGGGGGTGGACTGACTTGGGGAAATGACAGATCGCTGTCCATACATTGTATGAACAGACGATCTGTCATTACTCCCCCTGACAGGATCGGGAGCTGTGTGTTTACACACACAGCTCTCGGTTCTCGCTCTGTAACGAGTGATTGCGGGTGCCCGGCGGTGATTGCGCCCGCCGGTCACACGCGTCGGGACCAGGGGCGAGCGTGGGGCGCCCCTATTGGCTGATTTGCGATATAACGTATTGGTTGGCAAGCGGTTAAAAATAAATAAATAGCGGAGGAGATTTACTAAAGCCTGAGAGTGCAAAATCTGGTGCAGCTGTGCATGGTAGCTTTCAGTTTTCTTTGTCAAAGTTTAATTGAACAAGCTGAAGTTAGAAGCTGATTGCCTACCATGCACAGCTACACCAGATGTTGCACTCTCTAGTTTTAGTAAAACTCCCCCATTGTGATAACTTGAAACTGAAGGGAAAGCATCCGTAGAACAACAATTTCCAGCAAATCCAACCAAACCTCTTCTGGTTGTATTCGGTGACATTGCTTTAAGGTTGATAATAATAACCTCTTTACTAAACTTGATTGTGACAGAAGGGAGGCATCTGCAATATCTCATTAGAAAAGTCCAAACAATGCAGCATTTTGTAAGCACATAGTATTGTTATTGGCAAGATTACAGTCAGTTTGCTCCTCCTTTGATGAGTTCAGCATGTCTGGCAATGTAAGTCATGCCCTCAATTATTTTAGTATTCTGAGCAATAACAACATTTTCTATTGCTCACATATATATTTCAAAAACATTCCTGAGTACAGTATGTATAATTGCTTTAAGTAGTAATGTCTCTTATACAACTTGGATAAAAGCATGTTTTAATCAGATTAAGCCCTGTTACATCACTTTTACCTACTAGAAGTTCTATAACCTTTAACCGATTGCCAACCACCTCCATATACGTTGGCAGAATGGCACAGCTGCGCAAAAAGCAACGTACAGGTATGTTGCTTTGAATTTGCCGCTGTGCGGGCGCGCGCACCCCTGCCGCAAGCTCCGCGATCGTGTCACGGAACTGCAGAACAGGGAGATGCCTGTGTAAACAAGGCATTTCCCTGTTCTGCCTAGTGACAGGACACTGATCTACTGCTCCCTGTCATCGGGAGCAGTGATCAATGTCATGTCACTGGTAGCCTAGCCTCCCACAGTTAGAATCACTCCCTGGAACACACTTAAAAGTGTTGTAAAGATAAATATTTTTTCACCTTAATGCATCCTATGATGCACAGGAGCTGAAGAACGGGGAGAGGTGTGTGTAAACAAACCTTCCCCATTCTTCCCTGTGGCAATGTCACTGATCGCCTGTTCCCTGATATAGGGAACGACAATCACTGACGTCACACGTCCAGCCCCGCCCCCCTACAGTTAGAAACACACATAACATGTGTGTTTCTAACACACTTAACCCCTACTTCGCCCCCTAGTGGTTAACCCCTTCACTGCCATTGTCATTTTCACAGTAATCAGTGCATTTTTATAGCACTTTTCGCTGTGAAAATGTTCCCAGAAATTTGTCAAAAGTGTCCGATGTGTCCGCCATGTTGCAGTCATGAAAAAAAAACGCTGATCGCCGCCATTAGTAGTAAAATAAAATGCCATAAAACTATCCCCTATTTTGTAAACGCTATAAATTTTGCGCAAATCAATCGATAAACGCTTATTGCGATTTCTTTTAACCAAAATAGGTAGAAGAATACGTATCGGTCTAAACTGAGGAAAACATATTTTTTTTATATATTTTTTGGGGATATTTATTATAGTAAAAAAATATTGATATTTTTTCAAAATTGTCGCTCTATTTTTGTTTATAGCGCAAAAAATAAAACCGCAGGGGTGATCAAATACCCCCAAAAGAAAGCTTTATTTGTGGGAAAAAAAGGATGCCAATTTTGTTTGGGTGCCACGTCGCAAGACCGTGCAATTGTCAGTTAACCACTTAAGGACCGCCTCATGCACATTTACGTCGGCAGAATGGCACCGCTGGGCACAATCACGTACCTGTACGTGATTGTATAAAGCCCAGCGGCGGGTCGCGGGCGCATGCCCGAGGCGCGCTCCCGCGACCTGGTCCGAAGCTCCGTGACCGGGACCGCGGGACTCGTGGACCCGATCGCCGCTGGAGTCCCGCGATCGGTCCCCGGAGCTGAAGAACGAGGATAGCCGTGTATAAACACGGCTTCCCCGTTCTTCACTGTGGCGCCGTCATCGATTGGGTGTTCCCTAATATAGGGACGCACAATCAATGACATCAGACCTACAGCCACACCCCCCTTCAGTTGTAAACACACAGTAGGTGAAACATAACCCCTTCAGCGCCCCCTGTGGTTAACTCCCAAACTGCAATTGTCATTTTCACAGTAAAACAATGCATTTTAAATGCATTTTTTGCTGTGAAAATGACAATGGTCCCAAAAATGTGTCAAAATTGTCCGAAGTGTCTGCCATAATGTTGCAGTCACAAAAGAAATCGCTGATCGCCGCCATTAGTAGTAAAAAAAAAAAATAATAATAAAAATGCAATAAAACTATCCCCTATTTTTTTAAATTTTGCGCAAACCAATCGATAAACGCTTATTGCGATTTTTTTTACCAAAAATAGGTAGAAGAATACGTATCGGCATAAACTTAGGAAAAAAATATTTTTTTATATATGTTTTTGGGGGATATTTATTATAGCAAAAAGTAAAAAATATTGATTTTTTTTCAAAATTGTTGCTCTATTTTTGTTTATAGCGGAAAAAATAAAAAACGCAGAGGTGATCAAATACCACCAAAAGAAAGCTCTATTTGTGGGGAAAAAAGGACGCAAATTTTGTTTGGGAGCCACGTCGCACTACCGCGCAATTGTCTGTTAAAATGAGGCAGTGCCGAATCGCAAAAAGGGGCAAGGGTTAACAGCACGACACCCCAAAATCGGTTTGCAAAACGCAGTGCGATTTGCAAAACCAGAGAGCATGGTTGTGGACACCCATGTGATCCGGTTCTGGTGCGGACAAAAAAAGGGTCCTGCATGAGTTTGTCTCGCATGCGTTGTGATTTCAGGCATACAAATCCATGGCTCAAATCGCACCCCAGAGACACTGTATGTATTCTGCATAGGAATGCGCTGAGATTCCTGTGTGAATTACATGTAGTGTGCCACATTGCAGCAGTGTGAACCCCATAGGCGTGCGCACAGGGTGTGTCAGGTGTACCCAGGTACACCTAATCACTCCCTGCAGAGCAGATTCCCCCTGCTGCCCGCCGTCCCCTCCCACAGCATGGCTGGCTTCCCTCCTCTCCCATTGGCTACTGCAGTGGGAACACATAGTTGATATTTCAGGATGAGTGGGGGAAGGGGTAATGTCATTTACCGGCCCCTTCCCTTTCTGAATGAACACAGTGAGAGATCGGTACCGTGTGTTTTTGAGCTTTTAGGTGCACACCCTAATGCAACAGGCTGCGCACACCTATGGTGAATCCTACCTAAAGCTCAACTCTGGAGACAGTAAACATGATCCCTTGCATATGGGCTGCTTCCACGCTGCTAGGGTTAAATGCTAATTTCTGTCTAAGCGATGGAAAAAGCAGTTTTACTTACCCGATCCTCTGCTTCCCAGCAAACAGCACTCTCCTATGCTCCAGCGATGGGCTATGCCTTGGCATCTTCATGTCCATTGCACAGCTATAGGTCTTGTTTCAATATTGATTATGCAATGGGAATCCGACCACCAGAGCATAGGGAAGAAGAGAATGCAGAGAATGGTCTTGAAGTACTGAAAAGCTTGCAGAAGCAGAGGATTAGGTACAGTAAATAGAACTGCATTTACGAGTCCCCTAGATGTAAAAGAGAATGTATTCCTTGCTGTAAGGAGGCAGCCTCATTTTTTTTCTTTCCCCAGAGTTCAGTTTTAAAACGTTTAATTATACATTTCTATAGCAATGATTATTTTCTTTTCTGAATGAGGGTGGGATAGTTTTGTGTCTAATTGATATATACAGTATCTCACAAAAGTGAGTACACCCCTTACAGTATTGTAAATATTTTATTATATCTTTGTGACAACACTGAAGAGATGGCCCTTTGCTACAATGTAAAGTAGTGAGTGTACTGCTTGTATAACAGTGTAAATTTGCTGTCCCCTCAAAATAACTCAAAACACAGCCATTAATGTCTAAACTGCTGGCAACAAAAGTGAGTACACCCGTAAGTGAAAATGTCCAAATTGGGCCCAAAGTGTCAATATTTTGTGTGGCCACCATTATTTTCTAGCACTGCCTTAATCCTCTTGGGCATGGAGTTTACCAGAGCTTCATAGGTTGCCACTGGAGTCCCCTTCCACACCTCCATGACGACATCACAGCGCTGGTGGATGTTAGAGACCTTGCGCTCCTCCAGCTTCCGTTTGAGGAGCCCCACAGATGTTCAATAGGGTTTAGGTCTGGAGACATGCTTGGCCAGTCCATCACCTTTACCCTCAGCTTCTTTAGCAAGGCAGTGGTCGTCTTAGAGGTGTGTTTGGGGTCCTTATCATGTTGGAATGCTGCCCTGCGTCCCAGTCCTAGAAGTGAGGGGATCATGCTCTGCTTCAGTATGCCACAGTACATGTTGGCATTCATTGTTCCCTCAATGAACTGTATCTCCCCAGTGCCGGCAGCACTCATGCAACCCCAGACCATGACACTCCCACCACCATGCTTGACTGAAGGCAAGACACACTTGTCTTTGTACTCCTCACCTGGTTGCCACCACACATACTTGACACCATCTGAAACAAATACGTTTATATTGGTCTCATCAGACAAGAGGACATGGTTCCAGAAATCCATGTCCTTAGTCTGCTTGTCTTCAGCAATCTTTTTGCAGGCTTTTGTTTGTGCATCATCTTTAGAAGGGGCATCCTTCTGGGATGACAGAAATGCAGACCAATTTAATGCAGTGTGCATCGTATGGTCTGAGCACTGACAGACTGAACCCCTAACCCCTTAAACCTCTGCAGCAATGCTGGCAGCACTCATATGTCTAATTTCCAAGGGCAACCTCTGGAAATGATGCTGAGCATGTGAACTCAACTTCTTTGGTCGACCATGGTGAGGCCTGTTCTGAGTCTAACCTGTCCTGTTAAACAGCTGTATGATCTTGGCCACCATGCTTCAGCTCAGTTTCAGGGTCTTGGCAATCTTCTTATAGCCTAGGCCATCTTTATGTAGAGCAACAATTATTTTTTTTTAAATCCTCAGAGTTCTTTGCAATGAGGTGCCATGTTGAACTTCCAGTGACCAGTATGAGAGAGTGAGAGCGATAACATCAAATTTATCACGCCTGCTCCCCATTCACACCTGAGACCTTGTAATACTAAAGAGTCGCATGACACCGGTGGGGGAAAATGGCTAATTGGGCCCAATTAGGAAATTTTCACTTAAGGATGTACTCCCTTTTGTGAGATACTGTATATGGGACAAAATGTATACGAGTGAAATTAGCACTGGGAGCTATTTTTCCATTCTGCAGTAGAATACATTTAAAGGATAAGTTCACCCTTAAAAAAATGATAAAAGCACATTTTTGGCAGGTAAAAAAAATGTGCATTTATTTTTATTTTTTTATAGTAGCCTACAGAGCATTGCACCCACAATCTGCAAAGTCAGGCTCTTGCAGCCTCTCAGTTCACCTGTCTGCCTCCCATTACTGAAGTGCAGGAAGAATGAATGAATGTGGTGGAAGATGGGACTTCACAAATAGCTGTGGATGCCCTGCTTGTTGTCACAATGGGGGGATCGTGGGGGTGCGAGGCTTCTGCATTAGTAACATGTTACATGTTACATGAATACAGGTGTAACATATAACATGTTACTAAAAGTGAACTTATCCTTGAATTTTTGCGCTGACACTGATAAAAGAGACTAAAGCCTCGTACACATGACTGGATTTTCCGCAGGCAAATCATCAGACTTTTGTCTGAAGGGCATTGGCCAGGAACTTGTCTTGCATACAAACGGCACATAATTGTCAGCCAACAAACACGAACGTAGTGACGTACTAGATGTGGGCACCTTCTGCTAATGACTTGTTTGGTGAACATTGATTCTGAGAATGCATGTCTGTACTTTATACCTGTGTCTGACGGACTTGTATACACACGATTGGAAAATCTGACAACAGACCGTTGTCCATGGAAAATTTATAAGCCTGCCTTCCAACATTTGTCCACGGAAAATCTGACAACAATTGTCTGATGGAGCGTACAAACGGTCGGATTTTCAGCCAACAGGTGGTCATCACACAATTACTGTCTGAAAATCTGATCGAGTGCTTAAAGCAGGGTTCCAACCACAATTAGCATTTTTTAAATGTATGTCCTTTCATCATGCATTTTTATAATATAAATCCGGTCACTTACTATTTTACAATCCGCCGCCGCTCTGCTTAGTTATTAAAAAAAGATAGTTTATAAAACTATGTCCACACCGTTGTCATTTTGCTTGTGGGCATTGTGAAGCAGTGTGGAAGTTTTGGATGGGGAGTGATAATTGGGTAGCGCACTGCATCCTGGGAAATGATGACACACATTTCCCAGGAGCATTAGAGGGAGATGATGTCAGGATCCTAGGTGATTCCAACGGCAGATTTTGTGGGACTGCATAGCAACAGGCATTTCCAGATGAGTAAAACATTTTTTATTTTTATTTTTTTTTAGGTCTAATGAGCACAATAATGAAAAAAATATTTGGGATATAAACTCCACTTTAAGGCTGCTTTCACATTGGGCAGCGGAGGTGCAGTGACAGTATAGCCGCGCTATTTTTAGCGCCGCTATACTGTCGTATTTACTGCGATATTCGAGCACTAGCGGTGAGGTTTTAACCCCCGCTAGCGGCCGAGAAAGGGTTAATACCGCCCCCATTGATGAAAAAATCCAACGGATTAGATTCCATCAGATATCCAATCGTGTGTACAGGGCTTTACTCACCTATGTCTGCCTATGGGTCCTTGTCAGCACCATTTCCTGGTGCAGGAGACCGCTAAGTAGACATGCCAGGTGGTCTCTGAGGCCTTGTACACACAAGCAGACATGTCCGATGAAAACGGTCCGCGGACCGTTTCCATCGGACATGTCTGCTGGGAGCTTTTGGTCTGATGTGTATACACACCATCAGACCAAAATCCCCGCGGACAGAGAACGCGGTGACGTAGAAGACACCAACTTTCTCTGACACAGAAGTTCAATGCTTCCACGCACGCGTCGAATCAATTCGACGCATGCGCGGGATTTCGGGCCGCTGGTTATACGTCATAACCAGCGGACATGTCCGATGAGTCGTACTAACCATCGGACATGTCCGACGGACAGGTTTCCAGCGGACAAGCTTCTTAGCATGCTAAGAAACTTTTGTCCGCTGGAAACCTGTCCGCTAAGCGAGGAAACCGGACCAGTTTCAGCGGACATGTTCGGTCGTGTGTACGAGGCCTTACAGTCCCCTCATACTGATATCACCACCGTAGACTAATTCTCTTGTTCCTAAGAGGAACCTGCCATTGTAAAGCCAAAAGAAAGTGTAATTTTCACATAGGCAGTAACATGGGCACCAAAGAAGAACGCCACCTACTGTAAACAGCAGAAGAAGACTTGGAACTGGAGAGTCACATGAGCGCAGCTTTAGGTGAGTAAAAAGGTAATTTTGTTTTTTTCTAATGCCAGGAATCAGTTGGGTGGGCATAAGGGATGGGAGAGCCTGAAGATAAGCTTAACTTCACTGCAAATTTCTTGTGGAACTAAACCCATCAATTTAACAAATTCAAAAAACAGTTACATTCCAGGAATGCCAGGACTGTTAACTGTCACATTTGCTTGTGCTGTCAACCAATTGTTAAACTGTCAAATGGCTGTTGTCAAAGCTTATCACCATGGCAGTTGCAGATCAAACAGAGGCCAAAATGGCAGCTTCCTTGGCTAAATAGGGAAGGAGGGTTTAGTTCCGTTCTAAATTCATGCTGAAGTAGTGGGTAAGTTGTAGTTTAGGAGTCCTTTATTTTTGAATTTCAGACCCCATATCAGAAAGCTGTAGGCTGTGTGATGTTCACAACACCTGTGTGTGTTTGTTGGTCTACGTCAAATAATTTTTCAGAATGGCACTGTTTAGTGTAAATTTTGTAATTTGCATATTGAAAACATGATGCATGTCCATGTGCTCCTTCCTTGTTAATAGTTTCCCTTTAGCTCAGAAGTACCATCTGTGTTTACTTTGTTAGGCAGAAGAGCATCCAAATAAGTGTGTTTTATAGGAACCATTCTGCCAATAATTGCACTGCAAACACCCCTTTCCCATGGTTGGAGAAGCATAAAAAAAAAAGAAATAAAAAGCAATAATTTAAAGTGAAGGTTCCCCCTAAAAAAAAATCCTAACAATACATTCAGAAGACTGATTACACTGCGGGTAGGCTGTTTTTTTTTTTGTTTTTTTCGTACATACCTCGATATCGCCGTTTCATCCCTCGGCTTCCGGGTATGATTCTTGTGGGGCTGGGCGTTCCTAGTTGATTGACGTTCCTCCAACTGACGCATACTTGGCGTCACGACTTTCCGAAAGAAGCCGAACGTCGCTGCGCAGGCGCTGTATAGAGCCGACCCTATACGGCGCCTGCGCAATGACGTTCGGCTTCTGTCGGAAAGTCGTGACGCGCAGTATGCGCTGGTCGGAGGAACGTCAATCAACTAGGTCCAGCAAGAATCATACCTAGAAGCCGAGGGATGAAACAGCGATAACGAGGTATGTACGAAAAAAAAAAAACAGCCTACCCGCAGTGTAATCAGTCTTCTGAATGTATTGTTAGAATTTTTTTAGGGGGAACCTCCACTTAAAGTGCTGCAACTAGTGTTCGACTGGCCATAGATGATTCAAACCATTAATGGGCAGGATGAATGTACTCACCCAGGAGAAGACAATTGCTCGGCAAGGGGGATCCCCCTTTTCCTGCAACCAAAGAAATTTACACCATCTATGGCAGTGATGCAAACCTTGGCACCCCAGATGTTTTGGAACTACATTTCCCATGATGCTCATGCACTCTGCAGTGTAGTTGAGCATCATGGAAAATGTAGTTCCAAAACATCTGGGGTGCCAAGGTTCACCATCACTGGTCTATGGCCTGCCTTATTCTAACGACCCATTTAACTCACATTTTTTTTTTACCTAGAGCTTTTAAGGTGCTGGATAAAAGTCAGAATCACCTGCATGCATACAAAAAAATTTTAAAATAAATCCTAAACTGGTATGTTTTTTTTTTTTGTAGAGAATGAAAACACTATAGTCACCGTGTCCGCTTTGTTAGCAAGTCTGAACAGCTGCTGCAATCC